>NW_023416313.1:196890679-198090679 GCF_014108235.1 Myotis myotis | reverse complement strand
ACAATGGGAATTTTAAATTCCAGCAGATGCTGCCAAATTACCCTCAAAAGAGACTGCACCAACCTGTACTTCTATCAATGTGTGCGATTGACCCTTCATTCCTGGCCACCACCACCCCTCCCCCCAGGGAAGTGATTTTTCACAAAGAACATAGCTTTGTGAACATTAAATGCATTATGTGCACAGACAATTTTAGAACGTTGCTAACACACAGAAAGGCTCAAGAAAGTGTTAGAGGTTAGTTCCCCTAACCACAGTCCTTTGTGTGATAACCCCTGCTTTGGGGTCTGCTTCAGTCCCAGCTCTGTAAACTTGGGCAAGGTCCTTAGCCTCTTTTGGACCCAGGTTCCTTACCTTTAATACGAGAATGGTAATGTCTCTCTCTGAATTAAATCAGATAAAAGAATTACATACATTTTGGGATCCAATTATTGTCCAATAAGTGATAGCTATTCTTTTTCCCTCAAACTTTCCTCCCAACTTTTTGTTTTGAAAATTTCAAACCTACAGAAGTTACCAAAAAATTACCCATATACTCTTCACCTAGATTTACCAACTATTAACTTATTACCACTCTCTCTCTCTCTCTTTCCCTCTCTGTCTCTCACCCATTTGATAGTTGCACACAACTTTATCTCCTTTTTTCATACAACTTTTTTATCCCCCTTTTTTACACAATTTTTCGACCGTTTACGCCTGAATATTTAGCATGTACCTTTTTAAGAACAAGGGTGAACACCCTAATATCCCACTTAGAATATTTAACACTGATGCAATACTGTCATGTTCGATGCAGGACATATTCTAATTTCCCCAGTTGCCCAATAATGTTCTTTATAGCTGAGTTTTATAGCTCTTCTATTTATTTTTATTACTTCCCACCTAATACTCACCAGAGTGAATGGATGGTTAGAAGAAAATGAGTTCGTCCCCGCCTCTGCTCCAGCGAGAGAGTGACTCCCACAGCCCTAGACGCTGGCATTCTTTGGGGGTTGCAGGTAAGCAATAACCAGGGGTGAGGGCTGCTCACAGGCAGAGCAGCTTCCCATCTAATAACCAGGATTGTCCCACCAGCCACCCTTGCTGATGTTGACTCCTCTGCCTGACCCCAGCCACCCCGTGCTGGCCGCCAGCAACTCCCCCACCTCTTGCAACTCTGGTTGGGTTTCTGGTGTCCTCTCTACAACCCCACTGGTCCCCAGTCAGCAGAGGCAGCTGTTCTGACTCCAATGAGACCTGGCTCCTATATCACCCTGAACCACCCCACCCCACCCCACCCCACCTCAGGAATGAATCCCTATGACCTTTAGGCTGGTGTATCCAACTTAAACCTGAGATTAAGGGTTGGGATGACTGAGTCAGTGTCTTTTTCCTGTGATCTCTCTGTCCTATGGCACTTTCTATATGGCCCTTCCTGGAACTGAGGCTGAGGGTCAAATTGTGGCCTCTCGCCAAATCCAGACAATGACATCAGCTGACATCTACATCCCTCTCTTCTCCCCGCCTCAGTTATGGTAGCTGACTTTTAAGTTGTCCCAAGTGCGCCCCTCAGTGCCCAGCTCTAAGCTTGAATGAACCATCTCCTTGCTTCCTGGCTCAGTATGTCCTGTTGTAACGGGAGAAATGATTTCTTCAGCCTAGCTACCTTCAGGTCAGAGAATTTGAGAGCAGGAGAAAAAGGCAGGATTATGAAAGAGTTACCACAGCTGAGGGGGACTTTGTAAAACTGAAGTAAAGAAAAAGCCATCTTGGGCTGGTGCTGTAGTGGGAGAGGGAGGAGAGCAGGAAAGGCGGGGGGAGCCGGGGGCCTGGGAAGCCTGCTGGGAAGGCTCTGACCCCCAGGCCCCTATAAGGATCCTTGGAGAAATGGTACCCACCACACCTACAGCTTGTTCCGCTTGGTGGTAGCTTCTTATAAGTGGCCTACAGCAGAGAGAGAGGAAGAAAGCCACCATGTGCCCAGAGTCCAGGGGTCACTTGGGTCATTGAAACTGAGGGCCTCCTTCTCTCTTCTGAGGGGAGGATGAGGCCTGGATGGGCCCTCATTGTGAATAGCTCTGGGCCAATGTGGCCCTTTGGCAATCGTCAAGTTCTTTTCCTTTTTTAGTCCTCACCCAAGAATAGGATTTTTAAAAAATTCTTTTATTGGCTAGAGAATGAAACATTCTCTTTTTTTTCCTTTTAATATATTTTTATTGATTTCAGAGAGGAAGGGAGAAGGAGAGAGAGATAGAAACATCAATGATGTGTGAGAATCATTGATCATTTACCTCCTGTATGCCCCCTACTGGGGATTGAGCCCGCAACCTGGGCATGTGCCTTTGACCAGAATTGGACCTGGGACCCTTCAGTCCACAGGCCGACACTCTGTCCATTGAGCCAAACCAGCTAGGGCTGATGTTACAGATTTTAGAGAGAGAAGAGAGAGAAACATGGATGTGAGAGAAAAACATCGATTAGTTGCTTCCCGTACGTGCCCCGACCTGGGATTGATTGAACTCGAAAGTCAGGTTCATATATTTGCCGCCACTGGAGATGAGAGGTGAGTGGAGGCCATTTGTCCCTTCCTACAGGTGGGATATTAAAAATGGCCGAGGCCTAAATCTGGCAAATATACAAACATTTATTAGCAGGCGGGCACAAAAAGCCCCACAGGCTTCAAGGGAGCTGGCCTGTCTGCTTTGTGCACATCCTTCGTGCAAGGGCCCAAGTTCGTGGTTGGCAAACTGCAGCTCACGAGCCACATGCGGCTCTTTGGCCCCTTGAGTGTGGCTCTTCCTAAGCCTTAGGAGTACCCTAATTAAGTTAATAACAATGTACCTACCTATATAGTTTAAGTTTAAAAAATTCGGCTCTCAAAAGAAATTTCAATCGTTGTACTGTTGATATTTGGCTCTGTTGACTAATGAGTTTGCCGACCACTGGCCCAAATCATCTTTCTGGCTATCTCCATGTTTTGAAAAGCACTTATTTCACCAACAGAGGATTGTTTCTAGTATCCCTCAAGCACATTCAGCCCACTGTGTAGAGTTGGATGACGGTTGAAGTGTTTATGTAACCACCCTCTTGCGTGTGGATGCCTGATTAGAGTGCTTCAGACGCTAACTAACCACTCTAGGGCTGAGAGGAGAGTCGGGGTATATACACACACCACATGGTTTAGACTGAATACATTTCTACAGAATCTGTGCCTGGTTCCCTAGGCAGCACTGTGGGAAAGAATGGGGACCTTGAAACTGACCAGACCTCAGTTCAATCCCAGCTTTACAGCTTTACCATTTCTGTGCTGATGTAATCCTGGGGGGGGGGGGGGGCAGGGGGGGACAAGGGGGGGAGGAGGGCGGGCTTGCATAAATGCTTTCTGCTTCATTTCTCATTTGTAAAATGGTCACAATAATTCTTAACTGTTAGTTAGGGTTGTTGAAAGGATTCAGTGAGATAATATAATGTGCTGGGGTCCAGCCCCAGCAGGTCCAGGGGTTCCCAAAGGTGTGGACGGAGTCGGCAAAGAAGGAATGACACGGAGGCAGCGTTCAGTTGATCATCATAGCGAGGTTCTTTTTTTTTGTCCTGTTACATCTGTATTTATACCAGTTGATTTTAATCCTATCCATTCTATTCCAAAGGTTAGGGCGTTTGTTATCTCCATTCCAAGGTTGTTCGTAGTTAAAGTGATTAACTACTCGCCTGGCACTTAGTTAAGGGGTTTTACTGATTCCCTTCCTTAGTCCTGTTAATTCCTAACTCCAGGGAAAAATCCTCACCTGGGGAAACAACCTTTCTCTGGGAGGTGGTCCTGTTTAAAACACATAGCACTAAGAGGGGGAGCAAACATGCCATATACGCCAGGTCCCTTGAAACATAAGCTGTGCAGATGTTTCTTCCCTGCAGCAACTGTGTCAAGCAGCAAGGGTGGACCGGCTTCCGGCAATAATGTCTGGTACAGTAGCAAGTTCTGTATAAAGGGTAGCTTTTGTTACTCCTTGAACAAATATTTGCTGGAGGATTAATGTTTACCAGCTTCTCTACTAGGTTTCCAGATACCTGCTCTACTGCGTCAGAGGTGGAATCTGTTCTCAGGGCATTCTCTTTGTTATGAGATTGCCATCGATAAGCAAGATGGCCTGAGAGATAAAGAACTAGGAGAACTGGTGAGACGTTTGTTTGACAATCCATTTTCCCCAGAGACCCCACTTCCCAACCCCATTTGTTTTCTCTGAACTGGGCTCTGGGCTCCAAAGAGACCCCTCCTGACTCACCAAGCCCTCCTAAATTAAGCACCCATTCTGCTGTCTTCAGGGCCTGGTTCTGTTGCTGTTGGAAAGAGAGTAAAGGGAAAGAGGGACAGGAAAGAGGAGAAGGGGGAGGGGCCCTAGATTTCCAGGAGCCCTGGTCAGTCCTGGTCCAGCCCTCTGCCCAGAGCTAGGTGCTGGGAGCCGGTCCATGCTTGCTGTTTCAAGGGACCTGGCATATATGGCATACTGTTCTTAATATGTTTGCTCACCTTCTTGGCACTATGTGTTTTAACCAAGGTCTCTGAGAAAGGTTGTTTCCCCAGGTAGGGATTTTCCCCTGAAGTTAGGGAGGGAATAAAACCTCTCAACTAAGTGCCAGGTGGGTAATTAATCACTTTAACTAGGAACAATCATGCTTAAGCTGCATAATCTTTACTCCCTGGAATGGAGATAAGAAACGCCCTAACCTTTGTAATAGAGATTGATAGGATTGAATCAACTGGTATAAATACAGATGTAATAAGACAGCAAGAGACAGAACTCAGAAAACAGAATGAAGAAGACAGAACCTACACAGAACTAGAGACAGAAGAACTTCGCTGGAGAGAACATGGCAAAAGATCCTGGACTGAACCTGACTACAGAAATTGGCAAGAGAACCTGACTAGAACCTGGTGACTGAACCTGGCTGAAGAACCTAGCGAGGGAACATGGCTACAGAACCTGGCTGGAGAACCTAGCAAGAGAACATGGACACAGAACCTGGCTGGAGATCCTAACCAGAACTTGGCTAGAGAACCTCGCTATGATGATCATCTGAATGCCCTCTCCGTGTCATTCCTTCTTCACTAACTCCATCCACACCTTTGGGGACCCCTGGACCTGCTGGGGCTCGACCCCAGCAGCTAGGGGCAAAGCTTGGGAGCTCTTGGGATTCAGAGAAGTCAGGAGGCTAGTTCCGCTGATTCTCTGCAAGCAGCCAGGGCAACCACTCAGAGAGGCTCAGAGTCGTCATCCAAGTGGGACTGGGAGGGCAGGGGTCAGACATGCAAAGTGCTGGGACAGGGTAGGAAGAACACGAGGTGGCCCAGAGGCAGAATTCTGTGAGTGTGTGTGTGTGTGTGTGTACGTTGGGGGAGGGAGAGATGTCCTAACTTTGAGCATGGACTCTTCTTTCACTTATTCCTTCCGTTGCTCATTAACAAATATTTACTATTTCCCAGACACTGTGTGAAGAAACAGCGTGACCAATAAACTCAGGGCACAGGCTTCCGAACCAGGCATGCCTGCCGTTGAATCCTGGCTGTTCCCAGCAGGGATCATGGGGAAGAACAGATGTAATGACCACACATATCACTGCAAATGATCTGTTCCGGGCAGCTGTGGGCTCTGGAGCCAGAGAGCCAGGTGGATGATAGGGGGGTGGGGGCTGTTACTTCATGTGTAAAGCAGGAAACCGAATTCTTTCCTTGCAGGGTGGTTTAAAGGTGGAGATAAAGGGTCTGCCCTAGTGGTTGGCATATTATAGGCATCTAGTAAGTGTTATTAAATGAAAGTGTTAAAGGGGTAAAGAACTAGCAAGATGCCCAAAAACTAGAGGCTTGGAAACTAACAAAAGCGGCATGGGTGGAAGGAAGGTCTGGTGGAGGAGGACTCCAATGAGAAGGTAGGCAGTGATTCTCCATCTAACCTCATGCCATAAAATCCTGGGGGCACTGATTAGAATATGGATTCATATCCCGGGCATTGGGATCAGCAGGCCCAGGGGCCTGTATTTTCATGGTCTTTAGGACCAGTAGGGTGCCTGGCAGTGACTGGTTTGTCATACATCATCTCTAACACTCTACGATCTTCTCAGAGAGCAACAACAGTGGAGGAACACAGGGTAGAACTGATGTAATTGCAATATATATCAGTGTAAAATGATCTGTCCAGTGCAGCTGTGGGCTCCCCAAGCAGGAGAGAGCCAGGAGGAGGGGGGCCCAGTAGGGGGAGGGGGAAAGGGGCAGAGGAGATGTCAGGGAGGGAGAAATGGGAGCTAAGTTGGGAGCTGATGGAACTCAGGGAATGAGGACTGGGTAAATCCAGCCTTTGGACTGGGATTCTAGATCATTTTACAAATGATAGCATCATGGTTTTCAACCAGCTGCCTTATCTCCATCATAAACAATGGCTACTCACAGGAGGGCTGGGCAGGGCCCAGATCCAACTAGCAGGCTGGTTCTAAAGCAGCTGGGAGAGTCCGTGTGGGAAGAGATTCCAGGTTCTGAGAAGCCAAGGAAACTCAGGCCAACCAGGGAGCTAGTTTTGGCCCCTTGGCTCCTTTTCTGTGTCATGTGTGTAGCGGTTCCAGACACTTAAATTCTCAAGGTGACCGTGTGTGGCCTCTGGGGTCCTGCTTCTAGAGTTCAAATCCCAGCTCTGGCACGTAGCTCAGTACTGGCATTTAGTTAGTACTCAGTAGAGGCCGGCCATTATTATCTCTTCCGCTGATGACAGACGTAAGCTGAGAGAAAGGAAAGTCTTCCTCCCACCCCTATTTTACCCCCACACTCAATTCTGCCCGAGTTTCCCACCAGCTCGTCCCAGAGTCGAGCAGTGTGAGAGGGCTGGTGAGCCAGGGTTCTGCTTTCATACATTTAATACATGTTTGGGAAGTGTCCACTGTGGGCCAGGATGGAGGGGAGGGAGAGTGTGGGAGTCGGTGGCTCACTCCAGGGCGAACCGGACCTTGGAGGGCCTCTCTGCCTCCCCTCCTGGAAGCAACTGCTTCACCTGACAGGAAGCGGCCTACTGTCTGGGGTGGGGACCTGCACGTAGGGCTTGAGACTGTTTCCTCTGCTTCAGGGATGCACGCCTTCCTCCACAGGGTGCCTTCCAGGCTGAGTGGTTGCTACAAGAGTGAGCCAACACGCGCTCCAGGATTCACAGGGAAGGGAAGACGGGAAATGCATGCATAGATTCAGAAGACACAGCCATCGCAGCTCTTCCCCTTCTTTTCCTCAGCGGCTTGGTGTGAAGCCAATAGGTCTGTTATCTCCTTTGACCAATCAGGCCTTCGTCCTGTGCTTCTGACCATCATGCTCAGGTTCAAGGTTTTTTACTGGAAGTGTCAGGGCTCATAGCCTATTGGAAGCTCTCTTTGCTAGATCCTTTTTGTGAAGGGGGGTTGGTGCAGATGACATAACCTGTCTTCCCTATCAAAGTCCTGGTCGTGACCATTGACCTGCTGGGACATCGCAGGCTATCTCTCATCGCCATCTAGTGGTCAGGGTGGCTTTTCTTTGAAAATTTTTTTCAATTACAGTTGGCACACAATATTACATGAGTTTCAGGTGTACAACACAGTGATTAGAGTCCAGTGGTTCTCAACCTTCCTAATTTCGTGACCCTTTAATATAGTTCCTCATGTTGTGGTGACCCCCAATTTCATTGTTACAAATCGAACATAATTCAAGCATAGTGATTAATCACAAAAACAATATGTAATTATATATGTGTTTTCTGATGGTCTTAGGCGATCCCTGTGAAAGGGTCGTTCGACCCCCAAAGGGGTTGCGACCCACAGGCTGAGAACTGCTGGATTAGTCATTTATATTAAGTGATCTCCCTGATAAGTCTAGTACCCCCCCCCCCCATCTGACACCTAGGATGGCTTGTTTTCTTAAAGGGCCCTGAACCCCAGCATTTCTACTCCCATCCACACCTAGGGCCAGATCCGTTCCCTTCTGATCTGACCACAGCATGCTTTAGTCACGTCAGAAGATGGTTAATGGGCCTTTAATCTCTGTCTAGAGTGGAGACTTAAAACTCTGCATACTTCGTTCCTATTCAATTTTGCATAATTTCAGAAAAGGGGATTGGGAAATTTCACGGTATTAGGATTGGGGTGAAGTAAGGAAGATGGAAAGAACATCCCCCCATTCCCAGGTCTGGATGCCTGGCTCCAGCAATGCACACCACCAGCTGGGCACTTATTCCATGTCACCCAGTCATGCCACGAGGGCAAGGGACTGGAAGAATCTCTTCCGGGCAAAGTCCAAGCTGTGGATGAAGGATCACCTTTGCTCTGCCACAGGTTAAGTGATAGGACATAGAGCTGGAACCAAACTGCTCAGGCGGGATAGTGAGGGCATCCACATACTGGGAGCTTTATTCTTGTGGGAGTGAGCCGGGGAGTGTACAGAGAAGTGGGGCGCACAGTGTACTTTTCCAGAAAGGAATTTCCGCATATCCAACTTCTGAAGTTTGTGAGCCACACCCAGGGGAGGGACTACTAGCCCTTTTCCCTTTACGGAATGGAGCCCACCTAAAGGAACCAGGTAGTGCCCACAGACAGGCCTCGTACATAAGAAGGGAGGCCGGGGATGGAGCAGAGCATAGTTTCCTGGGGTAGGAAACTGACAGGCATGGTTCTGGGGGTGACACATGGCCGCGCTCTTTCCAAACACTACACATTGTCCCAGTGGCCATTGGGGAAACTCCCTGTTGTCTTCTAGAATGGTCTGATCCTGAAAGCAGGAATTTCCCTGCGGGGCATTAGGATCATTCCTATGTAGACCCAGGTTCTCTGGAACAAAACATGCTCTTGGGAAGAGGTTGTTTGTTTGTTTTTAAACAAAATATTAGTGTTGAAATAAATCCACTAGAATATTCAGAGTAAGAAATTTCTCTAAATACACTCGCCACTCAAAGCCAGTGAGATAGTACTGTGCAGGTGCCGTCATGGTCCTGAGATGGGGAGTCATTTATAGAGGTGAGGATCACTAAAATTTTTCTAAGACCTTGCCCTCCACTTAATTTTATTATTATTATTTAATATATTTTTATTGATTTCAGAGAGGAAGGGAGAGGGAGAGAGAGATAGAAGCATCAATGATGAGAGAGATTCATCAATAGGCTGCCTCCTGCACGCCCCCTACTGGATCAAACCCGCAACCCAGGCATGTGTCCCTGACCGTAATCAAACCTGGGACCCTTCAGTCCATAGGCCGATCCACTGAGCCAAACCAGCTAGGGCTCTCCACTTTAAATCCCCGCCTTCACTGACATGGTTTTATGATTCCTGTGTCCTTTCTTGAGCTACATCATTCAATATTTCTCACAGTTTGTGTTAGCAGAAGGATGGTTGACAGGACTATATTTTCCCCGATATTTATTAGCAGCAATAATAACAAAATAGAGAAAAAGACACAACCTAAATATCCATCTATTTCACCCTACTAAGTAAATTATTATGGATCATCTAGAAAATAGAATACTTTGCAGCCATTAAAATTTATGTTGAAGAATTAGATTTAGTGACATGGGAAGATATTCATTAGTTAATTTCAAGTGAAACAATTTCTAGAAAAGTATGTATAACATGCCTTATTTTATGTAAAATTGTATATATGTTTATACATAACTATATATATACATATATACATATGTATACATAACTATATATATACATATATACATATATATAGTTATGTATATAAATATGGGTAGAGTATTTTTTTTCAAACATTAACAGCAATTATCTTTGGGTATAGAAATTTGGTTGAGTGTTTTTAGTTTCTGCTTTGTTCTTTTCTATATTATATAAATGTTTTATAAGGAGTATGAATCATTTTTCTAAGAAAGCTATTAAAATGTTTTAAAAGTATTGATCTCACCAGTAAAGTAGAAAACTGAGATTCAGGGAAGTTGAGAAATAACTCAATGAAGCCACAATCTGCCCGTCAAAGAGTCAGAATTTGCTCTCAGAACTTTCTGTCCCTTACGTTTAATGTCATTCCCTCGGAGTAACTGCCTCTAACTGGTTAAAATCTTGGGGAGGGATATGGCCAGTGGAGACCTGGGGGAGTGGGGGATCAGTGTTCTGATCAGAGGGACTCACATTGCTGGATCTCTGTCACCTCTTCAGAGCAATTAAGCTCTGACCACAACAGCGTTACTGGATTCCTATTATACACCATGTTCTTGTGGTCTGGCAGTTGTCCAGGTCTTGAAGGAGCAGACACAAGTCTGGAAACAGAGTTAAGTTGGGCCTAGTTCTAATCCAAACCCATTTTACATCCTTCAAGGGAAATGCCGTATTCAGCCGTGTTCTCCTTTTGAGGAAAGAAGGAACGTGAAGCTGGTTGGGTGTAGTCCAGCCGCCTGACTCTGTGAGGTTCTGAGAGAGAGCAGTGCAGTAAGTGAGTTCAAGGAGAAGGTCTGGAGCCCGTCTTCCTTCCCTGCACCCCTTCTCATTCTCCCGTGCCCTCCCACGCCTTCCACACTCCATCACTGCAGCACCGGAGGCCTCCTGACCCTTCCTTTGACATTCTTAGTGTCTGGAGCATCATTCAGCTCTATTTGGTGGGCAAGCGGCAGTTAGGACAGGGAGTGGGACCCACTGGGCCCTGTGTCTGCCTAGAACACCATCTGGGATTTAAATAGTAAAAGCTCAAGGATATGCTATAGTATTTATCTCCATCACACAAACGCCCATAAGGACACTTACTAGGTGGAGACGAGGCCCTGAGCCACAGGTTTCCTTCATAGGCTATGCATCTAAGCACAGACACGCAGCTCCAGAGCAGAGCACTGAGCACTTCCGTGTCCTTCCGTGTTAGTAGAAACCCCACCATTCTGCCCTTCCTGTCCCTAGACCCATCTACTGTATTTATTCCCTGGGAGGTTACAGCCCTATGTGCGTGACATGACTGACCACAGATTTGGAAAAATCCACCAAAGATGGCATTGCCCCCTTCCAAGGTCCGTGTCTTGCTGAAGGACATAAGAGGAAGCAAACTTTGACCTAAGCTGTGGGCAAGAAAGAGGGGCGAAGATTCTTTTGACAGAAAGAGGTGTGTAAATTTGCAAATACTGGTCAATTTTGAGCCAAAGCCTGCAAGTTTACTTTACAAATAGAGTGTGGTCGATATAAAGTCAGACATAAAAATAGCTCCATCACAGATCACAAGCAATCACACACCTTCCACGGCATGGGAGGTGCAGAAATGGAAGCCGTCACTGGGCGTGTGGGGTAAGACCATTGTGTATTGTTCCTGTCTCCATATGGCAGTTCTCAATCTTCTTACCTGTCTGACCCTAATCCTTAGTGCAGTACATGACACATTAACGGTTGCTGAGTTGAATAGCAAGTTCTTTGCAATGGCGCAGCACTAGGGAAGAGAAGACACTAAATACATACTTATTAATCAATTAGCGTCTGAGACTAACAGGGCAACTCGAGCGAACTAATTCCCCAGACAAGATAGAGTCTCTGGGATCATTAACCCGTCAGGCTTCTGCAGCCTTTCCTGAAGGTGGCAGAGTTCTCCTAGAACGGCCTAGAAGAGGAGGGTGAAAAGATTGAAACAGGTTTTATCCTACCCTCGGTGATGCAACCTACACACCTACCCCCACCCCCAAGTTGGGCTGCTTCCCAGCCAGCTCCTGTGGGAGAAACGTTTTGACTCAGATTTACAAAGATAAAGATTATTCCACTCGAACCCATCCCAGGACCCAGTGGGGCCAGGCATTGAGACTTAGATGAGATGTCGTGATAGAAAGTCTTAACCTATTAATGTTGCCAAATCCCCGGATAGCTTTCTGCAATCACTGCGTCTGGCTGAAATTTCTCTTTGAGCTGATATAGTGGAGTTGGGACAGGCACGCAGTGTCCCCCGGGCAGAATGGCTTAGATAGCAGCATGAAAGCTATTAGTTGCAAAGCCTTCTCATAACCAGGCTCCCCTCAACAATACCCCTTTGTCCCTCCTCAGACGACTAAGCCCCTTGTATCCTGGCAAAGGGAGGCATGCAGGGGAGGTGTCCAGCCTGGAGTTTGGTTTCTAATCTCTAGGGCAGAAATTCTTTCAAATTTGCCCAGCACTTGGGCTGACTGCTGAGTTGGAAATGAGAGCAGCTGGGGAGTGGGGGTGGCTCTCCCCATGATTCCCAAGTTTCATAATCTATTCTATAACCCCCCCACCACCAAAAAAAAATTTACAACCTTCACAGTCAAACACACACTTAGAAGTAAGGAGTAGTGTAGTTTCCATGTATGTTCATATTTTCACTTTAATTTCTTTTATCATTGGCCTGCCCCACCCTCACTGCATTAATTTTCAGGCTTAGTGCACACACATTAGTGTCTTAATGCTTTATGCATGAATTCACATGATCACAGAATGGCGAGGTCTTCGTTTTCAGGCTCAAGGTGTTCATGAATACTGCCTAGTCCTGTCCACTGTATTTTCTTTTGATGACTACAAAAAGAGGGAGGACATGACTTTAAATATCCCCAAGGCAGGAACACACATTATCTGAGAGCTCTGTGCAAGTACATACCCCTTTCCTACACGGACGGATGGACAGCAAACCTTCCTGATAAAGCTTTAGTCAACTTGACCATTTCTCCCAGGTCCAGTTCCTCTTCCCTCCCTCCCCTGGTGCCCCTTTCAAACCCCCAGAGGCAATTTATGAACATTCAAGGACATCCTTAAGAACCTCTTGCTTCCCTTCTCACGGTTCACGCATTCCTGGCCTGCCTGTCTCCCGTGCCAGACCAACCCCGGAACAAGCAGTGATTTTATTCAGCCATCCATGCTTTCCTGCCCTGGGACTTTTCAGAGCTTCCTGGTGGCTGCATGGCTCAACTAAGGCAAATTTGACTCTTTCACACTTGAGCAGAAGTGATTAAAAGATTGAAGTTGTTCTGGCAGAAGAGCCCTGAGGAGACTTTCAAATACTTCCTGTTATCTGGGCTCCCAAAGCTGTCCAGGTCCTAGCCTTTTCAAGTGTATTTTGCCAGCATTCTCTTGAGATCCATGAGCCACTTGATCATATCCTTCCAATAAATTCCTTTCAGACTTAAGATAGCTAAAGCTGGCTTCTGTTGCTTGCAATCAAAGAATTCTAAATGATACTAGTTCACACTCCTTAGCCTCTTTCCTTCCTATTTCAAGAAGGGGCTATTACCAAGTGTCCATCAGTAGATGAGTGGGTAAACAAAACAACAACTATGGTACATTTATACAGTGAAATACTACTCAGCCATAAATAAGAAGGAAATACTACCCTCTGTGACAGCATGGGCGGACCTGGAGAGCATTATACTAAGTGAAATAAGCCAGTCAGAGAAAGACAAGTACCATATGGTTTCACTCCTATGTGAAATCTAATGAACAAAATGAACTAACAAGCAACACAGAGACAGATTCCTAGGAAGAGAGCAGGCTGACAGCTGTCAGGGTGGAGTACTGGGCTGGATAAAGTGGTGGAGGGGTTGAGCAAGAAAGAAAAAATAGAGAAAAAAACTCAGGGACACGGACAACAGTGGTGATTGCTGGGGGAGGGGGGTTAGTGGGGAGTGGAGGAAAGTATGGAGGGGATGAATGGTGATGGAAGGAGACTTGACTTGGAGTGGTGAACACACAATGATGTGTTGTGGAACTGTGCACCTGAAACCTGCTTTGTGAACCAGTGTCACCCCAATAAATTCAATAAAAATGACAAAAGGGCACTCTTACAAAGATACTCCTCCATTTTCCCACTCCCGCAAATTACCTTGACTTCCACTCTTTTTAAAAAAATATATATTTTATTGATGTTTTTACAGAGAGGAAGGGAGAGGGATAGAGAGTTAGAAACATCAATGAGAGAGAAACATCGACCAGCTGCCTCCTGCACACCCCCTATTGGGGATGTGCCTGCAACCAAGGTACATGCTCTTGACCAGAATTGAACCTGGGACCTTTCAGTCCTCAGGCCGATGCTCTATCCACTAAGCCAAACCGGTTTGGCATTGACTTCCACTCTTACTGCCAAGACCATGTCTCTAGTTTTTGAAAGAGAACTTTTCTGACCTTTTAAAAGGTAAACCATCCATAAAGGAGTTACTCTTGTCCGCCATTTAGTAATTTCTTGATGACTTTCAGGGGAAACAGAAAGATTTCTGTATGCTTGTCAGAGAGCATGGGTTCCCTCAGGGAAACCGCCCCCACCCCCCACCCCCCTTTCTCTCTCACCAGCTCATCCTCCTGTAAAGCTGGTGCAAATGATTTCACACTCAAGACTGTTTGTGACTCCAGTGCCTCCCGGCTCCTACCTCCCTTCTCTCTTTTCTAGCATCTGGGGCAGACTATACATAGCCTCCCTTGGCCCCCCATTTCCATGCTCCCTACCAGGTTCTTCCCCATTTGGCTGCAGGCCAGTCCCTCCACTGAAATCACCCTCAGGATCCACATCTCTCCTGGCTTACGGTCAGAGGGCAACCCCGCAGGGAACCAATCCTCACTCACAAGAATACAGAAAGTCATCAAGAAAATTACCTATAGAAGAGCTACCCCTTCGCGAATGGTTTACTTTATAGAAGGGTAGGAAAGTTCTTGTCTTTCAGAAAATATGGCTGAGATTCTAACACATTGAGGGCGCTTTGGAGACGACGAGGACATTTGAAAGACCCTTTTCCCTGCTTGGTGAAGGGAACTATCATCAACTGCCTCCCGTGGCAGGGACTTTTAAGCATGTCCATGTGCCTGGCACCATGCTAACTACCTAACATGAATCATCGCATTTATGCTTGCAACGGTCATGGGCTTGGTTATTATTGCTATTTCCATTTTCCAGATGAGGACGTAGGCGCAGAAAGGTTAAACAGACTGCCTTAAGCTATCTGCCTAGGATGTGGAGGCTGAATCAGATCCAGGCCGCTTTGGCAAGACAAGAAGGCAAAGGAAGGGCTGGCATCTTTTGGGGTTTAGTGTGTCCCAGGGCCCTCCAACCTGAGTCTGTATTGGAACCACTATCCGCCATTACTGTGCCTACCTGCACCCAGTCACCCTCCTCACCCATTCACACAACACTGAATGCATGTCTCAGCCTTCGCTGGGTGAAAAGCCAGGGGACCACTCAGTGCATTTTTCGGTCTGATTCTGCAGCAGACTGCTCTGCCTTGATCTTACTTGAAATCTTCTAGGTCAGTGGTTGGCAAACTCATTAGTCAACAGAGCCAAATATCAACAGGACAACAATTGAAATTTCTTTTGAGAGCCAAATTTTTTAAACTTAAACTATATAGGTAGGTACATTGTTATTAACTTAATTAGGGTCCTCCTAAGCTGGCCTTTGCTAAAAACGTCCTCAATCTGAGGGGCCGACCTCAGCGAACGTACCCCCACTTCTTCTAACGCCACTTCTTCAAAATAGACTCGCCCAAGCCGAAAACCGACTTCTGTGCATGGGCCACCAAGTTTCAATTGCACTGTACGTGCGCGCCCGCACGTGGTATTTTGTGGCAGAGCCACACTCAAGGGGCCAAAGAGCCGCGGTTTGCTGGCCACTGTTCTAGGTGAAGATAGAAAGGACTGTGGATGGGGTGCCAGAAGACTTGGGTTTGAACTGCATTTTGCCTTTACTAGTATAACCTTGACGAAAACATACAATCTATCTTGATTTCCTCATGTATAAAATGGGGGTAAAATAGCTACCTTACCCAAAGAGAGAAGATATGTCAATTGTAAGGCATTACATACATTTTTTGGGGGGGAAGAAATGATTCCTAATTTAGGAATGAAGAAAACTCAGATGACGGAGTTACATCCAGGGGAGAGCTGGACAAGGTAGAGGCTGGCTGATGCCAAGTCTTCGGCCTCAGCTCCTAACTCTTCCTTCGTTTTGATTCTGTAACTGGCACCTTGGCTAATGTACGCTATGGCTTCTATCCTAAGGATGAAAATACGAATATTATATATGAAAATATTTTCCTAGACTTCAAAGTTTAATTTTTATCTCTGATTTTAAAAGAAAGTCAAACATTTTACGGGTCCTACAATATGATAGTTACTAGGCATTGCACCTCCTGTGCCTCGTGGATAAGTCACCCTGAATTCAGATCTTTTGCCTTTCCAGCCCATTATGCTTTCCTCTATGCAATGCTGCCTCCCAGAGTCTGGGAGGGAGCCACGCCAGCTGCCAGTCACAGACTGAGAGAGAAACAGAGCCGGAGAACTGGGCCTCCAAGGCCAGGGGCCGCAGGGAGGTCCCTCTTCAGCAGGCAGGCTTTGCTGCCAGATCAACTAAAGCCACTTCTTGCCAAGGTTTTCCCGAGAGAGAGGGCAGTCTCCTGCCTCGTTGACAGTGTTCTAGGGACAGCTCACCTGCCTCCCTGTAGCCTGACCCTTTCTCCTTCTCCCTGCAGAGTTATCCGAGCAGAAAACACATTTCTGTTACCAAAAGCCAGTGCTGAGAACCTTGTATGCATTATGTTATTGAGTCGCGAAAATATACTTATGAAACAGGCAATACTGTCTCCATTTTACAGAGGAGGAACTAACTCAGGGAAGCCAAGAGCTCTTGACACTGACACCACATGGCTGCTATGCACTTCCCTACATCGGTTTGAGAAACTCGACATAAGTCCTTCTGCCCCCATTGAAAGAATGACTAAGCCGGCTCTAGAACAGGGCGTGTAGGGGATGGGCTTAGAGCTCCTTGTCCGAATCGCTCATCTCTAGTTTGGGGTGCACTTTTGAATATCCCGACCAGGGACAGGAGGTTGATGGAAGACCCAGGGCCCCATCAGGCAATTAGAGGAAGACATAGGAGCGGATTAGGTTCAGACAGTAGGAAAGCAGCCCAGCTTCTCACCCAGTGCAGGGTAAGACCAGCTGGATGAACCTCAGGTTCCTTTTCTTGGAAGACTCCATGCTGCCTTACACCTCTGAGAACTCTTTGTCACTGTGGCACGCAAAAAAAAGGGGAGACAGCTAGGAGAGAAGCGGCAGTCAGACCTCTCAGAGCAGGCCCTTGGCACACATAGGGTTTGTGTGAGAATTGGAAAAGGGCACCCCTCTGCATGGCTTATTTACAAAAGGACACCCACAAAGCCTTATACGTTTTTAAAAATGTCCCTTTCTCTTGGCTGCAGCACCCAGTACCAGGACTCAGGCTGGCGTGGGGACATGGGTTGGGTTGCATTCCCACTCCCTGCTCAGCTTTTTTGCAGGACCTGACTTAGGACCTGACCTAGGACCCATCAGAGAGGCCTGTCTCAAGTCAGGGCCCTCTGTCAGGATTCCCCACCGTCCACATTCCAGAATCTCCAGGCTTTCCAGATGACATCGAGTATTTTCTACCTTCCAACACAAGAATCCAGATTGACTTCAGAAATATCTTGTTTAATCTTTGCTGTAAATCACACTGTGGACGTTGGAAGTTCAGAATGTGCCTTAGGTGAATTCCTTAGCTTCCATAGACCTCAGTTTTTCCACCTTGAAACTGGGGCTGTTTCCATGGATAAACTGCACAGAACGCAATGTTGGCACCCAGTGGGTCATAGCCTTCGGGTAGGAGGGCCTGCAGGATACCTACCGTGGATTTTGTGCATGCAGTCCCCACAACTGCTGTGAGCTGGGAGGCAGTCCTCTCCCCCGGGTTCCTGCAACACCTCCAATACGTGCGGCAGGGGGCCTGCAGGGCCGAGGAGCTCTGCGCTGCGGCCACCTGCGCCCCGGTCCGGCGGAGGGCGCGCTTCCTGGCGCCCGGGGCGCGGCCGACTCCCGCCTGCGAAAGACGGCGGGGCCGGCGAGGTAGCGCACCCGGCGGCCGGCAGGCGAGCAAGGAGTTAAGCGGGGCCGGAGGCCGGGCGCCTGTCAGACGCGAGCATGTGCAGTCCGCCTCGCATCCGTGCTATGGGTGAGTGCCGCCGCCGCCGCCGGGGCTCCGTGCGGCCCGGGCAGCGGCGGCTGCAGCCTCCCGGCCCCCGCGGCGGGCGCCGGCACACAATGCGGGACTAGGCGCGGCGCCGGAGGCCGGCGGCGTGGGGGAGGCACGGCCGGCCACTCGGCGCGGGGGGAGCCCCACGCCCGGCGTGGGGGCGGGGAGCGGGCGGCGCAGGAGAGCGCCCCAGTCCGGGCGCGGGAGGAGGAGCGGGAGCCAGCCGGCGAAACGGCGCTCCTGGCCGCTCCTGGCCGCACCTGCCCGCACGCGGCCGGCCCAGCCTTGCCCTGCCCGCGGCCCCGGCCCCGGCCCCGCACTGGTAGGTGCCCCCGATGCCCGCAGAGAGGCCTTTCCGCCGCCCGCAGAGGTGGCCGCGCGGGGCGGCCGGCGCGAGTGAGGAGGTGCGGGCGCGGGGCGGGGATGGAAAGACCGGGCGACCGGGCTGGGGGCGCTGCCCCGTCCCGCTTCCTCTTTGCTTTCGGTTTCGAAGCGGCTGCCCCGGCCGGAGAGCGAGCGGCGGATTAGCTGGTGCGCCCGGGCTTGGATTCCCGGAGGGGGATGGGCGCACAGGGGGGCGTGTTGGGGAAGGGGTGCACGCTGGCAACTTTCCCCGCCGGAAAACAAAGGGGCATGGAGGAGATGCTAGGGGAAGGGGCCGGACGGGGAGCTCTGGCTGCAGAAGGTCGACACCCCCTTCCTCCGGGCGGAGAGCACCCCACGAAGCCACCTCGGGAGGGCAAAGGGGGGCGCCAGTCTGGTGGAAGTTAGGGAGCCAGTGCTTGGGAGTGGAAACCACAGACCCTCCTTAGTTTGAGGCTGAGGACTTTGCAGATGGGAAGGGAACCGTCCAAAATGACCCTGTTGCCTTCTCTCCGGGGAGGCTTGGAAAAGCTCGGTGATGGTGGACTGCACCCCCTGGGGCCCGGCCCAGCCCCCTGGCTGCCAGCTCTCTCTCTGCCCTCTCTGATCTCTAGTCATCGGTGGGAGGTGCAGGGCTGAGATAAGACCGCTCATCCCTGCTCATGGCAAGGGCAGAGAGAGGCTGGCCTCTTTCCCAGGTGTCTGTCTTCCCCTCTTTCTGTGTGTGCCAGGCCGAACTGGCCCCTTCCCTTCCTTCTCAGGACTATGTCTCCCTCTGGCTCCAGTTTCCTTGGGGGGAAGTCTAGTTGCCTCAGGTACAGAGCTGAGGGTGGCAGGTGGTTCCGATGCTGCTTCATGCCCTCCCCCCCACCCCCCCAGGAGGAAAAGAGCGGGACTCTGGGAGATCCCGGCCAGTGTAACTAACCTTGGGGGCTCTGCTCACCAATTCTATTGTGTTCACAGCCCTTAGTAACAAACGAGCTGTTACTCTGGCCTTCAGACTTGGGTCATCAGGAGGCCTGGGTTTTGTCTTTGTGTAACCAGGAAGAGGGATCAAGGGGAGGGCTGAATGGCCTGCCCTGGGGGTGGTACAGTGTCTTTCTCTCTAGAAAAACAATGGGCCAGGTCCCAGGTCCCAGGTCCCTGATCTGTGTCTTCAGGAATGAGGTACCTCCAGCTCCAAGCCGCTTGAGGTGACCGTGGGCTTCTATGCTGTGGCAGGACTGCCCACTGCCTTTCTTCCCCTCAGAAAGGGTAGCCCTCTGAGAGTTGGGCTTTCCCCCTGGTTGCAAGGCAGAGAGCTACATCTGCTTGCCTGTGGAGACAGAAGGTATTGGGGCAGGGGTAGGAGGGGTAGCTGGTCTGCTGGGCATCTCTCCTGCCTGCTCCTGTGAATGAGCTAATGATACAAGCGAGTGGGCGGGGGGAGGTGGGGCACCTGCAGGACATGTTGGTCTAGAGAAGCATGGAGGGGTGGGCTGAGATGAGGCTTGGCCCCCCTCTACAAGGTTTTGTATTTGGGGACAGAGATGGGTAAGTGGGAGACAGCGGGGGCTGGACCAATGTATTTCATCTGATCCTTGGAGGGAAGTAACTGGCCACTGAAAGGTCCGGGAGTTTCAGGACCACTAAGGAGCAGCAGGAGAGAAAGAAGCCCCCTGAGCTATAGCTCTGTGGTCCTGGAACTGTGGCTAAAGTCAGATGCAGGTTCTAGACCAGAGAGCACCACCAGTCCCACCTCTAGGGCCCTTTCCCCTCTAAATGGGCAGGGTGGATATTGCTCAGCACCCCCCTCCCCCCATTGGCTTTGTCCCAAGCTACTTATTTAGAGCTGAGGGTTGTTCCTCAAAATGTACTGACTGTAACGTGAGGATAATGATATGGAGTCCTGACCCCTCTACCCCCAAAGATGAGAGAAGGGGGTTTTCCGTGGACTGTTCCTCAAATGTACGGACTGTAACATGGGAAAATGATACTTCCTCTGACTCCCTCCTTTAAAGCGATGAGGTGTGAATTTTTACATTTCTAAAGTGATTTAAGAGCCTCAGGTCATTGAATGAGAGATGTCAAATGAGTTAGGGAGCCTTACGCTGTCTTTATTTCACTTGTATCGGAATTACATCTTGTCTCTAAAGGGAAAGGTGTCATTTTGGGGGGAAAGGGCGAAATTACAGCTTTTGTGATAGGGAAGGCTCCGTGTTGGTTTTTAAAAGTATAGTTTTTCATCAGAAAGGCGCTGGAGTGGCACATGGGCAGCAAGTGTTTTTGTGTCTGTCTCTGCTCTCAGACGTCTTAGAACTCCTTTCCAGTAGGGTTTCCCCAGACGGTGTCCAGTCTGGACAGCAGGGACAGTCACCCTCCAAGCTCTGAGCAGGGTCTCTGAGGACGTGGGGGACACTGATGTTAGAAGCTGAGACCTGGGTGAGGGCAGGAAAGTGAAGCTGCTTGGTGTTATCAGCAACCATAGAAGATCTGGCTGTCCTTGAGGGAAGGGAAATCTAACCCTCCAACAGCAGCCAGGCTGTTTTCAAATTTGTATCTCTTTACTGTTCTCCTCCCTCCTCCCCTCACCCCCCCAGTTTACAGACAAGGCTGCTGGGGTTTTATTTTTTCATTGCAGGAACATTCCTTTTAAGGGGTGGGTAATTTCTTACTTGGCAAACTCTCCGCGCTTTTTGTGGCGACACCTGGCCGAGGAGGGAATGTTGGAAGGGATTCCGAGCAGGAAGCAAGTCCGCCCTTCTGGTCAGGTCTCCTGCTTTCTCCACCGCCACCTCTCAGGAATCAGAGGCTCTAGGTTTGAAAAGGTAAGTGTAAGCTGACTTCTGGGGAAGGGCTAGGAGCTGGCACGTTTGTTTACGATTTCCTTGGAGGGAAACTGAGTCACGCTGAGAGTTAGCTCACTGGCTGTGGGTTGACTGAATGTCTGTGTTGGGGAAGTTTTCCTTTCCTGGGATTTCAGAATGTTTGGACTCAAGCACTGGAAGAGACCCAGGAGTTATACATTTTCATTCATTCTACGGGCTGATAGAATTCAGGCACCCAGGTCCTTGGTTTCTGATAGATGTTGGCCTGGGACTCTGAGCTGTGGGGAGCTCCGTGCTGCTGTGATAGAAGGAAACGGTGTGGTTTTCACCTCTGCAACTCACGTCCATGGATAGAGCTGAGGCAGAATAAGGGATCTGTCACATTCCCAGGTGGAAGGAGGCCTGCTCCCTCCCCTCTGCTCTCCTCCATCCTGCAGGTTGGACTCCCGCTCTCTTCTCCCCTGAGGCTGTCCTCGAGGTTCATTTTAACATCAGCTCCCCTCTGTGTAATTCAGTGGGGTTGAGGTCACAGAGTGGGCGTGGCCCTCTGCTCCTGTGAAGGATGGTTCTGAAAGGTAACTTCCCACCCTCCGCTGATGTTGGTGCTTCTACCTTGGGGTCGGTCACAGTCCAGTGTGACAATTTGAGGAGTAACCAAAGTCGTTGCCAAGTGCTGTTTCTGAACATGGAGCTCCCCATTTTCCTTTACTCTGCTGGCTCCCCAGCAGGGACTTTGATATCTTTGCAGGGCTCTTGGCTCCCAATGTGCCTGGTATGTGTAGAAGGGACAGCATCCTTGACGTCCGAGCACACGGTCTGCGTGGACATGCTCTCAGATTACGCTTTCCTGCTGCTCCATCCTCTAGAACAGCGGTTCTCAACCTGTGGGTCGCGACCCCTTTGGGGGTCGAACGACCCTTTCACAAGGGTCGCCTAAGACCATCGGAAAACACATATATAATTACATATTGTTTTGTGTGATTAATCACTATGCTTGAATTATGTTCGATTTGTAACAATGAAATTGGGGGTCACCACAACATGAGGAACTGTATTAAAGGGTCGCGGCATTAGGAAGGTTGAGAACCACTGCTCTAGAAGCATGGTGGGTTAAAAAAAAAAGAGTTCGTGGTCAAATACTAACTTAATGTAGGGAAATGTAATAGATTGAGGCGGGGGGGAGGGCGCGTCATCAGAAAGTGCACTTTCTGCCGTTCCTTTCCACTCCAGAAGCCCTGCCGTCAGGACGCACTAGCCATTTCTGACTGCTTCCGTGGTTGGACGTGAATGACAAATGCTGGTTCATTCATTCATTGTTTCCTTTCTGTTTTTAAGAGACCCCGTCACATGAGTTTCTGGAATGTTTCATTTCTATCAGAAAGGTCACTCAGCCTGAGTTTTCATAAGGCCTTGACACCAGCCCGAGGAGAGAGGGATGCCAGCCAAAAAGGAGATGGAAGGGCCACAAAGAGAGGATTCTTTTCTGGGCTTCTGAGGGTGATTCATGCTTCAAGATAAATGTGCTTCCTGCGCTTCATGGTTTCGTGGCTTGTACCATCCATGGAGGGACAGGCCCTGCTGCAGCAAGAAGCCCACCTTGTAGACAATGACTGCCATTCTTTGGAGCCATGGCAGGGGCCTGTATTTAGCCCACTGGTGTCCGCATCTTCTTTTTTACTGCTGTCCTTAGCCAAACCCCATTTTAGTTTTTGGTCCCTCGGATCTCCCTCCCTCTTATTCCCAATCCAAAGTGCCTTTCCAAAGCTAGGAATAAGGCAGCCAGGGCATTGGTCTTACTTTCATCTACCTTCTTAAATATGGCCAAGAAGTACCAGTATTGTTACACAAGCAAGCAGCAGCTCTAGATTTTAAAAAAATGTTTTATTGATTTGAGAGAGAGAGGAAGGGAGAGAGAGAGCAACATTGATGTGGGAGAGAAACATCGAAGTGGCCTCCCATATGATCCCGACCAGGGATTGAACTCACAACCTGGGCATGTGCCCTGACCAGGAATCCAGCCGTAAACCTTTCAGTGGGACATCACTTAACCAACTGACCCACACCGGCCAGGGCAACAGCTCCAGATTTAAAATACACACACACACACACACACACACACACACACACACAATTCTCTCTTTTTAAAAAAAAAATATTTTTTTTATTGATTTCAGAAAGGAAGGGAGAGAGTGAGAGAAACATCAATGACAAGAGAGAATCATTGATTGGCTGCCTCCTACACGCCCCCTACTGGGAATTGAGACTACAACCGAGGCATATGCCGGGACCAGGAATTGAACCGTGATCTCCTGGTTCATAGGTCAATGTTCAACCACTGAGCCACACTGGCAGGGCCAGATTTTTGTATTTTAAGTGTGTTTTTGCCTGCCATAACAGGAGATGACTTTCCTACCTTGATTTGTAGAAGCCTGAACGCTTTCATTTAGCCTGCATGGTTTCTAGAACATGGTGAGGGCCTATTAATCAGCTGTGGTGCTAGGATGTGATCAGATACCCAGATTTCTAGGTCATTGGGCAATGATGTTGTTTGTGTAGGAGCTGATAGGTGGCAAAGGCTTCTGGAATGAGGACACCTGGGATTCCTTCCTGTCTCACTTGTGTAACCTTGGACAACCCATTTCAGCCTTCTAAGACTTCATTCCACAAACGGAGCTTCAGCAGGTTTCAGTGCTCTTAGCAATAACAGCAATAACAGATACTTATCAGATACTTACTATACCCCAGGCACTGGGCTGAACACTTGATATATGTTCTTCTTCTTTCATAGCAATGAGATAGCTACTTATTTGTCCCCATTTTACAGCTAGAAAAACTGAGGCTCTCTGAAAGTTAAAATGATTGCACATGTCACACGGCAGCAAGTGTCTAAACTGGGATTTGAACTGGGATCTGCCTGATTCCATTGTGTTCTATGAATTGCATGTTGGGAAGACGGCAAAAGTGGAGGTAGTGTTAGTTAAACGATAAGAAGGAGGGCTTATGTGGATTAAACACAGCTAGTTAAAAGGAGTTGGAATTCCAGATTCTTATTTGAACACCCCAGTGAATGTCTGGGAAGAAGAGAGGTCAGTACTTTGCAAGAGGAAGTAGACCAGATGGCCTGGGAGTTACTGTAAGGAGAATAGAATGTATCTCATAAACCCCGTTTCATTTTGATGCCAATTTTTTTGCTCTTGCTTAACAGGCTCTCTGGGCAGCATTTTTCTTTCTGTCACTCTTCAGCCACTAGTCATCGCAGCTTATCTTTTCAAATTCTTGACTCCAGTCCTCATCCTCCAACCTAATTGCTGGGCCTCCCCCTGCCCATTATTACAGTTCAGCTATGGAGACCTATCATGACTCTGGGTCCCAGGTACACTCTGCAGAGTACAGCAGACTATCCTGTTCTTCTGAGAAAGGATTTGTGGTCCCTGGTTAGTCTATTCAAGGGTGACCAGCTAGCTCGTTGAGATGATTCTCATCTCTTTCATCCCTGTTTGTTTCAGGCAAGTTAACTCTGAGGCTCTTCTACCGTTTTGAGGTGTTTGTGGAAGAAGAGTGAAGGTTGAGGTGGTGGCCTGGCAGAGGTGAGCTGGCCCCCTTGGAGTGTTAGCATGATGGTGTATTATGGAGCTTTGTGCTAGGGGTTAGGGGACTTGGGCTCCTGTCTCAGCTCAGTGACTCTGGGCACGTGACATGAGTCCTTTAGTTTCTTTATTAGTAAAAGAAGAATGTTGGCACAATGATGCTGGATGATGCAGTAGAATCTGATTAATTTGGTCCCAACTCAGGGAATAACTCAGAAGACAGAGCTAGGGAAACAGAGCTTCGGTTGAAGGAGAAACCCCAGAAGAAAGAAGCCAAATTGGAAGTTAAGGGGCAAAGTTAGAGCTGGAGTAAGAACCTTCTTGCAAAAGGGCTCTGGGTCAGGAAATTCCTCCCCTGACTGTTTAAACAGGGCAGCTGTGAGGTGTGTACTCTCCATCTCCTAAACCATGGGGAGCAAGCACCCGTTGTATCTTGTATTAAACTTAAACTTCACCCCCCTGTCCCCCTGCACGTTCTGACTGCCCCAGTGAAGGCAGCAGGGAAGTTGTGCAATGGTGTGTTTTACATTCTGCACTTGAACTTGGCTGATTCCAGGGACTGGTTTGGCTCCAGATCCCTCCAGGGCTCCAGGATTCGGGACATTGGCTGATGCTTCCCAGGTGACTCAGTGTCCTGAGAGCGTGCCTCTTCTCTGCTGCCTTCGCTCTGGCCTAAAAGAGCAAGATCATATCGTAAACTCATTTTAGGGAGTCACAGCTTCTCCGTACATGCCATTGGGCCCCTGGATTTCCCTGTGAACAAAGCCATTTGTCCAAGGACTCTTGGGTTCTGCTATCCATGGATACACTCCTATTTTTATTTCATCATATTCAGAGTTGAGGAGCAAATGCGTTCCCACTGAACCCACCAAACTAATCTTTTCTGCCCCTGCCTGCCTTGCTTTTTTCCTTAGTTCCTTATTGCCCTACACCAGTTATTTCTAATGGTGGTTACTGTACCTGTGGGAATGTGAGAGATGATTTTAGTTGGTATAGGGACAAACATTCCATTTTAATAACTATGTTTCTAATTAGTGTAAAGAAACATGACTCATTGGGATGTGTTCATAAAGTGACTTAATTTTGTCTTCTACTGTCCCTTTATGTTTTTTCAGCAGGATTAGTCCTTTCCCTGTCCTGGGATGAAAACTCAATCAGTCCCCATACCTTTATGGACATTCTCAGGCAGTAGAAGGTCCTGTGGTCACTTTAAGTCACAATTCAGTATTTCATGTGTCCAGTCCTTTGTCAGTGGGCTGGGAGGGACAGAAAAGGATTCACTTGGCTTAGCGCTGCTGTCTGCCAGCTTCTTGCCTCCTGGGCCTGGAGGTATTTATTTATTTTTTGTTTGTTTGTGTGTTTATTTGTTGCCCATATAAAAAATACAACAGAGGTATGTTTTTTTAAAATACATTTTTTATTGTTGATAGTATTGCAGATATTCCCCCCCCCATCTTTTTACCCTCCTCCCAGCTTCTACACCCCCTTCCCCCCAGGTCTTCACTACCCTATTGCCTGTGTCCATGGGCAATGTGTATCTATGTATATAAAAACCCAAGCAACCAGCCAACCGTCTGACCAGTAGCTATGATATGCACTGACTACCAGGGGGAAGACGCTCAATGCAGGAGCTGCTGAGCTGCGGTGACTTGGCAGCTGAGGTTCTCAGGTGATGCACCCAGAACCAGAGAAGAGGGAGCCCGATTCCAGGGTGCGTCACCTGAGAATACCCTCTCACAATCTGGGACCCCTTGGGGGATGTCGGAGAGCTGGTTTTGGCCCATTCCTGCAGGCCAGGCTGAGGGACCCCACCAGTGCACGAATTTGTGCACTGGGCCTCTAGTAAGTACATAAGTTCGTTGGTTTAATCTCTTCTTGTCCCCCCAACCCCACCTCGAGGTGTGTCAGTCTGTTCCATGCTTCCCCCGATTCTTTCTCTTCTGGCCAAGTTCATAGTTTCTCAGACATATCTCCCCACCACAAGTTGCTGGGATCATTCACTTCTATTTGTCTTGAAAAGAGCAAATTATCCTTTATTCTAAATCATTCTTCTTTCCTTAGCCTCTAAAACAGGGGTCCTCAAACTACGGCCCGCAGGCCACATGCAAATACAAATATTGTATTTGTTCCCGTTTTGTTTTTTTACTTCAAAATAAGATATGTGCAGTGTGCATAGGAATTTGTTCATAGTTTTTTTTTAAACTAAAGTCCGGCCCTCCAATGGTCTGAGGGAGAGTGACCTGGCCCCCTGTTTAAAAAGTTTGAGGACCCCTGCTCTAAAATTTAGAGATTCACCTTCGGCCTATTTCGGCTCAGGTCCTTCAGTCTGTCTGAGGGGCCCTTTTGGACAGGGGCCTCTCTTGCAGGTGGCCCATGTAAGCCCAAGGAAACAATCACACATTTGTTGGCACAGTGAACCTGGGCATGCAGGCTGACCCCCCCAGCTCAGCCATCTCCCTCGGCTCCTCCAATAGCGGGTGGTGAGGCTGTGTCTCATACCTTGGGTGTTTCAGGTGGTGGTCAGATGCCAGTCCACTCCATCCTCCCCGTTGCAGGGTCAGGCATCAAGTTTCTTGGTCCTGTGGGAGCCCCTCTTGCCAGCTTGGGAGCTTCAGACCTATTGTACTTGGTCCCTTAGTGAACACTTTTGATTTAACCTCTTGTTATATGTGTATCATCAAAGCCATAACTGTCATGAGAAGCCCATGATTTCTTGGATATTATTGCTTAGGATAAGCCTACAGTATATACCTAACTAAAATTTTAACTTAAATAAAAAGTCTAATGACATCTAACCTTTATTAACCTTTTTTAAGTACTTAGAAAACTAGGTACTATTTTCAGTACAATCAACATGCTCTTTCATTCAACCCTCATGAGAGAGGCACCTATATGGTCTTGATTTTACAAACCAGTAAACTGAGGCAAAGAGAGGTTAAGCAGCTTGTCCAAAGTCACACTTGGCCACAGAGCCTGGGTTCAGATGGAAAGACTCTGACCTCAGAGAGTATGGTTTGAAACCACTACACTCCAGCTCTTCCCACAAGGGTGGTGGGCAGCCATGACCACTCATGGAGGGGGAGGCAGATGACTGGGAAATGCTGCTTAAGACATAATCATCAGTTCTCCATCCTGGCATTGAAGCTCTCCCTGCATAGGTTTTCCCTGCTTTCCCAACGCCTTCTGTGCCCTTTACTAGAGACTAATCTACATGCCTGGCTGAGCTGCCACACACGTGCCCACCCTGTATCTCATCATTTTCCTGCCCGGACGGCCCTCATCTGCTTTGCTGGCTCCCCAAACACAAGTTCTTTTTAAAGTCAGAGGCCATTTTTGCTTCAAAGGTACATTTGACCCAAACTACTTGAGCTGGGATCTTCTACTCCTCTCGTAATTTCATCCCGACCTTGGCAATGATTATGCAAGAAGCACATGGAAGGAGCAGTGAAGGCCCTGGCCCAGTAGCTCACTTGGTTAGAGCGTTGTCCCGATATGCCAAGGTTGCAGGTTCGATCTTCGGTCAGGGCACATACAGGAAGCAACCAATGAATGCATAAATAAGTGGAACAACAAGTTGGTGTTTCTCTCTACCTTTCTCTCCAATCAATAGAGAAAAAAATTATATATATATGGTGGTTAGCTAACCCAGATTCTGTTCTCCTTCTGCCATTAACTGCCTGGCTTCATCATTTCTAAAGAATGGGTGTGGATTAGTTCCTTTCAGTTGTCAGAATTCTACGGTTTGTGTTTTCCTTCTTGTCCCTACTGCCTTTAAGCTCTTGAGGGCTGGAACTGTGTCTTGTGTGTCTTAGTACCGCCCAGGACTCCGCACAAGGTTTGACACACAGACAGTGTTTAATAATAGCCGTTGGTTGGCTGGTGGGAAATGCGGCTGTAAGTCTGCTCTGGGCTTGACCAACTTTTAGAAATTGCCTTCTTCTGGAGGACCACTGGGGAGGACTTTGCAGTTGTCTTGTCTGCATAAGTTTATAACAAAAGATTTGGGTCCAATTTGCTGCCTTTTTTCTATAAGAAAACTGATGTGATGCTGTGAAGACTCACACTCCTTTATCTATATTTTCAAAATCCACGATGTTCTAAACCGGAAAGCTTTTCTTTAACTTGTGTGATGGCAAAACCTGGCCTGGACTAATGTGAGACCCCTGGTTGTCTATTCTGTGGAGTGTGAATATTCACTGGTTTGATGGCTCGGAGGGGTTTCCTGCCCACACCCTGCTATCGGACTATGGAATCTATGAGATGTACTCTACATTACCTTTAAAAAAAATCCTGAATTATAGCCCTAGCTGGTTTGGCTAAGTGGATAAAACGTTGGCCCATAGACTGAAGAGTCTCAGGTTTGATTTGGGTCAAGGGCAAGTACCTTGGTTGCAGGCTCGATCCTTGATCCCTGGCCCTGGTCGGGACTCATGTGAAAGGCAACCAGTGAACCAGTCGAAGTGTCTCTCTCACATCCATGCTTCTCTCTCTCTGTCTCTCTCCCTCCCTTCCACTCTCTCTAAAACTCAATGGAAACATACCCTCAGGTGAGGATCAACAACAACAACAAAATCCTGACTTGCAAGAGTTTCGGATAGGGTGCTGTGCCTTGTCTCTCACAGAAGTGTGATTGGCACCAGGGGTGGGACAGGGCTTCGTGATGTTCGACTCTTTCAACATCATAGGACCTCGCCTGACCTGCCTCATCGGCCTGGCCCTAATCCTGGCCCTGGTTCCAGTACACCTACAGCCTGCACCTTAGCTGACCAATTTGATTTTGTAAAATATTGCATTACAGTATCATATATCTTGATTACTAAGCTTTTCTTGGCACACCTTAAATTTAAATTTTGTGCCTGAAGCACATGGCTCTCTTGCTTCACCCTAGTCAGTCCTGGCCCTGCATGACTCTTCATCCTGGAAGGCTTTTCCTGTTCCCATGGCCTCGTCTCTGAGATGAACTGGTTTGCCCTCGGGGAGGGAGGCACCTGCTGGTGTCCCTATTTCATGGGTGTGGGCCCTCTTGGCCCCTTGGCCTCATCAGCTCCCCAGAAGGACTTTTAAACAGATTCCTGGATGCACTTCCTCCTTGTGGGTGTGCCTTCAGAGCCCCAGTGATCCTGGTTCCTCTACTGTCTTCTGGGAAGCGATGCAGCTACTCATCTGAGAGTCTGTCTGCTTGTTAATTCCTACAGCGGCTTTGACCTGATGTTTTAAAAAATTTTTTTAAATATACAATCGCTCCTGGAAAAATATGAAGACAATAGAAAAATGTATAATGGTAGAATCTAAAGTGTTTTCTTTACTTTCTGATGAGGAAAGCGAGAGGGGAGGGGGGAGGGGAGGGGGGAGGGGCGGGGGAGGGGAGGGGGGAGGGGAGGGAGGAGGGGAGGGGGAGGGGAGGGGGAGGGGAGAAGAGAAGCGAGTGTTAGTGGAAGAGCCCGCTCTAGCCCGCCCATGTGCACTCCAAGCCAGCAGGCTGCCCCTTCCTCTCTCCCCAGGCCCCTATGCTCTCCGTATGGAGAAGACACGAGTCAGCTATTGAAGGGCACATTTATTTCCCCTTCGTCCCTCTTTGGCAGTGATGGGCATGTCCATGGGAATTTATGCCTCCTATCCCCACCATTAAATAACCAGCCCGTCTCAGAGTCTGAGCCCTGAGTATATCTGGCCTGCCTTTTTAGCCTGTTGGAGGTCCTCTGAGATCATGTCTCTATCCCTACGCCTGTCCACAGTTCCTCACGATAGAGCATTTTCCATAAATACACTTCCTTAAGCATCCTCTCACAAACTGTGTACTCATCTTCTCGTCCATTAAGGAGACATTCCCCAGCCCAGGCCTGGCTCCTATTGCTTTGACTTCTGGTAAGCACGTCTTCGCCTCTGGACGTTGAACTATTTACCATTGCCTTGGCCCCTACAGATGGACGTGTGGTCTTTTACCCAGTGTCCTTAGGCTGGAACATGCTGAGATAGGGTATGATTTAAATTAACCATAGAAATGGAGTTTCCCAAAGGTGCCCAATTGAATAGTTTTCTTAAGCCCCATGCGGTTGCTTTGTGGCCAGTAGACCCATCATCCAGGAGCTTCATGTAGGCATCTGTACGAGACCGCTGAGTTTATTCTGTGGAATTGACCCCATGAAGCCACTCCGATTCTGCTCAGCCCTGCGTTTTCCTCACACCACAGTTTCTCTTGCTTCTAGGGGTACATGGTGTGGAATGGTGTCCCCTTTTTATTTAGCAAATGTTTGCCATGCCTCCTAATTACCCTGAATAGAACTCCTAGATACCATGACCTACCTACGTATATAAATTTAAAAATATCAATAAAGTGCCTCAATGGTAATATAAGAGAGAAATACAGGACAAGTTAGTTATACAATGTCTCGTGTCTTAATATATACTTGCTGGAGCGTGACTACATGGAAGCCAAAAGGAAGGAGTCAGATGCTTGAACCTGTGCGTGGAAACACTAGGAATGTAGCAGCCTCAATACCCACAAGATACAGGTGTGTTGTGTGGGTGACTCAAATTCCAAGGGAGGTGCTGTTGACGTCAGTGTGATTTTCCAAACTCGGGAGCCACTCTTGGTAAAGTTCCGAAGAACATAAAGTACGGTACCCCCTCGATTTGTACTGTAGTGGCATTCCTGGGCAATTCCGTATATGTGAAAACCCAGCAAAAAGTCCTCTGTGCTTCCTTTAGAAAGGGTGCTTGGCTCTAGATGCAGGTAATTACAAAGGGCTTTTCACCTCTGACTGTCCAGTGGACCACCCTAAAGTCACGGGAGAGAGTCCATGTGTGGGCTCGTGTGAACTGGAGGACGTCCGGCAGCACCTGAGCACTCCCTCCCTACTGGGGCGCTGAGAGAGAGTCCCCCTGCTGAGAACTGCTGATCTGGAAGAAGGACCAGGACCAGGAACTGGGAGACCTGTGTCCTAGGTCTGGTTCTAGTGCCCCGATATTTATGTGACCTTAACACTGCATGTTAGGGTCCCCTATCTGTAAGGGGGAGTTAGTGACACACGTGTCCTGCTGGCCTTCGGGGTTGTGGCTCACTGTGCTCTCCTCCAGTGCCTCAGGACGGCCAGAGCATCCACGTGCACCCCACAGTCCACGTCCCACCCTCAAGCGCTCCCTCGCTGTGGTTTTTCTTAGCATTTGAACATCCTGAGGTCTCTTACCTGGGAGAGGAGGAAGGGCTGGAGGGAGGGAGGGGAAGGACAGCCCTGGCATCTCTCCTTCTCCAGCAGCTTTCTGTCTCCTTTCCTTCATAAGCAAATTTCTCAAGAGTCTCAGCCACCTTCCTTTGCAGTCACTGCTCTCCCCTACATCGTCCCCAATGGTCGGCTTCTAAATCTCTTCACGCCCTGTCTGCCTTCTTGTGCATTGACCACCACCCCAAACTCTCCTGCCCCCTCTTCCCTGACAGGGTCCTTTCCAGGGTGTCCTCCTGCCTCCCTGCCCTTCCTCAGGCCCCTTCACAGCACCGCGTCCTCTGCCAGCCCTGGCTGGTGCCTCTCCCCGCTTCTCCCCAGCACGCTCCTCTGTGCTGCTCCATGCTGTGGGGGTCCCAGACCTGCCCCACCTAGAGGCCCATGGGCACCTCAGACTTAGAGCATCTGAAATGCAGCGGCTCACCGTGAGTCACCTCCAACGCGCCCTCTTCCTGTATCCTGCTCTCGGGATGACACTGCCATTGCCCAAGTCAGAAGTCAGGTGTCATCCACCATGCCTCCCTCTCGCCCCCTCTGATGCATCCCTCACCCAGTGCGTCAGTCCTGCTTTCTTAGTAGCTCTCAGTCTTCACTCGTGTGACTTGCCTGCTTGACCAGTGCTGGCATTTGGGATTGCAGCCTCTGCTCTGTGGGCTGGATGAACACCTTAGAGGCCCTCCGTGCTGACCAGGTCAGGGCCCCATAAGTAATTAAAACTATATCAATAGAGTTCTAAGTTATAACAGAAAATCACGGTTTTAGACACCACAGAATGTACTTTCGCAGTGAAGCCACAGAGACCTTATAAAACTCTTTTTGATGGTCTCTCACCTTCTCTTCTTTGAAATAGTTTTCTTGGGTGCCCCATCATGGCTGGTACCCTAAGCATGTGTCAGTTGGGCCATCCAGGGCCACTTAGAACGTCAGCCTCCTGGGGCCAGGGCTGGGGTCTTTGCATGTACCTGGTAACATGACATAGACTCTAATTGTGTAACGAACATGTGAATGAACATGCATGAATAAGGAGATGAACTTGAAAGGACTCAAGTGAAAGGCACTGTCAGAATGTAAGTTGTTATTATTATTAGCTTTCTGGGGTTTGAGAGTACAGTCTAATCTCCAAGATTTTGTGTTTCCGCTGTGTTAAAAACAGCCAGCCCCACTGTGGTGCTTCAGCTTCCGTACTCTAGCCTACCTAACATTGCATCGTCTGCACATGAAAGATGCAGATAAGCATTTCTGAATTAATAAGTAAGTGATTCCCTTTAGCCTGCTGTGAGGCTGCTTTTAACTCTGGCTGGCTGTGAGTTAAAAGTGACCACACCCAGCTGTGACAGTGAACTGGGGGAGGGAGGCGTGCCTGTGTGTGGATTGGGGGTTACACTGGTGATGGCGATGGTGGTGTGGGAAACGGGGCATCCAACTAGAAGCCTTTGTGAGATCTCAGAAGGGAGGAGTGTGGCCTAAATGCCTAGAGTCAGGCAGTGTGAGCAGTATTAGCCACAGAATGGTGTGTGTGTGTGTGTGTGTGTGTGTGTGTGCGTGTGTGTGTGTGTGTGAGAGAGAGAGAGAGAGAGAGAGAGAGAGAGAGAGAGAGAGAGAGAGAGAGAGAGTCCTTATAAAACCTAGAAGGCTTAATAAATAGAACCTGCCTCATTAGGATGGGCTTGTAGACAAAAGAGGTGTTGAAACATTTCCAGAAAATATTAACTATAACTAAGAATAGACCCAAAAGGTCAATCAATCCTGGTATTCATAGGGAGGGCTCCCGGAAGATTGCTGGTCTTGGGAGAGGAAGGAGTGAACTGATGAAGAAGTACGAGGAGGAGGCCAAGTTGGAAGAGGAAATGTGTCCGTGAGGGACACTTTGGCAGCACTGGGTCTTCTGTGTCCATGCAGACATGTGATGACCAGTGTCCTCCCTGGATTCACCCCCATGTCTGCTCCACCCTCACCCCACCCCTGTCTAAGGGGAGGGGCTCGTTTGTTGTTATTCCCCCAAACTTTTTATTTGGAAATTAATTTCAGACCTACAGAAAAGTTGCCAGAATAGTACAAAACACCCATATATTCTTAATCCAGATTCACTCTTTTTAATATTTTGCCTCATTTGCTTTATCATTTGTGCTTCCTTGCTCTCTCTCTCTCTCTCTCTCTCTCTCTCTCTCTCTCTCTCTCATTCTCTCTTTTGAACCATTTAAGAGTAAGCTGCCTACATCATAGCCCTTTAACTCTAAATATTTTAGCGTGGCTTTCCTCAGAAGAGGATGTTGTTCTATCTAACCTGCAGTGAATTGAACATTGTATGATACTTCAACCTGCTGCTTGGATTTTGGTTTTGTCAATTGACCCAGTCACGTCCTTTACAGCATGCTTCCTCCCCAGCACAGGATCCAGTCTGGGCGCCCAAAGTACATCCTGTTGTCATGTCTCTTGTCTCCTTTCATCTATAAAGGTCCTCAGCCTTCCTTTGTCTTTCATGACATTGACATTTTTGAAGAATGTAGCCTCCCCCACCCCTTTTTTTTAAAGAATGCCCTTCTCTTTGGAGTTGTCTGATGTTGCCTCATCTGTAGACCGTGGGTTATGCATTCCCAGCTGGGATACACAGGGTGATGTGCGTCCTTTTCAGAATGTTACATCCAGAGACACTGGATGCCCATCTGCCCTTTATGTGTGAAGTTCGATCACTCAGTCAAGGGGTTGTCCAGTTCCTTCACTGCATTTACTGGTTTCCCTCGTTACTAATATTCTATGGGAGGTGCCGTAAGACCATGTAAATATGCTGCTCTTCATCAGCCTTTCACCCCTAGATTTTCCAACCTCCCGCCCCGGCTTTGCAGGTATTTCTGGATCCCACACGGGTGTGGGAGTGCAAAGCTGTCTGGGACCAGGTGGATCGTTCACGAGGGCCTCGCCCGTGTGCGATGGTGGGCACAGCCCTGTTGAATACTGGCATTTCGACAGTAGTTTTTCTCTTCCTACTCCCACCAGGAACAGAAGCCCGTTCTGACATATGAGGGTGTTCTTGTGAAAGCGCCTCAGGTTTATTGGAGCCCAGTGGGGCATAAAGAGAGGGCTAGTGCCCTCTTGGTGTCTTTAAGGAGCCGACCACAGAGTTGAGGAGACCAGGCTTGGACTCCCTGGAAGGTAAAAGGTGTAAAAGTCCGCAGTGCTGTGACCCCACAGGACAGCTCCACCAGAGGTCCCTGGAGAATTAGGTGCCTTTCGGAGTTTGGGGCAGGAGGGGTCGGGTGGGTTTGGCAGGATGGGGAGACCTTTCCTTAATGAGGCTAATCTGAGTGGCATTGAAGAACAGGCAGGTACGGCAAACAGGGAGGAGAGACAAGGGCATTCCAGGAGGGGAACTGTGTGCACAGAGACCCAGAGATGGAGCACGGATGGTGTGAGTTAGGGACCGGCCTGGATAGGGCCAAGGGCTGTTGGGGGGGTTAGAATCCACCCTCTTTTGCTTTGCAGAACAACTACTTTGCATCCAAATCTTACTGAGCACCTACCTCGGGCTTTTAAAAACACCTTTTCCAATTCTAAAAGTAATATATGCTCAGTATAAGGAGTTTAGAAAGATAGAAATATGTAAAGAAAAATGTTTATGAATGAAGTCCCTCTATTTTTGATCCAGAGATAACCAGTTAACCGCCGTGTAGTCCCTTCATTTCCAATATCTTTATTGCTTTTCCTGCAAATAGCTTTGTTTTGTTTCATGGATTCAGTAGCCCTTCTTGCCCCTCAGAGGCTATTAATCGTACCTTTAAAAATAATTTATTCTGTTGACTTTGTTCATTTTGTTTTCTAGCTAGAACTTCTGTTCTTAAATTTGGTGCTTCTTTCGAGGTTTGGTTTTTGTCCCTAGCCCAGTGTCCAGGGCACAAGCCTGGGTGGAGAGGTGGTCAGCGGCCCACTGCTGGTATGGGCCTCCTTAGTGTGGGCTTGTGGACAAAAGCCCATTTACGTGGCTAATGAGGGTCCATCCACTCAGGACTCCGCCTGGGCCTCTGATCTGCAGGCTCCAGAGTTGGAGCCCCCGGAGCTGCTCACCCGGCTGAGCGTAGAGCCCTCAGCTACCCTGCCTGGGTTCACATCCCGGCCCTGACACTTACTGGCTCTGTGCCTGGAGAAAGCCGTGTGACGCAGGATCTTCTTTATAAAGTAGGGATAATATTCTCTATCTCAAAGGATTTTTGTGAGGGTTAAATGAGATAATATGTGCCAAAGTTCTTAGAGCAATGTCTGGCATACATATGTGCTATAGGAGTATCTATTATTATTATTATTATTATTCTATCATGATTTTACTTGGGGGGGTTGTGGTTTCTCCATGTTTATTCCCATCTATCTTCTGTCGTCAGGGAATCCATATAATTCCTTTCTGTTTTCTAGATCGGTAATGGATTTATTCTTCCTAGAAAAGGCCTTCTCTGTCATTTTCTAGGGCCTTAGGGGAGGCAGGCATATGCCCTGGACTCCCGTCTAGAAACAGCCATGCGTTTCCTTCAGGTCCTTTTCCTCTGATTGTGTACAAGTGTTATTGTTATCTGTAGTGCGTACATCAGGGCACGTGTGCACCAGCTCGCCCTAGAGCCCAGCCCAGGCCGGGTCTCGCGTCTTGCCTCTGGGCCGTTACCGGATGCTGACTCTGTCCTGCAGGGGTCTGGGAGGTGGAGTTCTCTCCTTGGCCTGGGCCTCGCTGAGGCTGCTCTGAGGCTGTCCTGATGAATGTAACGGGTCCTCTGTTTCCTTTGTCAAAAGGAATGTTAATTATTTTCAGCAGTCTAATTACGTGGCTAATGAGAGACTGAGTGAGATAGCATTCCCTTTAATTACTCTTGCCTAAGTGCTGTTTGGAGCCATATTTTGAGCATGTTGCGAGGCTCACTTCTTTAGAGGTAGATGGAGCTGTCCGGTGAGAGATGGAGTGAGGAGCCAGGCTTTCTGGCTAAGGCCCATGGTGCAAGGGCCTGGCTGCAGCCAGTGCCCAGCCCAGTGGATGCTGCTGTTTCCTCTGTGCTATTCCTTAAAGGAACGCAGGGGTGGGGAACTGTTTTTCTGCCAAGGGCCATTTGGTATTTATAACATCATTCACAGGCCATACAAAATTATCAACTTAAAAAATAGCCTGTCAGTTAATTAACTCACCCCTAATGCCTTGGCAGGGCATTAGCGAAAGGGACCGTTGGATTGGGGTCAAGTGTAGAGCAAACAGCGTCCGTCGCAGCTCCCCCAGAAAAACTCTCATTCCTCAGTCCTTCATCCAATGTACTTGCCCTTCGGCTCCTCTTGGCCAGGCCCTCTGACCCATGGATACTGAGTCTCTACTGTATGTCATGTGCTATCCAGAGCACAGGTGTGGAGATGAGGAACAGATTGCCTTCTAAGACAGAAGTTTGATCATGCCCCTCCCCGCTTTGCCCAGGATAAATGTCTGTGTTCTGACCCTCTACCGCCGTCCCAGGCTGATCTGTGCTAGGCCTTCCTGGGGTTCTGATGGGATGTCTGCAGTACCTGGGCCTTCATGAGCAGACCCTTGGAAGGCGGCTCTCCCAAGCCCCTGGGTGGACTGGAGGAGGCTGGAAGGCGCAGCTCACATGACTGTCTGCCATGAGAACCTATTGCCAACTGTGGGTGGCCTGTTGCCATAGGTAAATTAAGTCTCTTAGTTTCCATCCACACACCCCCATCTCAAGAGTGATGTAGGGGGGGAAAGTGCTGGCCCTCCCATTGACTTCTTTGAGCTTCTCTTGCCTCCTGAATAAAGTCAGAGTTAATGTCTGCCTCATAGCCTTGTGGAGGGGAGTGCTGAGGTGACCTGTGTGTGGAGGGGACTAATGAGATGACCTGGCACATGGAAGATGCCCAATAAATGGTGTGGAGTTCTTAACACTCCAAGCAGCATCCCTAGACTGAGTTACAGCCAGAGACCTAGTGGCTGGCCCCATTCACCAGTAGGCAGGGCCCTCTCCTGGGCTCTTGGAGGTAAGTCACTCCTCAGACAGTGGACAGTGACTTTCATGGAACAAGGGTTGACCCTCCCTCCATCTCACAGTGGCAGCCTTGGTTAACGTGGCCTGAGCTTGAGGAAGAGGCAGGGCAGGGGTGTCTGTTCAAAAGGGAAGGATTTCCAAGAGCAAGGAAATGGAGCTCAGCCTTAGGTCTGTGTGTTGGGCAGCCTCCTGCTCACCCTTGTTTAGTCCTAGAGCAGTGCAGTCCAGTGGTGATGGACGTGCTCTATCTCTACACCGTCCAGTATGGCAGACACCAGCCACACTTAGCTGCTGAGCACTTGAATGTGGCTAGTGCAGCTGAGGAAGGAATTTTTTATATTACCCATTTTTAGTTCATTAAAATTTAAATATCCAGTTGTAGGCAGTGGTTATCACATGGAATAGTGCAGTTCTGGAGTTTGTAGAAAAATAATATATTTGTGCACTACCTGTTCTTGGCTTGTGCCTTATCTCCAGGCTGCTAGTTTTCATGTATCCTGTTTACAGAAGATAGTCAGGGTGTGCTGGGTTGCTAGCAAGAGTCAGGTGAGTTATCCTCTCTACCAGTCAAGAGGACATGACAAAGTTGGGGTAGTAGCCAGAAGGGAAGCCCCCAAAGCTACGACCACCTTGCTGAGATTGACCCGCCTTGTCTGACCTGTCTTCTCGTTCTGCACCTTACCGTCTGGTTTTCGAAGCAGCGGAGGTAAGCAGGTGGTGCTCAGATGCGTGATCCTCGTGCCAACTAGGTGTGTTCCAGAAAGGGGGAATCACTTGTGTTGGTCCAGATTTTCTTGATTGCAAGTGACAGAAAGCCCAACAAACTGGCTGGAGTAAAAAGGAACATTTACTTTCTTGTTAGAGTGAAACACCCGGGCCAGAAAGGGCCTGGTAAAGCTACTTAAATTCTTTTGTTCAGAAGCAGATAGAAATTACAGGCCATCAGTCATATGATCTCAATGTTCCTTTCGTTTGTTGATAAACACGGTGCATCGCTGACTAGGACCCACAGTTTCCAGCCCCTGCCTGCAGGGGGAATCTTCGTTGACTGGCCATGTTCACTTGGCAACTGGGGGTCTTGCCCTGGCCCAGCTGGCATTGCAGGAACCGCGAGAAGACTTTTGCTATAAGGGATAGGACATGTCTGTCCGCTTAATTATACCTATTCTAGCTACTCTGGCCTTGCTGTTTCTCATACTTGTTTAGCTTGCTCCTACCTCGGTCTTTTCACTGACTATTCCCCCTCTGCCTGGAATGCTTTTCCCAAAGCTCTTTTCATCTTTCTGATCTATGCCCAAAGGCTACCGCCTTACCGAAGTCTAAGATGCGCTTTCTAACATCCGGTTTCTTTCTGTCCCCTGTCAGGCCTCTCCCCTTCTTTGTGCCCCAACATCGAAAATTACAGTATGGCTCTAGCCAATTCAGTGGACAGAGCGCCAGCCTGCGGACTGAAGGGTCCCAGGTTTGATTCCGGTCAAGGGCACGTACCTTGGTTGCAGGCTTCTCCCCTGGCCTGGGCCCTGGTGAGGGCACATGCAGGAGGCAACCAATGGATGTGTTTCTATCACATCGATATTTCTCTCTCAAGTGAAGGTTTAAAAAAAAAGAAATTACAGTAAGCATGGGCTGCGTACCTACTGCCTGTCTCCCCGCCAGCCTGCGCTCCAGTGGGCAGGAACATTGTCCTGTTCACACCGGGTGCAGGCCTGGCCTTCATGGGGTCTCAATAAATGTTGTTGACCACTGGGATACAATACCTCGAGTAAATAACCAGCCTCCACAGGACTTCTGGGACCAGGGCTCCTGGTTGTGGGGAGGTCTCTGGGGTGAGTTGGCTGTAGAAAGCTGTGGAAAGTAGGGCACTGGTGTCGTGCTGTTGAGGCGGTCCTGGCATGTCCGCTGAAAGACCCACTGGGCTTCTTTCTGCCTCCACTGGTGAGGCGATTGAGGGAGTGGTTCCCCATTGCCCCAAAGGCATGGTGTGGTGGGGTAACCTGTGGGGGACACGACAGTAGGGAGAACCAGATAAATAAATGTCTGGTCACTTTGTCAGCGTGTCTCTGAGACCACGGCTGGCAGGAGGAGGCTTGCTGGTCTCATGTGACAAGGATTTCCAGGGCCCTTCAGCTGCCACCTGATGGGAGCTGCATAGGGGATTACTGATGAAGGGGAGGCGAGGCAGCTCTTTACAGTAACACATGCCTCGCCCTGGGACGGCGGCCAGGCAGCTAATTAGAGAGCCCAGCAGCTGTCCAGCCTTTCAGGCAGCAAGCAGCAGTTACCCAGTGCCAGGAGTCGGGCGGGGGGTGGGTCGGGGGGACAGGAGAGGGACCTGGGGCCAGAGACCACCCTCTGAGGTATAGGGACTGGGCTGTCAGGGTTCATGCAGAGGGAACATGGGAGGGCCATGTAAGTTAGAGTGACCTGGAGGGGAGGCGGGGAGGAAGAGAGGACAGGTGGCCTCCAAGTGAGACAGAAGGCAGGGTGGCAAGATGTCCGGCCAACCCGGGAGCGGGCCCAGAGTAGAAGGCAAGGTCAGGTGGAGTCCATCCCGTCTTCACCCCCCTTGCCTATGCCAGTCAGGTCCCAGGGCCTGGGCCTCCTCGCTCCCCAGGGGGATTGGAACTCCAGTTATATCTGTAGCTGTGTGTGGTCCCTCCTTGGTTTGGGGAGTTGCCAAATCCACCTGTGTTCGGGGCTGTCTTCCTGCAGGACAAGTACAAGCGCTCGCTCTGTGTCCCAGGGGAAGAGCGGGGAGGACTTGAGTGACCAGAGGGCTCGCAATGGCGCTTTGGGGCAGCTTCTCTTTCCTTCGTGGGAACCTGCGGTGAAGTAGATTGGGGGAGAGTTAAGGAAGAGGAGAGTGGGAGAGACAGAGGGGTAGTGTGCTTCCTGGCTCCAGTCTCAGGTTCTGGGCCATTTAGATGTGGGCGGTGAGTTGGGGTAGATTTGTTGTTGGTTTTTTGTTTCTTGCTTTTGTTTGTTTCATCCTCACCCGACGATATTTTCCCATTGGTTTTTTTTAGAGGGAGTGGATGAGAGGATGTGAGAGAGACACATCGATTGGTTGCCTCCTGCATTTGCCCCAACCGGGCCCTGGGGATCGAGCCTGCCACCGAGGTACCTGCCCTTGATCAGAAATCGAACCCTCGACCCTTCAGTCAGAGGGCCGACACTCTAACCACCGAACCAAACCAGCCAGGGCTAGATTTGTTTTTTAGGTTCCCGTCAGAGAAGCAGAGATTGAATCCTGAAAACCCAGCTTACCCTGCATAGTTACAGGGAGGAGAGAGAATGGTGCAGAGGGCATTTCCTGCCGGCAGCCGCTGGGTAAACCTCTTTGGGAAATGAATCCCACTTGCGTGAAAACTGGATGTGCCTTTTGAGAGGGCCAGCACCTTGTAGAAATAACAGAACAGGCATTGTCCCTCTCTGGCCTGACCCTGAGCTTGGAGCCTGCACTGTCCCTGGGGATGCCTGGGACGCGCCAATCCCGCCCTAGCTTTCTCATGTGACATGTCTTCTGGATTGTCTAGACCAGCCGTGGGCAAACTACGGCCCGCGGGCCGGATCCGGCCCGTTTGAAATGAATAAAACTAAAAAAAAAAAAGACCGTACCCTTTTATGTAATGATGTTTACTTTGAATTTATATTAGTTCACACAAACACTCCATCCATGCTTTTGTTCCGGCCCTCCAGTCCAGTTTAAGAACCCATTGTGGCCCTCGAGTCAAAAAGTTTGCCCACCCCTGGTCTAGACCCAAGGCACCCACCTCGTCTATCCACACCGCTCTGCCCACGTGATGACTCTTGGAAGTGGGAGAAAGGGGCATGAGCATCCTTCTTTCTTCCCTCATCTCCAGAGAAAGCCCTTCCGTGCTGATAGCCTGGAAATGAGAGGAGCTCCCCAGCCATCACTGTGTTTGGTGAATAACACTGGATGGTGCAATCCCCCCAAGAATTTAGCTGGGCCCTTCTCTTCCTCGTGTGTCTAGCCATCAAACAGACATTTCATGGTCTCGGAATTCATTCTGTGGAGGAGGAAACGGACACATAATGATTTTAAAGATGGAGCAGTGTTTCTTGTTTTACATTTATTTTTTAATTTAAATATTTATTGTTGAAATATTACATATGCCCCCCTCCTTCCCCCATTGACCCCTTCTAGTCTGCCCCGTCCCCTGCCCCAGGCCTTCACCACCCTACTGTCTGTGTCCATGGGTTATGCACATATGCATACACATCCTTGGGTTGATCTCTTTCCACCCACCCCTGCCTTCCCTCTGAGATTCAACGGTCTGGAAAATTACGTTTCAACAGAAGGATGTTCAAGGGCCTGTGGGGACATTGGTGATGGGGGACTGTGGGAAGATGGCATCATCGTCAAAGGGCTGAGGTGGGAGCAGGGTCTTGGAGGAGGAGTGGGTGCGGTGGGCTGTGGAGGAGGCAGGTAGAGAGGCTGGAAACTGTGTGGGGGTCTCTGCTCTTCTGGCTCCTAGCAGCCAGCGCCTGGCCTGTCCAGGGAAACACTGCATGGACAGACTCGCTGTTTGTTTAGAAATATGAAGCTTACAGAATGGACTAAGTAGGTGACACTTAACGAAGCGCAGACATGTGCCTTAAGAGTGGGATTGGATCGAAAGCATTTTGAAGGCCTGCTGCAAGGGGAGAGGGGTGACTCTAGACCAGCCGTGGGCAAACTACGGCTCACGGGCCGGATCCGGCCCGTTTGAAATGAATAAAACTAAAAAAAAAAAAAGACCGTACCCTTTTATGTAATGATGTTTACTTTGAATTTATATTAGTTCACACAAACACTCCATCCATGCTTTTGTCCCGGCCCTCCGGTCCAGTTTAAGAACCCATTGTGGCCCTCGAGTCAAAAAGTTTGCCCACCCCTGCTCTAGAACCTGAGGACCAGGGTTTGAATCAAATGTGTGGATTTGGCCTAATTTCTTAATATCCTGAGACTCAGTGTTGCCATCTCTAAAATGGGAGTGAGGGGTGATAATTCCTGCCCTCCCTGCAGGAGTCTCAGCGAAATCATGAGAAATGATTTACTCCAAAAAGTCTAAGTTCTACACACATGTTCGTTGTTTTCAGAGCTCCTCACACATTCATGTACTCTATCAACGGGTTCAGGCCATGCACCCACAGAGGAGCCTAATGCCCTGTGCCCCTGGGACCTACTCGAAGGGGCAGGAAGTGCTGGAGGGGGCTGGGACCCCCCCCCCCCACACACACACACTATACCATCACCTCCTCATCCAGCCCCCACCAGCTCCCTGGGGAAGACTAGGAAGCAGGAGGTGTCCTGCTCTGACTGCCTCGGCTTCATCTGCCAGGGTATAACCTCAGCCCGCAGTGGGCTGGGCTCCCAGGGCTGACTGCAGCGACCAGCAGGCTCTGCTGCCAGGATGTGGGCTTTGGTTCCTGTTTCTGTTTTGGTTTCGACTTGTGCGGTGGATGTGGCCTGCTTAGGGCCCAGGGAAGGGGAAGTGCCCATACTCAGGGGTGGCATCGAACTCCCCAGGCACAGGGTCATGGTGGTGCTGGGGTGTCGAATATGCCCCATTAAAGCCCTTCCTCGAGGGGATAGGTATGTGCCTTGGTAACCTCTTGCCCACCATCAGGCAGGCAGGGAGCGGGTAGGAGGCTGAGGGGTGGGACAGGGTTGGAGGCTCCTGTCTGTGGAGGAGCTGGGAGGGACAGAGGCAGAGCCCAGGAGCCCAGTGCCCAGCACAGCCTCTGCCCTTCATTTCTCAGTGCAGGGGAGAGACCCAGGGGTGCACACCATCTCCACCCACCAGCACAGGTGCACACAATGGATTTCAGGTCCCCAACTCCTGCCCTGTCACTTCTTGCAAGTTGCCAGCTTAGGGAGCAAAGGCCTGAGACACCTCTGCTCATAGGGCCTGGGATGGGGCAGGGGGAAGGTGACCGTAGGTGTCAGCAGGGGGTAGCCCACTGTGGCCCACCCTGTTTGGCCATCCAGGGGGGATGACGCTAGCTGTCCTCTGCTCTCCCCCTCCGCAGTCATATTATTCTTGTCCGCTTCCGAGTGGCTAGTGCCTCCTTCCATAGGCCGTGCCGCACCTGTCCTTGGACTTGTGCCGATGGTGCTGTCGTTTAAGGCAGGGGTCCTCAAACTACGGCCCGTGGGCCACATGCAAATACAAATATTGTATTTGTTCCCGTTGTTTTTTTTTTTTTTACTTCAAAATAAGATATGTGCAGTGTGCATAGGAATTTGTTCATAGTTTTTTTTAAACTATAGTCCGGCCCTCCAACGGTCTGAGGGACAGTGAACTGGCCCCCTGTTTAAAAAGTTTGAGGACCCCTGGTTTAAGGGGTTCTCAGGGAAGCTTCAGCACCTTCATATTAAAACAAAAAACCTGGGAATCTCTATCAAACGGTCAAGTCCTAGGGATCTATTGGAAACGTAGATGGCCAGGGACGTTGTCAAGTTAGAGTTACAGCAGCTGTTGTCAGTTGCAGATGTTAATATGAAGGCCTCTACAACAATAATGACAAAATAATAGAATGAACTAAGTATTAGGGTGGTGGGATTGTGGGTAGAGGGGTTAGCACCTATTTTGATGGTGTGCTTGTTGTTGTAACTCCCTAAATGCTAAAACCAGCATCTGACATTGCCTACACTCCAAGGGGCTCTTGACCCCCCTTTGGGAACAGATGTGCCCACTACAGGGTGAAGGTAAGAAGCTGAAGCTAAGCCAGAATGGAGCTGGATTGTGAGATTATATCCGCTCTCTGACTTACGTGGGAGCACGCATTCCCTCGTGGTAAAGGAAGTCCTGAGTCCTGGCCCCACTTGGGATATGACTTGGGATGGATGCAGGGCTCTTGTTGCTGGATTAACCAGACCTGAGCAGACAGGCCAGCCTGGAGGAGGTGGCTGGTTCCAGGAAAGGGATCAGGCAGTGTGGGCAGGACGAGTGTCTAGTGCTGAGCCTGGAGCTGGGCCCTGGGGTGTTTGCCTTTGGGCTGCTTCGGCTGGCTGGCCCGGTGGCTCGGAGCTGGGGAGAGTTTAAGCTAAAGAACATCTTCTCTTTCATTTCCAGGGACACATGGAAGCCACCTGCCCACTAGCTGAGGATCGGCTAAGCCCTGGGACTAATGCTTGCCCACGCTGCTGAGAATGGCACGGTCGCCCAACCAGGCACCAGGACAAAGGTGAACCCAGGACACTCCTGGACAGCGATCCTGATGTCTGTGCTGAGCTGCGCACTGAAGGGTGTGATAAGTGAGTGTGTTACAGGCTCCCCGGGGAGAGCAGCCCTCGCGGCCTCGGCAGGGTGGAACCAGGTCAGGAAGTCCTGGCCTGAGCCTGCGTTCCCTCCCAGGGCCTGCCAGGGCCCCCGTAACTCCTGTCCAGGGCCCCCTTCTGGAATTGTGCATTAAGAAATAGTCCCAGAGAAGAATAGGGTGGGAATGGGCGGGCAGGGTCCAGCAGTGTCAGGCCATGTCCCTTGCTGGAGTCATGCCTCTAAAAACGAGGCCAGACTCAGAGGCGACGTGAGTGGCATGAGACACCCAGCACCCGGGAGACGCATCTTCCCAGACCCTCCTTGTCTGTAGGCTCCACTCCTGTCAATAGGAACTGTGCCTCCCCTGGGACTTGGACTCTGCCCAGATGCCACAGTCAGTTTCTGTGACTCGGGTAGAGCATCTGGGGCACTGGGAGGTGAGGGATTTGTGGCACCTGAGCTGCCATAAAACTGGCCATTGGGGTGTCTGCTGCTTTTGTCCTATTACCCTGTGTCTCCTCGTCGGTCCAGATAAGCTTCGTGTAGGGCGAGGGGCCCCCAACTATGGAGCATCGCCTGTCCTCACGTGGCCTTTTCTTCCCAGCCTTGGCCTCTGGCTTTTCCTGGGTGATACTTTTAAATATGACCATTGTCAGCATTTCCAAGCCCCAGAGGCCTGAAGGCTGTTCTGTGTGTGGGACCAGGGACCAGCAGGCAGAAAGCCCCCCCCGGAAGGCAGGGCAGGGAGACGGGGTGCTTTTGCACACCAGAATGGACAAGCGTTCAGGAGCAGCTGGGCTGGTCCATGGGAGCCGGAGCCTTCGGTTCCACGGAGGAGCTTGCAGGAGGGAAGAGAGTAACCAGGTATTTCTCAGCTTTAGGTGGAGCTTGACTCTACTGCTAGCTGAGAGTATACTCAGGGCTAAAATCTGTTTTCACTGAGCTGGGGCTTGCAAAGTCAGTTTGTGCTAGGAGGGTCTTTCAGGAAGCATGCTATCGGGTTGCTTTGTGCCGGCGTGTGTGAGTGTGCCTGGGCCGTGGGAGTGGCGTGGGGGGTGGAGAGAGGCCCATGGAGGCCGCTGTGGGAATGTGGTGACTCAGTCAGGAGACAGGCCCATCCACATAACACAGACCTCCCCAGAGCAGTCTACATCACCGGCCTTAAAACTGTGGTGCCCTCTGTCCAGTGAGCCCACTCCTGGAATTACTCATTAACAGATCATTCCAGAGAAGAAAAGGGCTGAATTATTTTGTTACAGGCATAAAAGAAGATATTTCTTTGGTGTTGGTGTAACAGTGGAAATGGGAAACAGTTGTTCTCCCTTTGTTGAACATCTGTGTTAAGAAAATTATAGTTTTCTACTTGTGGAATATTACACAGCCATTATAATAATGAGCACATAGGCAACACACCAATTTGGAAAAACAGTTTATGATATAAGAAGTGCTAATATCAGGTTACAGAACAAGTACATTAGGGTAACTTGTAAAATAAACTTGTGAGAAAAGATTGCAAAGAGGAAATGATAATGGCTGCTAGTTTGGTGGAATTATGAGTGACTTTTCCTCCTAAGATGCCTGGATTTTCTCTTAAAACAAAATTTAATCTGGATGAATACACAACCCACCATTAATGGTGACTTTCTCTACGATGGGGGTTGATGGGGGACTTTGCTTTCTAAGTCGTTCCTTTCTGTAATGTTTAAATTTCAACTGTGAGCATGTTATATTTGTAATCAGAAAAAATAAAAAAGATATTTTAAAATGATAAAATTGAAATTTTAAAAACAGGAGAAAGAGGAGAATAGAAAGGTTAAGCTGGCTAGCTGTTTATATCTGCCCTAATCAATGTTTAAGGGGCTGTGCCTGCTTGGGCCCATTCATTCATTCATTTATTCATTCATTCTATAGGCAGTAGTGGGTCTTGTTGCCAGGCACTGTCCTAGGCACTGGACAGAGCCCCTATCCTGATGGAGCTTTTTCTCTAAGTGTGTGTGTGTGTGTGTGTGTGTGTGTGTGTGTGTGTGTGTGTGTCGGGGGCAGGGGTAAGACAATGAACAAGTAGCAAAATATCAGACTGTGAGAGTGCTGTGAAGAAAATGAAATGGGGTGATGTGAGTGACAGGGAGGCGATTTTGGATCGGAGATCAGAGGTCTGAGGGGTGGACCTGAGACCAAAATGACAGGGAGGCAGCCACATGAGGTCTGGGAGAGCCTTGCCAGCCATGCACAGGGTGCCCAGCCTACAGGCCCATCCACAGTGCCCTTTGTTGCTTGAGCCCTGTAGAACCTCTGTGTCAGGGCTGACGGTCCCTCAAGCCCACTTCCCCCCTGCGCCTGCCCGCTGGGATTTGCTTAGCATCCGAGACCCTCCCCTGCTTGCTGGCCTGTGTGGAGCGGTTGCCCCTGACACACTGGCTGCTGTTGATCCAGGCACAGGGCTTCCCTGGCCAGCCTGCGCGTTGGCCATTGCTCCTGGCGGGCAGGGCTGGGCCATCTGAGATTCCCAGCAGCTGGGAGTTGGGGAGGCTGCAGGTAATGCGTGTCCTGGTAGGGGATCTTTGAATGGCACATGCCTTGAGGCCCTGAGAGGTGGCTGCCCTGGTCCTGAGAGGGGGAGCTTGTAACCCTGGAGGACCTTTGTGCAGATCCTGCCTCAGAACAGAACATGGCCTCCCACAACAGTCTGAAAGCCTTGGTAGCTCTGACACCCATTCTGAGCTTCACTGATGATCTACCTTAAATCTCATATCCTTCTTGTTTCCTGGTGTCTCTCCATATACCGTCCAGCTTTCCAGAAGCAGAAACTCGGAAAATGGCAGAGGAGCCTGTAGTCAGCTTCAAGCAGTGCAGTATGCTGAGGGGACTAAAGGCTCTGGAGCTGGGCTCGAGTCCCACCTCTGCCTTGTACAGCTATAAGAACTTAGGCTAATTATTTAGTCTTTCTCTGCCTCAATTTCCCCATCTGTAAAATGGGCTTGAAGAATATATGAGTTAATACATGGAAAGTGCTGAGAAGAATGCCTGATTATTAATATTACTAGAGGCCTGGTGCATGAAATTCATGCACGGGTAGGGTCTCTAGGCCTGGCTGGCGATCAGGGTCGATTGGGGCCTTCCAGCTGCTGGCCAGGGCCTTCCTTCCAGCTGCCAGCCGGGGCCTCCCTTCCCTGGCTGCCAGCTGCTGGCCGCCGGCTGGGGCCTTTCTTCATTCCACACCGGCCTCTGGTGCTCAGCGCATGTCATAGCGAGTGATAGAACTCCGGTCGAACTCCCATGGGGACACTTTGCATATTAGCCTTTTATATACATAGAAGATTGTGACTGAGAGGTGGAGGGAGAACCATCCTTGGGGACTTTCCTAGGGGATGCCCATAGCAAGAGAGGTGGAACTCTGGCATCTGGGCCAGCCAGTGACCACAGGTGTTTTTCCCCACTTGCTTCCCTTCTGGTCCGGAAGCAAGCTCATGTTGTCCCCTCCCCCGCAACTTGATAACCACAGGGGAAGCTCAAGATGCACCCAGATGCCCAGATGCAAGGGCAGCTCATGGATCCCACTCACCTGCAGTACAGGCTCTGTCAGGGGCCTGGGCTCACGGTCACTCACGCCCCACCCCCACTGTCTTGCCCTCAGGGCTGAGCCCCACTGCATCTCCCCAGAGCGTAAAACTGTAGTGATCTGTGTACCTGGGGATGGGGAGTGAAATTTGGGAAGTAGATGGGGTGAAAGAGGAAGGCTTACTTGGCCTGGCTACATGGAGGGGAAGCCCAGTTTTCTAACAAGGTGCTCCTTCGGACCTTGAGTCATTGTGTGTGGCACCTCAGCTTCCTGGAACAAGATGGGAGTTTTTTGCAAAACCGAGGACAGTCATCTCATCTGGTTTTGCTTCCAGCCTGCCTTGGGCTTTTGTGCATTCTCTTCGCTCCTCTCAACTGCTGGCTTTGCTCTCCGGCGCCCTGAGGAATGGCTCAGCAGGCCCCGAGAGCAGCGGGGAGACCGTCCTCGGGAGCAGGGCTCTGGAGGCAGCCCTCTCCCCTCCCGTCACCCGTCCTTGGAGGAGCCGTGTGCTGCCGGGAAAGTCCGTGAGCCCTGGCCCTTTGCTGGAACTCAGTGTTCCCAGCCCCATTGACCAACAGGTTTGAGGAGTTTCATCGACACTTGTACTTACTCGAGTGCTGTTCCCCCAAACCCCTCTTGTGAGACTGTCCACACTTTTTTCCTGCCTTCAGTCTGGCCCACACTCTCCTCTTCACTCCACCCTAAACGTTCTGGCCCGGGCTGTTCCATTTTTGTGTCCTGGTTCTCAGGACGGTGTGTTTGTCACCAGGAGAAAGCGGCCAGCATCCAGCGTGCTCAGTGCGCTGCGGGCTCTTCCGGATCCGTTTCTCCCCGGGGCTCCGATCCCAGGGCCGAGCGAGGAGGTACGGGAAGGGGCCGGGGCAAAGGGCTCAGGTGGGTGGAGGCCAGGCAGGGATAGGCACCTGTTGGACCTAGCCGAGGGTGGGCGAGCTCAGGGGAAGCAACGGCACCTGTGGTTATTAGACATGGGTTTGGGGAGTGGAGTTCTGAAAGTCCACCCGAGACACTGCCTGCCTCTAACCTTAGTGTCTGTCCCATCCCAGCTGACGACACTGTCTTACCTCGAGGTTCCCTGTCTTCACCCCCATCTCCTGGCCCCAGCCAGGACTTCCGGGTTCTCCCATTTATCTTGCATGAACCAGGCGAGTTCTCTGGCACGACACCTCAGATGCGGTCTGGCCTTGCTTAGATATGCTTCCCCTCCACCTACCCCCGTTCTTTCAGGCACAGAAGATTCCAGAAACAGAACCCAGGCGTCTGGCGCCCCGTTCTCTCCCTCGTCCTTTCTTCTGTTCAGCGGCTTGCCCTCTCTCTCCCTGTGACAGCTCTCTCTCTCTTTATTCTTGCTTCTGCTCGTAAGGCTTCCAAGCCGCCTGCTCCGGGGGCCACTGGAGCCTCTGATTTGTTACCGGCCGGGAGCGCATTCTTGGCTGTCCCAAAAGGTGAGACCAACCGGCAAAGCGAGCAGGATTTAAAAATCAGCACCAGGTGGGAGCCGACTTGAGCGGTGACCGTAGCCGTGTGCTTGGCTGAGTAGGAAGCCCCTTCCCGGATCCTGTGGGATGGAGGAGCCTGGGGTTCAAGTGCAGGTGGGTGGACAGACCTGAGTTCAGAGGCGCGAGTGGGGCGGGAGACAGTGGTCTGTTGAGAGCTCAGGATAAAACGGGGGTGTGAGAAGCTGTGCCCCTTTCTCCAGCCTGGCCTTCAGAGCGCTGGTCCTGGACACCCGACCCCCGACCCTCGACCCCCCCCCCCCCCACGCGGAATGTGCTCTCCCTGCGGCCGTTTGTGCGGTTGTTTTCACAGGGGTATTTGACTGCCAGGTTGGTGCTCTGGGTGGAGATAAAGGCCTGACCTGCTTGGCAAAGGAGGCTGCCCGGCCCTAGTGAGGGCCGGGGCCGGATGACCCTGTCTCAGGGGGACGGGGGCACTCAAAGTAGGAGAAGCTGACCAGCAAGCCTGGCTCTGTGCCAGAAACGATAGCCACCCTTTCTTTCTTGAGTGTTGGCTGTATTCTTAGTAGTGTGTTTGCTCATTTATCCACACAGTAACCCTCAGGGATAGTTCTTCTTAGGGAAACTGAGGCAGGGGGAAGTCATGTAAGATCCTGCAGGTGGAGGGTGTCAGCCAGGAGCAAACCCAGGTGGGGAGGATGCGGAAGTCCTGCGCTTAACCACCACACCTGATTCAAAACTGTGAGTCACAGTTTGTTGTTGGGAATGGCTCAGGAGGGAAGAACCTGTGTTAATTTCACATGCGTTCAGGTTCATTTGCCTGGCAGATTTATTGAGCATTTTCTCCATACAAGGCACAAAGATGAGTAATACATATTCATGTAACAATTTTTTTTTTAAATTAGAGTTCTCAGTATTTTTTAAAAATACATTTTATTGATTTTTTTTTTACAGAGAGAAAGGGAGAGGGATAGAGAGTTAGAAACATCGATGAAAGAGAAACATCGATCAGCTGCCTCCTGCACACCCTCTACTGGGGATGTGCCCGCAACCAAGGTACATGCCCTTGACTGGAATCGAACCTGGGACCCTGCAGTCTGCAGGCCAACGCTCTATCCGCTGAGCCAAAGAGGTTAGGGCTCATGTAACAATTTTTAAGATAAAATGTATTTTTATAAAAGTTATGCATTTTTGTTGGAAATATTTTTTAGTCAGTCCAGAAAACTACAAAGAAGGAAGCAAAGGTCACTTATATCACACCATCCAGAGGTGATTGTGGCGAAATTCTTCGTATATTTACACGTGTGTGTGCCTTTGCCAAATCAAAATTATATTAACTATTCAGTTTTGAATCCGGCTTTTTCTCTTAACATTGTAGGAAACATTCATCAAGCGGCTACTCGTGCCGGCTCCAGGCGCGTTCTGGCAACGCTGAGTGTGAAGTGGCGTCACAGACGCGACCTGCTGCAGAGGGGACAGCAGGGCAGTGGGCAGCTCTGGTGCTGGAGGCGCTTAGGGAAGTCTTCCCGGAGGAGCTGGATCTTGAAGGCTGTGGTGGGGATGGGGGTAGAGGTTGCAGGTGGGAAGGGCACCCCAGGTAGCAAAAACAGCAATGTAAAGACCTGAGACAGAATCTGAGGCAAGGGGGGGTGTCACTAAAGACTTTGCCAGCCATCCCCAGGGGTTTGGGCCTTACGTTAAAGATCCACTAGTGGTTAAATGGCAGTGGTTCTCAACCTTCCTAATGTCGCAACCCTTTAATACAGTTCCTCACGTTGTGTTGACCCCCAATTTCATTGTTACAAATTGAACATAATTAAAGCATAGTGATTAATCACAAAAACAATATGTAATTATATATGTGTTTTCCGATGGTCTTAGGCGACCCCTGTGAAAGGGTCATTCGACCCCCAAAGGGGTCGCCACCCACAGGTTGAGAACCGCTGTTAAATGGGGATAAACATTGGATTTGCATTTTGGAAAGATTGCTGTTTGTACACACTCTTTCATCGTGTGATGAGTGAATTGGAAAGGAGGCGAGGAGATGATTGGAGTCATCCAGGTGAGAGATGACAAAGGCCTAAACCAGAGCAGCAGCAATGAGAAAGCGGAATGAAGAGAAGAAGATGGGTTTCAGAAATATTTAAGAGGTAGAAAGGACAGGTGTTAATAGCTGACTCGGTGCTTTGCCATGTGACTTGTGTCGGCCAACAAGATGTTAGTGGGCGTGACTTAACCCGTATTTATTTATTTATTTATTTATTTATTTATTTAATATATTTTTATTGATTTCAGAGGGGAAGGGTGAGGGAAAGATAGGTAGAAACATCAATGATGAGAGAGAATCATCGATCGGCTGCCTCCTGCACGCCCCCCACTGGGGATCGAGCCGAAACCTGGGCATGTGCCCTTGACCGGAATGGAACCTGGGACCCTTCAGTCCGCAGGCAGGCACTCTATCCATTGAGCCAAATTGGCTAGGGCCAACCTTTTTTTTTTTTTTAATTAGTATCTTTTTTCAATAGACTTTTTAAAATTAAGGGAGAGGAGAGAGAGATAGAGTCATCAATGATGAGAGAGAATCATTGATTGGCTATCTCCTGCACACCCCCTACTGGGGACTGAGCCTGCAACCCAGCCATGTGCCCTGACCAAGAATCAACTGGGTTGTGAGCTCAATCGATTCTATCTTGGATCTTTACATTCCTGGTTCTTGGGTTGACGCTCAACCACTGAGCTACATGGGCTGGGCTTAACCAAAGTCTTGAAAAGTGCTGGTGCCATTGGCCTTGTCGCTCCTGTGCCTTTGTCCTTGTCCTGAGAAGAACATGCTGGGGGTAGTCCCCTGGGCCCAGGAGGAGGATGAGAAACAAGTGTAAGAGAGTCACCGCAGCCAAAGAGGACCGAGCCTCCAGAGGACTCGCAGTCTTACGATGGAAGTCTTGAGTCCCAAGATCTGCCAACCCATGGACACGTGAGCTGCAGATTTACATGAGAGTAGATTTAAGCCTCTGAGTTTTGGGATGACTTGTTCTGTGATGGTTGCTAACTGATAAGAAATGTCTTTGTTCTTGTGTGGAATGCTGACTGTGTGCCAGGCACGGGATATACAGTGCTGGACAAGGTCCTTACTCGCAGGGAGCTCATGTGAGAGTGGGGATGTGGCAAAGGAGCTAGAATGACGCCAAGGCTTCCGGCTGCTAACTGGGTGCATGGTGGTACCAGTAATCAGGATGGGTCTTAGGAGGATAACAGGTTTTGGGGAAAAGATAATGAGTTTGGTTTAGGAAAGGAACTGGAGGTGCCTATGGGACATTTAAGTGGATGACGTATCCAGGGACGAGTGGGATATGTAGGTGCAATACACAGGAAAGATGTCTGGCTCGGGACTGCAAGTTATCAACATGATAAAACAAAAAATCAGCTCGGCCAGTGTGGGTCAGTGGTTGAACATGGACCCATGAACCAAGAGGTCCCCCATTCGATTCCCGCTCAGGGCACATGCCTGGGTTGTGGGCTCAATCCCCAGTAGGGGGCGTGCAGGAGGCAGCCGATCGGTGATGTTTCTATCTATCCCTCTCCCTTTCTCTCTCTCTAAAATAAATAAAAACATATTAAAAACAAACTGAAAACCAGATGTACCAAAGAGAGACAGAATTAAGTGTTGTGGATATTCAGAGGAAGAAGAGAGGACTTGTGTCTGGGAGGATGAAAAAGATTTTGTTCTAAAGGTAACCTGTAAGCTGGGTTTGTGCTTGTGCAGGTGAGAGGAGAAAGGCACACCAGCACAATGGACAGGATTTGAGGAGGCATGGAGGTAAAACAGAGAGAGCTGGACTCTGAGAGTAAGGCTGAAGAAGTAGATTAAAGTGAGATCATGGAGAGCCTTGAATGCCAGGCCAAGGATGGTGTAGGGTAAGCATGTCAAATTCAAAGGCTAACACGGGCCAACTAAACAAGGTTTAAGTATATGTGGGCTGCAAAAAAGCAAAAGCTTCAATTTTCATAGAAATGTAGGTTTATTTTGATAAGACATGCTGAATACAAAGGGCTGGAATAAATGAGTGATCATTAATATAAAATAATAGAACATTTTAAGAAAAATTAATATTTTTTCTTGAACATTAACTTACCAGACACTGAATAACTGCACAAATTAATAAGCGTAACACAAATAAACCTATTTTTCTTGTTCTCCGAAAGTGAAATATTTCCTGTTGCGCACACCAAACAAGTCAGTACAAGACTAATGACGTGGCAATCAGCTGCTAAAATATTTGCTGCTAGTGTTAGTGGAGAGAAATAGTGCACCTGCGTGTAAGGCACATAAAGGGAAATGAATGCAACACGATTATAGTAATCAGTCATTAGCAAATGTTGTAGTTCATTATTAATAACTAGAGGCCCAGTGCATGAAAATTCATGCATTGGAGGGGGCGTCCCTCAGCCTGGCCTGCCCCCTCTCACAGTCCAGGAGCCCTCAGGGGTGGGAGGAGACCCGGAAATCAGGGGAAGGCGACACCCCCATTACACCTCTGCTGCTGCCACTGCCAGCAGCACAAGCCTCGGGCGGCCCTGGTTACCTGTGCCCTGGGCAGCCCTGGGCAGCTGGGCAGCCAACATCGAGGCTTGCCTGTGCCTCAGGCTGGCCCTGGGAGGCTGGGGGGCTGAGGGGACTGGGGGACTCCAGAGGCAGGCGTGCGGAGTGGCCAGGCCCACTTGGGGGCAGGCCCAGCCTTGCCTCACAACTGCCGCCCCAGTGGGGCTGAGGGGACTGGGCGCTGCCATCTTTGAGGGCATAGCAGTCAATTAGCATATTCCCTCCTTATTGGCTGTGGGTGCCACCATCTTTGAGGGTGTGACAGTCAATTAGCATATTCTCTCCTTATTGGCTGTGGGCGCCGACATCTTTGTGGCAGCGTGAGGGTCAATTAGCATATTCCCTCTTTATTATATAGGATTATATATAACAGGATATTGTAAAAATTAAGTTATGAAATTGTTATTAAAATGTTTCGTGCATACCACTGTATGGGCTGGGCCACAAAAATATTTGTGTGGGCCGCGTGCAGCCCGTGGGCTGTGTGTTTGACATGCTTGGTGTAGGCTTTCATTAGGAAATAAGCAGCCATTTAATGTTTTTGAACAGGGAGTGACACTAGGCACTCATGTCTGAGAGATGGAGAGTAGTTTGTAGTGGAGTGAGTTTTAAAGTCAAGAGATACAGATTCCAATCACAGCTCTTGCATTCACTGGCCCTGGGATATGGGCAAATGACTTCTCTCTGAGCCCTAACTATCTCTCTTAAAAAACAGGAGTAAAGCCCTGGCTGGTGTGGCTCAGATGGTTGGAGCGTCATCCTGTACACCAAAAGGTGGTGGGTTCCATTCCTGGTCAGGGCACATACCCAGGTTGTGGGTTCTAGCCCTGGTCCAGGTGCGTACAGGAGGCAACTGATTGATGTTTCTCTCTCACATCAACGTTTCTCTCTCTCTCCCTCTCTCCCTCTCTCCCTATCTCCCTATCTCTAAAATCAACGAAAAGCATGTATCCTCCAGTGAGGATTAAAAAAAAAAAAAAAAAAGTGGGAGTAAAACTGCCTGCCCTTCACATGAATCTTCTTTGGTTGTTGATAATCCTCACCCGAGGATATTTTTTCCCCATTGATTTTTAGAGAGTGGAAGCGACAGAGAGAGACAGAAACATCCATTGGTTGCCTCCTGCATCTGCCCCAGCCAGGGCCAGGGATCAAGCCTGCAACCAAGGTATGTGCCTTTGACCAGAATCCAACCCGAGACCCGTCAGTCCATGGCTCTATCCACTGAGCCAAACCGTGTAGGGCCACATTAATCTTAATTGTGTAAAAACCAATGACACAATGTGAATGAAAGTGCTTGGAAGACCATAAAGCAATGCATAAAGGTGTGTATTTTGTGACTAGGCTGCTGAAAGATGAGACTGGAGTTCCTAGACAGGTGGGCAGCCTGCAGATATCATCTTGTTAACCTCTGACCCTTCTCCCACCTTGGAGAGGGGATTGACAGCGATGCCAAGCCTGGTGTCCACTGGCAGCTGGCCCTGCTGGGATTCATGATCTCATACTCTGTATTCCTGTTCTCGATGCAGCCCTGGACTCCCCCATCCCACCATCCCCATAAACAACACGTGTCATTTAGAGAATGCCTGTTTGGGAGAGGCCTGTGCCATGGCTGCAGAAGAGAAGACCGGAAACATTTGCTGCCCTCATGGAGTGCACAGCCTACTTGGATCAAAAGGGCCTGTGCCTAAAATAGTAAATAGGGTGGCATTTGATAAAGGGCCAGTGAGTGGTCTGGACAGCTGCTGGGCAAGGGTGAGGAGAAAGCAGAGAGGCCTGAGGGCTGGGCCTTGAGGGCTGGGCCTTGAGGACTGGGCCTTACGGAAAGGAGGGGGAGGGGAAGAGAAGTGGAGGGGAGGTTCTCTCCTCTGTCAGCTCACTGGTTTCCTTTCACTATCGAGACTAAACACCAAAACCCTGCGTAAGGGAGCAGTTAAGGACAAATGGACCACAAAGAGCTACCACTTCTTACCCATTAGGATGGCCATCCTCAGAAAACCAGAAATAACAAGTGCTGGCAAGGATGTAGAGAAACTGGAACCCTTGTGCGTGGCTGGTGAGAATGTAAAAACGGTACAGCCACTATGGAAAACAGCAAGGCCATCTTCAAAAAAATAAAAATAGAATTACCAGGTGGTCAGCCATTCCACTTCTGAGTATATCCCCAAAAGAGCTGGAAGCAGGGACTCGAGCAGCATTATTCACAATAGCCAAAAGGTAGGAGCAGCCCGTTAATGGATAAATGAATAAACAAAATGTGGTATATCTAGATAGATGGACCACAATGCAGCCTTAAAAAGGGAGAGAAATTCTGACACATGCTATCATAATGGATAAACCTTGAAGACACTCTGCTAAGTGAAATAAGTCAGACACGAAAGGACAGATATTACATGATTCCATTTAAATGAGGTGCCTAGAGTAGTCTAATTTATAGAGACAGAGAGTGGACTGGTGGTTGCCATGGGCTGGGGAGGGAATGAGAATTCGTGTTTAATGAATATGGAGTTTCAGTTGGGGATGATGAGAAGGTTCTGGAGAAAGATGGCAGTGGTGGTTGCACAACAGTGTACTTAATTGTACCCTTAAAAATTACTAAAATGGTAAATGTTATATACACGTTAGCACACATGCATGAAAGACGAATATGATGGCTTGCTTAGAAAGATCTCAGAAACATGAGGAAAAGTGAGGGAAGAGATGGGGACCCCAGGGGGGCCTGGTGAGAAACCAGCGAGTAGCCTGGGAATGGGGGTGATTGATGGGCCAGGCCAGCTGACTCTCTCACTGACCACATCCAAAAAAGCTAGTCTAGGAAGGGTAGCAGACACCTTCCTCCAAGAAGCATTTGAGTAGTTACTCAGAGGAAGCCAGTGGGGTAGTTTGCTTTCTTCATTTCTCATGCCCACGGCTCAGGAATATGGGTAAAGTAATGACCATGGAATAAGGTCGAGATCATGGTTGTTTACCAAAGAGAAAGGCAGAGGCAGGTTTGACATCCACTCGGCCTTGGTTGCATCAGAGACCTGGACTGGATGGTGGGAAGGCAGCAGGAGCTGCTCAGCCCTCCCTGCCTCCCTCCCGCCTTCCCCCTCTCACCTGTCTCCTCTGTGTCCCAGCAGCTGGCTCCCGTGGGCGCCATGGCTTCCGTGGAGCCCCTGACGGCGCTGTCCCGCTGGTACCTGTACGCCATCCATGGCTACTTCTGCGAGGTGATGTTCACGGCGGCCTGGGAGTTCGTGGTGAACTTTAACTGGAAGTTCCCCGGGGTCACGAGCGTGTGGGCGCTCTTCATCTACGGCACCTCCATCCTGATCGTGGAGCGTATGTACCTGCGCCTGCGGGCCCGCTGCCCCCTGCTGGTGCGCTGCCTCATCTACACGCTCTGGACCTACCTGTGGGAGTTCACCACCGGCTTCATCCTGCGCCAGTTCAACGCCTGCCCCTGGGACTACTCCCAGTTCGACTTTGACTTCATGGGCCTCATCACCCTGGAGTACGCCGTGCCCTGGTTCTGCGGGGCCCTCATCATGGAGCAGTTCATCATCCGGAACACCCTCCGCCTGCGCTTCGACAAGGACGCTGAGCCGGGGGAGCCCGGAGGCCCCCTCGCCCTGGCCAACGGCCACATCAAAACTGACTGAGTGGGGGACTCGTGGGGGAAGGGCTGGGGTCTCTCATGGACCCTGTGGAGAAAAGTGCGAAGCTGGTGGAGTTGCCCCTTCTGTACAGCACAAGCCCTGCCTCACCCCAGCCTCAGCCCTGCGGGGTGCACACAGCCCCAGCCTCAGCCCTGCGGGGTGCACACAGCCCCAGCCCGGCCTCAGCCCTATAGGGCGCATACAACCCCAGCCCAGCCTCAGCCCTGTGGGGTGCACACAGCCTCCAGCCCTCCACTGTGGGCTGGTGTTGGGGGCGGGCTATCGAGGCAGCAAAGGGACTTGGGGGTTGGTCCGTGGATCTCACTCCAGCTCAGAAGCTTCACAGGGACTAGACTGTGTGGGTGACTTTGGAAGCAGCAGGCCCTGCCCTGGCTAAGGGACTCTGAGAAATGGGCAAAAGGCGAGAGGCAGGTCTGAGGAGGCTTAGGGCTGCTGCCTCGGCCACCTGGTTCCTTCTCACCTGGTTTAGTTGGGCTTTGGCTGGTTCCATTAGGCAATATTCAGGTGCTTGCTTGCAACCAATACCTCCCCGGGGGCCTGCTGAGAGACTGGGCAGCCAGGAAGCTGCTTGGAGCCGTGCTAGTCTGCAGGGCTGGGAGGCCTTCCCTTGGCTCCTCTCCCTTCCCCCAGGGCCCCACGCTGCTCTCTTGGCCTCCTGGGGGCCCCCTGGTGCTGGATTCCCACCAACCTTGGGCTTTTGGAGGTTTCAGTCCCTGTGCTTTTGGTGGCGTTTCCCCCCTTTCTCGCTTATTTTTTAAGGCCTTTACCACTATCAGCCCTTTATCCATGTCAATCACCCACCAACCCCCAACTCCCACTCCCCGGCCAACACAGCAGCTGCCAGAGATAGAACCCTGAGACACCCCACCGGCCCTCCGCAGCCTTTCCGCCACTGTTACCCCAATCCGGTGGGCTGTGGCAGTGCCCTGGTGCTCTTCTCCATCCATGCCCTTCGTGGCCCAGTTAACAGTGAATGACACCCACAACACACAGTCGGGCCAAGATGGGCCCCACAGATCCACAGTGGGGACCCAGAGACAGATCAGTGTGTGTGTGGGGGTGCCGTGGGGAGGGCGGTAAAGGCACGCCTGACGGTTCATTTTCAGTCCAGTCAGGGGCAGTCTAGCATTCTAGGGGATGGGGGAGCAGGATCCAGTGTTACATGCAGATCATGAAGAAGGAGTGAGGGAGACCCTCCCATCCTTGGTGGGAAGGGATCAGTTCTGGATCTGCCATAGCCCCATCCCTGCAGCAAAACCTCCTCAGGGCCCCCCCTCCCTACCCTCCCCACCCTCCCCAAGCACTTCGAGCTTGTTCCTCAAACAGTATTAACCCTGCCACGCTCATGGGCATTGTCATCCTGGGTGTCCATGACAGGTCCGTTGCTGGCAGTGGACAGGTGAAAACCTCCCTCCAGCCCACTTCCGGCTCTGCCCCCACTTGCCAAGGGGAGGGTCCATCAGAACACAGCCTTTCCCATGGTACGTGGTCTCTACTTGACCACACTAGAACTCTTAGGTAGAAATTAGCCTTTCCCTTTTTATAGAACATTAAAAAGTGATCATGCCACCTGTGGAGAGAATCTCCTCTTCCTTGCTGTGTTGCTCCACCCAGATCATGCAGACAGCACCGGGTCAGGGCACGTGGGCGGGTGTGGGCAGGAGTGGTGTCCAGGATTGGGAGAAGGGCGGGGAGACTCTGGCAGGGTTGCTCTCTGCACTTGACCTTGTCCAGGACGGGATGAAGGGCGTTTTCCAGCCTCTGTGTCCTGGGTAGGCTCGTCACATCCAGGCATGAACTACATTCTGCTGGGGCCAGCCCTGGCTTTGGTTTACCTGTGGCCCCAATTCTAGGGCTTCGGGGCTCTTAGGGGCTTCAGGCTGCCAGGGCGGGTAGATGGTGCTCCGTCTACAGCTGCAGGGGATTCCAGAGGAAGAACATTGCCTGGCTTCCCTGTTCCCTCGGGGATCCTTTCCTTGGTCCTCCCCTCCAACTCCATGCTATTTCAGTCTCTTGGACCCCAACACCCCCGCAGGCCCCCATGTGGGCTCCTAGACCCTACCACCCACCTTCGCTCTCCCCTTCCACGATGGCATCTGGTGGTCAGCTTGTTGATGTCTCCCAGCGTAAGGCCTCCACAGTTCTTGGCCTGCCAAGCCCTTGGATGGCCCACTGGATCTGGCCTTTCCAGGTGTTGCCCTGTGGACATGCCTTGGCACCAGCTTTTCCCTGTGCAGGAGGTCCTGGAGCAAGCCTGCCTCCCTGGCAACGTGCAGAGCATTGTGTTTCTGCTTCATGACGCCCCCTGCAAAGGGAGGCAACGAGCCAGGGCTTGGCCACAGGATGGGCAGGCTCAGTCAGAGCCCAGACCTCAACTCCTCCTTTATTTGGTATCTTCAGGGCCCCAGTTCCTTAGTGCCCAGGGCCTCAAGGTTTAGAGGAAGCCCAGCCCTGCCGAGCAGTGGGGGTGCTGGCAGAGAGAGTCGGCTTGCTGTGCATGAACCGCTGGTGTCCTGGGCCTCTCTGCTGGACATCGCAGCATCTCTGAGTTACAGATCGCCATGTGCTGCCCCGCATGGTTGGACCGCTTCCGTGTCTGCTAGGTGACCTGTCCCTCGTGCCCTGTTCCCGCGGATGCCAGTGAGTCATAATGGCATCGCAATGGCCTATGCTTATTCTCAGCAATAATACCGAGGGAGTGGCCATGAGTCCTTCTGTCCTGGTCCCTTGCCCTCTGCTTGGGTCTCCCGGAGAGGCAGCCGCTGAGTGGGTCAGTTCGTGAGAACCTGTATCTATGGAGCTCTGGGCTGTGCAGACGTCTTTGCAGGGGATGCAGGGACCCTGCGCTGGAGGAGCTACGGTAAGGCAGAGAGCTCACCTGGCCCCTGAGGCCATCCAGACCCGGAGGAGCTGCAGGTCCTGTCTCTGAGGCAGGCGGGACTGTCTCCCAACTGCGGCAGCTCCTCAGCAGGACACACGACTGGTTTGTGCGCCCACTGCCTGCTCTGTCTCCGTTCGTCTCTCTGTCTTTCTTTTCACATCCGTGCACATAAAATATACTGGTGTTTGTGTTCCAGGACTGGCTCTGACCCATGTCTGTCGTCTTCTATTTTGGAGCTCCTTCCCCAGGGCTGCCAGGAACCAGCCCCTTCACACCCGGGCCCACCCTATCCTGAACCCGGAGGGCTGCTGGGTGGGGCCGCCCTGGGGGGAGGGCAGGTGACACTACCAGCCAGTCCTTTTCTCTGTCTTTGCTCTGACCCTCTCTGGAAACCTGAATTCTCCACCCAACCCCTGATTGCCCACCAGGAGCATAATCTGGTCCAGGCCTTACGTTGGTCCCAGGATACAGGGCAGATGGGGAGAACCGGGTGTATCCAGGGTGGCTGCAGGTTGGCTGTATCTGCCCATGAGATGAGCTCTCGAACATGCCAGCCATGACCTGGGATGTCTCAGGGGGTGGGAAGGCACAGGGAGGAGGCTGAGGATGCCTCAGAGAGCCGGAAGCTAGCCTCCCTACTTTCCATTGTCTAACAGTCACACTTTGAAGACACAGAACTCTCCTGGCAGTGCTGCCTTCCCAGAGACGTGCCTTTGCAGGGAGCGGTCCCTCCCTCCTTCATGTACCTCTGCTCAATCTAGCGGCCTTTGTCCCTTCCTCCCAGGATTCTCCTGGCCACTTTCCTACTTCCAGGAAGAGGGTGGAGGGTTCAGATTTGCTCAGTCAGTTCAACTAAATACCCATGGCTTGACCCCTCCCATTCCAGCCCCGACCCCTGCCGCAGCTAGGCTGTAGCACCCTGGCTGGCTGTCTGGATGGAGCAGGCAGTGTAGTGTGCTTTCTGAATCACCGGGACGGCTCTCGGTCTCCCCCACTCACCTGAAGCTATTTATTTCTTTGACTGAAAGCTTCCCCCCTTATAAAAATGAGCAAGTATAAAGCCCCCACAGTCCTTTACATGTTAGTGTAAATAAACATATAAGGCCATTCCTTAGAGCAGGTTTCTATAGAAAGAAACTGGCAAATATAATGAAATGGTCCACGTATGGAACTTCAGAGAAGAGGCATGTGGTGGGGCTCAGAACAAGAAGGCTGAGGGCACTCAAAACCCTTCTTTAACAAAATTTTTTTTTTTTTATTGATTTCAGAGAGGAAGAGAGAGGGAGAGAGATAGAAACCTCAATAATGAGAGAGAATCATCAATCGGCTGCCTCCTGCACGCCCCTCACTGGAGACCAAGCCCACAACCCAGGCATGTGCCCTGACCAGGAATCGAACCATTAACTTCTGGTTCCTGGATTGACACTCAACCACTGAACCACACCGGCTGGGCTCAAGACCCTCCTTCTGTCTTCTACTCAGCTGGTGCCTTCCTTTCTTGATACTTTCCTTCCACACTCCCTTCACCCAATCCAGGGACACCTTCTGACACTATATTGAGGGAAGTTCTCTAGGAAAGCTAAGGTCAAGGCCCTTGGCTGCATCTTATGAAATCTGCCCAAGCTTTGCAAAGGCCTGATGCCTAATTAATAACAGTGAATGAATGACCACAACCTTGCCTTGCCTGCTGGGGGTGCCTATCTCAGAAGGGTGCAACCCAGGGACGGCTGTTTTGTGGGGAGGGAAACCGGTCCAGCAAAAGTGACCAACTCATTGTACTGCAGGTTAGAGGGAGCCGGGCTTAGTTTTAACAACAGCTGCGCTTCCTACCATGATGCCTCGTGCTGCCGCAGTCGCCAGGCTCTGCAATGAGTGGTCAAAGGCATTTGCACATTGTCTCTCATCAGAGGTGGGCACTGTTGGTTCCCTGTGTCACAGAGGAGGTCTGGTGGTAACCAGTCTGCAACCCTGATTTACCACGCCACTCTGTTTCAGCGTAAGCAGCAGACACTTCTGGGAGGATTTGTGATGAGTCAGGGTGCTCTGCTGTGCTTTGATGAGATTATGGATGTCGTTAGAGACCAAATGCTTTTCGCAGAGGAAAATTAATGTTTGAGAGGGAGAGAGTTGGGGTTATAAGGAAGAAGGTACAGGAGGCCATCTTAGCCAGGACTTTAAACAATTGCCACAGGCTCCATCTCTGTGGAGGGAGGGTTGTGAAATTTTGGCCTCTTGAAACCCTGGGCTTAGTGTTGAAACTTCTCCCTGGGCTTGTCCCCTTTGATCCTATTTCTATTACTTGAGGTTAAGGCTGGGCCCCTTACTGTAGGTATTCTCACAGGGTTTGAAAGTACCAAATGAAACCTTTCTCCTTCTGAAAGCTTTCTGATGGATCTGAGAATTGACCTGGTTAGTTCTTCAACTTCTTATTGGACACCACAGTGAGCCAGGGACCAGGCTAGTTACTGGGTGTGTACTGCTAGTCAGGGAGAAAGACGTTGCATCACTACAGTGTTAATAGTCCCCCGAAGGAGAAACCTCCAACAGAGGAAACGGACTGGTCTATAGGGATAGGTAAGGGTTCCCCAGGTAAGAGACACCATAGACCTGAAGGTCAAGTACCAATGTTTTCAGAGGTAGACTGGCTTCTCACTGTCTGGAAATGCAGACTTTGACTCTACCCTAGGAGGTGCCTAAACAGGTATAGTGCAAAGCACAGCCAACACCTAGTGGGTACCCTAAGGAACTCTTGATCAATGAAGTCCTATCAAGGGTCAACCTCAGTAAGCTTACCGTAAAGGCTAGGCAGAATGTTCCAGAGCACCAAGCCTCCTTTGGCACCTGAAGCTAGGAATCCTGTTTGAACAACCTCCCTTCCATATCTTTGCTCACCACTGTTGAGCAACTCACTGTCCTCCTTTCTCTTTCCAAACCACTCGTCTCTGCAGAGCCCTGCCAGCACCCCGGCTTCACTCTTAGAGTCTTTGGACCTTGGCCAAAGACCCAGCCCCACGGACTTGTCCATAGCTTCACTCTGGTGATACCATTTCTTGGTGTGGGAAAAGCTGCCCTTGGAGTGCCAAGCAGTGCAGAGAAGAAGGGTCCGCCGGTAGTCTGGTCTGGCTCCTTGCCTCTGTTACAATCACACCTTCCAAACAGAAAGGAAGTTCTCTGGTTTATAAAGGCCCACCCATGAGGAAGGTTCCTGAGAATGAAGTGTCTTTGTTTGAATGTAGGGCTGTATTAGTTTTCTAGGGCTACTATAATGAAGTACCACAAATGGGGTGGCTGAAAACCACAGGAACGTGTTCTCTCTCAGTTCTGGAAGTCAGAAGTCTGAAACCAAGGTGTCAGCGGGAGGCTCTGGAGGCACCAGGGAGAATCGGTCTTTGCCTCTTCCAGCATCTGGTGGCTGGGACACTTCCTGGTTTCCTAGGCTTGTGGCAGCATCGCTCCAAGTTCTGCCTCCATGGCCACATGGCCTCCTCCTCTTCTGTCTCTGTCTTCTCTTCTGCCTCTTCCTAATCCAATCCATTATCATTGGATTTAAGGCTCACCTACATAATCCAGGATGATCTCATCTCAAGATCCTTAATTTAATTACACCTGCAAAGACCTTTTTTCCAAATAAAGTATTTTCCAGGGATTTTATGGTGGACATATCTTTTGAGGGGCCACCATTCAACCCTCCATGGGGGTTAAGGGGGGTGATTTCTGCAGAAGCCCTTGCGTCCTGCACCCATTTAGGAATTCATTAAGAGTGAGAGCTGCAAGTATCGTGTGGAGTGACTCGAGAGAGAACTCAAGGCCTTAGGTTGAGGATGGAGCTTTCCATTCCAAGATGCCTCCTGTGGCTGCTGTGATTTTTCTGTTTAGATATATATCTGACCATTTCACCCCCTCCTCCAGATGCTTTAATGATTTCCCATTACCTTTAGGATCAAGCTCACCACCTTAGCGAGGCTTACACAGCCCTTTGCGGCTTGGCCTCATGTCTCGCCTCCCCCTCAGTCCCACGCGATCCAGGGAAAATGACTTGTTTTCCCACCAGCTCCCTGCTCACTGCCGCTGGGCCAGCAGCCCCTGTGTTCCTGTCCCTGGAACACTCTGACTCCTCCTCTCAGCCCAACTAGAGACCGAGGAGCTCGCTCACAGCCAGCAGCACTGGTTGTCTGTTTACTTCGAGCTCTCCCTGGCCCCAGCTCTCGATTTAGTTCAGCAAACTCAGGATGGGAGCTGTCTCCCTGGAAACTCTCCATGTGACAGCCCGCTAGCAGCAGGAGCTAAGTTCCTCCAGTGCAGTCGATGCAGCAGACGTTCATTTGCCCGTGCACCTGCCATGCACCAGGACCTGTGCTAGGCTTGTGGGACTACAGTGAACAAGGCAGACCCAGTCTCTGCCCTCCCTTCCCCTGAATTACAGGGTGCCAAGAACTGTGATGAGATGAGTTAGAGAAAGAAGAATTAACTTGATTTAGAGGGTCAGGAAATATTTCTATGTCTGGTATAGCCAGGGGACGGGGGAAGTGGGAGGAGAGGTGAAGAGCAGACCTCCAGGTAGAAAAGACAACACACACAAAGGCGGGGAACCCAGAGAGAGCAGGGCGCCCGTGGGTCTGCAGAAGCAGCCAGGGGTGAGTGATGGAGTACACGGGGAGCCAGGCAGGGAGAGACAGTTGATAAACAAACAGAAAATAACAGGCTGTATTGCCTTAGAGCAGAGTGATATGTAAGTGAACAGGGAGCTCATTAGACTGGGTAGCCCTTAAAAGGTCTTTGGCTCAGTGGTTGAGCATCAGCCTATGAACCAGGAGGTCACGGTTCGATATCCAGTCAGGGTACCTGCCTGGGTTGCGGGCTTGATCCCCAGTGTGGGCGTGTAGGAGGCACCCAAATTCTCTCTCATCATTGATGTTTCTGTCTCTCTTTCCTTCTCCCTTCCTCTTTGAAATCAATAAAAACATATATATATATATATATATATATATATATATTAAAAAAATCACACTCAGTGTCTAGCTCAGTGGTTCTCAACCTGTGGGTCGTGACCCCTTTGGGGGTCAAACGACCCTTTCACAGGGGTCACCTAAATATATCCTGCATATCAGATATTTACATTATGATTAATAACAGTAGCAAAATTACAGTTATGAAGTAGCAACGAAAATAATTTTATGGTTGGGGGTCACCACAGCATGAGGAACTGTATTCAAGGGTCTCGGCATTAGGAAGGTTGAGAACCGCTGGTCTAGCTGAAAGGGAACCTGAGAAATGCAGTTTTATTTATTTATTTTTAAAGGTCTTTGGCAAGAGAGGATAGTTGGGCTGAATCCTGGAAATGAGGAGGATCGGCCATGTGAAGATGGGGAAAGACTATTCCATGTAGAAGGGATTGCTAGGGCAAAAGCCCAAAGATGGATGGAGTTTGGGTAGTTTGAGGAATAGATAAAAGGTTGGTATGGCTGGAGCTTGGTGAGAAAGGAGGTGAGGAATGCAGCATGTGGGTGGGAGAGGCGGGCAGGGGTCAGAGTGTGTAGGGCTCTGTAGGCCTGGGGTTGGGGAGGGGACTGGGTGGATAGATGGGTATGAGAGATTTCCAAAAGGAGAACTGGGGGGCCTAGGCCAGCCCCTTCCAGGGAACCCCTTCTGAGGGGCAGGGGCAGGCAGGGGGAGTTGGTAGGCAGAGCCTGGGGTCCCTTGTGCCCCTGGCATCTGTCCTGTCCTCCTAGGGGCTGGGTCATGGATTGGGGTCAGCATAACTAAAACTTGGATCTGTTTGGTTTCTGCAAACCTTTCTCTCTTTCTGTTACATAAGCACTCCTGCCCTCCAGGGCAGCTTGCACCAGGCTGGGTCCTACAGAAAGTCTCTCTCTCTCTCTCTCTCTCTCTCTCTCTCTCTCTCTCACACACACACACACACACACACACACACACGCATTGCACTGTGTACACTCTAATCTTTGTAAGCTGGACCTGCAGAGGTGCCCCTGAATCTATCTGGAAACTCAAGCCCTCATCCCACTCACAGACCCGTGGACTCCCAGCCGAATTAGGACATCCCAGGGCAGGGCAGAGGAGGGGGCAACAGCACAGGTATTGAATCAGACAGACTTTCATTCGAACCCTGCCTCTGCCACTTACTTTCTGTCTGACTTTTGACAAGACACCGAGCCCCTCTGGGATTTAGCTCTGTAGATTTAGTGCAAATTGAGTCAGTTTGGTTTATTTCCTGGGAGCACTTTCTAGCCTCCCCGCCTCCAAGGCTGAATGTAAAAGGAACTATGTTGAAGGTTTGGAGCAACCAGAGGGGGCATGAGGTCCCAGGGGAGCACAGTACACATCTGAAAGTGGACATTTCTGTTAGTAAAAGTCTTGTGGGAACTGCCTTGGGGGAATTTTCACCTGCTGAGTCTGCCCACCATCCTGCCGGTGCCGGGTAACCAGCTGTGCTGGAATTAAAGGGTTTCCCAGAACCTGGGCCTTTCCTGCTGAAACCGGGAGACATCTGATTTAGGGGCACTGCTCTCCTGCATGGGGTCCCCAGGAGTCCTTCAGAGGCACACAGTTTCCCGAGCCTCCCTGGGGACACAGTCAAGGAGAGCGAGTGCCCGCTGCCTCCCAGGCTTGCCCCGTCTCTCCTGCTGCACCAAAGCCCAAGGTCAAGGCGGGAGGCAGAACCTTGTCTGCACCTCTTCAACACCAAAGGGCAAGCTCCCTCCTTGGATCCCTTTAGAGGTGAAAACCAAAGGGCGTTCGGTGTTATTTTGCTGACTTTCCCTCAATCTGTTCCCCCAGGACCTCGGGGCTGCTGACCAGCAGGACCAGATGGCACCTTTGCAGGAATATTTCATCTCTCTGCCTTCGTGGCAGCTCTGAGCTTCCTGAAAAACAGCTTTTCTCTCCTCCCGATGGACATGTTTGTGCAGCCCTTCTCGGTATTCACATGTGTTTTTCCTTCCTGTGACTCTGCCGAATTACTTGACACCCAATCCCGGCTTACATTTCACATCCTGGATGACAGCTGACCTTGTCCAGAAGGAGGGAGAGTGGGGGCGCGGGACGGGCAAGTCCAGGAAATGGAAGGAACCAGACTGCTCCACATTTATGACTGTTCACAACCATCCCCTTTCTCAGTCGTTCCAGAATATGGCCCACTGCACTGCTCGTTCCCCTGGGAACTTCCTGATTGCCTAATAAAAGATGCAAACGGCGTTAAGGTCATTCATTGGACCTGACTTTGAATCCAAGGTCCCTGACTCACTTGGGTGTGTTACCTTACTTATCTAAGCCTCAGTTTCTTCATCTAAAATGGGGCTAATAATAGTCCATACCTTCCAGTGCTGTGGAGATCAGATGGGATGATGCTTATCAACAGCTTAGCATGCAATCAAAGCCAGACACTAGGAGATGTGTTCTCCTTTGTAAGTCTCAGAAGTCAAAGCTCTAGCAAAGATTCCTGGACTTGGGCCACTTATTGTTAACTAGAGGCCCAGTGCATGAAATTTGTGCACTGTGGGTGGGTGGGGGGTCCCTCAGCCAGCTGGTGCCCTCTTGCAGTCTGGGAGCCCTTGGGGGATGTCTGACTAATGTCTTAGGCCCGCTCCCTGTGGAGAGCGGGCCTAAGCTGGCAGGCAGACATCCTTAGCGTTGCTGTGGTGGAGGTGAGGCTCCTGCTCACCAGCCATGAGCCCGGCTTCTGGCTGAGCAGCGCTCTCCCTGTGAGAGCGCACTGACCACCACGGGGAAGCTCCTGCATTGAGTGTCTGCCCCCTAGTGGTCAGTGCACATCATAGCAACTGGTCGTTTGACCGTTTGGTTGATTTGCATATTAGCCTTTTATTATATAGGATAGAAAAACAAATTAACCTCTATACATACAAGTTTTTTCATCTATTAAATGTGAATGATAGAACCTAGTCTATAGGATTATTATAAAGGTTAAGTTAAAAAATATTATATGTCTAATGTGCTTGGTACAGGTCCATTATTTCTTACTCCAAACCCACAGGATTTTGCAAGAATTTTTGGATTTAAGAAAAAAAAACATTTATATGCTATACATATGTATATTTTATATATGTATATATACTTTTATTTGAAATAAATATATTTTTATTGATTTCAGAGAGGAAGAGAGAGGGAGAGAGAAATAGAAATATCAATGATGAGAGAGAATCATTGATCGGCTGCCTCCTGCACATCCTCTACTGGGGATTGAGCCCACAACCCAGGCATGTGCCTTTGACCAGAATCAAACCTGGGACCCTTCAGTCTGAAGGCCGATGCTCAATCCACTGAGCCAAACCAGCTAGGGCATATATGCTGTATTTTGTAACTACTGAGCTAGGTGTGAGTCAGCACCCCATAGTCAAACGCATTATTATTTCTATAATATAACCTTTGAATAGCATACTAAGTGAGGTAAATAAAGACGTTAAGTGGCTTTACATCCTTACCTTGTGAGACAGGCAGGGCACATAATAAAATTCCCACTTGACAGATAACAAACAACGATCAGGGTCATGGTCTGGTCAAGATCACATGGTCCATGATTGGCAGCACCAGGATCCCTGGGTGTCCTGACCATCTGTCTCAGGGACTCTTCCCATCATACCACACAGTGCAATGGACGTGACTCTGTGACAACCATTCCCTTTGCTCAATGAACTTAGGAAAAAAAGAAGCTACTAGATCAGTGGTTCTCAACCTTCTGGCCCTTTAAATACAGTTCCTCATGTTGTGACCCAACCATAACATTATTTCGTTGCTACTTCATAACTGTAATGTTGCTACTGTTATGAGTCATAATGTAAATATCTGATATGCAGGATGGTCTTAGGCGACCCCTGTAAAAGGGTTGTTCGACCACCAAAGGGGTCGCGACCCACAGGTTGAGAACCGCTGTACTAAATAGTGAAGTTTAGTAGCTTCTTCTCATCTTCATAAGTGTATATATGTTTCTTTCTTTTTTTATTTTTAATCCTCACCCGAGGATATTTCTCCATTGATTTTAGAGAGAGTGGAAGAGAGAAGGAAAGACAGAGAGAAACATCAATGTGAGAGAAACACATCGATTGATTGCCTCCTGCACAAGCCCGACCAGGGCCCAGGCCAGGGAGGAACCTGCAACTAAGGTACATGCCCTTGATCGGAATTGAACCTGGGACCCTTTGATCTGCAGGCCGACACTCTATCCACTGATCCAATCTGGTTAGGGCTATATAGCTATATTTCTACATTCTTTTCATATTCTGCATTTCCCACTTTGGTAGGTGGTACATATTTCTCTGTATTGTATTGTAATGTAATGCAGTGTAGTGTATTGTCGTTGTTAAAAACTATAGTCTTCCAGATCTTAATATAACCCAGTTAGCTTACCTACTCCCTTATTGCTGGGCATTTGCATGTTTCCAATTTTGCATTTCTCTAAAATAACGCTCAGTCACGCACTTTAAACTCCGCTTTGGGGATGAGCAAGCACATTGATCCGAAAACACCTGTCCCTTGAGCTCCCGGCTGGCTGGCAGCCTTTGGGAGATTGTATTTCCAGGCACATTGACTATATATTCCTTGTTCCCAATCAACGAATCAATTAGGGTTTGTTGAGTGCCTCCGTGGGGAACAGGGTGCTCTTTGGTGCTTGGAGGAGGCACAGAAGCATAAGCCGTGCCACTTACCCTTCGGAAGCTTGTGGGTCACCCGAGAGGCCTTTCAACGTCACACCAAGCTGGGCGTGCACCCCGCCAGGCTTTCTAAGAGGGCGGGCAGATGCAACAGGGGAATAGTTAAGGTAACTGGGTTACATTAAGGGTGTGGCCAGAGTGGTGAAAGCAAGAACTTTAAATAGGTCTCTGCTGCGTCCCCTGCCTGCCAAGGGCCTGTTATGCTCAGGAGGAAGGTGCTAAATATGACACGGTGCAAAAGGAAAACAAGGTCAGGGGTTCCAGGAAGCCCTTCCTAACTTGTCAACGTATACTTGGTTCACAGTCAGGGTGAACCATAAAAGTCAACCTATGGGCGTTGTCCTGTGCATGGGAAGGTTGCCGGTTCAATACCCAGGCAGGACAGAGGCTGGGGTTGGGGGCTCGATCCCCAGTGTGGGGCACGAAGGAGGCAGCCGGTGGATGTTTCTCTTCCACATCAATGTTTCTTTCTCTCTCTCTCTCTCTCCCCCTCTCTCTCAAAACCCATTTAAGAATCAATATAAAACACCACTTTCCTGAATCCCCTTGTTGGGGAGGTAGGTGGGTGGGAGGGGGGCAGTTGGCAAAGGACTAGACAATACCTGGTTGCTGGTCCTGTTTAACTTTCCTTGAAGCAAATGACTTAACCCGCTTTGCCTCCTCCTGCCCACCCATCAACTAGGAATGACAGGCCGCTCTCACAGGACGCAGGATGGAAGGAAGATCACTTGGAATCCTGACAGGTGCTTCAGAAAGAACAACACACTGCTCAAATGATCTGAGGGGGCCTGGGGCCCACATCTCATCCATCACCTCACCCCAGCACCCAGCACCGTGTGGGTCTGGCATCATAAGCGTTTGTTGAGTGGACCAGGAGAGAACCCGCAGGTGTTACTGTGCGTCCATCAAGGGCAGAGAACCTCACATCAACTGTGAGCCCTAGGAGGAGGCTGACACCTCTCCAACCCGACCCCACACCTGTCATCCCGAGAGCAGTTTCCACCCCGATCCCGCCACCCCCGAATCCATTCTAAGGAGCCCCTCATTCAGGGCAGCAAGGACCCACGCCTGAAGTTCACCCCCCGCTAAGGGAGCAGAGGCAGGCACTGCCCTCAGCCCATCTTCTCGGGTTTCAAGGGCTGCAGGACTCACTGTCACAAGAGCCTAACCAGTTCTGCTCTCAGCTCCCACTCCTGGCCGCTGAGCAGGGAAATGTCAGGCCGCAGGGGTCAGCAGCCAACAGCAGCGCCCTGGCCGGCTGAGGACGCCTGGCACCGGAGAGCAGCCGTGCCCTTACCCACCACCAGCCGGAGTCTCAGACGTCCCGGTGCAGCCAGCTTGTTGCTCCTGGGCATTTGTACCCACAACAGAGACGCGCTGGCCAGCCTGTGCTGAGGAGCCAGTGCAGAGGGGCTCACACCTGGCCCCCTGGCTGGACTCTCCCAGGGAGCTTTCCTGTATTTCTTAGGTCAATGTCGTCCTTCTCGTTGTGATATCTTAGAGGACAAGACAAGCTGTGAGGTCTGCAGCCAAGGGGGTTATGAAAACTGGTCATTTTCCAAAGTCTGATTTCTTTGCTGTTATGCATTTGTCTATTTATTCTCTGTCTTCACTACCAAACTGTAAGGTGCAGAGGGCAGGGAACGTGTCTAACTCATCCCAGTGCTGAGAACTGTGCCTTATGCAAAGCAGTGCTTAATTAGTATTTGTGAATGAGTGAATGAATAAACGAATGCACAAATGAACTCTTTTGCAATGTTTATTATATACAAGTGATAGTTATTATAAATAAGTGATTTATAAGTGACTTTAAAAGGAGGTAGTGCCGAAACCGGTTTGGCTCAGTGGATAGAGCGTCAGCCTGCGGACTGAAAGGTCCCAGGTTCGATTCTGGTCAAGGGCATGTACCTGGGTTGCAGGCATATCCCCAGTGGGAGATGTGCAGGAGGCAGCTGATCGATGTTTCTCTCTCATCGATGTTTCTAACTCTCTATCTCTCTCCCTTCCTCTCTGTAAAAAATCAATAAAATACATATAAAAAAAATTTTTTTAAAAGGAGGTAGTGATTTCCATAGTCCATGAGAAGTAATGCCATATACAGCGTCCTGCCTTATTCATTGACTATTCATTTTTCATTCAACCTTGTGTCTGACCTGTAGTCACATGATGTGCATGTCAGAGCTACAAAATAGGAATACGAAGTTCTACAAGCATCTGTGATGGGGGCATTTGACCCAGTCAGAGAGGTCAGCGGAAGCTACCTGGGGAAGTACTAGTAACGTGTGAGCCAAGATCCAAAAGAAGAAAGTCATTTACTGAAGCCAAAGTGGGCACGGAAGAATGCTTCCGGAAGAGAGGGTGGCATGTGAAAGGCCTGGTGGTGGGGGGAGTGTGCATGGAGGAGAAAGCGAGGGGCAGCCAGGAAGTGAGAGGGCCGCTGAGACGGGTCAGCCCCCTTGGTGAGGCCAGGGCAGCAGCGGATGCCGGCAGCATCCAGATGTGCTCAGTCGATGCCGTGGGCCAGGAGAGATGTCACCTCCTCCAGGAGCCTGTTCCCAACCCCTCAGCCGAGGTTAGGGCCCCTCCTCTGTGCTCCCAGGGAAGCCAGCTGCCCCTTATCACTTAACTTACAACAGTCTATTTTAATGTTCTGTTTTCTTACTTGTCTCCCTGTCTCTCCATTTGTGAGCTGCTTGAGGGAAGGGACCTTGACTCTTCCTCCTGTGCCAGCAGTGCCTCACAGCGCTCCTGGGACACGAGAGGTGCCCCATTAGTGCTTGATGAATGAATGAATGAATGAATGAATGAATGAATGAATGAAGTTCCCTCAGACCAAGAATGCATTGGACAGTGTTTGGCTCTCTAGTCAGGAAGCCCGCGCTGAGCTCTGCTGCAAACAGGAGTGTGGCCGGGGGCCCCGCTGCCTTTTGGAGGAGAAAGGATCCAGAAGGCTGGGAAAAGGACAGTCAGGGGATGCTGTGCAGGTAGTGCCACATGAAGGAAGATGGGATTGACAGGAAGGAGGGATGACAGTTTCAAGGAGGATTTGTTTACCAGACGCTTAGAACGAATTTCCACAGCTGAAGTTACATGAGCTCATAAGGATGAATAATGTCAGCTAGGTATGCAGCAGCCTGTGCATTATGCAGCAAGCCCTGTTCTAAATGCTTTGCACGTATTAAACCATCTAAATCCTCATAACAATTGCATGAAGCATTTAACGATGGCTGTGCCTATTTTACAGGTGAGGAGACTGAGGAGCAGAGAGGTTAAGTACGCCCCCCAGGACCGAGCAGCCAGGAAGTGACAGAGCCAGGCTCTGGAAGCCAGTCTCTTACCCACTACCCCATGCTGCCCTCCAGCTAGCTTTTAAAAGATCTTCCTCAGAGAAAGGAATGATTCTTCCCCATTTTGCAGATGAGAAAACTGAGGCTCCAAGAGCTTAACTTGCCAAAGATCAGCCAGCTGGTAAGTGGCAGAGCCAGGATCTATGATAATAGCGGCCCTCACTGCCTCCTGTGTCCCCCGGATGCTCTCGGCTGAGCTCTGAACCTGGTATTTTCTATGCCACTCCCTCTGCAGCTCAGGAACCTGGCCAAGGCCTGGCAGATGGTGTGTACATTTCCGACACGGCAGCCCCTTCTCTACTCCCCATCTCGCCATCCCAGCTCTGAGCTGCTAACCCACAGTGACCGCGGCAGGGATACCATCTCAACCTGGCACAGGATTAGGAACAACTAATTCAATCAGCAACTTTTGGGGGGAAAATAGGTGCAGCTAAAATTATTTATACGCTCCTGATGGACAGGAAGGCGACAGCCTGACCTCGGGGAAGGTGATTAAGGATTCAGTGAGTCAGCATCCCAGGGACCTGCAAGCCGATGGGAGGCAAGGCTCCGAGGCAAGCCTCCGAGGCAAGGCTTGGAGCCTCAGGCAGACCCTCTGCCTCACCACTTGGATGCCAGGATGGTTTTCCTGGTGCTGCTCAGTCCTGCTCTCCTGCTCCATTCCTCAGGGGCTGCCTTTGCTCGAGGGCTGACAGGCTCAGGATGCACCTGAGACCGGGGAAAGGGAAACTGGATCCGACACAGAGCCCCAGGGCCAAGCACATACCCAGGCCTGTCGGGGTCATCTGAACAGCTTGCGAACACAGGTGACTTTCACCTCAAGAACCCGACTCAAGAGACATCGGACGAAGGCTTCACTACTCATTTCCCCTTCCTGCAGGTGACATGCCACCGTGGCAGCCCGTGCCTCAGTTTCCCCATGTGTGAGAACAGAAGTTTTGCAAGCTTCCAACACACACAGGCTTAACCCAGGGAGTCCTCCCTGAGACAATAACAGGAAAAATTTCCATTTGTGGGCTGAGGAAGGCAGCATGGGGAGGGGAGGGGCCAGGAGGAGCGTGGTTTTGGGAATCAGGCAGATCTGGGTTCAGATCTGGGCCTTGGAAATAATGACCAATCCAATCCTCAAAACAACCCTCTGAGGCAGGTGCTATCTCTAGCCACATCTTCTACTTGAGAAACTGGGGCGCAGAGAGGTAAATTAACTTGCCCAAGCTCACACAGCTTGGAAGTAGCAGAGTCAGGTGCGGAGACTTAGGAGCAGAGGGGTTCAGTACACCCCCATACTCTGGCCTGCGCTCCTAATCACCACCCTGCACTGCCCTGCTTCCTGTGACACCTTGAAGAGCAGAATTCTGATCCTACACCTGACAGTAACTTAAGTCACAACGTCGCTTGAGCCTCATGTGTAAAATGAGGGGAGAAGACTCCTGACTCTACACCATGTAGCACTGTCTTTGCTTCTAAGATGTTTCTGAGAGTGTGTCGTCTCTGCCCATTGGCCCACAAAGTGCAGGGACACTTATCAGGAGACCCTTCCCCTTGGCCCCACATGGCCATACCTTGCCTCCTAGCCTTGGCTTTAAGGGTAAGCAGTGAGGGGCAGTGAGAGCATGTTTCCCAGGGCAAGCATGTCAAACTCAAAGGCTAACGGGCCAAATAAACAAGGTTTAAGTGTATGTGGGTCGCAAAAAAACAGAAGTTTCAATTTTCATAGAAACGTAGGTTTATTTCGATAGAGATATGCTGAATACAAAGGGCTGAAATAAATGAGTAATCCTTAACATAAAATAATAGAACATTTTAAGAAAAAATATTTTTTCCTGAACATTAACTTACCAGACACTGAATCACTGCACAAATTAATAAGCATAACGCAAATCAACCTATTTTTCTTGTTCTCCAAAAGGGAAATATTTCCTGTTGTGCACACCAAACAAGTCAGTCCAGGACTAATGACGTGGCCATCGACTGCTAAAATATTCGCTGCTAATATTAGCGGAGAGAAATGGTGTGCCTGTGCATAAGGCGTGTAAGGAAAATTAATGCAACACAATTAGAGTAATTAGTCATTAGCGAATGTTGTAGTTTGTTATTAATAACTAGAGGCCCAGTGCATGAAATTTGTGCACTGGTAGAATCCCTAGCGGCTGCCGGCTGCTGACTGGGTACTCCATTCCTTCCCCTGGTTACCTGCCAGCTGGGTCCACCCTCCCTTCCCCCCTTCCCCTGCCCCCACCACCGGCCAACCCACCCCCTGGTCGAACTCCTGGATAACTCCCGGTTGAGGGGACAATTTGCATACTGCGATTTCATTATATAGGATTATGTATAATAGGATATTGTAAAAATTAAGTTACAAAATTGTTATTAAAACGTTTCTTACATACTGTTATATTGGCTGGGCCACAAAAATATTCGTTATGGGCTGCATGCACCCATGGGCTGCAAGTTTGACATGCTTGTCCCAGGGTTTCCCACACATCCTCCTCTGAAGCTCCAGGGCGCCAGGAGGGCAGCGTTTGCCTTCTGGGCAATGCGGACCAGGCTGGTGGGTCGTATCCTTCCCCACATTAGAGTTTCCTTGGCCTCTTGGTTGCACTGGGACCAGTTTAAAGTAATTCTGAGACTTGGTATTGGAGGGGCAGGTGTGGATAACCAGGACACCAGAATCTCACCTTCAGCAGCTCTAGCCAAGATGGCTGGTGTGCCCTCTGACGGCCAGCTCAGCCCCTCCAAGGGAGTCTGAGCCCTCCCTGGCTGGCCAGGCCAGAACAGTTAGGAGTTCTTTCTGGAGTTGGGCTGCAACCTGACTTTCCTGTCAGTCCACCTCCTGGGCCTAGTGTGGCTGTTTGTAGGAGTGCAGGGTCCCTCTCCTGGGACAGTCCTCTGCCAAGTTGAAGAGAGTCCCTGCCAAATCTTCTATTTTCTAGATTAAATATCCCCCACTTCTTTCAGTTTTGCCTCTTAGGCAAGAGTCCTTCGAGGCTTCTTCCTCACCTCCGCACTGCCTCTCTTCCCAATTTGTTCTAATGGATTTGTCAGGAATCCTGACTCAGGGCCCCTTTCAAAATACAATGACCCAGCGCTCAGTAGGCCAGCACTATTGCTTATTGTCTCCCTGTGTTGTGCTTGCCTCCCCTCCTTCCAGCTCTCTAGGCCTTCTTCTGGAAGCTGCACCCCGAAAACGTCATCTGTGTGGCCCTTGTAGGAGCTGCCACATCCCCCTACGATTCTGCCCTCAAGGAGCGTCGATTGGTCAAGACGTTGGCACGACACATGAGCCACTCCAATCAATTCATTTTCTGGGATTTGGGGGGCTGAGTGTTTCTCTGGTGACTGAAACTGTGAGATGTAAGCCTCAGTGGCTGTTGGCAGCTTATTAATCAGGATGGAACCAACCCTGAAGTGTTAGTGGCTTAATCAAATAAAACGTATTTCCTTCTCATGCAAGGTTTAATGGCACTGGGTACTTCTTCTAGGAAGCTCTCCTCCAACGGGTGACTCAGGGATCTAAGAACTTTCTATCCTGAGGCTCCGTCCTCAAAGGATGCATTGCACTTGGAGCTGTGAGGAAGGGGGAGAGGGGAGGGAGGGCTGGGGGAGGGAGTGGAGAAGGCCGCCCGCTCTGAATGGCTTCTGCCTGAAGTGCTGCACATTCCTTCCACCCACATCCCCAGTCAGATTTCAGTCTATATCTTCACGTAACGACCCGCAGGGGAGGCTGGGAGATGGAGATGTCATCTTCCTATGTGCTGAGGAAGAAGAGAAAAACAAAGGCTGGTGAGAAGTAGCAAACTAGCAACGGGAAACTTGTAGCTGCCATGGTTTTTGCCATGTACAGAAAGCTGGTCTAATTGAGGGGAGCAAATACAGGCAGAAGAGGTGAGAGGTGGAAAGAAAGTTCCTGGTGAGACTGTATCTGAGGCTCACCCGCCTTCCCTGGGACTTGGCTATCTGTGAGATACCACAGCGTACGTTCCTGCTGAGATGAGCTAATTTTGCATTGGTTTTGGTCACTGACATCCAAAGGAGACCCGTATAATACAATCATTGTCTTAACATTATAATTTTATTAACAGACTAAATAATCACAAATTAATAAAACACACACACACAAAAAAACACCTTTCACTTCAAATCTTCCCATCTGGACTTCCTTGTCTAGTTCAGGGATCAGGCAGATGGCGAAGATTTAAGACTGTGGACCACACAGCCCCTGTCCGCTGTAGCATGAAAGCCGACACAGATAGTCCATAAACAAGGGAGCGTGGCTGCTCCAGGGAAAACTGGTTGCACTGCAGGCTGGACCTAGCACGCAGGCCTTGGTTTGCAAACTCGTGATCTAGTTGGTATTTTTTGATCCGAGCTTGGGATTTTCAAGTCTCCCTATTAAACAGAATCTTGTTAGGGTCAACCCATCTATCCAGTCAGCAGGCGTATTTTTTATATATACATTTTTATTGATTTCAAAGAGGAAGGGAGAGAGAGAGAGAGAGAAACATCAATGATGAGAGAATCATGGATCGGCTGCCTCCTGTACACCCCCTACTGGGGTGGAGATCGAGCCCACAATCCAGGTATGCGCCCTTGTCCTGAATGGAACCTGGGACTCTTTAGTCTGCAGGCCAATGCTCTACCCAGTGGTCAGCAAACTCATTAGTCAACAGAGCCAAATATCAACAGTACAACTCTCTCTCTCTCTCTCTCTCTCTCTCTCTCTCTCTCTCTCTCTCTCTCTCTCCATGGAGGGCATCTGGCAGAGAAGGTGTAATCTGAAGACTGTTTGCTTCTCTGAAGAACTCTTTTCTCAACACTCATTATTCAATGTGATCATCGAATAATTACCACCCACTCTTATACTGTGTCCCCAGCAACCTGGGTCCCCTCCTGAGTCAGAGCCATGGAATCCCCCTCTGAGGGCTGAGTGGACCTTAGCATCATCCATCCAACCCAGCGCCTCTCATTTCAGAGGAGAAAACTGAAACCGAGGTGGGAGCAGCTTGCCCAAAGCCCGGAGGGCATCTGTGGGCGAGCCAGCCTGGAACCCAGGGTCCTGCTGCTTCTTTCCGTGTCTTTCCAGAGGGACCTGCCTCCCGTGAGATCCCAGGCCACGAAGCCCCTGGAGCCCTGCTACACCCGCCCCGTGAGGGACGGAGAGGACAGGGCTGGGGGAGCTTGTGTATCTGGCCTCCTCGCCTGCCAATCAAATGAACAGGAGATCTGGGTTTTCCTGGGAAGCCCCTTTTTGGCGTGTGGACTGTTTCTCATAGGCTTGGCTTTAAAGCCAAAAGGACTTTGCCAACGCCACCACCAACACCAACTGTGAAGTGCATGAGCTGCTTTGTAATGTGTCTCTCTTAAGCCCGTTGGTGGTGCTTCCTTGTGAGTTGCGTTCCTATATGCATTTTCTTCCGGACATTAAGTGCGGGTTCTTCCCCACAGCAAAGATGTGTTGTTCCCCACATCAGTCCTCCAAGGGGAGAGAGAGGCCCTCCTCTCCTTGCCTGCACCTTGACCCCATCACCAACTAGGTGTCCAACAATCCAGTTCAATCCAATTCAATTCTGACACTAGCTACCTGGGGGTTAGCACCAGACCCCACAGGCTAAAGGACTCAGTCCTACAAGACTGACCTCTCTTTGGATGCCAACCGCAGGTCGGGGTCCCAGATGACCCTTACTTCTGCCTGACCAATTACAAACACGGGGTTCCCACAACTCCCCACCGAGAATTCGCTGGAATGGTTCACCAAACTCAGGGGAGTACTCTGCTATGATTATCATTTTATTATAAAGGAGGCAGCTCAGGGAACAGCCCAACGGAAAAGATGGAAAAGACGGCTTGGGGAGAACGGGGTGGGGGTGGGGGTGGGAGCGGGAGGAGCTTCCATGCCCTCTCTGGGTGTGTGTCACCTACCTAGCACCTTGATGGGTTCACCACCCTGGAAATTCCCCAAATCTCCTTTTCCAAAGTTTTTATAGCTCAATTTCCAGTCGCCTCCCTTCCCTAAGAGGGTGGGAGGTGGGCCTGAATTTCCCACCCTCTGGTAGTGTGTTTGGTCTTTCTGGAGATCAGCCCCCATCCTAAAGCTATGGTGCCCCTCCAGGGTCACCTCATTAGCATAACTCCAGTGTGTTTAAAGGGGCTTGTTATGAATAGCAAAGTACACAGGTGTCAAATTATAATCTTGTGCACCTGAAAATTATATAATGTTATTGACAATGTCACCCCAATACATTTAAAAATGAATAAATAAATGGAAGATGCTCTTATCAAGGAAAGCCCAAGGGTTTTAGGAGTCTGTACCAGCAATCAACCCGCCTCTTGGTGCACAGGGGAACATGCAATCCACTAAGCCACATCTCAGGCTTTTTTTTTCTCTTTTTCTTTTTGTTAACACTCATCTGAGGATATTTTTTCCATTGACTGTTTAGAGAGAGTGGAAGGGAAGGAGGCAGGGGTGGAGGGGGGGAGACAGAGAGAGAAAGGCAGAGAGGGAGAGAGAGAGAGAGAAAGAGAGAGGGAAACAGTGATGTAAAAGAGACACATGGATTGGTTGCCTCCCACACATGCCCTGAGCAGGGCCAGGGATTGAACCTGCAATCCAGGTAGGTGCCCTTGGCTGGGAATTGAACCCGAGACCCATTGGTGTGCTGGCCGATGCTCTAACCACAGAGAAACACCCAGCAGGGCAGGGTACTCCTTTTCTTAGTACCCATTTCCTCCCTTAGGGTAAGGAGCTTGATCAAGGACACACCATTCTCACACTCCCATTTCTGACCAGACAGGACTTCCTGCCATGCCCAGAACCCCACCCTCCTCCCCTTGCCTGTGCCACGCCTTCTGTTTGGAATGCCCTTCATTTTCCCGTCAAATTGCAGGTGTATAAAAAGGTTTTGGGGCACAGAATCCTCTATGTGGCGGTAGCTCTGCGAAGACATGGTGCTCTTAATCTACATTGGGTGGGTTATTTAGGGGGCGGGGGCTGGAAGAAATCATTCTACAAAGGTCACAGAACAGACAGAGCTGTGCTTTTTGTTTTACAACTCACAGAACTCACTTAACCTAATTTTTGTTGGTTCTGTCACATTTCTGACCATCACCAACAAATTCTTCCCCATGGGAGGTTGGAAAACACATGCCCAGCCTCCCCTTTTCCCTGAGGCTACATTTGTGGTCAAAAATCATATCCATTTTCCAAGCCCGGATCCAGCGCTCCCTCCTCGGCGAAGCCTTTGCGGTTCATCCCACAGCCCTGTGGACTCTGGGCTCCAGCTGCTTGTTTGCCTGCAAAGGCTGTTTGGGCGAAGGCTGTACGCATCTCGTTGTTTATCTTTGCCCCGAGCAGTATTGGACAAACCATGTAGGTTCGCTGCATATCTCGTCTTGGTGTGTAAGAGAGAGAGGTCCACCACTTAGACAAGAGCCAGGAAAGGCCACAGGAGAACTGGTAAGGAAACCAAGGAGGGCTGCTCCTTGCTAGTCACCCTCTTTCAAAGGAGAAGCTGTTGCTATCCTGTGCCTGGTTCTGGTTTACTCTACCTTCTGCCCTGCTAGACCCAATCCCCATTAGAAACACACATCGTTCTATTAATAGATACAACTCAAGACTGACAGCTCCAGAAATAACCTACCTCTTTTTGAAGGTCAGTGCAAGGCCATACAGACACCATGCTGGTCAACCCACTGAGCCAATGGGTGGACGTTGGCTCCCAGGTAAAAAGACCCCCAATCCTCAAGGATGGGGCACTGGGAGTATTGGCAGGGTCATGTTATGATTTTCAGAGGCCTTAGGCAGTTGTGTCCTCATAGGCCCATTACTTTATAAAAAATATATTTAAAATTATATTTTAAGACAACATTGTGGTCAGTTAGTTGGGCATCCTCCTGTGTACCAAAGGGTTGTGGGTTCAATCCCTGGTCAGCATGAGTGCAGGAGGCAACTGATTGCTGCTTCTCTCACACATTGATGTTTCTCTCTCTAAAATAAATTTTTTTAAACGTTGGCTAAAAAAATAAACAAGAAAACTACATTGGTATAAAGACAAATTTCATCCAGCCCTGACTCGTTTTTACATATTCATTATTATTATAGTCTCCTGATTTTAAAAGAAATTAAAATTAAAACATTTTATGGGCCTCTAAAATTTTGTGTATCTGTATTAGTCTGGGTTTTCCAGAGAAATAGAACCAATAGGAGACACGTAGATATAGATATATAAACATATAAAGAGATTTATCATAAGGGATTGGCTCAAGCAGTATTGGAGGCTAAGAAGTCCTGCAGTCCGCAGTCCGCAAGCTGAAGAGCCGGGAGAGCCGGTGGTATAGTTCTAGTTAGAATCTAGAGGACTGAGCCCAGGGGAGGCAATGTGTGAATTCCAGTCTGAGACTGAAGGCAGGACAAGATCAATGTACCTGTTTGAAGACAGCCAGGGAGAGAGAACTTCCCTGATGTGTTTTATTGAGGTTTCCAACAGATTCAACGAGGCCCGCCGGCATTGAGGAGGGCCATCTGTGCTGCTGGCCTACCACTTCCAATGTCAATCTTGTCCAGATACACACAGACACAGCGGAGTAATGCTTAACCAAATACCTGGGTACCTCCTGGCCAGGTTAAGCTGGCACATAAAAATTAACCCTGCAGGGCCTTAGGCACTCTGTCTTGTGAGCCCGCTGGGGAAGGCCGTCCAGAGTGCCTGGTCCTTTTCTTGGCGTTACCACTTCATGAATGCGGCCCACAGGAGAGATGGCTCTGCACACAGTGGTTACCTGGGCTTGCTGCCAGGGGTCTTGAGCTTGGGGGCTGGTGCCCATGCATTTTAATCTGTAGTTGGGAGAAGTGTGTGTGTGAGTGTGTGAGTGTGTGTGTGTGTGTGTGTGTGTGAATAGGGCCTTGGAGGTTTGACTTTTCATCTACCTGTCACAAACCGTCTCTACCCCTTGTCAAACATCTCTGGTGTAGGCGGAGCCCCCAGGAGATGAACTCTGCCGGGCAGGACCGGGTGGAGCCGAGCTTCCTCTAAGTCAGAGGAGCATGAACTTGGACCGCAGGTTGGTTTGCTTTCTTTGCAATTTGATCTTTTATTTTTAAGATGTCATCTAAATTTTGCATTCTGTACCATATTATATTCATATTTATTTTTTCCCCAAATAGTTGAGTAAAAGCTGATGCTCCGTGTTTATCCCGTGGCTTCATTATTCCTGGAATACTGGCCCCTTCCTGGGAGAAGAGTGGATTAGCGAGAAGGGCCAGCTCCGAGGCTCTTTGTCAGACTAATGACACTCCGACGTTAAGATCAATATTCTGCCGTCTTTCCCACCCTCTCTTCCATCTGCCCATTTGCAAGGTGGAGAAGGGCCTGGGAAGGGTGCCCATTTGCTCAATGTGTCAAGGCAGGAGGTGAAACAGAATTAAGGCAGCACCAGGGCAAACTGGAGATCTGCCAGGTGTGTCTTCCACGCTCTAGGCAGGGTGTGGGCGCAGGGCAAGGTGAGAGAACAGAGATTTCACAGCTAAGATTTTCAGTTAAATCCTACCCACCTGTGTATGCAAACCACAGATCACAGTCCGAGCAGCTGAGGCCCATTTCATGTGACTTTACATCCATAGCAAGGAGGTTTGAACTTTGGGAAAATAAACACTGACCCAGCTTCCAAAACGTCCGCCTTCCTGCTATTTATTTTTAGTTCTTTGGATGTGTGCAGATCGCCACCAGCGCAGTGAAGAAAATGCAGATGCTCCCCGTAATTACCTGGCTAATAAATCATGGCTGAAGGGCTGCTGGGGACAGTGTGTGCTCTGACCTTGCTGGGAAGGTAGCTGTTGCTGAGGAACAAGTGAGATGGTTGGATGTGGAGGGGGACAGTGCACCCTGAGAAAAGGCTCGAGTCGGGTGGAATGAGTCAAAGAATGGACTTCTCAGAATGAGGGGTGTGGTGTGTGTTTGTGTGTGTGGTGTGTGTGTTTGTGTGATGTGTGTGTTTGAAGAAGTCACGGTTGGATTCCTGGTCAGGGCACATGCCCGTATTGCGGGCTCAGTCCCCAATAGGGGGCATGCAGGAGGCAGCCAATCAATGATTCTCTCTCATCATTGATGTTCCTATTTCTCTCTCCCTCTCCCGTCCTCTCTGAAATCAATTAAAAAAAATATTTTTAAAAAATCGATTTCTCCTTTTTCAGGTTGAAATTCTTCTTGAATTTCTTTTTTGCTTAAGCCAGTTTGAGTTGGGTTTCAATCATGGTAAGTAAAAGATCCCTAAACAGGCTGTGGAAGAGTCCAGTGAAAGAACATTAGCCCGAAAGTCAGGTTCTAGTCCTGGCTCTGGCACAAGTCAGGCTGTGACCGTGGGCAAGTCATTCTTTCTCCTGGACTCAGTTTCCTCATTTGTAAAAAGAGGACTGGTTTTCAGATTTTGGATTTTATGAACCAGTTTAAATAATCATAAAGAACCACATCATTAACAACTATCTCCAACATTTTATAAAAGAAAGAATGTTTTAACACCAAAAGTCTAAGGGACAAAATTGAAAATGGAACAAATTTAGATTTAAGAAAAGTCCACTAGATTGATTGTAATTTCCCCCCATATTGCCCTAGACTGAAAGGAAACATCATCGCAGACTGGCACTGCTCTGATGCCCGGAGCCCGGTGACTATTGAATTTCATGCACTCCCGGGTCCGTCTTTGGCTCTAATGTGGTCGGATCAATCTTTCAGCTCTGCGCCTTTTCCCAAAATTGTCATCTGTGCATTGTCAGTAGCCCAGCTCTTACCCATCCTTCCCTCCTCTGCCGCTGGGAGAAGGAAGTGTCTACCACAGTAAAGAGACATTTCCCCCTAAAGGACACACACTGATGAACACCTACTGCTCCTACTACTGCTATTGCTACAGTTACTACTAAAATCCAACAAGAGCCCATTTCTGACATTATTCTAAACACTTTACATGCTCAGTATTTAAAAAGATAATTCAAGTTTCACAGCACCCCCATGAGAAAGGCATAATTATTATTCACAGATTGCCTGGGAGGACACTGAGGCATGGAGACAACATAATGAAGCCGCATAGTATTGAGTTGATCTTGAACTTTCCTAACTCTGCAGAGGTCACACTAAAATGCATGTGTGTGTCTAAGGCATGTAGAGTGAGGCTCACTGTCCTGGGTCCTGTAATCCCACCTACTTCAGGACCTGCTGCTTGTCCACTGTCCCCTGATGGATGGTTTCCTTAAGTGTCCAACAATACAATAGCATTCGTCACCATCTATCTTGATGGTCTGTGTGTGAGGCACTTGGCCTCCATCCTCTCACTTTATCCTTACAAGACTCCCATAGGAAAGGTGTCATTTCTCTTTCTGGGGTGATTGCAGCTTGGAGAGGTGACCTGCCCAAGGTCACACAGCTGACTGAGATTTGAGCTGAGGTCTTCCTAACTCTAAAGCTCCTACTTTTAACCTCATAAAGAAAGGAGGGATTATGTCCCACTTTGCAGTCAGAAATAGAAAGTTCTCAGAGAAGGGAAGTCATAGACCCAAGCCAGGCAGGAGCCGAAAACAGCATCAGGCCCAGGTCTCTGTGCTTCCGGGGTTCCTGTTCCAGTCCAGGAGCACCCCACCTTCCAGACGCTGGTCCAGGAGAGGACACTGGATAAGGCATTTTGAAAAAAGGAGGGGAGCCCGGGGGAGATTAGGGATGGGACAAGATCTCTTGGCACCAGAGCATCCTATCCTGAGAGCTCTTGCCAAGATGGCTCAGTGTGGCCTTGGTGAGATATTTGCGGGGAGGGAGTTCATAGATGGGTTGGGGGAGGGTACTAGGTTGGGTGCAGAAGGTCCCAAGTGTAAACTGGCTCCTTGGTGTTATCTCTCAGTCACAACTCTTTTTATTTTTTAATTTTTAAAATTTATTGATTTTAAAGAGAGAGGAAGGGAGGGAGAGAGAGAGAAACATTGATTTGTTGTTCCACCTACCTATGGTTTCATTGGTTGATTCTTGCATGTGCCCTCTCCTGGGATCAGACACATAACTTTGGTGAATCAGGCAGATGCTCTACCCAACTGAGCCCTTAACTCACTGTGCTCAACCTAGTTTTCCCAGCCCACAAAATGGGATTTACAGGCCTAACGGGAGAGGCTGGGAAGGAATACGAGACAATGACTTCCTTGACTTTGGAGTCAGAACATCTTGAAGACCTTGTCCAGTTCCCATCACCCACTCCTGGTACCCCTCCCTCCCACCAGTCTTCCCCACCGACATAAATGACACCACCCATGGTCAGGCTGCTCAAGCTCAAGTCGGAGATTCAGCTTCAATTCTTCCCTCTTCCTCACTGCAGTCCATCAGCAAGTCCTTTAGGTCCAACCTCCAAATATGTATCAAACCCCCACCTCTCTCTCCACTCCATCCACGAGTCCAAGCCTGTGTCCTCCCTCACCTACAGCCACAGTGATGCTTGAACATTTAAATCAGATCATGTCCCTTGCTTAAAACCCTTCAGTGATTTCCCATTCTATTCAGTCAAAAACCAAAATTCCTAAACTTGGCCTGACTGGCTTGGCCCCTGCCCACCCCTCCAATCATCTCAGCCCATAGGACCTTGCCCTCATCCACTGAAACCCCAACCCCAATGAACTTGCAGTTCTAGAACACAAGCTCTTTTTCTCCCGTCCTCATCCTGAAAAAAACACTCAACAGTGTTCAGTGTACTGCCTGCTAAACTCTCCCTCTACCCCCAATTCAGTGCAAAAATGCCTGGTCAGTAAAATATCCAGATGAAAGGATTACACTCCGCACTGCGGCTCTAACACGAGAAAGGATGATAACAGTTATCACCTGGGAACTGGGGGTCCAGTTGAGAAAAGGGAGGGGGTGTCATCCAGGCAGGTATGGCTTGAGACAGGAATCCTGTCTGTGTTCTTGTAAGTGTTCTTGTTAACCCTTCGAGTGAACTTCCTGGGAGTTTGACAAATATATGAAAACCTGAATGACTATGATGAATTTCTAAAACAATCTGTAGAACCAGATGCAACATGACGAACACCCACGGCTTTACTCTCTCCTGCTGTGGCCCTGGCCATGGCTCTGCAGTCATCATTATTCCCTCCTAAGCCCCGCGCACGCCCAGGGTCTGTCGCTTGAAACACCGTGTAGTCCTCCAAACGTTCCCACCGTCCGCAGTTTGCTTAGCGTTTAGTGGCTCTCAAACTCCGGTGAAATCCCCAGTCATCCTGATGAGATTAGGAGCCGCTTGATAAGGTTCTGATCTTCCAGGTCTGAAGCACGGCCCTGGAATCTGCATTTCTACACGCTTCCCGGGTGACTCCCAGGCAGAGGGGCCTAAGACCGCCCTTGGAGAAACACGGACTTAGACATCATTGTACAAGTGGTTGATTTTTCACTTTTAAAACGATACTGCAATGAAGACTTTGTAGAAATCATGTTTTCTTTTGCACTATTTTCTTTACACATCTCCTTAAAAGCAGGATTATGGAATCAAAGGATAGCAATTGCTTTGTAGTTCTTGCCAAGCTAGTCTCCAGGGAATTTGAATAATTGAACATTAACTTTTAGCATTTAAATGGGTTTTCATAACAATATCAGAGTTGCTCAAATTGCAAGTTGGAGATTTATGGTGGGGCTGCTCATTTTTCTATGCAAAGCTTTGTGTGCGAACGATCCGCTCATTTCCTCTCAGTACTTATCAGGAAAGGAGCAGGATGCTGGCCTTTTATAGTTATATCAATTCCTCAGCTATTTTGGATAAAAAGCTTTATTTGCCGCATGCATTTCTCCCCCTTCTGTGGCTTTCATTTTTGTATTTGCTTTATTACGGTCTGTGGCACAAAAGGCTTTTTAAAACACATTTGGTCCCATCTATTCTGTCCCCGGAATCTATTTCTTCAATAGACAAAATGTTTTCTCCTCATCACAGTCAAAATACATCTCCTTTTCCATTTCCTTCTCTGGCTTTTTATGACCCATTTGAAATGCATTGTAGTGCATGGTGTGAAAAATATGGATAGAAGCTAATTCTGATCCATGCTGATGTCCTGCCACTTAGAGGATGTTTTTTAAATAGTGATTCTTTCTTCGAGCATTGTGTTGATGCTATTCATCTTACATCAAGTCCTTAAAGAAGTTGAATCTGTCTCTATATATTCTATTCTATTCTATTCTATTCTATTCTATTCTATTCTATTCTATTCTATTCTATTCTATTCTATCCTATTCTATTCCCCTGGTAAATTTTTCTTGTCTTTACTCCAATAAAATATAGTGACGGGTGTCTAGTTAAAGTTCCCCCAAAACATTTTTAGCCCACTCATACTCCAAATGAGTTTTACTGTTTATTATTTTTAATCCTCCCCCAAGAATATGTCTTTATTAATTTTAGAGAGAGAGAAAGGGTGAGAGAAGGGGGGGGGAACATCTATGTGAGAGAGAAACATCGATCGGTTGCCTCCCATATACACCCCAAGTGGGAATCGAACCTGCAACCTAGGTATGTGGCCTGGCTGGGAATTGAACCCGCAACCTTTTTGGTATATAGGACAATGCTCCAACCAACTGAGCCACCTGAACAGGGCTTACTTTTTATTTTTTAAAAAATATATTTTATTGATATTTTTACAGAGAGGAAGGGTGAGGAATAGAGAGTCAGAAACATCGATGAGAGAGAAACATGGATCAGTTGCCTCCTGCACACCTCCTACTGGAGATGTGCCCGCCACCAGACCGGAATTGAACCTGGGACCCTTCAGTCCACAGGCCGACGCTCCATCCACTGAGCCAAACCAGTTAGGGCTTACTTTTTATTTTTTAAACCCTACCGTGCATCTCATTGTGTCTTTAATTTATATTCCATTGTAATTTTAACTTTAGTTAGATTTCATAATCAGAATCAGGGTGTAGCACTTCATTCCCTCATGTTTTTCTTTAACATTTTCTTTGAAAAAATATCATCTATTCCAAGTTAAATTAATTTCCAACTAGTTACAAGGGGTGGGGGGGAGGCAGCTCTCCTTTTTCCTTCCCTCACTCTTACTCTTATTCTCATGCTCACTAAAATACAGGCGTTTTGACCCAAAAGCCACGAAGATCAAGTGATACACTTCCCCTTATCCCCCCTCCATCCCCACCCCCACCACCCCGCCCCAGCATAGGTTGCTCCTTGGCCTCGGCCAGCAGCCTGTGAGCTGCTCTGTGGAGACCCCATTTGTCTCCCTCCTCCTCCTTCCCCTCCCTGAAAGATGGGCAGAGTTGTCCCAGCACCCCCTTCCTGGGTTAGGACACAGGCGGTCAAGGGAGGCGCAGAGAGTTCTAGAAGTGCCAGCCCTACTTATTAAAAGAAAAAACGGGAAGCTGTCCTGTGCTTGAATAAGTATCCCCTCAAAACTCATGTCCCCACAGAACCTCAGCGTGTGACCATATTCAGGAATAGGGTCTTTGCAGATGTAACTAGTGAAAATGAGGTCGTACCTGGATTCCAGTGGGCCCTAAATCCAAGGACTGGTGTCTTTACAAAAGAGAAAACAGCCCTGGCTGGTTTGGCTCAGTGATTAGAGTGTCGGCCCGTGGACTGAAGGGTCTTGGGTTTGATTTCCAATCAAGGGCATGTACCTTGGTTGCAGGCTCAATCCCTGGCCCTGGGTTGGGCACATGCAGGAGGCAACCAATTGATACGTCTCACATCGATGTCTCTCTCTCTCTCTCTCTCTCTTTCCACCTCCACTCTCTCTAAAAATTAATGGGGAAAATATCCTTAGGTGAGGATTAACAGAGAGAGAGAGAGAGAGAGAGAGAGAGAGAGAGAGAGAGAGAGAGAACACACACACACACACACACACACACACGAAGAATGCCATGTGACAACAAAGGCAGACATGGGAGTGATGCATCTACCAACCACGGAATGCCAAGAATTGCCGGCAGCCACCAGAAACTCAGAAACTGGGGGAGAGGCCTGGAACAGACGTTCCCTCAGAGCCTCCACAGGAACCAGACTTGCCAATACCTTGATTTCAGACTTCTGGCCCATGGAGCTGTGAGAGAATACGTGTGTGTTGATGGAAGCCACCCCGCCTGTGGTATTGTGTTTGGCAGCCCCTGGAGGCTGGCCCACGCAGGATCCTCGGTCTCGCCTGGAAGCATCCCAGCCCTGACTTAGCTGTGGGATGGTCTAGCAGGCAGGGCAGAAGCATCCTTGTAAACCTGCCCCAACGCAGAGAATGAACAGTCCCCTCTGGAATGTAAATACTCAAGAAATGATGAGAGTTTTCCTGTTTCCTCACCAACCACAAGTCTCTCTTTGTAGAAGGCGAACTATTTATAGCATAGCCCAGGTTCTGAGAACCCAGGACCCTTTCTCCAGGGAGGCAGCGTGGCAAAATCCGAAGGGCTCAGGAGCAGGGCTCAGGCCAAGGGTCTAAATCTTGGCCCTGCCTGTTCCCAGAGGCGTAACTCCAAGCAGCTCACTTACTAGTAATCTCTTGGAGTTAGACTCCCCATCTGTAAACAGAGACAATAAAATTTTATCCCTAACATATTTTAGGGAGTTGTCCCTGGGAGCTGATGAGAGAATTTATGGGAAACCATTGTTTAAACATAAGGCGTTGGGCAGGTGTTACCGTCAATAGTGGTTGCCTGTGGGGCAGGAGGGACAGGGTGGAAGTGTGGGAGGGACACTGGCTTCTCACTGTACCTCTTTTTGTTCCTTGTGTATATTGGAAACCATTTGTTCAAAAACCATTTTAATGTGCAATGAAGGGGGGAAAGTAAAAAAACCTGCGTGGCTTCCAATGTCACCCAAAGATGACATCTGGAGGCGTGAGCACCCATGGCCTCGAGTGGGAGCCTCCGTCCCCCTCCCCCCCTCCACCCCCACCCTGGCTCCTGGTGTGGAGGCTTCTGGGGTACAACCCAGGTCACACCTCCTGAACCATCGTTTCCTTCTCCTGTCAACTCGGAGTGTGGGAACTAGAATTGGATGCCCATGGGTTTCACATGGTCTGATTTCTCTTTGCTGACAAGTGGTTGGAGCAGCTTCCAGGATTGTGTGTAAAGACGAGGCATATTCGGGAAGACGTGTGCCCAGAGCGTGCTGAGGTCTTATGCACATCCCCAAGGCATAGAGAATGACTGCTTTGCTGGGAATCCCCAGGGAATGGGAAAGGGAAGCCGAGCCCTGAGGCCCACTCCACTTAAGGAAGCTCTTTGCCCCACCCCTGCCAGGTGCTGAGGGGCCCTCCAGGGTCCTGAGGTCTCATCTGTCCTCCCCCTTCGCTCCATGTCCTGGAGCCACGTCCGACACTTGTCACCAGCTCCTCACTGCCAAGACTCCACTTCTCCACCTGTCACCACTGGCCTCCGCCTGAGCTCTGTCCCCTTGACCATCATCAACACTGGCTGGTCAATATGACACTCCACATGGTTGCTTCTCTATCCCCAGAGAAAGGCCCCCTTTCTTCCTTATTTTTTTTGGGGGGGGGGGGCTTAGAGCGAAGTCCCTTGAGCCCCCAACAGGAAGGCCCTTTCAGCTGGGCACTTTGTTTTTGAGTCAGAGCCACCAGGCCAGGATCCTTCCTCCCGCACAGCAATGTCCCCTCCCCGTGCCCTGGTGTCATTTCCCAACCTCCTCTCCCCAGCCCTGACTGTATACCGATGAACACAAATTGTGCCCAGGATTCAGGATCTGTCCCAGGCAGCCCTGGGTCAGGTGTGTGGTTTTGTCGAGCATAAGAGGGGACTGGAACGTGTGCCGGCGGCCTGTCTCCATGTGCTGTTGGACCTAAGCCTGGGCTCGAACGGAGACATAAGCAGGCTCGCTGTCCCCTGAGGGAGTTTAATAGGGACGCTGTGACTCCCTTTACACCAGTGGTTCTCAACCGTGGCTGCACATTAGAATCACCTGGGAATCTTTTTAAAATCCTGATTTCTGGGCCTCATCCTCCGGAAATTCTGTTTCTTTGTTATGGGGTGGGGCCACAACATTAGTAACAAAGAAACAGAATTTCTGGAGGATGAGGCCCAGAAACCAGGATTTAAAAAAGATTCCCAGGTGATTCTAATGTGCAGCCAAGGTTGAGAACCACTGCTTTACACTGACATGGTTCGGAGCAGCAGCTTTGGAGTCATGGACAAACCCGGGTTCAATTTCAGCTCCACAGTTCACAAGCCAAGTGAGCCTGAGCAAGTTACTTCATCTCTTGGAATCTTGGTGTTGTTTTTCTTGTTTGTTTTGTTTTTGTTTTCATTTGTAAAATGAAGATCAGCTGGGCTCCAGGACTGTTGAAGGACTTAAGTGAGATAATGCATACAAAGGGCTTAGTGTGGGTCCCTGGCAGGCGGTAAGTGGTTAATAAATGTTAGCTGTTGTCCCTAACAGAATGGTCTTGTTTCTAGTCACGGCTTCAGCCCAATATAGAGCTTTGTGACCTTGAGTGTTTTACCTCTGCTGGCTCTTTTTTGATGTAAAATGAGAGGATAGGTCTTGAGCCTTGATATTCCTTCCGACTTTATGGGTAAAGTCGGAATTCCCGTTGACCCTAATGGGGTAATTCCTGCCATTAGTATCATCGGATGAGGTGGCTTCCTACAGGGTGAGAGAAGAGAGGCTGCCAAAGTCCTTGGGGCTTCTCCAAACCCAAGCCAGCTCTGTCTGCATCCCAGGGCAGTGGTGGGGAAGGGCTGTGGGGCGCTTGTCTGTGAGGGAAGCCTGGTAGAGAGCTAATTCTAAAGGAAGACATGCCAGGCCCAGGCCTACCTGAGAGAACAGATTCTGAGGTCCGAAGGGAGGGGTAGTGCGCAGTATGTCAGGAATCTGCCTCACACTGAGTCCTAATGAGGAAGGAGGCTGTGAGGAGAGGCGGAAGAGGCAGTGTGCGCACTGGTTGCACACCCGGCTGCAGAGCCTGAAGGCCTGGGTTTGAATCTTGACTCTTCCCTTTACCAGCTGTGGGACCTTGGTCAAAGTACTGAACCTCTCTGGCTTTCTCAGATTTCTCATTGTGAAATAGGGGAGTAACAATAGTCTCCCCTGCTGGTTGTTATGAAGACTAAATGTACATGAGGACTTAGGAAAGCGCTGGCATGTGGTAAGTGCTATGTGAGTGCTTGGTGTGAAATGAATATTATTATAACTAGAGGCCCGATACACAAAATTCGTGCAAGGGGCTCAGCCCTCGCAGCCGTGGCTTTGTCCGGAAGGTCATTCCGAAGGTCGTTTGGCTATCTGGTCTAATTAGCATATTATGCTTTTATTATTATAGATAATAGGAGACAAGATACTGCTTTGGGCTTTGTGTAGGGGGTGCGGAGTCCCTATAATGTTGCAGCAGAAACAGTCAGAGGCATCTCCATGCTGACTGTGGAGTTCTGGGGTGGAGGTGGGACTCCCTACAACACCCTCTGGCAAGCCTCAGAAATGTGTGCAAAAAACTTGTTGGACGGTCCCATTACAGTGGCAGAACATGCCAGGAAGTGGTGTCTACAGTCACTGTAAGCCCTCAATGCAGGGGCCCAAGGAAACTAAGGTTACACCACCACTATTAGGGATCAAATCCCTTGGATGGACCAAAAAGGGAATTGTCATCTGCTATTAGCTCCTCAGTGCAAATGAGTTTCTCAGATTAGCCAATATTTTAGTAGAACCGGAGGGAATAAGAACTAAAAGTGGATGTGGCAGGTCAGTGGGCACAGCTCTGCGTGGGACCACAGTGGGGTGGGTCCCTGGGCAGCAGGTAGGAAGCTCTGAGTGTTTTGGGCGTAGAATGCAGATTCCAGACAGCAAGGAAGGAAGCACCCGACAAAGGTGGCCTGCTTCAGCCTTGCCTCAGGGCCACCGGGTCCACTGCTGGCAGAATTTCCAGGGGCCACAGCCCGCCAGGCCTGCCCCCTCCTTCCTGCCCTTGGTTGACCAGGGACCTTACCCGGCCAAGGACCGAATCCACCATATGGGGCGTGTCTGCCCCCTAGTGGCTACTATGTAGAAGTTCTCTTAAAATTGGAATATACTAATATATGTAAAAATAAAGTCTATATTATGTAATTAGTATAAAAAATAAGATAGCATCTGGTTAGTGCTTTACAGTTAGTTATAAGGCACTGTCACAAGTATTAGCTTTATGGCTTGAGTGTGCGTCCCACTCCCCACAGTCTTCAGCCACCTGAGCGCGTCTGGTTTCTCCTCAGGGGCGGAGGAAAGGAGCCTGGAGCCTGGCACAGCCTGGGAAGGACTGGGTGAGTTCCGACTCCTCTGGGGCCTTGGGTCCTCGCTCCGCCCACTGGACCCAAAAGTGGGCTGGAGGATGTGACAGCCCCCCGCACTGAGCCACACTGTCCCCTTCACACAGTGGTCCTGGCGCCCTGGACATGCCTCGGGCCAGAACTGCTCAGAGTTGTCTTTGCTGTCGAGCTCAAGCCCCAGGCATCTTCAGACTTGCAGTCCCTCTTAAAACCGGACACAGAGCCTCCCCTTCTGTGCCACTGCTGAAGGTGATCATTCGTGGAGAACGTCCTAGACCAGTGATGGCGAACCTATGACACAAGAACTCATTATTTTGGTTGATTTTTCTTTGTTAAATGGCATTTAAATATATAAAATAAATATCAAAAATAAAAGTCTTTGTTTTACTATGGTTGCAAATGTCAAAAAATTTCTATATGTGGCATGGCACCAGAGTTAAGTTAGAGTTTTTCAAAATGCTGACACGCCGAGCTCAAAAGGTTCGCCATCACTGCCCTAGACACTGTGGCTCTGATTTTCTCCCTGCAGGAAAAGGTCATCTGAGAGTCACATTGAATATTTTAAATGTTGGATGTTGTGTTTTGGGTTTTGCTGTGTTATTTTGAGAAACCACTTAGAGATGTTTTGTTTTGGGCAGCGTAAGCGAGCCATTAAGATGATTTCATCCCTAGAACTTAACTTTGTTTCCCCAGGCGAGACAGCAGTGGAGCCAGTGGGGTGATGTCCTTCCTTTCCGAATAGGTCATGAGAGGGGAGGATGCAAGGCAGGGGAGCGGGGCCTGCTCCGAGGGACAGAGCGGGGCTAGGGGTGGTCATGGGGGAACCAATTCCAAGCACAAGGTGGCTCACAGCTGTGGGCATGTCCTTCCTAATCTGATGGCACCTTGGGAGCCAGCCCGACCCCATCAGCTTTACCCCCCTCACCCATGGAAGCCTCAGCAGGGACAGGTCATGACCCACGACCAGGGAGAATGCCAGATGCTGAGAGTGGACAGGAGAGGGAAGATGGGGGTGGGGCAGGGGATTGGTTCCACTTCCTTCTCTCTTAACTACCCCCAACATTTTAGCTTCACCCCCTCTACTTTTTTTTAAGAGCCTGGTGTTGAGCATTCAATTCCATTGGACCGTAAGATGTGCAAAGAGGGAGGTGGATCTAAAATCCTTTAATTCCTGCAACTATTGTAGGAGCCATCAGAAGTACCCCTCCACCACCACCACCACCACCACCACACACACACACACACACACACACACACACACACACACACACAAGGGCTTGCTTGCACTTGGATGCTTGAGTAGGGTGACAGCCACCCATTCGCCCTCTCTGGGAGGAAAACACGCCCTTTGACATGGAAGAAACACCTGGGATCTAGAGGACGTTGAATTGGCACAAACCTCGGGGTCTACGCCCTTCCCTTTTTTCATCTCCCTGCCGACTGTGCCAGTATTTGCCACAACTCTCTCCTGTCTTTCCTAAGACTTACCACTTCCTCCTTGCTGGGCTACAGCATCCCAAAGCCCACTTTCCCTCGGAGTTCCCCAGGCCTGGCCTCTGCCCCTCTGTGGCCCCTCCCACCTTTCACTCATGCCCCTCTGCAAGTCCCCCCTTCTGAAAGCACCACGGGTGCCTGGGCTGAGCTAGGGGCTGCTGAGGGAGATTCCCCCAATACAGTCTCTGTTATAAAGCAGCTGGCTGGGGGGAGAGGGGGAGGGGTGGGCATACATACTGGTAGTTGAAGAAATAATTACAGAACCACGTCATAAGTACTATCCTGAAGGTCCATACAAGGGGCTGCTTTATTTTTTAAATCCAGTCTTACAAACAAATGTTCTCCCATTCTCTTTTTGTTCTTTTCCTTCCTGCTTGGGATACTATTTTGTGAGAATAATGTTTGTTGCTGTGGCAACAAATGCACAGCTGATGACAAGGCACAAACATGGGGAAAGCCTGTGTTTTGGTGGCAGCATCAAGCCTTTGACTCCAAGGGAATCGCCTACCTCCAGACTCCTTGTTAATTAAATAAAAACATCTCCCTGGGGTTTAAGCCACTGGTGGTTGACTTTTTGGTTACTTGCAACCTAAAGCATGATAACTGATTTTCTTCTGTGTATGAGAGAAGGAAGTTCAGGGGGACTTGGGCATGGGCACACCCAAGTTCTTTGTGGAAAGGGGCAGACATTCCCATGGTGGATGGACCCACTTCACCCATTTATTTAACTTATTCAGGCAATACTGATGGAGTGGCACCCATGTGCCAGGGGTCACAGTGAGTTGCTGTAGCTAAAATCAAGAAAAACCACACATGGTCCCAGTCCTCCTGAAGCATGAGGGAGTAAGACGTTAGCCAAATAGCCGTCCTAACCAGTAAGTAACAAGAAGCTGAGCTAAGCACATGGGCACAGGAGCAGACGCTGGGAGAACACGTGAAACAATACACACAGTATACTGTCTGGGCGCCAGAAAGAACCCCCCGAGAAAGTGATCTCCAAGCTGGGAGCTGAAGGAGGAGCAGGGGTGAACCAGGCAGAAGCGATGGAGGGCTCGGGGTGCAGGGAACAGTGCATGCAGAGACCCGGGACTGGCCGGAGATCCCTGAGAGGAGCAGACTGAATTTAAACGGGCTGAAAATTTTACCTTCAGTGCCTCCTCAAAATTTGCCTACCAGGTGTCCCTGCCACCTGCTTCTTTGCTCATCCCACCCTGTCCCCCAGGAACCCCGTGTCAGGCTTTGACTAAAGTTTGCCCACTCTGGGGTTCTACCCAGACCTGCTCTTCCTTCTACCCTGCCTTTCAAATGGCTCTCCCACTATCAAAACCCCTTTTCCTCCTCATAAACCAAGATATTTTCTCCTATATTTTCTTCTGAGGTGGGGATATATATATATATATATATATATATATATATATATAGAGAGAGAGAGAGAGAGAGAGAGAGAGAGAGAGAGAGAGAGAGAGAGAGCCAGTCATTGGTGGAATTCATACAGCAAGCAAAGAATTTTAGACAGGAGGAGGGCCCACCTCCCACAAAGCAGTCTCCTGCCCTCCTCCTCAAGACACCTGGGGGCTCTGCTTGGGAGAGTCTGGGGTTCAGGCTGGGCTCTGTGGGTGGGCCAGCCACTCCCTTCCTCCCAGTTTCTCACCCAAGCAGTGCCTGGGCTTTGAGGGAGGGCTGGGCCACCTTCCAGAGGAACTGCCTTCCAAAGGCCTAAGGAGAAGCATTGTGGCCCAGTGGGAGGAGCCTGGCTTTGCAACCAGACAGCTCTGGGGGTGAGGCCGAACCCTCGCTTTCTGCATGACCTGGGGCTGTCACTTAGCTCTCTGAGCCTCAGTTGCCTCACCTGCAGAGAGGGTATAAAATGATCTTTACAGAATTGCTGTGAGGATTAGAAATAAAATGGTATAAAAGAGAGACAAAGATGAGGTTTTAAAATCTGAGCTAGGGCTCAAACACAGATCTAGCGTCAGGAATTAGCAGTCTAATCCCAATTTCAAACAGTTTGCCTGAGACGTCCAGTTCCACTTCTCAGGCTCAGGTTCTGAGTTTTTATTTCGAAAGCATGATGATCCTTACTGGTGGCTGTATAAATTCCAATGAAAATGAAATACAATTTAAGCTTCAGCCCTCACACTAGCCACAGTTTAAGTGCCCAGTAGTCATTCATCTCATCGGACAGAGTAGATTCAGAACATTTCCATCAGCAAAGAAAGTTTTATTGGACAACACGGGAGGTCTGTTCATTTTAATGGTCACCTCACTCCTGGACCAAGTCAGTGATCGGAAGAAATCGGCTGTTAGAGACTCATTGGGAGGTTGGCATGTGTGTGTGTGCACGGGCATATGTGTATGGGTGGTAGACAGGCCAGGGGCCCAGCCTTCAGGCCTCCCAGATGAGCTCATTGACACTCATCGTTTGCAGGACTGAATGGGGGTAAAGTCACAGAATGAAAGCCCACCAAGAGGCCCCAACCCGCCCCATGTGTGAGACAGCAAGGCTGGGGGCAGCCCACAGCCCCGGAATCCAGTCTTGACACGGGGCCCCAGGAAGAAAGAGCCCCCTGTGTTGCTTCTGAGGCTGAAGGGGAAGACAGTTCATGTGAAGCCACAAGAGGCAAGCGTACAGCCCCAACCGCTACCTTGATTCTGAGGCAAGGCCTCGGTGGGTAAACAGATGGGCTTCCCAGGAATCTGTCCTATAAAGTCACGTCAGAGGGGACTGGGCTGACACGGGGCCAGGTCTGCCCTCCCTGAGCACCTCTGGGTCTCTCACTCACAAAGTGCATTCTCTCAAGTTGTTCCTGGTCATGAGGGAAATATGACTATTCCTCTCCATCAGGCCCACTTCCCAGAGACCTCGGCATCATGGGGGACAAGCTTCCTACCCAAGTCCACTTCCAGGAACCAGCAATACCTTGAGCAGGCCAAGGCCACAAGGAGAAGCAGAGCATTTCAGCCTGGAGGCCCAGGCAACTCCCTGGAATTGTCTGCAGAGATACCTGCGCTCTGAGATGCCACCATCCCCTGCATCCATGCCTGCAATTCATTCATTCATTCATTCATGCATGCATGCATTCATTCAATTCAGAAGTCATGGGAGCTCCAGGCCTCCATGCTGGTCTGCTCCTTGGGAGATCATCTCCATGGAATATGACACACAGTCAGGGCACCTCTGAGGTTAGGAGCCCAGATTTCAGAGTTAGCTCTGTGCAACCCGGGCAAGTCACTTCTGTTTCTTCAACTGCAAATGTAAAGAACAACAGAAGCTACCCTCATAGGGCTGTTGGGCTTAATGCACCACAGCGTGGTGCCCCAAATATGGTAGCTATAATTATAATTATTATTATTATCATTATTATTATTATTAAAGCTGTGGTGACACACAGGACTGAGCCACAACTCTGAGGATGGCTGGAGGGGGACACTGAGGTGGGTCTGAGATACACACGGGGTCATGCTGGAGAGGGAAGTGAGGGGGACCATTGTGGGAGGAGGACAGTTGGTTTGCTCAGCCCTTGGGGCTACCTAGCTGGGCTGAGACCCAGAGTCTCACCCATTCCTCCCTTCCTAGGCCAATCATGAGACACCTTGAGGGGTAAGAGGGAGGGAGGGAAGAAGTTGCCATAATCTGTGCCCTGGTGTGGACACAAATCTGAGGCTGGATAGCTCTCCACCCCATATATTTTTTTAAAATATATTTTATTGATTTTTTGTAGAGAGGAAGGGAAAGGGAGAGGGATAGAGTGTTAGAAACATCGATGAGAGAGGAACCGATCAGCTGTCTCCTGCACACTCCCCACTGGGGATGTGCCCACAACCAAGGTACATGCCCTTGCCTGGAATCGAACCTGGGACCCTTCAGTCCACAGGCCGACGCTCTATCCACTGAGCCAAACCAGTTAGGGCTTCACCCCATATTCATATCTCTGCATAGCCCTGGGAAAGTGCAATTGGGGGTCAAGAGCAAAGTGCTGTCCTCAATAGAAGCTGCCTGGTGGTGGCCTTGAGGAAGAGAAGCTTCCCTGCCTCTGTAGCATGGATTTCCCTGACTTGTCATAAGAAGTGAAGAAAAATGGCAATCATTCTTAAAACCTGCAATTTTTCTGTTATCAGTTTTCTACTGCATCAGTGACAACTCCTTCACCCGGAATTCCGTATCTGGCCACCTCGCCCGTGCAAAACAAAGCACAGAATCAGAAGTCAGGTGGAAAAAAAAAGCTGGAGAAGCTGAAATAGACACGATGAAAGCACTAATGCTTTCTGATGCCGTGTCTCCGTATTTTAAGCACCATTCTAACAGCCTGGGCTACTCGTCTGAGTCTCATCAGATGGTAAGCGATTTAGAGCGTAGCTGCCGAAGACCGGCACCCTGACAGCCGTGAGCAGTGGCAACTGGCAATAAGGGAGGAGACGGAGAAACTATGAAAAGCAGACCCAGCGCCCACAGCACGCAGCAGCCCGGCTCTGCCTCAGAGGCAGTGTGTGAGGGCCCCGCAGCCCCTCAGAGCTCCATGCTCTTGCCAATGGGCTCAGAACACACTCCTCTAGGAGTCCCACCGGTGAATGAGCCAGTGGTTAGGATTGGGTTCGTACGGGGCCAGCTCTCACCCATCCAGTCGCAAGCTCTCCTCAGCATTTCGGAGAGAGGCCATGGCCCCCAGCTGTCATCAACGTTTAACATTTATTTTATTTTTATTATTTAATTTAATGTTTAATTTTATTATTTAATTTTATTTTTTCCCATCGAAAGGAAGAGCCCTGCTGACTGGAGGCCTGAGTGGGACCCTCAACCAGTCGCCCCACTCACCCGGCATTAATTCTTTGAGCTCCTGTTAACCTGTTATGGGGCTCCATTTCCTCTTCTGTAAAATGCAGGTTGAACTACATCAGCTCGCAGCCTGTGCTCAGGGAGAGGCTGTCTGGGCCTGGACAGTAATGACCACTAACATCACCCAGGATTTGCCGCACGCAGGTTGGGGCGCTTTGCAAAGCGAACTTTAATCCCATCGGATAGTGGCACAGGGCCCAGTGATGGTTTTCATACTCTGCTGAAATTCTTCGTTTTTGGACCGAGATCCTACCTTTCCATCTGTATGGGGCCCTGCAAATTATGCAGCCAGGCCTGGTTCCAAGTCTCCCCGCTAGAAGAGCAAATACTTACTCCTGTGGTCCCTGTCCAATGGTGCCATCTGAGAGTGAGTTACAAATGCAGAGTCCCAGACCCAGAGCTCCCCCCATCCCTCACCACCCTGCCCCCACATCGCCCCAGTCAGATCTGCACTTTACCGAGATCACATTCAGAGCTGCAACCCCATCACTGTTTGCTATTTTCTTCCAGGTCTGCATTTACTGGAAAGTATCTCTAATTGCATAGTTAAGACCTCAATGTCTGATCTGCAAGTGAGACCGGAGATTCACCCGCCTATGGGAGCTGGGCTTCAAGTCTTTGAATGGCAGCGTGGGCGGGCGCGCACCCCACAGGCTGTAAGAAGCGCCGGCTAATTCAGAGGTTGCACCTACACTGGATGGGGACTTTGCCAGCACTAGGGCGGGCAAGCAGGCGCCTGAGGAGCAACATTTAAGGAAGCTCGCACTTCCAGGCTGCACCTGCACTACTAAGAGCACCGGCTTCCTTAAACGTTGAGCCCTAGGCTCCTGCTTTCACCCTCTCCCCCTCTCCCCACAGCCCACACACCACACACACTAGTCCCAAGCTCCCGTTTTGTGTGCTCTGGGGACGTCACACAAAACAGGAGCTTGGGACCACCCGCTCTTTGGCAGCCTTCGCTGTTGTGCGTTTGGGACGCTTGGAAGCGCAGGCTCCAAGCCCTGGGCATTTCTGGTCTGGGGCAACTCCCAAAAGGGGCTGATTGCTCAGCACCAGAATTCAATCCCCCTTACCAGTTCTAACCCCAGGAAGCTCGCAGCTGCCCTTTACCTCTCACCAACCTCTAAATTCTGTGTGGGAGCTTGCTGGGGCTGGCTGGCTTCACCCTCTTCTCACCTCCCCGGCAAACTGCTCTGTGAGCGGAGCTGGGTGCAGGGGCCTGGGGTGCATTCAGGCCAGCCTCAGGGTGAGATGGAGGCCAGGCTGGACACTGGCTGCTCACCTGATATGGCTCCAAGCATTCATCACTCCGGAGCTGCAGGACTGTAGGTGGGGCTCCCCTCAGCAAGGGGGTGATTTGCAGCTGACACGTTGTTGGAGCTGAGAGGGCCCTTCCCAGAGGCGGGGATTTTCCAGGGCCGGGGTTCCCAGAGCCAGCTCAGCCTCCGAGAGTCTTTTCTAACTTGGTGAGATTTCTAAAACAAGGGTCCCCAACCCATGAAGCAGAGTCTCCTGGGGATGGACGTGGTCCCTGCTACTTTTGTAGGAAGTAGAAAAAGGAGCCCCACTCAGGGCAGATGCAGTCCCGCTGGGATGTGGCTTGGCAAGTAGACAGAGGCTTTAGGTAAAGAAAAACCTTTCCTCCCTTTGGGCAACGCAGCCCTGGGCGGGGTAGGGGTGGGGGAGCGTGCTGTGGGCTGCGGAGCGTGGACTGCCACGTGCCTCTCTGTACAGCACACAACCTGCCCTGCTGGGAGCAGCGGCCCTGGTGGGGCTGGGCTGGTAAAAGCCCTGCACGCGAGTCTGATGACCAGCCAGGTGGGAGCCTCTGAGGCTGGAGAGCAGCTGTGGCCAGCACCTGGCACCGTGGCCACCACCTTCCTGCTGGGGTTCCTCAGATGTTCTCAGGCCAACATTAAGCCCCTTCTTTTTTACCCACACAAAATAAGCAAAGGAAAGCCTAACCTCCAGGGGTAACATTTAGGGAATGGAGGGAAGAAGGGAAGGGGAGGGGAGGGGAGGGGTGAAGAAGGGAGGGGAGAGGGAAGAGGAGGGAGGGCCCTTATCTATATTAAACAGGCCCAGCTCTGCCTGCTTGCACAGCTGAGTCATGTTATGCATCCTGCTCCACCCCTCCTGGCCATGACACAGCTGCCAGGGGCCATCTCTCCGTCAGGGCTGGGCTCTGGGGGGCGAGCAGGGTTGATGGTGCTGGTGGGGAAGCAGGGAGGCAGCCATGACGTTCCAGTGCGTGACTGAGGCCTTGCTTCCTTGACAGAATATTCCCCTCTTCTCCAGCAAGCTGTCCGTTCTGAGTCTCTTCCAGGGGGACCTCCTGCAGCTGGCTGACTCCTGGGAGTCCCAAGGGGTACACCTGACAGGGATTACACAGAACCTACGAAACTGGACGGTCTCCATTGATTCCGATAAAGTGAGCAAAAGTTTCTAGAAATACTGCACTCCGTGCTGGTGTAGACATCCGAGGCTGGTCTTGTCATGCTCAGCTGGTGAGGGCGTCAGGTGGTGCATTTCTAGGAAGTAGTTTGGAGATGTGTGTCAAGAATTTTAAAAATGTATGCCCTTTAACATGAAATCATGCTCCAAATATTTGCATGAAATAAAGATGTGGCAAAATGCTTATGCACAGAGATACTTATCATCGTAGCATCTATACAGTGAAACAGTAAATTCAACCTAAACGGAAATGACTAAAGACATGAGGATACAGGCATGATAAAATATTATACAGCCATTAAAGTTCTATTTTTGAGTTGTTTTTAATGATTTGTTAAGGTGCTTGTTAGCTATTCTAAATGGAAAAGGGAGGGCTCAGACTTTTAAAATGAAATTTAATAAAATATATGTGCATGTAAAAATACCTTCTGTCTAGTTCAGCAATTTTCAAACGGTGTGATGCAAGAATTTTTATTTTATTTATGTGTGTGTTTATTTATTTATGTGCTTAAATTTTAAAAAATGTATTGCATGAAATTTCAATGCTTCCTTTTTTCCCCCAGTGTTTTTTAAAATTAAGTTTATTGGGGTGACAGTGGTCAACATGAACATATAGGCTTCAGGTGTGGGTTTCTATGTTACAAGTCCTGTATATTGCACCGTGTGCCCACCACCCAAAGTCCAATCTTCTCCTGCCACTTTATATTAGGACCCCCACACCCTTCCCTCTGGGAACCACCGCACAGCTGTTTGTGTTCACCAGTTTCAGTTTTATATCCCACAAGAATGTTTAACACATGCAATACCTAACTATTTAGTCAGGGGCACTGACCTCTTTTCCCTTAGATTGTCAAATAAAAAAAATGACAACAACCAATTCAACAATAGCCGTCCGGCATGAATGAATCAAAATTATGCCTATTTTCTTTTGTTATATCGGCAAAAAATATGATACATTTTTCGATGTGCCACAGAATTTTAGTAATTAGTTTATGTGTGTCAGGAGATGAAAAGGGTTGAAAATCGCTGGTCTAGGTGATGGGATTTGGTTTTATCCTTTTAGGCATTTTCTATAATGAGTACAGATTATTTTTACGGTTGGGAAAAACAACGCATTGTTTAAAGTCTTTTCCGATATTGTAGACAGAGCTCTCCTGGCCTGCAGTCCCCCCTCACTCCAGCCCTGCTCCGATGCAGACCGCTGCTGGGGGCAGGGGGTAGGCCCCTGTATTGCCCTGAGCAGGCCTTCCGGCACTTACACTTCGAGCCTATACCATTTATACTATCCTGGCTTTGCCACTAACTGGCTGCGGGACTGTAGACAAGCCATTTTATTTATCTGGGTTTGGGTGGAGGGGTGCTCATTTATAACATGAAGTGCCTTGATTTGATGATATAAGGGTTAGATTCTGATTCTGTGATTCTGATAAACATACTGAGTCAAAGTACTCGTGAATAGGACTCCATGATTTCCTCTTCTCCACTGAGATTCTTGTCTATAGTTAAAGGAGTGGCTCTCTAATGATGGTGGAATTTACTAGTAACATCAGATTGCGAATCCCCTACACCCAAAAACTGGCCTTATTGCTCTCTGCAGTTCACATGTTCTAGACATTATCTGGCCCTTGTGAGAGAGTCAGGGTCCCTTCCCCACCAGTGTCTGACCCAGAGAGGGAGAGGAGGGGAGGGGAGGGGAGGGGAGGGGAGGGGAGGGGAGGGGAGGGGAGGAGAGGGGAGGGGAGGGGAGGAGAGGGGAGGAGAGGGGAGGAGAGGGGAGGAGAGGAGAGGAGAGGAGAGGAGAGGAGAGGAGAGGAGAGGAGAGGAGAGGAGAGGAGAGGAGAGGAGAGGAGAGGAGAGGAGAGGAGACAAGTTCCTGGGTCCTGAGCTGCCTTCCCTTCCCTGCTCCCTTCCCTGCGTCAGCTGTTCATAACTTTCTGTCTGCTTCCTCTGTCTCCACCCTCTTCCCTGTGGTGGAGTTGGGCTTATGTCAGTGTGGTTCCCTGGTAGGCTGATGGCTCAGCCACCGCAGCCAGGGGAGGTGGGGGATGACTCATGCCCTGGGGTCAGTGAGTCAGACTTAGGGTGGGCTGGCCCAGGGGCTGTCCTAGGACAGAAACCAGGTTCTAAGTATACAGATGCCTGGCTCCTTCCGGAGGGGCACCGCCAGCAGAGAGAACCAATCTTTCTGTGAACTCACTCGGGAACTCTTCTTGCCAAAGAAAATGCCACCCCTTCTGAGCCTCAGAAGGTTGTGTTTGGGTAAGACTAAAACAACCTGTATGCCAACTGCCTGCTCCCCTGGCATCTGGGAGGAAGAAGGAGAACAACAGCTTAGTTAGAGCCAAAGGAGATAAGAATTTCCCATTCCGACTTCTCATGTCCTAGGGTTCAGCTCACAATGTTTCAGAGCTGGAGTATTCCTTCTTCCTCTTCCCTGCCCAGGAACTGAGGAGCAAGTGCATTCACGCTGCCCTGGAGTTAAACTGGGGGCCTTGGGCAAGTTATTTAACTGCTCCAAGTTTCAGCTTCCTTGGCTGGAAAGGATGGGATAATAAACTCACCTCATGGGTTGCTGTGCATTAACTAAAACCTAGCACCCACCACAGGCCTGGCTTCAGAAGGTGCTGAGACAATCTTCATGCAGAAACCCAGTGGAAGCACCATTGCTTTGGGACTGGCTGCAAGATCTAAAGTCAGTCTGTGCAGAAGGCTGACGGGTCGTGTACCCCCCACCCCCCGCGTCTCACGTGGTTTAGGTGTCAGCTCCAGGCTGGTTTTGACAGGCACAGCTGGTTTTCCACAGCTTGAGGCACCTTCTCCCAATCTAGAGCCTTCTCTTCCCTTTTAGGCATTTGGGGCCTTTCCCTTCCCGGTGAGCCATCCTAACAGTGTGCTTCAGCGGGCAGTGGAAATAATGAGCACAACGACTGTGTCCTAAGGATTACTAGACAGAATCGGTACTACTGAGGTTTCCTTTTGTTTCAGGTGCCTATATGGTCTGCTATTGATTCAGTCGTCATTTACAAATTTGATATTTTCTTCATGAATTTTTGCATTAAAATGTTATTTATTTAGAGTACGGAGTTCCTTGGCACTCCCTTAAATTTTGCACCTAAGGATTAAATCTTCAGCTGTAGCCCTTTGGGGAGGGATGTATTTGGGGGGCAGAGGGTCCCCGCAGACTGTGCCTGCTTCCTTAAACCTGTGACCTTGCTAATGGGAGCTTTTCTCTGCCCCCACCAGAGGCCAGGATAAGTTCCTAGCCTGGTGCCACCCCATCCACTCTCGCACCCCCATTTCAATTGAACTCAGGGATGACTCTAGATCAGTGATTTTCAGCCAGTGTGCCATAAGAATTTTTAAAACATGCAAAAAACTGACTGTTTAGTCAGGGGCACTGAGCCCTTTTCTCTTAGGTTGTCAAGTAAAAAAATGACAACAGCCAACACAATAGCTGTGGAGTCTTGAACTGTAATTACTAGTATATAGATCATACAATAGAGCACATCTTACTGGTCATGTCACATAATAAGGTTGCATCTGATTGGTTAATTCTTGGTGCCAGAAACCCCTATATACTCTTATAGGCACCTGGTTTTTTTAAAAAGTCACTTTGGAGCAAATAGGGTAGGTAGGTAATTACTCTTATTTTTTTTGTAAATCAATCAAAATTATGCCTACTTTTTTTTGGCAGATCGGCAAAAAATATATTTTTTGGTGTGTCGCAGAGTTTTAGTAATTAGTTTATATGTGTCATGAAATGAAAAAGGTTGGGAATCGCTATTCAAAACCCTTGAAATCTTTTCAGTTCCGTTTAATTCCATAACTATTACTCAAGGGCAGTATCCTAAGTGCCAGGCAAGCACCTGGTTAAGGCTGGGGGAGGAGGAAGATGGGCAGAGACAGAAAAAGTAGGAGGCACAGTGCGCCCGCCCTGGGGCGCCTGGACGGGGCGCCCTGCCCAGTGGAGAGAGCTGAGGCGGGAAGGCTCCAGGGGGCGGCTCCAGGCGGCAGACTCTGTACCCTCAGGACTAACCTGGGCACCTGGGGAGGGCGCGGAGGGGGACGTCAGGGATCCCAACCAGGTCTGACTTCCTCCCTGGGCGACCGGGCGCCCAGGTTCTGGACGCCGGCCAGGGAGGCGGCACCGCGCGGGTCCTTGGCGCTTCCTGCGCGCGGGGGACGCGGAGGAGGAGCGCGGAGGAGCCTGCGGCGCGGGGACAGCGCACCGGGAGGGCTCGCAGGTGGCGACATGGAGGACGGCGGCGTGCTCAAGGAGGGCTTCCTCGTCAAGAGGGTGAGCGCCCGGAGCCTCTCCGGACGGACTTTGCCCAGGGCGGCTGGTGGGCGGGCCCCCGCGCACCTGAGCGGCGTCCCCAGCTCGGCTCCAGGGCGGATCGGGCGCCTGGGGCTCTGCGGGCAGAGCTGTGTCTGCGGGGAGAGCCGGCGGACAGCTTTCTACGGAAAAAGGCCGGGGCACAGGCCAGGCCAGTCCCGATTAGCGTGGATGGGGTGCGGGTGGTGGCCACCGAAGCGGCTGTCGTAATGACAACTTATTGAAGTAGGTAGTATTTCAATCTGATGGATTGAAGCAACGTAAACGTGCCTGTAGTTGACAGTGCCCATCCATGTAATTCCCGCCTATACGCTTCACAGTAACCCAGGAGCAAGGAGGGAGCCTGTGCTTCTTAAGCGTGTACCGTGTGTGTGTGTGTGTGTGTGTGTGTGTAGGGGGTGGGGGACGACACTGTCTCCTTCAGTCCTCCCACAGGTGGTACCACATGATCCCCCTTCTCCAAGGGGAACACACAGCGCACAGAGGCGGGGTAACTGGCTCAGGTTCTGGGTGCTAGTGCGTGATGGAGAGGATTACACCCACTCAGGTCTAGGCCAAAACCTTTCCCGCCCCCCGCAGGGTGGGCGTCGTTATCGCTCTATCACAGACGAGGAGACCGAGGGTTAGAAATACGAAATCCTCCACCCAGAACCCCAGGGCCAACCGCAGATAGGACTGGCCCCTCCATCCCCAGCGCTTCCCCATCCGCCCACGTGGCCTTTCCCACAGCAGGCAGGAGTCCAGACAAAAACGGGGCACTGGGTTAGGGTAGAAAATGATAAAGCCCCTCTAGCATTGGTGTTCATGCTCGGCATTTTTGCTAACATAGCAGCAGACCATAAAAGCTGGGGGCGAGCCTCTGGCCCTCTGTTGAGTTTACAGAGTTGGGAGGGGCTGACAGAGCGGGATGGCTGTGCTCTCCTTCCCATTGCCGCCTTGGGTGGCCAGATCGGCCCTGGAGTCTTCATGTCCATAGGTGATGCAGCCTGCCATGTTACACCTTGTTTGACGGAGGAGGGTGGGTGTGTTGTTTGCTCAAAACTGTAAGTAGGAGTGCTAATGCCGGATCAAGGGTCAGATTGCATTCAAGCAGGTACAAAATTCCACTCCTGCTTCATGCCACTGCCATTAAAGCCATAGGCTGGTGCCTTATGGTTTGTGGAGGCAGCTTCTGAAGTTTGAGGGAAGGTGTTGAGCTGGGCAGGGGGTTTTGCTGGGCATCACTGATTGTTGGGAAGCTGGGTCCTGGTAGGGGCCTGTGGAGGACAGACTCCCTCAGAATGCCCCTTGTGGGTCTCCTCCCCCGCTCCCCCGCCCCCCACATTCCCAGGAGTTAGCTTACGGGATTCCCCCCCTGCGGCCAGGCAGAGTCAGGGGACAAGAGGAGAGGGTGTGAGTTCTCTTCTGCACAGGCTGCCAGTCCTGCGTGTCCGGCTCACAGAGTCCAGGGTGCAGAGAAGTGAGGACAGTCCACAGGTCTGACCCCAAAAACACCCCGTGGGGGCTTGGCTGAAACACATAAAGCTCATTCAGCTGTAGGAGGGTTTGGGTTCAGAGGTGGGCAGGGCCGTCGCTGGGAGCCCAGAGCACAGAACAGTCATCACGCTGAGGGTGAAGCAGGGGCAGGCAGGGGCATGAAGGGTTTGGCTCCTAATTCTGCCCAGACAAGAAAGAAGCAGAACTCCAGGCAAAACGCAGGCTGCTCACTAGGCCTGGCTTTGAAGGAGGGGTGGGGTGGGGGGAGGAAGCCAGGTTCAGCGTGGGTAGGACCGCTTTTCCTTTCAGAAGAGGCGGGAGCACTTCAGACATTGCTGCCCCCTTCATTCCTTGAATAGCACGCTTAGAAAATGGCAAGGTTAACATGCTTTGGCCTAGAAATTTCATTAGTCGGGCTCTATCCCCAGGAAACACCATAAAAGGCTTATGAACAAAGTGTTGGGTATGTAGTGAAAAACTGGAAACTACCTATATACCTCCTCCCCCAAATAGACAAATGATTAAGGAAATGATCTTTAAAATGTTCATAATATTATAACTTAAAGAGTAAAAATACTAAAGGTATAAGTAAGGGGAAATGTACGGAGCAGAGAAAAGTCTAAAAGGAGTTCTGGAGGCTAGAAGTCTGAAATCAAGGGTTTCCTCCTGAAACTAGTAGGGGAGGATGTGTCCTTGCCTCTTCTGCTTCTGGCATTTGCAGGCTGTCAAGGAAACACCCAGATTTTTTTCCTTCCAATGTAGGGAGAAACCTGGTTTCTCTTTCTCTCCCTCTCTTTCTCTCTTTCTCTCTTCTCTTCTCTTCTCTTCTCTTCTCTTCTCTTCTCTTCTCTTCTCTTCTCTTCTCTTCTCTTCTCTTCTCTTCTCTCTCTCTCTCTCTCTCTCTCTCTCTCTCTCTCTCTCTCTCTCTCTCTCTCTCTCTCTCTCTCTCCTGTGAGTCTCCTTTACTTTTGCACAGAACACTCCACTGCTGACACTTCTGGTCACCAAATGTTTTTCCCCACCAAGCAATTCTCTGTGACACCCGCTGGGTATCCTACAATTTAACTCAATTCTGACACAGTCGACACAGAGATAGTATCAGGTTCCACAGGCTGAGGGCTCAGTCCCACAAGACTGCCCATCCCCCTCCCCTCACCCCCCCCCCCCCCCCACACACACACACTTCAGCTGTAGTCACAGGCCTGGTGGGAAGTCCCAATGTCCCGCTCCTTGGATTTGATTAATTTGCTAGAGTGGCTCCCAGAACTCAGGGAAACACTTACTTATGTTCACCAGCTTATTTTATTTATTTTTTAAAATATATTTTTATTGATTTCAGAGAGGCAGGGAGAGGGAGGGAGAGATAGAAACATCAGTGATGAGAGAGAATCATTGACTGGCTGCCTCCTGCAAGCCCCGCACTGGGGATTGAGCCCACAACCTGGGCATGTGCCCTTGACCGGAATTGAACCCAGGACCCTCCAGTCCACAGGCCGACGCTCTATCCACTGAGCCAAACCGGCTAGACCAGCAGTTTATTAAAGTATATGCTAAAGGATACGATAGCCAGATGGACGAGACGCACAGGGCAGGGTATATGGGAAGGGGTGTGCACTTCTAAGCCCTCTCCCAGCACACCACTCTCCCAGTGCTCACCACCCAGCCGCTCTCGGAGCCCGGCCTGTGGGGATTTTTATGGAGGCTTCATCTCACAGGCACGATTGATCATTAACTCCATCTCAGCCCCTTCGCTGTCTCAGGAGAATGGGTGTGCCGGGCTGGAAATTCCAAGCTGCTCCTCCTGGCTTGGTCTTTCCGGTGATCAGCCCCTATCCAGGAGCCATCAGGAGCCCACCCAGAGTTGCCTCATTAGAATAAAGACACTGACATCACCGGGGAAATTACAAGGGTTTCAGGAGCTCTGTGCCAGGACCCGGGGCAGAGACCAATATATGTATTTTCTGTGATCTCACGCAGGCAATCCTCGGTGTCCGTTGGCTTGGAGGTGCAGCTCCCCAATCTCTGCCTCCATCGTCACATGACCATCTTCTCCCCGCGTGCCTCTCAGTGCATAAATTGTCCTGTTTCTATGAGGACACCAGTCCTATTAGCAGCGCTGGGACCACCCTAACCCCATGTAACTTTATCTCAACCTGATTACATCTGCAAAGACCCTATTGCCAGATGAGATCCCACTCTTAAGACTTCAATGCCTTTTGCGGGGACATAATTCAACCCATAGCAAGTAGCATATCTGCTTCTTTGCGGTTGTAGGGTCTTGGGCAAGACCTTTCTGAGGCTGTTTCCTCATCATGACAGTTCAGAGTACAGGCTTTTTCAAAGGGTCCCTCCAGCTGTAACTTTCTGTCCGAGGGTCCCCATCCAGCTTATAGACTCGCTCCTTCCCCTGAAGAAGCTTTAGGGGCTCATGAGTTAGCCGGCTTCTGGCCCCAGCCAGCCACTTGCAGACAAGGAGCGGGAGGTGGGAAACTGCCCAGGTGGAGGGCCTTGTGCAGCTTCTCCCACTGTGTTGCCAGCCTCTGACCTCCTTTGCCTGGGACTTGGGACCAGGCCCCTGGGGCCTGTGAGCACAGCGAGGCTTCTCTGTAGAGCAGCTGCTCTCATCCCGTCCTGTGGATCGTTGCCGCAGCTCCGGCTGAGCGGCCCGCGTGTGGCTGCTTCATTCCCGCACTGCCACAGCGTGGTCCCCGTCCCGTGACCTTTTTAACAGGAGGACTTATGCTTGTCATCCTTCCGCGTACAAGTCTTCAAAACCTCCCCTCAGGCTGCGATATAAAGATCAAACTCTGCAGCACAGGATCTGAAGCCGACTGACTGGCCCTTCATCCCTTCCTCACAGCCCCTGAGGCCCAGCCCCCTCCCTCCGAACTATTTGGAGTTTTCCAGATTCGCAGCAGTTTTCTGCTCTCCCCTCCTGCCCTCCTAACCTGGCCCACTCCTCACAGCCTTCAGCGCTCAGCCCAGGATCCGCTCCTCCTCCACCTGGGGTCTGCATCACGCCCTACATTGATTATCTGTTATTGTGTAACAATTACCCCAAAGCTTAATGTCTCAGACAAAAAGCATTTATCACCCCACACAGTCTCTAAGGGTCAGGTAATCCGGACCAGCTCAGCGGCCAGATTCTGGCTCAGAGACGCTCATGAGGCTGTAGCCAAAATGTTGCCCAAGGCTTGGCTGGCTGGAGGACCCCTGTCCAAGCTCACTCACATGGGTAGTGGCTGGAGCCTCAGTTTCTACTTCACTCTGCATAGGGGCTGCTCACAATGTGACAGCTAACTTTTCCCAGAGGGGGGGGTGGGGGATGGAGGGGGGGCAGGAGAGAGAGAGAGAGAGAGAGAGAGAGCCCAAGTCTATAGCTACAGAGTCTTATAACCTGATGTCAGCAGGGACAAACCACCACTCTGCCATATTCTCTTGGTCACGCAGACCAACCCCTGAACCGTGTGGGAAGAGACTGCACAGGGTGTGAATACCAGGAGGTGGGAATCGTGGGGGGCATCAGTCATCTGTCCCGGAACTCACCACACTGAGTGGGGTCATCATCCGTCTCCCCCACTGTCTTGGGTCAGATGTTCATCTCGGTGTCCCTGCTACCAGCACGGTGCTTGGTGCAGTAGCATTTAGTCACTGGTTGTTGAATGAAAAGATAAATGAATGAATGCTTTCCCTAATCATCTTGTCAGGATTTTTGTTTATTTGAATTTAAATTCATTTTCCATTATAAAAATAACACATGCATATTATTTTTAAAAAACTGGAGCCCTGACCGGTTTGGCTCAGTGGATAGAGTGTCGGCCTGCGGACTCAAGGGTCCTGGGTTCGATTCCGGTCAAGGGCATGTGCCTTGGTTGCGGGCACATCCCCAGTGGGGAGTGTGCGGGAGGCAGCTGATCGATGTTTCTCTCTCATTGATGTTTCTAGCTCTCTATCCCTCTCCCTTCCTCTCTGTAAAAAATCAATAAAATATATATTTTTTAAAAACTAGAAATATAAGGGTGGGGAATGAAAAATAAGTTTCCATTTTAAGTCCCCGCATCCAGTCTTAATGCCTAGAGAGGATGGGCACTAACATTTTGGGGGAATCCTTCCAGAACTTTTCTAAAATAACAGTAGAGTTGTTTTTGGGTCTCATATGAAGTGATGCAAGTAAGAGTGCTTTGCTCACGACAGAGGCCATGGCTGCGCTGGGTCTGACCTGGGGACCCCCCCCCCCTCCGGTGGCCTCTCCTGCCATCTGTGAGGCTGGCATCCCTCCACGGCAGCCACACAGTATTTACTGTTACACATCAGAATATTTTGCATGTTTTTATGCTGGTAAGTTATGATCCTTTGATGGTCTCAGTACATAAAACCTAACGTTTACTTAGCACAGGTCCCCGTACGTGGGATTATTGGGTCACAGAATCTGAACATTTTTTACAAGGACCACCAGCTGCTCTGAGTTTTCTACTTACATAGTAAATCCCTCTCACCGGCCTTTCTCCTCAGCCCTCTCTCCTTTGCCAGCAGTCAGGACTCTTAGCTGCTTATAACACACACCACTGGCGAGTTTGAACAGTAGGGGTTTCACAGAGAATAATAAATATTAAGGAACTCAGCAGTATTTGGGAGGGCCCGAGAACCTGGCTGGGATGCCATACAGCCAGGGATGCTGCAGCCAGACAAAAATGCCCAACAGCCCCCCAGACGTGGGAACCACGGCTGCCACTGCCACTTGTGACGATAACCCTGGGGCTGGTGGCAGAACCGCATCTGTTCTTCCAGACGTCCTTGCCACAACTTCCTGTTTCCCGTGTTTGGTTGCTGCCAAACAGGCTTCAATGCACGTGACTGGCAGCAACTTGGTCAGCTACCTGCTCCCTTTGTGCCAGGGATTCTGGGAAATGTAGCATGTTGTCCAGGAAGGAACAATACCTCCTTATTGGCTTGTTCTGCTCAACCTCAGCTGGTTACACTTTTCTCTGTAACATCTCCTGCCTCCTTTTTTCTTTCCCTGGTGATTTATTTAAAAAATACATATTTTATTGATTTCAGAGAGGAAGGGAGAGGGAGAGAAAATAGAAACATCAATGATGAGAGAGAATCACTGATCAGCTGCCTCCTACACCCCCCCCCCCCCACTGGGGGTCGAGCCCACAACCCAGGCATGTACCCTTGACTGAAATTGAACCCAGGACCCTTCAGTCTGCAGGTTGACGCTCTATCCACTCTATCAAACCGGCCAGGGCTTTCCCTGGTGATTTAATTTGCTCGGGCCGCTGTAACAAAATACCACAGACAGGACGGCTTAGACAAGAGGGATTTACTTTCTCCCAGTTCTGGAGGCTAGAGTCCACGATCAAGGTGTTAGCAGGATTGGTTTCCTCTGAGGCCTCTCTCCTCGGCTTGCACGTGGCCACCTTCTTGCTGTGCGTCCACATGGTCTTTCCTCTGCGCACACGTCTCCCTGATGCCTCTGTGTGTGTCCAAATTTCCTCTTGCTCTGAGGACCCAAAACAGGTTAGATTAGGGCCCACCCAAGGCCTTCTTTTAATCTAATCACCTCTTTCAAGGCCTTATCTCCGAATAGTCACATTCTGAGGTAGTGGGGGTTAGGGCTTCAATGTATGATCTTTTTTGGGGGGAGACACATAATTCAGCTCATAACACCTGTGTTTTAAGTTATTTCATCCTTGCCCCTTCTCTACCTCACATCAGCACCCATATCATCAACTTAGATCGCCTTCTCTCACTGCACCAGCCGTAATCTGTGTGCCAGCAATTTGCTGCTGACCCTACTGCAGGGCCCCCCCAGCATCATCGGGACAGGCCAGGGGCAGGGCAGTAGAGAACCCCAACTGCTGAGGAGTCGGAGACAAATCTTTTTTGTTTCTTTAAACTGTCTGACATGCCAGGGAAAGCTGTCAGCTGTCATCTCAGACATGGGCTCTAAGTGCGGGACGGAGGGGAGAGAGCAAAAGTGTCAGGTTCAACCTGACTGCCTGAGCGCTCCCGTGTGAACAGCTTGATCAGCAGGCAGCGTGGGAACACCTGGACAGTAAGGAGCTCCTGTCAGGTGAACTCTGTGAGAAGTCTGATTTCGTTGCCACAGTCAATTCTGTTGGGTGCAGGCCAGTGCTCCCGAGGTCAATACAGTTGTTGTCTCCCCAACAGCACTCAGCACACACCGAGCGCGGCATCGAGTCACAGCAGGCAGGTGTGAGGGCGGCAGGGAATAGGCGCTCGGTGAGGAAATGAGCGAGTAGGGAAATGGTCTCTGATTCAGGTGAAGTGCATCTCTTGGTTAGACTCTAGCGGCTAGATTCTAGCCCGTATCGGGCTCTGCTCCGGAAAACATGCCAAGAAAGTAGATTCATGAGTGTGTTCTAAATCCATTCCTTTCTGATTCCTCAGCAGACATCCCCCCATCCTCTGGCCTGTTCTAGAAACAGGCTCTCTGCCTTCATTGGACTGTGCTATCCATGGGCTCTATGGTCCTTCTGAGAGCTCCCAAACTACCCTGCCTTGTAGGCCTGGCATGGCAGGTAAGACTTGGCATCCTAGCACTGCTAGACCATGTGTGGCTTCGGTTTTACAGATTGCCCACATCCTTTGACTAGCAATAGTCTTTCTAGGAATATATCCTAAGGGAAAAAAATCAGATGCAGATCAAAATTTATATGCAAGGACAGTCATTGCAGAATTGTTTATAAGAGTGAAAAACAAAACAACCTGTTACAAAGGCAGGAGCTTGACAAGTAAACGATGCATCCACCTAGTGGCCATTTAAAAGTATGTTTTAGCCTGTCCGGTGTGGCTCAGTTGGTGGAGTGTCCTCTCCTGGTTCCCCATGAGGGGACGTGCAGCAAACAGCTGATGGATGTTTCTCTCTCATTGATATTTCTCTCCCTCTCTCCTCCTTTCTTCTCTCTGAAATCAATAAAAATATATTTTAAAAATATTTTAGAGAAATTTAATGGTGTGAGACGATACTCAGCAAAGCTCAACAAAACAAAAACCTAGAAAATAAAAGTATATGCAATATAGTCCTGATTTAAAAAACAACTAGAAAGTAAATACTAAAAGGAAAAAAGACTAGAAGGAAATACTGAATGTTAGCAATGTCTGTCTCCTGATAATAGTTAGCAGTGTCTTTCAAGGTTTATAGCCAGAAAAAAGGCCAAGTAGGAATGAGAAGGCCAATGCCTGGAGAATGGCTGGCCACCTGCACCACGGGACCCCTCTCCCTGGACACAGTGTTGTCCCCCAGCCACCTCACCGCAGGGCTCTGCTGTCTGTCCTCAGGGTCACATTGTCCACAACTGGAAGGCGCGATGGTTCGTCCTTCGGCAGAACACGCTGCTGTACTACAAGCTCGAGGGGGGTCGGAAGGTGAACCCTCCCAAGGGCCAGATCCTCCTGGATGGCTGCACCATCACCTGCCCCTGCCTGGAGTATGAAAATCGACCGGTAAGTGAAGGCCGGCTTCCCAGCTCCTCCTTGCCCCGGACCCCTCCCTCCCGGCCTCTGATGAAGGGGGTGTGGGTAACGGGAAGAGCTGAGTTATTGAAAAACCTGGTTCCAATCCTGGCCACACCACATGCCGGGCCTTGGGCAAGTAATGAACCTCTCTGAGCCTTAGCTCCTCGTCTATAAAATGGGATAAAAAATGATGTCCATGTCCCATGGATGCAATGGGATCCTGTAGGCTAAGAGGCACTGAAAAATATGTGAGTCATCAAAGCAATATGATGGCTTTTGTCTCCACGGGGCGTATGTTCCAAAAGCCAGGGGCAGCATCCACCCTACCATCAAAAAAGTGTCTGACTCAATCATTTCTCGAAGGCCCAGTATGTGCCAAGAAATTAGCTAGGCTTGGAGGAGTCGAGGAAGACAATAGTAAGATCGCTTCTTCTCCAGTTAATAATCTTATTAGGAAAGCAAGTGGTTAATCGAAAAACATTCAGCGTTTCAAAGGGTGGTTCCAACATTACTAGCCATACAGAGCACTGTATCCACAGAGGAGGGAGCCCGTTGGGTCAGGTGTGGCTTTGCGAGGAATGGAGATGGGGTCAAAGATCTAGAAGAGGAGAGAGGCAGACGTTCCAGGCAGGTGGACGTTCCAGTCTTGAGTAGAAGTGCGGGGAGAGGGAGGAGTGGGTTTGGAGAGGAGGATGGCCCGTGTGGCCAAGCAAAAACGCTCCCTGAGGGAGCCGTGGAGAGTGGCGGGGGCCCCGTGGAGGGAATGGGGAGCCACTGAAGGTTTTGAGTGAGAGAATGGACTGGTGAAAACTGTTAGGAAGACTAACAGGAGGAAGGAAGCTCCGTTCCTAGTAAGATTGTTAGATCCATAAAGAAGGTACCTTACGTCTGAGTGCCGGCCCGCTGGCTGTCTCTCCCCGCAGCTCCTCATTAAGCTGAAGACTCGCACATCCACAGAATACTTCCTGGAGGCCTGTTCCCGGGAGGACAGGGACGCCTGGGCCTTTGAGATCACAGGGGCGATCCACGCTGGGCAGCCGGGGAAGGTCCAGCAGCTCCACATACAGAGAAACTCCTTCAAGCTGCCCCCTCACATCAGCCTGCAGTGAGTGCCTGGCCCCTGTCCGCGCTCTGCCTGCCTCTGCTGCGGCCTCTCCCTCTGTGTGCGATGGGGAGGGGGCTCTGTTGTTGCTAATGGGCCTGGCTGCTTCCACCAACGTGCTTCAGGGCCTTTTGCTGTCACTGCCCTGTTTGTATTATTTTCTCTGCCTGGGAACGGCCCTGCTCCTACGTAACCCTTACCCTTTGGGGCCTCGGCTGCTTCAGCCCACCTTGGCGTCTTGAGAGCCTCCCTCCAGTTTCAGCCAGGTGCTCAGGGCTACGGCACAGCTCCAGGAACCTCCACTCACCAATCGTGGGCATGTTCTCCCCCTGGTGGCAAGAATGATGTGTTCTGGAAGCAGTTGCATTCTTGCCCTGTAGTGTTCCTCATCTACTCATTCATTCACTCAAGACATAGTTCTTGAGCGCCTACTGCACTAGATCCTCAGGAGATGCAAATGGGGATAAACAAGGTCCTGTCTCAAGGGCTTCCCAGCCCAAGTACACAACCAGCAAATGAGAAAAGGCCTTCCATTGGTGGCAGGAATCATCCCACAGAATAGCAGGAAAGCAGGTCGGCAGTGGAGGCAAGAGTGTAAAGTGGGGGTGTATGAAAGGAGCTCCCATCATGTAAACTTGCAACAGCCCGTTTACAGGAAAAACTCCTAACCCCCAAGCAGCAGAAGTCACAGCTCTTTAGTTTTACTACAAAAGCAATAACTGTCTAGAATAGAAATATTAGAACATTCAGATGAGCATGAAAAAAAACACACATCTAAAATTCTACTACCTCTCACATTCTGCCCCCTCTTTTCTTTGTGGTGCGTATCGCACCGTTTGCCACTTGCTCACTACCCGTAGGCCCTTTCTCCTATCTGTCAGTGTGATGAGGGGCCCCTGTCCTTGCCTTCCTCCCGTGTAGTCGCATCGTGGACAAGATGCACGACAGCGGGAGTGGAATCCGGCCAAGCCCCAACCTGGAGCAGGGAAGCACCTACAAAAAGACCTTCAATGGTGAGCCTTCCTTCTCGGGGGGGAAGTGGAAACCTGGGGCGTGGTGAACTGGGATGTAGTTGTGCTTGACCAGCTTGTGTTGAGGCCAGAGCTGCCTGCTGGCCAACAGGCTGGCCTGAGATGGCCACGTGTGGGGGTGGCCACAGCTCCACGTAGCAGGGGTGGCCATTGGTCTGCTCTTGTGCAGAGCCCCAAGGCCGTCCAGGAGGTCCACGTCAATGAGGACACAGCCAGGCCCCCCACCCCAGGACTCTGGTCGGTAGGCTGTGGTCTGACTGGCGCTGCCCTTGCTCTGATGCAGGCTCCTCCCTGGTGGACTGGCTCATCTCCAACGGCTTTGCAGCCAACCGTCTGGAGGCCGTGACCCTGGCCTCCATGCTCCTGGAGGAGAACTTCCTGAATCCAGTAGGCGCCCGGAGCATGGGAGCCGTGCGCTCTGGGGACCTGGCCGAGCAGTTCCTGGATGACTCCACGGCCCTGTACACCTTTGTAAGTTATGGAGAGGGTTCCTATGGCCACCAGGGCAGAGGGGAGGGGGCGGCCTCAGAGTGGGGGCAAGGGGTCCACAGTCAGGGGTGAGGCCTCGGATTGCGCGGACAGCTTCACCCCCAGGTGGAATGGGTTTCTCTGTGAAGGATTTTCCTTTTTCCCATGGTAGCCCCCACAGCCTGTAACTGGGACTTTTTGTGACAGAATCCTTGTTTTCTTCCCACGAGGCTGAGAGCTACAAGAAGAAGATAAGTCTCAGGGAAGACATTAATCTGAGCACCATGGAGTTGAGTGGCACGGTGATAAAGCAAGGTTATCTGGCCAAGCAGGTATGGCTGCCTTGGAGTGGGCATGGACAGTCTCAGCCTCAGGGGAGGCGGGAATTTCCCAAAGGGTGGGAAGGGCTGAGGCTGCTGGAGGCACTAATTATCAGCAGGATGAACTAAAGCAGGGTCCAGCAGCTGCCACCGGGAGCAGGACAAGGGGATGCATGTGCCCATCCTCACCCCTCCCTCATCCCCTGACCACCCCCCCCCGCACACCCACACACTCTCCCAACCCCGCCCCCCCCATGAGTCCCAGACACCGGGGTGTTCAGGGAAAAGGTACACACAGTAATAACGGCAACATTAAAAAATGCCTTCGTTCATATGTGTCCGGAGGGCATTGCCTCCTGGGTTGGTGGTTGCATCTGCTGCCTTCTGCTCTCTGAGGCTTTCTGGGGTCTCTGCCTTCTTTTGTGGGACTCTGCACGCCCCCTCGATACACTTTCCGGACAACCCACCTCAGGAGGTTGAAGATGGAATTTTACAGGGTCATCTCAGTGTCTGAAAACTGACCATGGCCACCACTCCCCGCCGTGTTTGGGAGGGCAGCCCTGTCAAGCAGGAGACAGCATGTCACGGCATTTCTACCTGTGCCTGACAGAAAGGCTGTCCGGGAACAGAAGGACTGTGTGATGGCGCAGGCAGTGTCCGCGGGCCTCTGCACGGCCCCTGTGTTGGTGTGCACCTCACACACGTGTGCACGTGCCTGTCTGTGCCACGGACACGTGTGCTGCGCAGCACCATTCCCGTTGTAACCCAGAGCACCTGTGGCTGTCACCTGTTTCTTGTACACGAGGATCCCCATCTGCTCTCAGATTATTTACTTTATGAAACTGCCCGACGGGAGGCCACGAGGAGGGCGTGGGAGGGACTCGGTGTTCCAGACTGGAGGGGGAAGGAAGCTTTGTGATCTAGGGGGTGATGCCAAAGGGAGTCATACACTCGTCTATATCTTTTTATTTTATTTTTTATTTTTATTGATACCAGAGAGGAAAGGGGGGGGGGAGAGAGAAACATGAATGATGAGAGAGAATCATTGATTGGCTGCCTCCTGCACGCCCCCCAGCCCGCAACTCAGGCATATGCCCTTGACCGGAATCAAACCTGCGACCCTTCAGTCTGCAGGCCGATGCTCTATCCACTGAGCCAAGCTGGCTAGGGCTCGTCTATATCTTACACATTTAGATTGTAGCACCTAATTGATCTTCCTTACTTTTCTGCTGCAGAACGGTAAAGTGGTTTTTACTGTAAATGTGTGCATGCGTGAGCACGCAGCTGTAGGTTTGTTTGGGGAACAAGTTGACGCTTGACTTGGTGCCCTTGGGTTCAACTTCGCCCGTGAGCGCTCAGTCCAGTGGCACCTGCTGCCTCCCTGTCCTCCTTGTGTCCTAAGGGGTGTCGGGGAATGTCCTCCTTTCCTTCAGCACTGACCCTCCCTCTTCGGCTCTGTCGACTCAACTACAGGGGACAGTGTTTTTGCTAAGTGTCCCTGAGCAGGGACCTCCGTGACACATCACTGCCATCCTTGGGCTCCGGCAGGCTCTTCTTAGAAAGTGGTCCCATGGAGCCAGCGGGCTTGGAGGTTTGGCATTCGATACAAGAAGTGGGAGGGAGGGACTCAGAGCTGTCACCCAGCGGCCTTGGCCCTTTCTTGACCGCAGGGCCACAAGAGGAAGAACTGGAAGGTGCGGCGCTTTGTTCTGAGGAAGGAGCCGGCTTTCCTGCATTACTACGACCCTTCCAAAGTGAGTACCGTGCGGTCACTTGGTACCCGGGTGAGGCTTCCAGATTCTTCTCTCCCAAGCATCCCAGGCAGCTGGCTCCACATCCTTCCTTAACTCAGCATCCCTACCATAACTTCCGCCATACTAGGCCTGTCCTCCCACAACCCAGCTACTCTTAAAAGGGAGGGTTGCTCTTTGATTTCATCACGTCATTGCCTGCTCCGTGAATCTTCATTATTTTGTGAGGAAAAGCATCTTTTAGTCTCTCCAAAGCTTGCCATGTGGCTGGGGAGGAGAGGGGCTGGCCGACGCCAACCTGGTGCTTCCCAGCTCTTCACCCCTTTCTCTCCACAGATCCCAGGGATTCTGTTTCCTCAACCGCTAGTCTCCACCAATGTTTTGCAAACTTTCTTTTACTATTTAATATTTAAGCCATAATTTACTAATTTTATTTTTTTTTCTAAATGATTGAAGAATTGCTATTCTGAGTTTCAGATAATACTAGTATTGCATGCTGAGTTTATCTAATTTCAGTCAAAAGTGGAGAAAAATGGCTTTTCAGATGGCCTGTCCAACCTTGACTTTGGAAGATGTAGGAAATTCATTCATTTTTTTGAAAGAGTGGAGCCTGGGCCGTTCCTTCCTCACTGAGCTTGTCAGGATGTGAAGGAGCATGAAGGAGGCCCTGGGGCCCTGACAAACCACAGCGGGAGCCGAGGGTCAGGGAGGGCTGTGGCCTGCTGTAGCTGGTGAGAAACAGAGTCCAAACTCCCTCACCCGTGCTTGTAGGTTGGCTGCAAGAAGGCCAAGTTCGTTATACATGACTCGCCGACTTCTTTGGCCGGCACAGCTGAGGGTGGTTATAGGCGAGAGTGCGGCTCTTCCCTTCTGTCCATTCACAATTCCTAACAGGTCTCCTTCCCTCTGCAGGAAGAGAACCGGCCAGTGGGTGGGTTTTCCCTTCGGGGTTCACTCGTGTCTGCTCTGGAGGACAATGGCGTTCCCACCGGTAAGGTCCAGCGTTGGCCCCGGCCTGAGATCTCAGGCCTCCCTCCTGCACTCTCAATAATGCTCTGCCGACGAAGGACTGAGCTGTGGGAGCTGAGTAGGGCTTTCTCAATGAGACCATGAATGGTGTGAGTTTTGAAGCCAGTTTCAGAATTAGAGAAAAGGGCCTGTGTTCTTAGTGTTTTAACAATATAGCTGTATAATCCTTGTCTTTAATACTTTCCCCTCAGTTTCTCTGTTTACTGGTCCATAAGCTTCCACCTAAGAATAATATTAGCTTACACAGTGTTTAAGGGTGAGGGACACACTTTATTTATTTATTTTAAACTTTTAAAAAATACATATATTTTATTGATTTTTTTACAGAGAGGAAGGGAGAGGATAGAGAGTTAGAAACATCGATGAGAGAGAAACCGATCAGCTGTCTCCTGCACACTCCCCACTGGGGATGTGCCCACAACCAAGGTACATGCCCTTGACCAGACTCAAACCTGGGACCCCTGAGTCTGCAGGCTGACGCTCTATTCACTGAGCCAAACCGGTTAGGGCGGAACACACTTTAATATCTATTGTCACACTAACCAGCTAGGGTAGGAAGATAGTATCGTTCCCATTTTATGGATGTAGAAATTGAGGTTCAAAGAAGTTAAATAGTTTAAAGTCAAATCCTAAATCTGTGCCTTCTCTTTATATAAACACTAGAGGCCCAGTGCACGAAATTTGTGCAGTGGGTGGGGGTGGTCCCTCAGCCTGGCCTGCACCCTCTCCAATCTGGGACCCCTCGGGGGAAGTCTCACAATCTGGGACTGCTGGCTCCTAACCACTTGCTTGCCTGCCTGCCTGATTGTCCCTAACCACTTCTGCCTCCAGCCCGATCGCACCCTAACCGCTCTCCTGCCGGCCAAGTCAATGCCTAACTGCTCCCCTGCCGGCCTGATCACCCCCGACTGCCCTCCCCTTCCGAGACCTGCCTCCTCCGCTGGGACCCGCCTCCTACGTGAGGCGGCGGAGACGCTGGGACTGGCCTCCTCCACACTGTGCGGAGCTGTGAGACCCCCCGGGCCTCACCACACAGAGTGGCCCCCGGGCCCGCCTCTGCTGTGCACGTGGCCATCTTGTGGCAGCCAGCTTTGTGGTGGCCATCTTGTGACGATGTCCCGCGTGAGGGCGTGACGCCACCTAGGCTTTTATTAGTATAGATACTAGATTCTTTGATGTGAACGAAATTGTAGATCTAGGGTTAGCATAGGTAGCAGGCCACGAAGGCTTCCAAGAATGTCCAGACAGCTTGGCCGGAGTGGCTCAGTGGTTGAGCATCGAACTGTGCCCCAGTTTCGGGCCCAGTGGGGTGCATGCAGGAGGCAGACAACCAATGATTCTCTCTCGTCATTGATGTTTCTCTCTCTCCCTCTCTGAAATCAATAAAAACACTTTAAAAAATTGTCCAGACATACCACTGGCAGGCCTTAAGGCACAGGCAAAGGAGAATGGGAGGGAGGAAAAGAAGAAAGCACCACGCATCTGGTGGGATTCCCTAACCATGTACATTTGTATTTAACAAATACTTCATTATTTGTTTTTGTCTGTATCTCAGTTATTTTCCGCTGCTTCCAGCTGAAAGCAGACATGGATATTTACTCACTGATTTTTTTCTGCCCAGGTGTTAAAGGGAACGTCCAGGGAAATCTCTTCAAAGTGATTACTAAGGACGACACACACTATTACATCCAGGCCAGCAGCAAGGCTGAGCGGGCCGAGTGGATCGAAGCTATCAAAAAGCTAACATGACGGGGACCTGAGAGACCAGGACCAGGATTCCTCCCACCTACCCGATGACACTGACAGGGGTTCCCAGAAAATGAGAGTTAATGTAACTTTGTTTATTTTGTACTGTTTTGGAGTGAGTCTACTGGAGTTTCCTAGATTACAATGGGCAACGGTGCTGTTTCCTTCCCCACCTTCATGTTAACAACCTGGAAACGCTAGAACAGCCATTAGGCGTCAGCATGTTGACTTTCGCCAATCATCACAGCCGGCCATTCCTTGGGCACCAAAGTAGGTTTGCCTTATAACACTAACTGGCCACATTATATTACTAAATAAAGCTAGTCTCACGGCACTGCCTCTGAAATGCTGTCAACAGCTATTAACTCCTTCTTTAGGATTAATAAAAATTGGCATTTGTTTCTGGCTATTAGAATTCCCTTCCAAAGTTTCAGTTTTCAAATGTTTTTCATGCTTGAGACTATAGGAAGCAAGTGAGGTGATTGTGAAGACACCTCAAGTGATCTCTGTGACTAAGACATGCTTCATCGCAAAGTGGGATGGTGGCAAAATTTTGCTTGAACATTCATAGAATATTGTTTTCCTTTGAAAAATAAGCTTGTATTAAGTATTACACATCACAGAAAAAGCATGGACTCAGTTGAAGAGATTAGTCACACATACTAAAAAAGGGTAAAATTATAGCTTTCCTTGGAAAATACCATATAGAAAGAAGCAGAACAGAGCTCTCTAAAGGACAGAGAAAGATATAAATAGGAAAAGAGTTAAATCAAGGCATGAAATATTTGGTTTTAAAGTGAACATTGAGACAAATATTGTTGGAAGGTTAACCTGCATTAGTGAAAAGTCTAGATCATACAATTATTTTAAAAAACATTTTTATTGCTTTCAAGTTCATACAGTAAACTGGCACAAGATACTGCCAGCATTCTTGCTTAGTACAAGTACTTAGACTTCCTTTAATGAATAGGTGAAGATCTATAACTGACACTTAAGGGGACTAGATACTTCCCAAGTAAACATTTGTCCTTGGTTTGAACTATTCTCTTAATTTCAACTATAATACTTCACCTGAGTGATCAGAATTCCAAGCGAATGAGGTTTTACTTCATTCCTTAGATTGTAGAGAGATTGCCTTTTAGAGCACCATTTCCCGTTGGGCATTTTCCCAGGTGTAATGTCCCTGGAATTAGTTTATTGCTTTTGGGATATCAACAGTTTATCTGAATTTGACTATTTGGTTTGATGGCTTCTTCTCTAAACTGGTACAATTACTGCACTGTGTAGGGTAGAGTGCTCACGCATTTAAAATAGATGACCATCACCTGGAGGCAAATCAGGGAACGCTTATCAAGGTACTAGTATGTTAATTTTAATTTTTTAAATCCCAAACCATTTGAATTCAACTGTTTTTGATGTCAAAGTAGCTAAATCGAGAATGTTTGAAAGTCTACCAGCTGAATAATAACTGTATTGCTAAGCACAATGTAGTGTTTAGCATGTCTCTGTAGGTTCCCACTTAGAATTACCCAAAGTATTGGTTTGTCTTGTTTTGGTTTAAAAGATAAAAAATGGTTTGAATGTTGTCAGCTATTCTCAATTAATTATGCATTAAGAACCAAGCTGTTGCTAAGGTTCAATTTTGAGTTGATAACCACTTGACCTCAGTCCAAAGCAGAACAGGAAGTAGATGAAGTTGTCCAATTTCAATGAAGAGGTTTTTAGGGGGAGATCCAAGATTTGGATAAACTGGTCACTTGCCTTTGAAAATCTGTTGCTTCAGTTATCTGGAGCTGGGTGTGTTATCGTGTCCTTTAAAAGTGATACTTTTAGGTCAGCAAGGTATATGTATGCTTTAAGTTTAGTTAGTTCTATCACTGAGGTATCAATCTTTTCTCTGGCAAGGGTCATGAATTTGCAACTATTGTGGAACTGAACAAAAGGCCTGCATGGATAAATTCATTCACCATGAAGGCTACCAGCATTTCTCATTAGTTTTTGAAGTATAAAAATATTCAGTAAACAAAAATCCAATTCCCTGTTGATAGCAAACATTTAAGGAGCACCTGCTATATTTTGATGACATCTGCTGTGAGCTTTACAGACTTTTTTGACTCCTCAAAAAGACCAAAGTAAAAATTATGTGCTAATTTTGAATATATCCTGATTTTCCTCTAAATATTCCCAGTATGGTATGCTAGCTAGCAACCATGGCTCCCTTGTGGAGATGGCTGTATGAAGTCAGCCTCTGGATTGGGACAACCTTCACATATGGCACAAACAGTCTCATCAACACTATTTTCCAGTCCCTTTAATATTGAATCTAGTCCTGGATTGATGAAGGTGGATACAGTTTCATTTTCTAAGTATTTAAATGGCTATTTGTCAGAATAATTTAATAAAATTAATATTATCTAGTACCTCAACTACACGGAGATTAAATCTACAAAGATCTAAGTAACTCAATACTATTGTAGGTGTAACTTCAAAACCATGTGTTTTCTATGAATGAATTTATTTACCTTTAAATTTATATACCTTTAAAATAACTAGTTCTTAAAGATAAAAATGATGGAAACATAGAAAAATCATGGTAACTGTGTTCAAACAGATCCCTATTCTGTTATAAAGAAAACTGAAGCTCTCTAGATGACACCTAGTGAATATTTTAATGAGGGGAAAAAATCTCAAGTTGGGCGATGAGACTCAAAATAACTAAAGCAGCAGCATCTTAAAAAACAAACAAAATAAAACCAACCATACCACTTTGAATTACAAACTCAGGCACACAGCTTAGTACACCAACCAGGACCAGTGTGAAATTCTCCCACATATATTTCATCAGTCTCAAAGACGTAAAAGGCACACAACCAATGTAATCCTTTAATTGCATTTTAAGGCTTTCCCCCTTAAGAATTAACTTTCACTGTGGTTCAAATTATTTTCTCTAAGCCCTCCTTGTTGTATAGATCCTTTGAACACCTGCCCTTATATTTCTACATCTAGACTAAAATGAATAGAATTAGGGTCTTAGTAATCATAATGGTTTTAACTGGTGACAAGAAGGAAGAAGCCTATAGTTAAATATCCCAGAAATTTATTTATGTTTGCTTGATACATTTATATAGAAAGGTTGGGACCATTTGCTTTGGGTACCCCTGATAAATTACACAGAGGCACTGAACTACAAACAGGTGTCAATCTAGGGACATCAGAAATGGAAAACCCAATTTTGACTGTTCTTAGCTTAGAGATCTGTCTCTAGTGAAATTGGGTCACGCCCTTAAAAAATGCTCAATGTGATGGAGCTACTGTGTGAAAACAGACGGCATTTTAGGACATTTCACGTTTTGGTCTGTTAGAACATTTAAATACTTGGAAATAAAAAATATTCAGCTGTGAAGTTTTCAATACTGGAAAACTTTTAAGTCTAGGTTTTATAGCCAGGAAGAGCTGTTTTGTGATCCTTAAATTGGACTTTGTTTCCCAAAAGTTAATCTTCAGCTTTGGCTTCCATTTCTTCTGCATCATCATCTCCATCCACTTCTGCATTTTCTCTCTCAAGCCTCTCCAGCTGCCTTGCAAGCTCGGTTTCATCTGTATCTGTGACCACTTTGGGCTGTGGAAGCAGAGGCATAATTTCAAAATGAAGTAGTCAAATAGTACACAAAATTGAATTTCAATACTATCACTGCCTCGTATTAACTCTTAAAGACACTTTTCTTAACAACCCTGATGCCATATCTATTCATTTCTGAGTGCTGACACATCACTAATAAATTCCATTAGCTCAATAATGGAAGAAACTTATGAGTATAAAACAGTACAGAAAAAATATGTGTGTATTAAAACAAAGTACTATTTTCTGTTATTTTTACAAGCTAAAACTGAAAATATATGAAAATAATCTCAGTGGCTATATCTTTCAAACCCAAAAGACGTCCTATAAAAATGCACCTTCTAGGTTCAAAATAAATTTACTGTTCTGTTGCAGAGAAGACTTATTATCGTGTGTGTATATATATAATGTGTTAAATATTTTTGTATATACATAAGAAAATTAGGTTTTATTCCTGTTGAGATGAGGGAAATAAAGGCAATTATCTTATTTCTAATTCTGAGATCAAATTTCAGTGTTTTACATTAAGTTCTGACAATTATCAACCACTAATTTTCATCATCTATTTTTTTCCCTTGGCTGGGTGGGTGATAACAGGACACCTAACAACACCGGTGACCATAGTTCTCAATAAATATCCCATGATAGTTATTTACTTATAAAAAGCCCTTTTAGTAATCCTCTGAGTCAATAATTATTTTATGCTTAGCAGAGTTGTAATCGTAAATGTACTCATTTTTTTAAGATTTTAGAATGCAAGTTATTTAGAAGTTTTAAATTTATTAAAACCTTTAAGAACAAGGCAAAATCACTCTTATTCTTACCTCCATTTGAACATTGAAGACACCCCTCTTTTCCTCAATCTTTTCTTTTATAACAGCCATAGCCTGATTGAGGACAGAGAGGCCTTCTGTCCTCTCCAGGGTAGTTGTAGTCATTACATACCGAGGAGGAGCTATGAGATTAATCTAAGGAAGAAGATAAAAATTCACCTGTGAGTATATCTATAGAACACACAACTATCAGGGTGTTCGAGAATTGTTTTACTAATCTGCTGCCTTAACAAATCTTAATTCTCAAAACTTAACTACCAATTTTATAGTTAGCAATTTGGGGTAGCCTGTTAAGGTAGCAAAAGCTGATACAGTGATCTAATTAAATCTGCAATACTGAATACAAAAAATGACGATTTCTGGTGTCTTTGGAGGTTCAACTAACTATAGCCATTGCCAGCATAATGGATAATTTGTCTCTAAAACAAACAGAAATTCTAATTTGGTTCCAAACTAAATAGAAGAAATTCTTCTAAGAGATTCTAAATAACAACAATTCAGTTAATTTTATTGCTAACAAAAGATTCAGAGCAAACCTCCTAAAAATTGTGTGTGAATGAGACTATGTTGCCCGTATCAAGATTCTATGAGCATTATGGGTACAACTTAAAAAAAAAAGTTTTTATTGATTTGAGAGAGAGAAAAGAGGGGGAGAATCATCAATCGACTGCTGCCTCCTGTACACCCACTACTGGGGATCGAGCTTTCAAACCTGGGCATGTGCCCTGACAGGGAATTGAACCAATGACTTCTTGGTGCATGGGACGATGCTCAACCAACTGAGCCACTTCAGCCAGGGCATAATGTTTTATTGTAAAGGAGCCCTCTGCACTAAATACCAACAGGAATCTCTATCCACTGTGACAGTAACAGTAGCTACAACAAAAAGCCTATACACAATTAATCGTAAATACCCCCTGGAACTATCACCAAGAATCACTTTTCACAACACTTGTTATGAAACATGATCATAAAAAATCTGATTTGGCTTAGGTCAGTGGTTGGCAAACCTTGGCTCGCGAGCCACATGTGGCTCTTTGGCCCCTTGAGTGTGGCTCTTCCACAAAATACCACGTGCGGGCACACACGTACAGTGCGATTGAAACTTCGTGGTCCATGCACAGAGCTGGTTTTCGGCCTGGGCGAAACAAGTATACAAGACGAGTGTGGATGGGAGAGGTGGAAGGGGTCAACCTCAGCAAACGTACTTCAATCAGACTGAGGACGTTTTTAGCAAAGACCAGCTTAGGAGTACCCTAATTAAGTTAATAACAATGTACCTACCTATATAGTTTAAGTTTAAAAAATTTGGCTCTCAAAAGAAATTTCAATCGTTGTACTGTTGATATTTGGCTCTGTTGACTAATGACTTTTCCAACCACTGGCCTAGGTGGATATTTCAGCAGGGAGGGAGAAAACTGACTGCTCACCTTGATGGGCATGGTTTCTGTAGAACAATTCAAACCTGCTCGCAGGGCTTCTTTTACGGCATCGATGCCTTCATAACCATAACAAGCCACTTCAATATCTAAAATTATAAAATTCAAAAGCTTATACCAAAACAATGAAAAAAATATTTAGAGGCATAAAAGAAATCAGAGATGTGAAGATATATAAATATTCAAACACCTGTGAAAGCTTTCATCATCCTTTCAATTAGAAACCAATCCCAGCTACTAATTTTCATAATTAAAACTATCTGAAATTATATCCTCTCATTCACATCAAGCTCTTGAATGATGAAACTATAAGACAGGCACATTTAACAAACACCTTCAATTCTGGCTATGCCTGGGTTAAAAATCACAATTCCAACTTTTCTGTACCTCAGTTTCTTATTTGTAGAATAGAGAGAAGTGTTTTAATACTGAATGAAACAATAATTGCAAATTGTTAAGAACAGTTTAGAAATTGTATATACTTTGACTCAGCAATTCTACTTTTAGGAATCTGCCTTACAGAATGCTTACAGGAATGGGTAAGTGTATATGTGTAAGAATGTTAAACTTATAGTGTTTTGTCTAATAAAAAAATTGGCACAACCTAAATGTTCTTTAAGAGGGGACTGGTTAAGTTAACCACTCTATAGACTATTACCTAGCCATGGAAAAGAATGAAAAAGATTCCTATGCTCTACATGGAAGGGCAACCATGATACACCAAGTGGGAAAAATTAGTTGGAGAAAACTTTGCATGGTATGACCTCATCTTTGTAATAACAAAAGTAAGTCCTATCTGAATGTAAACAGCATATATTCCTATACAGCATATGAGTACAGGAAAAATGAAAGAATATATTCCAAACTATTAACAGTGGTAATCCAGAGAAGTTGGAAGATATTTGTACTGTTAGACTATTTTAAAGACTATTTTAAAGTATACACTAAAATACAATAACCACCCCCTTAAAAAAAAGGGGGGGGGGTAACTTGTGTAATATATACCTTCAGCAAAATATTTAAGTTCTTAAATTTTCATATGAAAAACACATTTAGAAAAATTTATAGATGTTGATATAGTAACATATTCTTTGGAAGGCTCATTGACAACTTTTTGATACATGATAAACCTTTTAACATCATTTAAAAAATCATTTACCTGCTCGAATTTTGACAGCCTGTGGGGTCAAACGCCTATTAATATTGTTAATGAGTACTTCCCGTTCATCTTCATTCAAATCTAAACTATCCAAAATAGATGGGTCTCTGATTAAAAAAACAAAACAAAAAAACCAACAAAAGGTCAAGGTTACTTTACTGATACTTGCAATGCCAAACAATACCGCAGAATAATGTGTAAGAGCATAGACTTCAGTGTTAGAATTAGAGTTCAAATCTTAGCTTTGCTGTTTGATAACTATGTTTCTTTGGCCTTTCCATACCTCAGTTTCCAAATGTGTAAAATGAGGACAAAAACAGTGCACCTCACTGGATTGTGGTATTAAATGAAACAATGCAGCATTTAGCAATACGTGAAAAATAGAAAACATCCAATTGATCATTATTAAAGGAAAAATTGTAGAGATCAGGCTAAAGCAAGCAATTTAAAATGTCTCCCTGGTATCCCACTATACTTAAGCACTTCTGTGTAATTAGCATTCCCTGCTTCAAAAAGCTTACAATCTAACTGGAAAAGAAAACATGGAAACATTTAAAAAAAATAAAACTATACCCCTAGGAATTATTTCCAGTAAGTGGGTCAGCAAGGGTCTTCATGGATAAAGTAGAATTTTTCCTGACCTTCCTAAGTTCCACAAGACAGGAACCAGGATCTTAAGTTAATAATATGGTTGCTGAACAAATGACAAATGACAAATGACAAATGAAAAAAATAAAACAACTAAAAGAATGATAGGATTCGAATAAGCAAAGGCAGAACTATTTTAAGAAAGGTATATTAAAAAAGAAATGGCATGAGCAAGCACAAGGCTTAAAAAGCATAGGTTAAGGAATGAAAGGCAAAGGAATTTGGGTGGAGGAAACTTTCATTCAACTAATACTGCCTACAGAGCAAAAAAAGACAAAGCAACAGAAAATGGACAAATGAAATAAACAGATGTTTCATAGAAGAAACATAAATGGTCAATAACCATGAAAAAGTGTTAAGTTCACCAACAACCAAGAGAATGCAAATCATGACAAGGTATTATTGTACATCCATCAGTTTGGCAAAAGGAAAAAAGAAATCTGAGACACACCAAATGTTGGTGAGGATAAAGAGAAACAGGGATGCTCATACAATTGCTAGAGGGAATATAAAGAACCAATTTAGAGAGTATTTTGGCAAAAATAAGTAAATTTAAAGATGCAAACAATTCTATTCCTATCCTAGGTATATATCTTAGAATTCCCAAACGTGTACACACAGAGACATACATCAGTATTCATCACAGCCACTAAGGCTGCCAGAAGGAACACAGCCCCGTCAACACCATGGTTTTAACACAGTGAGAGACCCACTTCAGAATTCTGACCTACATAAAGAAAATAAATCTGTATTGTTTTAAAAAGAAATTAACTTGAAGCAGGCATACATCTATCAATTTGGAGAAATCCTGTTCAAAAGCAGCCTTATGAGTAAAAACTCAAGGTACAGAAAGATAAAGTGATAGAATAAAATTTAAAAATGTACTTTCTGAATAAATTTTAAAGTATCTAATTTCAGATAGTGGTTACCACTGATGAGTGAGAGGAATGGATTGGGAAGGGTAAACCATTATTCCCAATTATCTCAGACATTTTATTTTTTTAAATATGAAGCACATGTGGCAAAGAATTAGTATTACTTAAATCTAAGTAGTCACTACATGACTGATGACACAAGAAAAGACTGTTAAGGGGAAGGGAATAATATATGCCACAGGTGAGCAGTAATGGAGAGAATGCTGGAGATGGAAGCTAAAGAGGTAAGCTGGGGCCAGATGATGACAGCAAGCCAAGTTAAGAAATGTAATGACTGAGGAATGCAGGACTGAAGCCAGCAAGGACAAAAATATAAAGCAGTGCTTTAATGGTAATAGCATAAACTCTGGATAGAGCCAGAATGCTTGGGTTTAAATCCTGGCTCTACCATATGCTGTATGAACTTGGACAAACTACTAACTCTCTGCTTCCATTTCCTCATCAATAAGATAAGGATTAAGAGAACTTATACCATAGATTATTGTGTGAATTATATAAATATTAGCGATTATAATTATTACTATTCTCACCTCCCCAACAACATGATATGGAAAAAAAGTCACATGTGGGGGTAAACCGGAAAGGATTTAGAGAACCAATGAGTCAGCTTGCCACAGGCTCTAACAGTCCCAGGCCCCGCACAGCCATTCTGAGGGCTGAGAGAGCCACTGCCTCTTGGCAGCACAAAGGTTAGGAAAGTAACCTCAGCTTGTGGAGCATTAACATTGGGAAAGAGTGGGACGTGCAGATTTGGACAGAACTGGAGTCTGGCTGTTAAAAGGAGAGGACACAGTGCTTGCTCAGGAGAAAGTAGACAGAATCTGTTTTTTTTAGTGTAAATGGGAGAAGTCAGAACATATGTTTATGCTGCTGGAGCAAAAACAATTAAGGGAAAGACTGAGGACAAGAGACGGAATAACAGATGGGAAAAGGTCCCTGAGCAGTAGCTGGGCATCGGTGGTAAGATTAGTTTGAGAGCAGGAAGGATAGGAATTCCAGTGTGACAGGAGCTCAGGAAGGAGTAACGACAGGTGGGATGAAGATAAGTTTGCTGAGGTAGTGAAAGAAACAGAGGAGAAGCTGTGCAATGGCTTCTATTTTCTTTATAAAATAGGGAGGAGCGCGCCAGGTGCGAGTGAGGGAAGAAGGAAGGGGTGGGTATCTGAGGAAGCTCTAAAATAGCCACTCGAAGAATGAGAGGAAGAACGACCCAGGAGCAGAGAATGTGGGGCAGCAGTGTAGGCCCAGCTGAGGTTGATACCATGAATATGCAGGGACCAACCTGCAAGACTGCTGCAGGTTTTTCCTATCAGCACCTAGTGGTCTACAGTGCAGAGAAGGCAGGCACGTCGATTCAAGACTGGATGTAACAAGAAGGAAAAACAGGGCAAAAGCTCATGATTATTGGCAAGAAAGTTCTTGAAATGATGGACCATGGTGTAGCTATGTTGAATAAGAAAGAGAAGGCAAGGCGTGAAAAGACAGAGAGGAAAAAAAAGGTTTGGAATCAGAGCCTGACATAAGAATTAAGAGGACACAGACTAGGACTAACTATGTGGGAGCTGGAAAGACAGGGGCTGTGGAAAAATATAGAATGTGTGAATTAAAGGTTCTAGAGGCAGGGCAAATCCTGGTGACAGCAGATACAGAGTGAAGCCATATGGAAGACTGGCTAAAGTGGCATGGGCTGAAGGTCTAAGGAGTTGTGAGGAAAGAAAACAAGAGGTTTCAGTTTTAGATGAGACATCTACATTGGCCCTGAAGTTACCTAGGACAATAAAAAACAAGAGAAGGAAATAGGTAAGGGAGTAGCATGAGATGAAAGCATATGGTTTATGAAACTATATAACTAATATAAGAAACTCTAAGTCCTGGCCTGGTAGCTCAGTTGGTTAGAGTGTCATCCCAATATGCCAAGCTTGTAGGCTCGATCCTCAGTCAGGGCATACACAAAAAGCAACCAATGAATGCTTAAGTAAGTGGAACAAATCGATGTTTCTCTCTCAAATCGATAAAAAAAGAAATTACATAGGCTTGGCTATACAGGATTGGCTCATATGATGGGCCTTTTATACTGAAACATTTTAATGTAAATTTCTACTATTACATGTCAAGCTCTCAACTTGCATGCTAGACCCAGCAGCTGTGATATGAAGGTAGGAGGAGAGTCAAAAAGATGTTCTTACGAGACTGCATGCTTAAATGCATCATAGGCACCATATCCGGGTCTCTTGTACTTGTCATCAAAGACCCAAGCAGTCCTCTGGAACAGGCTTTCCAGCTGCTCATCCTTGGTGTACTCTAACACCTCAGCAACATGACGAAGAATGCTGTAAACCTAGAAACAAAATGAAGGGCTCAACAATTCAAAGAGTAAGAGATCTATTAAAAAAATAGGTATTTTTATACTTTACTAGATAGCATATAAAAACAAACCTTTGGTTAATGTGACTACAATAATTGCTTAACAACAAAGGATCGCCATACAACAAATTCTTTTCCACAGAGAAATATTTACTTTCCCATAATAATAAACTCAACTGGGTATAACAAGTAGAAATAGAATTTAGCACCGTTAACACTCAGATTGCATCTTGACTCTGAGAAATTAACCTCTCTGAGTTTGTTTCCTCCTCTGGAAAAGGAGATAGCATCTCTTCTTTTTACTGCACAGAGCTCTTACATAGATCAAACAAATACAAATGCAATACTATAAATGAAAAACATTATGTTTCTTAGATTCACAAACATTTTACAAACCCTTGCTCATTCTTAACATAGAACAGTTGTCTCTGTGACCCTTATTCCAGAATAGGGACCAAAGTCAACTACATGTTATGACAAGCCAAATAAAAAGAGATCACCCATAGTTAATTTATTCCTAAAGTAGCTTAAAAACATTCAGTACTGTTTTGAGAATATTAGATCATACTTTGGGATAGTAACACCATGAGATAAAAACACTGCAGTCATACTCTTTTGAAATTAAATCTTATATCATTTTTCTATGTAACACACAACTGGAAATGAAAATATAGTTACAGAAAATGTAGGTTTTGTTTTTTTGCCAGGAAATGACTTGCTGATTATTAAGCACAAATAGTGGATTACTTTGACTAAAAAAATCTACTTACAGTTTTAGATTTGGTGAATTTATCTTCACATTTGATTGCTTCTTCTGGAGAAACTCTTCTTTTTGACAAATCAATGTAACCTGCATGAAAAAAAACTGAAAATGATTATCTCTGTCCAGGTGCCAGCATACCACAACCAGTTGTTTGGTTGGTATACTACACTTACTCCCCACTAAAATCCTGATAAATTTTGTTTTCAGAAATGCATTTAGATTATCATGTAATTGTATATTCTCTATTACCTCATTGGAAGGAACCAGTAATTTTCAATGATCAAATTAAAGCTAGTCAAAAGATTCTCTATTTGTCTATTTTCTGTATGCTTCCCTCCCACTCCCCCTATACAATCTGGCATTAGTACTTTGATCATACTGGAGGGGTTCTGAAATTCCAGGTTGTCTCAGACTGTACGTTGCAAGGCCTCAGCTTGTCATACTGGTTCTTTTTAAATGAACTCTCTTCAAGTTTTACTATCTTCAAGAGCCTTCTGCCATCTTTAACCTGTCAGCCCATCCAGTTAATTTTTTAAATATTACACTTTTGATTTGTAGGGTTTGTTTAGCTTTTTTTGTGTGAGGGTTTCTAATTTCTCTAAAGACTGCATTTTCTTCATCACAAGCATATTTTCCTAATATCCTTGAGCAGTTATAATATCTGCTTTAAAATCCTTATCTGCTAATTCCAACATAAGGGTCATTTTTAGGTCAGTCTCCACTGATTGCTTTCTCTCCTATATGGGTCATATTTTCCTGTTTGGCAACTTTGGACTGTATCCTAAATATTGTGAATGTGACAGACACTGAATTCCTTTATGTTCCCCTTAAGGATATTGATTTTGTTTTAGTAGGCAGTTAATTTGTTTGTATTCAGAACTGTAAGCTGTCTCCCCAGGTGGAAAGCAATTGACATCTGTTTAGAGTATGCCCTATTAGATTGCTTGCAATCCACCCTGTAGTTCAGAGGTCAGCCAGGATTTGAGCAGAACTTACATATAAATTTAGGGGTTCTCCCTGTATCTCTCCTTTCTCTGATCTCTATAACTATTTCCCATCTGCCGTGGTTTTCCAGAACTGTCACTTCTGGCTCTCAAGCCATTAAGACTGTAGGTTTCCACTAGAATTTTAGCGGTCCTGCTTGACGCTATCTGTGATGCGTTCAGACAAAAAGCTGCAAAACTTATCCAGTGCAATTCCTTTCTTCCTTCAGTTCCAGTCTGCTTTTGTTACCATTGTCTTTAGGTAGTTGTTTTTAATATTTATTCAGGGTTTATAGCTGTTATTTTTACCGGTTTGTCCAATAGGAACTAATCTTTCAGTATCCTTAATGGAGCCCCTCCATAGGATCATCTGCGCGTTGATTTTTTTTTTTTTTATCTTACCTTGGTCATCTTTCCATATCAGAAGTGTCATGATTTATTTCACTATGATTTTTATTATTTCCTGTTTTTAATGAATACTGTACAAGCAATGCAGCTATGGAAATTATTTTTACATGTCTATTGTATATGAAAATAAAATATATTTCTGATTGCAGGTGGGAATTTGATTCCTTCTTGTTATATTTTATATAATAAAAACAAAATACAAGATAAGACACCATTCTAGGTCATTCTGGGGCAGTGCTATGAAGACTTACTAAAGTTTAAGGAATATAAGTCCCCTGTTATCCACAGGAGATATATTTCAAGACCCCCAGTGGATGCCTGAAATTGCAGATATCAAACCATATATATATATATATTTATATATACTATTTCCCCCCTCTACATATATAGCTTCTTATTTAAAACCCTTTGAGTACCAACCAATATCCTAGGAACTATGCTAAAATTGCCAAGGCATTCTGAGTTAAGGTTTTTAAATTTTTTTTCCCACATAAAGAGTGAACTACTAGCATCTAATAGTGACACTGCAGGAGGAGCGCGATAGCGCTCCCGGCACTTTTGGCGAAGGACAGGAGGAGCGCAATCGCGCTCCCCGGCACTCTAGGGGTTAAAGGATGCGTTTAATGGCTTTTCTTTGGCACATCCAAAGAAAGTTATACATATTTTGGGCCCATTATTAAGTAAAATAATGGTTACTTCAATACAAGCACTGCAATACCTTGACAGGCAATCTGATAACTGAGATGGCTACTAAGTAATTAATGGCCAGGTAGTGTACACAGCATGAACACGCTGGACAAAGGGGTGATTCATACCTGGGCAGGATGGCTAGAGATTTCACCAGACTATTTAGAATGGTGTGCAATTTAAAACTTATAAACTGCTTATGTACCATGGTCCAAAAAAGTTAAATGGAAAATTCCTCTGGGAATAAAATTCAAGTTATTTGACCCATAAAAATGAGCCTTGGGATGTACTAATTAAACCACTAACTTAAGAGATCTTGCTTAGATGGTTAACTGGCATCCTTCTCTAACAACTTTGTATGTAAAATAATTTATAAAAGGAGGTATTTTGTTTTTTTACTGCAGTAGGCAATTTATAAAAAAATATATTTTATAATAAACCATTTTAAATCTGAAAGTTATACAGAGTGGGGCAAATGTAGGGGTAGTTGTTTGTATGGAAAATAATACAATAGTTAATACAAGTATAAATTCTGTTGCACAGTCACAACCATAAACCTACTTTTACCCCACCCTGTATTTTAGATATTCTTTTCACTTACCTTTTTCTTTGTCCACTCTAATGACAACCACACATTCATTCCTGCCAATTCGGATGAGTTTGTTTATAGAACGAATACGCCTTCTGGACAACTCACTAAGAAGAATCATGCCTTCAATATTGTTATATTCCAGAAGGCTGACGTAAGCCCCCATTTCAGCAATGGACCTTACATTCACCATCACTACATCTTCCACTTCAGGAAATTTGTGTTGATAAAATCTACAACTAAGACCCGGCATTCTGCAATTTAAACAAAAGAATCAAGTAAGTGCTCAGTTAAGGTCAAAATAAAGAAATGTGAGTCAATTTTCCACATTTTGCCAATGCAAGAAGTTGTTAGTCTCCTCCCTTCTTTAAACTTCTTAAATGGTATCAGAAAACAGATGATGTCTAAGAACCAAGCTTTAATTTTTATGCTGCTCCACATTTTTGTAAGGCTTGGGTGATTCTCTGCCATCAGTTTCAGAGGATTCATAAAAATTAATGGCCATCTATAAAGTACTCTGAGATCTAAGGATAAAGGTACCTCAAGAGTTAAATACTATTTTACTACCACCACTTCAAGAAAAACAAATGATGGGAAGCATCAATAAACCTACCAGCAAATTCTAAACCTATTCGTTCTCCAAATCTGCTAAGACTGTACGCACTACATAAAAAGAGAAGTATCTTCTTAAACCCTAACCATATGTCAAATTATATACCCTATAATTTATTATAGCCAAAATCACAATATCACGTCAGAAAAAAATTAGGTTTATTAATCACAAAATATATTACATTTAACTAACATGTACCCTCCTATCCAAATTTTTTCCTCTTAACACAATGAATTTAATTCACAATTACCATAATTTCCAGTTTCTAATTTTTTCATCACTCCCAAATATTCTTCTCTTTTGTTGAATAGGTATACCCAACCTTGAGAATACCTTTATAGACCTTCATTACTATATAATTCAAGTTTCTCTTAACCTCCAAGCATTAACTGTATTTAAAACTATTCTCTTTGATCCACCCAACCTACTTTCAGCACCATTCCTTTTATGACCCACAAGCCTGAAATCATACCATGAGTAGAAATATATTTTTAAACAGAAGCTCTCAAACTAATCAGTTGATGATTTTTCATTATTTTTCTGCTAACCTTAACCAGTTTACTCTTGTGAAAGCTCAGAAGACAGGCAATAATAGGACCTAAATGCCTATGAAAAATTTACTAACATAGTTTTTCTTCTTTTTTTTCTTTCTAAAATATACTTTTATTTATGTCAGAGAGGAAGGGAGAGAGAGAGAGAGAGAGAGAAACACCAATGATGAAAGAGAATCATTGATTGGTTGCCTCCTGTATGCCTCCCATTGGGAATCGAGTCCGCAACCTCAGCATGTGCCCTTGACCGGAATCGAACTCAGGACCCTTCAGTCCCCAGCCCGATGCTCTATCCATTGAGCCAAACCGGCTAGGGCTGTTTTTCTTATTAATTGGGAAATAAGGCTTCCATTACTTGATCTTAAAGACAGGGCATTCACATCCAGCTCACAGGCCACCAAGCGTTCTGCTGCAGTGCTAACTGCACCCACATGTACCTTCCCATTTACATACATCTTCCCACTACCTACATGGTCCTATGTGATCTGGCCGCTGCCTATCTCCCTGAGGTACCACTTTCTCTTCATTTTATAGATGAAGAAACTGAAGCACAGGTTAAGCAACTTGTTCTGTCATATACTACTAACAAGTGATAGTGTCAGAATTTGAACCTATGAGGTCTGGATCCACAGTCTGTGCTTATTCATCAGGCAATATTTTCTCTCAACATTATTGATAAATGTACTACAATCAGAAGCACCTTAAACAAAGAGCAACATTAATATACATTTTCAGTGCTGAAGCATATACTACAGATTAGTGAACTTTTAGTACTAACCTATCGTATTTAACAACAACAAAAAAATCAAGTAGCACATTTACAATAGTGGTAGAGATGTATTCTCCTGTAGCTTGACAAAATAGGAATTTAGCAAATAAAGGGAAGTAGACATTCAATGGCCAGAATTACCCACAAAACAGCTGAGCTGGTCATTTTATTTTTAACCAGGACTCTTTTTTTTTTTTTTTTTTTTTTTTTTTTTTGGCGCGGGGTAGCGGCGATAACAACAGGACTGTTGTCAAATAAAATTTGAGAGGGAAAAAAGTTTTAACCTGGGTATCAAATAAAATGTCATGAAGATCTGTGAAATAGTTTGAAGAACTTTAACATATGCTGACCACATTTACTTATCAAGTTTCTTCAAATATTAAAGCTGGTAATTTTGGGAAAGCAAGGCTTTTGATGGTTAAAGAACAAAGGCAATGGTGTACAAGAATCCTGAAGAAAGATATAAATTCCACAGCTTTAGGAGGTTCAAGTCTCTGCAATATATAGTGTAAATAAAGGAATACTGCTGATGATATGTCATTCACAGTAAAAAAAAAAAAAAAAAAAAAAAAGGTCGGGGGGTGGTGTGGGGTGGTGGCGGTGTGTGCCATTGTGTACTCCTGAGGCGCCCCAACTCAAGGCACCCTTACTTTAAGTATATTGAAGAGGCTGTATAGTCACTCGGCCCACTTTTCTTCATGAGATTCCAGGTAAGGACAAAAAGAATGCATTTCACAGAGAACCTGCATGCCGGTTGGCAGATTGTGAACATATCTCCTTATTACACTAACTTCAAGTAAGTCCTCAAGTCAAGCAAGTAGCACAGTGAACTTTGGGAACAGTTGTAGATGTGGGTGTCAATCCTTGTTATCTTACTAGCTGCGGTTGCTTGGAAAATGTATTCCCACTGAACTGTAGTTTCTAGTCTGGGCCAGGTACCTCACAGATTTGTGGAGAGTTATCAAGTGAGATAAAATACATTTGAAAGTGTAATGTGCTATCCTATATAATAAAACCCTAATATGCAAATCCACGGAACAGCAGAATGAGGCGTCACTATGATGCGCACTGACCATCAGGGGGCAGACGCTCAGTGCAGGAGCTGCCCCCTGGTGGTCAGTGCGTTCCCCCTCCGCAGCAGGCCAGGCTGAGGGACACCCCCCAACCCCCAGTGCATGAAATTTCATGCACCGGGCCTCTCGTACAAATATAAGACACTAAAGGCAAAGAACATATTATTTCCATTTTGTAGTACCTACTATGTACAAGCACAAGCTAAAACCAACTCTTAGGTCCTCAAACTACAGCCCGCCAAAAACATTTATCCGGCCCGCCAGGTGTTTTTGCCACTGCTGTGTGCATAGGAATTTGTTCATAGTTTTTTTTTTAAACTATAGTCCGGCCCTCCAACGGTCTGAGGGACAGTGAACTGGTCCCCTGTTTAAAAAGTTTGAGGACCCCTACTTAGGGGGTCCTAAGGCTTAGGACATTAAATAGAGTGTCTTTAACCCACAAAACCTCAGTATGTCACAGGACTACAATACCATATGTGTTCTTTGTTAAAGAGCATCCATCGTTCAGAATATACTAACAGCTAATTTCAAATACTCTGCATTGCCAGGAATTTTGCCAGGTCAAAGGGTAGGAAGGGCTTCTTTCTTAAACTATGCATACGGGAGGCCCACACTCCTTTCCGAGGTGACGTGTGTTGCGTGTTAGAAGCAACGCTTGTGTAATTTTAATTAGGCTCGAGTGTTACAGGAAAGCAAGCTTCTGAAAGGCCTCCCTGTAGTTGAAAAAGGAAGCACCAGATCTACACACATGGCTGTGCATCTCTGAGATCTTTTGGCATCAGACGAACTGGCAGGACATTTAAGCAGAAGTAATTCCCAAACTGTTCAAAGACACGGCGTCCAAGTTTCCCCCCCTAAATAACAACTTCAATCAGGAGAAAAACTAAGATTTCTCTGTTACACCTACCCTCCCAGGAAACAACGTGTCTTGTTTAATGAAAATTAAAGTACCTTACGTTTGGGGAATAATAAAAAGGGACCTCTCAGGCTGAATACGCATCTAACCCTAATGCTCCCTTATTTTACATTTTCCTTTCTATTTAACTGTAAGACCACAGCGTGTAATTCCATAATTCTGTTCCCATCGGTGCCGAAATACGGCAAACCGACAGGAAGCTTGTTGTAGTTTCGAGGGATTCATTGTACAGAAATGCTCATCTCGAGCTTTGAGGCAGCACGAGCTGCAATTTTTAAAAATAAACCATCGAATGAATAAACGTCTTATGGACCTTTTAGAACCCAGCTCTTGTCAACACTGTGACCCTCCCGCCCCCCTCACCGGGCCCTCGAGGTGTCCAGCCCGGTTCCCACCGAGAGGTGGTATTTCCTGGGACCGAAAGGAGAAAAACAAAAAGGTCGGAATTCTCCAGCCCGGAAAGAGCCGAGTGCTCGCCGTCCTGGGGCTGGGGTGTCGCTGCGTCCTCCCGAGGCGCCCCACCTCAAGGCACCCTCACTTTAAGGGCACCGAACCCACCCTCCTTCGCGAGGTTCCTGCGCTCCCAGAGGCGCCTCGGGAACACGGGAAGACCGAGCGGAGCCGGCGGCGGCGCCCAGACACTTCCCGCGCCCGGACAGGACGCGCTAGCCCGGGCCTACCCTCCCTCCCTCGACCACCCAGGCACTGGCCACAACCAGAGTGAGGTCGTGGAGAAACCGACCCAGGGCGCCAGTCACCTGAGATATGCGTGTGAAGCCTATTGTGGGCTCCGGGGCCGCGCTCCGTAAGTGTAGAGACGAGACTCGCTCCGCCTGAGCAGCCGCCGCCGATCCCCTCAGCGTGCGCCTCGCTCAGTCCCACCGCGCATGCGGCACCACCTCGCAGCGCGCAAGCGCCAACAGAATCGAGCCCCTCTTCCTCACTGACCATAGAGTCCAGGTCCTCCGGGAACAGGGACGAACGGAGATCACAGGAGGACCTGAAAATTACGCTTTCTCATAGTTTTAATTTTCGATAAGTAGACTTCAAGGCGCAGGGAAGAGGTAGGACTCCGGTTCCTTGTCCCTAATAAATAAATCCTTTCTTAAGGCTTCCGGTCAGTCATGAGGTGGCGCTGTGACCACCGATGACAAGCGGAAAAGGAGTGTACTCTTCTCTCCTGTTCTTTCGCTTCAAGCTTGGAGAGCCCAGCACAGCCGCCTAGGCACTGGAGCGGGAGGGGCTGGAAAGCGAGCCGGAAGTGAGGGGCAATCTCGCGGTGCGCGCGACTCCACATCCGGGCCTTGTCTTCTTCAGTCCTCCCGCCCCCACCACTCCACCCCGGGTGCCAACAGGAAGCGGAAGTGAAGAATGCGAATCCCGACGGTCTCCTAGCAACGCGAGGGGGTGGTCAAGTGACACAACCACCTGACTGCGGTAGAAGAAGACGCTGTGGGTGGGTCTGTGGCAACCACGACTGCCCGACCGGGAACCGAAGCCGAACAATCATCGTCAGAATGTCGGGCAAAGATCGAATTGAAATCTTTCCCTCGCGAATGTAAGTAAAAGAATGACCGTCATTAGGTTCAGGACCGCCTGGCGGGATTCTCGTTTCCTCCGCAGCGAGGTTCCTGATTTTCTGGGCGGATCCTGAGCTCTCCCGGTCTTTCTTCGTGAGTGCAGGGCGAGGCTCCCTGCCCGCCCCCTCACACATTCCCCCGGGTGAACCTGGCTGGTCAGAGCGATCCCTGCCCATAGGGACAGGCGCCCGGCCTGCTGGCTTTTGTGAAGGTCCGCTAACCCCATTCATTAATCGAGCCATTCATTCCACCCTCCCTATCGAACCTGCACTTGATTACGTAACTGTGAATCGATGCTCGGTTTAGCGGGGAGGTGGGCAAGCTAACGAGGGTTGATAAATGGATTGAGAAGGGAGGTTTACTGCTGTGGGAAGCATATAGAAGACACTTCTGTGCCAAATTGGGTGTTGAATTGAAATGCCCCAGCATGGACGCCAGATCGTATCCCCTTAGTCATTTTCCAGGATCCCATGAAATGTCCCCTGCGCTGGGAAGGTAGCCCCGAGTTTCTGAGGCACTCCTCTTGCCCAATGACCATTGCAACTTGTTCAGACTTATGTTAATAATACCCAGCACATTGTAAAGTGGACAGTAATTGTTTGCATAACGTTCCCACTGGACCCTGTGCTCTCGAGTATTAGTCTAGTAGAGGCCCGGTGCACGACATTCGTGCACTGGTGGGGGGTGAGGGGGGGTCCTCTCAGCCCAGCCTGTGCTGTGGCAGAGGCAGAAGAGGCTCCCGCCACCTCCGCTGTGCTCGCCAGCCTTCAGCCCGGTTTGCGGCTGAGCGGAGCTCCCCCTGTGGGAGCGCACTGATCACCAGGGGGCAGCTCCTGCGCTGAGCGTCTGCCCTCTGGTGGTCAGTGCACGTCATAGCAACCAGTCATTCAGTAATTTCGTTATTTGCATATTACCCTTTTATCATAGTATATAGACAGTCCGCAAAAAATGTTCCTCGAATGAACCCATGCCTTGGAATTTGCTGAGTTGGGGGCAGCCTTTCTCTTTTGGGCCGTTGTTTTTGGCAAGAGAAATAGCATATGGCCCTAAGTGGCCAGTCTGTAAAGAAAATGCTGAGGTTTTCTCATATGTACCTAACAATGTGTGGAAAGAAAAGACTGTTCTTATTTGCCCTCTTCTCCTTTTCCTTTTCCTCCTTTTCTTTTTTCAGTGAGGAGCAGAAAGTCAGTTTTGGCTTTGACATTTAGATCTTTTTTTTCCTTTTTTTTTTTTTATTGTGGTCCTATCTTTTTGGAAGTATTCTGTTGCTTTTCTTCATCCTGACCTTTTTCTCCTAAATAAAAGCTATTTTCAAACCCCAAACCTAGATTCCTGTCTCTGCTTGGGTGGCTACAGCTCTTAATGAAATGAAGGAATTATTGGCTTTTTGTTTATTTTTTTACTTTCACCTCCTGGCTTTCTAGTAGCTGTTTGGAATCAAGTGAGTTGTGGGGAAGAGGGCCAAACTCTAGCATAGCTTCCAGCAGCCTACGGTTATGTTTCCTAAATGACAGCAGCCCCTATTAAAATGTCTGCCTGAGAAAGCTCAGAGCCACCAGAAGAATTTACTGTTTAATCTAGCCAACACCTGCTGGTAATCCCTGACCTCCCTTTCTTAGGGCATTTCCTGGAAAGGGCTTACAATGATGAATCCTTCATTTTCCCATTGAGATGTATAGGGTGTCCCAAAAAATGTATACACATTTTAACAACTGAAACTCAATTTTGAAAATGAAATGTATTTTAATAACAACTGCCTTTATAATTGTTCAAAGTATATGGGTACATTTTGTTGGGAGACCCTGTATATGTCTCTCCCTATAAATTAGAAGAGTCTTTCTCAAAGACCTGAAAATCATTTCTTTGAAATGTAATCAGGAAGGATAAGGCTTCTGTCTGTGAGGATGGAATCCTAACTTCCATAATTGCCAGCTAGCAGACACAGGTGGCCCAATCGCATTTCCACTGACCGGCCTTTTGTAATTTTTCACTTCTCTGATTCTGCTTGAATCCCCTCTCCCTTCGTTCCCTCATTCTTCTTTTAAAATGCAGGCACTTCTGCACACCTCAGCTCCTTCCCCTCTTGTCAGTGGTTACTGAGTAAAATCAGTTTTCACTGCTTCAATTAATGTTTGACAGTGTTAATATTAGTAGTCAGAATGTTAACATTTTTGGGGGTCTTAATTTAAGACTAAGAGGTGAAAATAAGCTTTATTCAGCTTAGAGAAGAAGAATGATAGGTTTGTGAAGGTGGAAATTGCTATTTTAGAGCATCCAGCTTGCTGTTTAAGGGGAAAATCAGGTGCAGCTTCTCTAAATATTTTCCCCAAGGCTTAGCATAGGTACTTTGTCATGTAGTCAGATGTCTTTGATTCATCTGGAAATAAGTTATCATCCTAGCTGAAGGTCAAACACTTTTAAGTAGGGCTGAGCAGCTGTGAAACTTGTAAAAGAATAAGTTTTTTAAAGAGTCAGGTTAGGAAATACACTAGTGACTTCTCTGAGATAATTCTTATAAGTTACCCTATGAAATGGGGCTGACAACCACTTAGGCACCAGAGAGAGAAAAACAAGTTTAGAGTGGAATTGAAAGAGGCATAAGGTATGGAGTCTAAAGAAATCAGTCAAATCCAGGTTATACCTACAAGGCTGGAAGCCTTTGGGCAGGTCACTCTTGGAGTGTCAAGAGTAAAAATTTGTCTATTTTACAGATTTTCCATTACCTAGAAGGAAATTAAAGTTAGCCTGGTCAGTTCAATTTTATCAACCAGTTCAACTTTTTGCTATCAAACTTGCTGGACTCTGCAGTACTAGGATTTGACTTACATTTGATCCAACTCTTTCCAAATTCTGATGGTTAGTATAAACAATACAGTATGTTTAATATACACATTGGGGCAGCTAGATGCTGCTCAGGCAGGAAACTGAACCTGCCTCACTTGGTTAATCTTCAGCCAGTGCGAAGGCAGCCCGGATAGCTGGAGAGAGCTGTTCACCTGGTGCTGTTGATCGTCTGTAGGGGAGGAAGTGTCCCCTGTAATGGGGGTACAGTGGACCTACGGTTGAGCCTTGGAGAAGTCCCTGGAGTCAGAAATCTGGTTCTTGTCCTGCTCTGCCTTTTCTTCAGTGAGTGACTGCGGGAAAGTTGTTTCATTTTTCTAACTCTCATTTTCTTAAATTTCAGGATAACATCTAAAGTTCCTTCCAGCTGCAGAATTGTCTCAATAACCTTTGCCCTATGGTAAAGGACTTCAACAATCTAAAAACTTAGCCAAAAGGTCCATTAATACTACTTTGCATTTGGTTATAACACCATTCATATGAAATTATATCTCCTTAAACAAATCACTTTAAGTATCTAAGATAATCTATGATTGGATCTTATTACCCATTTCCCCCCATTATTAAATTTTCTTAAAAAATATATTTTATTGATTTTTTTACAGAGAGGAAGGGAGAGGGATAGAGAGTTAGAAACATCAATGAGAGAGAAACATCAATCAGCTGCCTCCTGCACACCCCCCACTGGGGATGTGCCCACAAGCCCATGCCCTTGGTACATGCCCTTGACTGGAATCGAACCTGGGACCTTTCAGTCCACAGACCGACACTCTATCCACTGAGCCAAACCAGTTACGGCCCATTATTAAATTTTATCAGGCATATGGGAGCAAGAACAGAAATGTCAGTTTCTGCAGTTGGTTTTTTGACTTTGGTATTGTGGTTTCTGATGGGAAAAGATTGAAATAGGCAGTAAGGAGACTTCAGTAGCTTGTCACTTTTCAGGAGTCTATTCTTATATATGTCATTTAATCTATCTATATAAAAGCCTAATATGCAAAATGTCCCCTTGGGAATTCAACTGGGAGACCGGGAATTCGATCGCTCGCTATGACATGCACTGACCACCAGGAGGTGGCGTGGAGCTAAGGAAGGTCCTGGCCCGCAGCCAGGGAAGGGATGCCCCGGCTGGTAGCTGGAAGGCCCTAATCAGCCCTGATTGCCCGCCAGGCCTAGGGACCCTACACGTGTACAATCAGGCAGGCAGGCAGAGTGCTTAGGGGCGATCAGGTAGGCAGAGGTGGGTAGGGGTGATCAGGCAGGCAGGCAGAGTGCTTAAGGGCGACCAGGCAGGTAGAGTGCTTAGGGGCAATCAGGCAGGCAGGCAGAGTGCTTAGGGGTGACCAGGCAGGCAGAGGCAGTTAGGGGTGATCAGGCAGGCAGGCGAGCAGTTAGGGGCCAGCGGTCTTGGATTGCGAGAGGGATGTCTGACTGCTGGTTTAGGCCAGATCTCCAGGGATCCCTGCATGATTGGGCCTAAACCGGCAGTCAGACATCCCCTGAGGGTTCCTGGATTTGAGAGGGTGCAGGCTGGGCTGAGGGACCCCCGTCCCTGTGCACGAATTTTGTGCACCAGGCCTCTAGTATAGTAATAAAAAGTAAATCTACTTTTTTTTTTTTTTTTTTTTTTTTAAATATATTTTATTGATTTTTGACAGAGAGGAAGGGAGAGAGATAGAGAGTCAGAAACATCGATGAGAGAGAAACATCGATCAGCCGCCTCCTGCACATCCCCCACTGGGGATGTGCCCGCAACCCAGGTACATGCCCTTGACCGGAATCGAACCTGGGACCTTTCAGTCCGCAGGCCGACGCTCTATCCACTGAGCCAAACCGGTTTTGGCTAAATCTACTTTTTAAAAATATATTTTTATTGATTTCAGAGAGGAAGGGAGAGGGAGGGAGGGAGATAGAAACATCATTGATGAGAGAGAATCATGGATCGGCTGCCTCCTTCATGCCCCCTAAGTGGGGATTGAGCCTGCGACCCAGGCATGTGCCCTTGACTGGAATGGACCCTGGGACCCTTCGGTCTGCAGGCTGATGCTCTATCCACTGAGCCAAACTGGCCAGAACAGTCTATTTTTTTTTTTTTTTTTAGTCAACCCCATTTCCCAAAGGAAATGGTTACAGTTTCTGTGAATCCTTTCTATTCTCTGTATCTATATAAGCATATTTATCCCTCCTTGTGTTGCATATTTAAAACAATATCATATAGGAAGCGCATGCAGACCTATTTTCCTCTTTTTTTTTTTTATAACTACATATCATTCCATATATAATGAACCATAATTTATGGAATATTTAACTTGTTTCTACCCATTTGCTCTTACAAATAATGTTGGAATACTCATCCATAACTTTGTACATATTATTGTATACCTGTGGGAGTAAACCTGTAGGATAAATTCCTCAAAGTGGAATTGTTGGTCCTGAAGGTAAGTGCATAAATTAGTGGACAAATTTAAAAAAAATCCTTAATACACTTCTCTTTTGTTGTTGTTAATCCTCATTCGAGGATATTTTTTTCCATTGATTTTTAGGAAGGGAGGAGGAGAGGCAGAGAGAGAGAGAGAAACATTGATGTGAGAGAGACACATCAATTGGTTGCCTCCACACATGCCCCAACCAGGGCTGGGGATAGAGCCTGCAACCGAGGTACATACCCTTGACCGGAATCAAACCCATAACCCGTTAGTCAGCGGGCCAGTGCTCTATCCACTAAACTGGCTAGGGATAGAGCACTTCTAATGGAAACAGATATTGTTTTAATTTATAAGTCAAGTAAGTATTTAAACTATGTTGGAATCATAAAATAGCACTCCTGATAAACTTTATTATGACAATATTTATGCCAGATATAGATTAAAACCTTGTTCTAGTTTTAAGTAAACTTCTCATTTATGGAACACTTGAGGGTAGAAATCTGTGGTATTGAGAAACCAACTAAACTTGTCAGCTACAAATGTTGTATATATTATTCTGTTGACATCAAAGAATAAAGCATAATTTTAACATTGTATTGGGGAGGTATTTTTCTTTCTTTTAAATAATGGGAATAAGTGTCTTTAACTTTGTTTATATAGGGCGCAGACCATCATGAAGGCTCGATTAAAAGGAGCACAGACAGGTCGAAACCTCCTGAAGAAAAAATCTGATGCCCTAACTCTTCGATTTCGACAGATCCTAAAGAAGATCATAGAGGTAGAATGAACTTCGCTTAGAACAGTATTTATTTTGGAAATATCTAAGGAAAATCCAGCCTGGCTGTTGACATTTTAATTTTTCTTTGTTATTTTAATTAATTTTCTTTCAAAAGTAAAAATACCATTATAAAGTAATGAGTTTTAATGGTTCATTTAATAAAATCCAAATTCCTTACTCTTGTTCTCTAGCCTCACTTGATCTAATCTGGCTCCTACTTGCCTCTTTGACCTCATTTGCTCTGTTCTTCCGAACATCCTCCTCTAGGGTCTTTGCATTAGCTGTTTTTTTCCTGCTGGAAATGCTCTTTTCTCAGAACTACTTATGACTGGCTCCTCTGTGCATTCTGGTCTCTCCAGAGAGGCCATCGCTGACCACCCAATCTGAAGTGACCACTGTATTTACTTCTGTCGTGTTTCCTTGTTTTTATCATAGCACATACTACTGCAGTGATGGCGAACCTATGACACGCATGTCAGAGGTGACACGCGAACTCATTTTTTTGGTTGATTTTTCTTTGTTAAATGGCATTTAAATATATAAAATAAATATCAAAAATATACATCTTTGTTTTACTATGGTTGCAAATGTCAAAAAATTTCTATATGTGACACGCACCAGAGTTAAGTTTGGGTTTTTCAAAATGCTGACACGCCGAGCTCAAAAGGTTCGCCATCACTGTACTACTGCATGGTATTTGTTTGATAGTTTACCCCCACTAGAGAATGTAAGTTCCATGAGAAGGGGACTCTGCCTTTTCAGCAATATATTTTCAATATCTAGAACAGTGTTGGCAGCTAGTACATTTGACTCAATGTTTTTTGGATAAATGATGTATGAATACAGTGGTATATAAAAAAGTGAAGGTTCTTTCCCATTTCCCCTCTCCTACCCCCAACTATCCTTCTTTCATTTCCCAGAGTTCCTTGTGAGACTCTGTTTTATATCCTTTCCATCTTCTCTCTCTGTCTCTTTCTCCCTGAATATCTCAATCTTTTTCTTTGGTAGCACATATTGAAAGTATTGCTTTTGTAAAGCATATATCAAGAGTATGGTATCATGTGTGGCTATATGTCCACACACAGATTTTTTGGTAACAAACATGCATGCAAGTATACACACACATACATACATACATACATATTTATATTTATATAACATTTTCTGCCCCACTCTCCCTCCCTTCGCTCCATGGCAGAATATGATGAACAGCTTTCTACATCATATAGTTCGGTCTCATTCTTTATAAAAGCTGAATGGTACTCCTTTGCATGGGTGATGGAATTTACCGTTTCTCTATTGATGGATGTGTAGTTTTACCATTTTGTGGGGGAGGGTACTCTTAAGTCCTTATGTGTATGTATGCTAGCAGTTTTTTGGAAAAGCCCTAGAATCTCAAGAATCATTTAATTGTTTGATAGATAACTCAAATTGCTCTCTAAATTGTTATACTAATTTACATTTCTGCTAAATGATTAGTGAGAGGACCTATTTTCTTAAATTCTTCTTAGTTGGGTATTAATTTTTTTGTTGTTGCTAATCTGTTGTGCTAAAATTGCTATCTTATTTTAGTATATTTTTTTATTTCAGAGAGGAAGGGAAAGGAGGAGATAGAACAGCAATGATGAGAATCATTGACCAGCTGCCTCCTGCACTTTTCCTACTGGGGATTGAGCCCAAAGCCTGGGCATGTGCCCTGACCGGGAATTGAACGGCTGGGCTATTTTATAATTTTGAAAATAAACCTTTATCTTGAATCCTTTATTTTTTATTTATCTTTTGGTGTGTGGGGGGGTGATGTGAGGAGGTAGGGATTTAGCTTCATCATTTTGTAAATGCATGACCAGTTGAGTGGTCTCTTTTCATTGCTAAATTCCACTATAGTCCTGGGGCTGTTTCTGAACTCTATTTCATTTCATTGACTTAGTGTCCCAGTACCAGATGTATTTCTTTATAGTTACACATTTTTAATACTTGGTAAAGTAACTCTGTACCCACTGTCCCAGTTATACTTCCCTTAAAAATTATTGGATAGCCCGAACCGGTTTGGCTCAGTGGATGGAGCGTCGGCCAGCGGACTGAAGGGTCCCGGGTTCGATTCCGGGCAAGGGCATGTACCTTGGTTGCGGGCACGTCCCCAGTGGGGGGGTGTGCAGGAGGCAGCTGATAGATGTTTCTCTCTCATTGATGTTTCTAACTCTCTATCCCTCTCCCTTCCTCTCTGTGAAAAAATCAATAAAATATATATTAAAAAAATGATTGGATATTCTCAAACATTAAATATTCCAGATTTATTTTAGAGTCACTATGCCATTAGGATTTGACCACACTGTAGTGACTTTAGAGATTAATTTGAGCAAATCATTATGGACCCATTCAACAAAAACATACTCCTGCAGTAAAGATTCAGTTTTCTCTTTCTTAATGTCTTTATTTTGATGTTTTATTTATAAAAACTCATGGTTTTGCAACATGATTGGTGACTGTAACTAAACCTGTTAAAGCAAAATTGGAAATTTTTATTTTTTTATCATTATCAAATCAATGTTTATATTTACATGCATACCTGACATGAAATACCGATGATATTGAAGCAACATGACTATGATTTTTCCTGGTGAAATAACCTGGTTGAGTCAGCTGTTGGTTTGTCCTTTTCCAGACTAAAATGCTGATGGGTGAAGTGATGAGAGAAGCTGCCTTTTCACTTGCTGAGGCCAAGTTCACAGCAGGGGACTTCAGGTAAGAAGACTAAATTGGGTGTTTTGAAAAATCAGTGCTCTATGTTCATACCATTTTAAATTTAAAAATATTAGCATTAAAGACAATTGCTATATTAATAATAAGGAAGGACACTTTTAACCCCATCCCCTTAACATCACGGTCTTCATTACTACCCACATGTATCTGTTACATAGTTGTAGGCACAAGATACTTAATATTTATGGTCCATTTTTATTTAACATTGTATCATAAACATTTTTTCCCTTCTTTTCACTTAGCTGCATAATCTTTCTCTAGATGTACCATAGCTATTAACCTTTTCTCCTAATGGAAGGCCTTTGGGTTGATTTGCTGATGTTTTTGGTATTAGAAAAGGTGCTCGATCCCCGGCGTGGTGTGTGCAGGAGGCAGCCGATCAGTGACCCTCTCTCCCTCTCCCTTCCTCTCTGAAGTCAATAAAAATATATTAAAAAAACGGGGGGCGGGGTGTGTGTGTGTGTGTGTGTGGCATGACTTTCATCGCTTTTGTCATATCAATATATGCTTTACAAAGCATTCAAAATAGTTTAGTATTCCTTTACAAAGGGGTTTTGCCAATTTACTTGTTATGTAATTCCCCAAATAAACCTGTGAAGTAGACCAGGTAAGCAGTTATTCCCAGTTAAGATCAGTGCCTTCCTGAGTCAAATGGCTATTTAGGGGCAGAGGTGGAAGTTATTTTCAGGGGCTTTGATTTTAGTGTGTTTTTTTTCTTAATTTTTGTTGTTAATCCTTAACTGAGGATATTTTTCCCATTGATTTTTAGAGAGAGTGTGAGGGAGGGAGAGAAAGGAAGGGAGGGAGAAGGGAGTGAGAGAGCGAGAGAGACTGAGAAAGAAACAACGATGAGAGAGAGAGACATTGATGTGAGAGAGACACATCAAATGCTTGCCTCCTGCACAAGCCCTGACTTGGGCCGGGGATCTAACCTGCAACCCAGGCATGTGCCCTTGACTGGGAATAGAACCCGTGACCCTTCGGTGCTTGGGCCAACACTCGAATCAGAGTCAGACAGGCCAGGGCTGATTTTAGTCTCCTTTACTCAGTGACACACTGCCTTATTCTTAGTGTTTCTTACCTGTCTAGGAGCATTACCAGTGGGCCACGTCTTACAGCCTGAGGGCCATGAGGCCTTTGAAGCAGTAGACTAAGTGTTGCCGGTGTTGGTAGGATAACACCTTGGCACTGGCTTTTCCAAGCAGAGGGAGGGAATCAATAATGTGTAAGTGGTATGTGAATACCTTAGGGTGGTTATAGGGAAAACACTTTACAATAAAAATGAGGAGTCAGACAAAGCCAGATGGAAGTTAGGTAAGTTCTAGAAAAGGAATTGTACTCGTTTTGCCAAACTTACAAGTTTTGAACAGCAAACCTAAAAGGAAAGAAAGCTTTTTCTAAATTACATTAACGGAATGAAAATCCCATGTCTGACTAAAAACTCAAGCGATCCAAATACTATAAAATCATTCTTTGTTGTTGTTTTTTTATGACTAATTTTTATTCTTTGCTCTCTGAGGCCCTCCTGTGGAAGTAGTGATTTTTGTCCTTTTCTGGAAAAAGACTATTATCAGAACATACTTAATTGTGAAAGTATCCAATGGTAGGTTTATTTTTCACTCTAAAAAATCAACTAAACCAAGGCTCCCTTCTTCCCCCCTGCAGCACCACAGTTATCCAAAATGTGAATAAAGCCCAAGTGAAGATTCGAGCAAAGAAAGATAATGTAGCAGGTAATTTTTCAACTGTTAAGATTCCATGGGGGAGAAAAGGTGACATTTTAAAATTAATCTGTTTATATAGCAATTAGAGGCCTGGTGCACAAATTCATGTACAAGGGGTGTCCCTTGGCCTGGCCTGTGGGATGGGGCTGAAACCAGCTCTCTCACATCCCCTGAGGGGTCCCAGATTGCAAGAGGGCATAGGCCAGGCCGAGGCTACCCCACTGGTGCACGATCAGGGCTGGGAGGGATGCAGGAGGTTGGCCAGCAGGGGAGGGACCGCGGGAGGGCTCCAGGGCTTTACTGGCCCCTCTTGCTCAGTCCCTAGCAGCAAGCTAACCTACTGGTCGGAGCATCTCCCCCTGTTGGTCAGTACATGTCACAGCGACTGGTCGACTGTCTGCCCCCTGGTGGTCAGTGCATGTCATAGCGAGCGGTTGAGTGGCCTTAGCATATCATTAGCATATTACGCTTTGATTAGTTGAACAGCCGACTGGACACTTAGCATATTAGGCTTTTATTATATAGGATGTCTGGATATCCCAGTTAATCTTTTCTACTTAGAGCAAGTTGATTGGCTTTACATGTTAAACCCATTTTAACTGATGATTTCTAGGGAGTTAGGGTAGGGAAAATGGGAAGTTGTTTAATGTATATAAAATTAGGGTTATACAAGATGAACACATTCCAGAGATATGCTGTACTGTATAGTGCCAATAGAATAATATGGTGGTGTGCACTTAAAAACTTGTTAGGAGAATAGATCTGATGTTAAGAGTTCTACACACACACACACACACACACACACACACACAGGGAAAGGACACATAAAATCTTTTGGAGATGATGGTGTTTATTTCCTTGATTATTGTAATGGTATCATGGGTGTATGCATATGTCTAAACTCATCAAAATGCATATATTAAATATGTGCAATTTTTTTTGTATATTAAGTATATCTCAGAGCTGAAGAAAAAAAAAACAACCAGATCCCTTATTACTCAGGCTAATTTAATTTTTGAATAGGATTGAACCATTAGGAAGGCAGGTTCCTAATTTTATTCCTTGAAACCAGTTACAATTCCAGACAATCTGTTGACTCTTTCTGTGTTTAACAGGTGTTACCTTGCCAATATTTGAACATTACCATGAAGGAACTGACAGTAAGTGTCTCTGGGCTCTCTGATTCCTCTTTAAATGAACCTTGTTCTGGAAAATGGTGCTAGATTGAGTTTGGTGGTTCCCATGTTAGAGCCTTATCTGATTAGGACAGTAGGTAATCAGTTCATCAAAAAGGTGTTATGGCAGGGAGTCATTAAACATTGTACATGTCTGAAAATACTTTATTTTAACCTCGAGACATATAAGTGTACAGTCATGTAACATTTTTAAAATATAAGCTCATGGCCTTTCTTTGCATATGAATTCACTGTTTAGACTTCTAGGTTTTCTTTCTGCATAAACCATACCCATAATACATTGTTTATAATTTCCAGTTTGGATCTCTTTAAAGTAGAAAAAGATCTTAGACACTGATGCAATCTGAATGCTGAATCTCCCTAGAATTTTATAGCCCACTTTCATTTTTCTTTTTTATAACTGTCTCACTATTTCCTAATTTGACAGCTTTTTTGTAGTAAAACATCTTTGTTGAGTCTGTCCAAAGTAATCAGATTTTTTTTAGAAATATAAAAGTGTTCTTCCTTTAGCACTCATCTTTCATTGGTCCACATAAAATATTTAGTATAGTTCGAATAAAGTAGAGCATTCTGGAGAGTCACCTATTAACAGAGTATCATTGTACTGGGGCATCAGGCGGCAGTGTGTTCTACTAGGGAATGGAGCACGTTGGTTACTTCAGCAATCTGGTCAAGTGGGGGTTGGTTAAACACCTCCTGTAGTTAGAATAGTATCCTGTGGATACTGTCATGTCCGATAGTGTCTGGGGAGGCAGAGGGGGACTTCATGTTTGCATTTCATAGAGATAGTATATTTGTTTTTCCATTTTGGCACTGTTCTGACATCATCTTTTGGGGAATTTGAAGGGGAAGATTATTCTCCAATTACAGATGTTGTCTAACCGGTTCTTTCAGGTTATGAACTCACTGGCTTAGCCAGAGGTGGGGAACAGCTGGCTAAATTAAAGAGGAACTATGCCAAAGCAGTGGAGCTCCTGGTGGAACTCGCCTCGCTGCAGGTAGGCAGAGAACTCGCGCTGTTTGGCTTCTAATATTTGAGTGCGGGAGAGTCAGATCTTGGCTCAGAGGGTCCTAACTCAGTACTTCAAACTGTTTTCATGGTCCTCTGTGAAACAAGTCAAAGATGTTTTGATTTCTGAAATAGTGACTTTGCACCATTGTCCCATCTTGTGTTACTAACAAAATGTGCAGTGGTGGTTTCACTCTGCTAGGTGAGGACTGCAGCTTTCAATGCAGGTTTAACACGGTGTATGAGTGAAAAGCCGGGTTTTCCTTTGTGGCTAGTTAATGTGTATCTAGGTCATTTGTGCCTGATTCTCTCTTCTTGCCATTTTTACAACTTTAGGTAAGTCTGAAGTAAGTTATAATAGCGTGGAGATAGTGTTAGCTCTATGGAAATCTCAGTTTTAACTTGTTGAAAGTACTAGTCTTGGTTTCCAAATGTCCTCGACAGGTGCCGTCTGAGTGGATCCCCAAGGAACAGGGCAGGATTAGGAAGACTTTGTACTTACATTTTATTTGTCCTCTGATTTTAGACTTCCTTTGTTACTTTGGATGAAGCTATTAAGATAACCAACAGGCGTGTAAATGCCATTGAACATGGTGAGTGCAAGCCTCTGGGGCTCTCGGTTCATCTGCTGTGCATGCCTCTACAGTTGTTGCATAACTGCGAGGATCCGGCCCTGACCGCCAGGTCGTACACAGCGCCCACAGTGGGTAGTGCAGTGAGTCAGTGGTGCTGTAAAGTATTATTAAGTGCTTTGATAGGAGGTGTATAATTTGGGTGTTAGACGAGAGTGGTGAGTTCAAAATTATGGAATATTTCATTCACTGCTGGTTATACATTTAGAATAAAGAGTAGAAACTATTTCTCAAGAGCTATAGTATTTTTAGTGCTTCCCAATGACTGAGTGAATGATGCATTTTTTTGAACACATCAAATATTTAACATTAAATCCCTCTCCCTTAGGCCTGTGTCCTACAGAAACAATGTCCTATATTCTCTTGATTTCTGAAAATAAATTTTCCCATTTGATGCATTATTTCCCATCTTTATTATTTCAAAACTGTGACTGCTAAGTATTAATGTAATACTTTTTGCTTAAGAAACTCAGTTTTCATTAAAGGAACATTTTTTCATTTTAAGGTAAGGAGAAAAATTTGAATAGCAGAGAAGTTATTTTGCTTTATTAGTGTTAAAGAGAAAGTTACCTCGTTTTTAAAAAACTGAAAACACATTTCCTGACTGCCTGCTAGTGCCAGCCCTTGTACATGGAGTTACAAGCAAAACAGAATGGATAACAGTTCCAACTCTCAAGTTGACATTCTAGAACAGGCACATTCCATGTAAAACAGACCCTTATGACTGACACAAAACACAGCTCACTGCATTCTCTGTGCCTGGATGCCCACTTTTCCACAGATTGCTGTATATTTGAGTGCGCGAGAGTCAAATCTTGTTCAATGTTATATATTCCTTAGGGGCCCGGTGCACGAAATTCGTGCGGGGGGGTGGGGGGTGGGAGGGGGTAGGAGGTTGGTCCCTCAGCCCAACCTGCACCCTCTCTAACCTGGGAACCCTCAGGGAATGTCCTACTGATGGCTTAGGCCTGCTCCCCCTGGTTCTCTGCTCTCTGTGGACCGGTCTGCTTGAGGCCCTGGTGTCTGCTCTCTGTGGGGGCCTGCTTGCCCTTTGCTGCCGGGGCCAGGGGCAAGCAGAGCCCTGGTGTCTGCTCTCTGGCTTGCCGCTGCAGGGGCAAGCAGGGCCCTGGTGTCGGCTCTCTGTGGAGGCCCTGTGGGGGACTGCTTCCCCTCGCTGCCACGGCCAGGGGCAAGCAGGGCCCTGCTGTCTGCTCGCTTGCTGTGGGGGATGTTCCCGCCCTGCCCCTGGCCGCTTGTGTGCATGCCAGCTTGGAGCGCCTGGGTCCCGGGGATGTTCCTGCCCCATCCCCAGCTGTTCCGTGCCTGTGCGTGTAGGCCCGGAGTGGCCGGGGGCATTCCGGGACCTCGGCCGCTCCGGGCCTACAGGTTCAGAGCGGCCAGGCTCCCGAGGACGCCTGTCCCCGGGACACAGGCTGCTTGGTGCCAGCGCACGTGCAAGTGGCCACCTCACCCCCAGTCGCTCGGCGCCTGTGTTTGCAAATTAACCTGCCATTTTTGCGGGCTAATTTGCATACTCACTCCTGATTGGCTGTGGGGAGTCACAAAGGTATGGTCAATTTGCATTCTTCTATTAGTGTAGACTAGAGGCCCAGTGCACAAAAATTTGTGCACTCGTGGGGGCGGGGGGATCCCTCAGCCCGGCCTGTGCCCATTCACAGTCCAGGACCCCTTGGGGGATGTCCACCTGTCAATTTAGGCCCACTCCCCGGGGGATCAGGCCTAAGCTTGCAGTCAGACATCCTCTGGCAGCCAGGGAGCCCTCGGGGGATGTCCGACTAAAGGCTTAGGCCCCCAAGGGATCGGGTCTAAACCGTTAGTTGGACATTCTTAGTGCTGCCACGGAGGTGGGAGAGGCTCCTGCCACCACCACTGCGCTGGCCAGCCATGAGCCAGCTTCTGGTTGAGTGGCACTCCCCATATGGAAGTGCACTGACCACCAGGGGGCAGCTCCTGCATTTAGCATCTGCCCCCTGGTGGCCAGTGCGCATCATAGCAACCGGTCATTCTGCCGTTCAGTCAATGTGCATATTAGCCTTTTATTATTATTATATAGGATGTCCCTATTTCCCCCCTTTTGCCCCCTCTACCCAGCTCTTGCCCCCCACTTCTCTCTGGCCATCACCATACTGTTGTCTGTGTCTATGGGTTGTGCATATATTTTCTTTGGCTAATCCCTTCTTTAAATTCACTTCTTTACATTTTTATTTTCAGATAAGTGCTTATAACTGCACTATTATATATTTTCTATTATATCATTTAGAATTAAGATATTTTTTAATTGAGCCCTTGTAAATTTTAGCACAATTTAATAAATTATGCTAGAAGCAACTAGGAGATTTTTCATGTAATGCAGATACATTTCAATTAATATTAATCTTTAATTTTTTAATATTTTAATTTGAAATAATCTCATACATGTAAAAAAAAACTACAAAATACTACAGCATATTATATGTACCCTTCACCCAATTTCTTAGGTGTTAATAATTTAAACATAACCATTATACAACTAACAAAATTTGGAATATATTTTTCTTATAATCTCTTTAATGTTAATCCATTTACTTTGTTTTTGTTAATCTTCACCCAAGGATATTTTTCCATTGAATTTTAGAGAGAGTGAAGGGAAAGGGAGAGACACATTGATTGGTTGCCTCCTGCACATGCTCTGATAGGGACTGGGGATCAAGCCAGCAACTGAGGTACATGCCCTTGACTGGAATCGAACCTGGGACCCTTCAGTCCACGGGCTAATGTTCTATCCACTGAGCAAAACAGGCAGCAGCTTAATTCATTTACTTTTAATCTATATGTGTCTTTATATTTAAAGTAGGTTTTGTTTTTGATTCACCCTCATAATCTTTTAATTGGTGCATTTATGCCACTGACTTTCAGAGTGCTTACTGATAGAGTTACTACCGTATCAGGTGGCTTCTGGGGCTTCTGGGGCAAGGCGGGGCCGGCTCCTGGGGGCTTCTGGGGCGGGGCTGCCTTGCTGCCCAGGACCCGCTGGTCGGGTCCCAGGCGGCAAGGCAAGGCGGGCCGGCCTGCCCTGGATGGTGGCGCGCTGGCGGCTCATGCTGTTCCGCTCTGCCTGCAGTATGCAAATTAGCCGCTATCTTTGTTGGCAGTTAATTTGCATATCGTGCTGATTAGCCAATGGGAGGCATAGCGAAGGTGTGGTCAATTACCATGTTTGTCTATTATTAGATAGGATATAAATTCAGTGAAATATATATTGTGGTCCAATGTTACCTGTCTATAGAAAAGACATAGAAGGGCATATACCAAAATGTTTATAATCGTTACTTTAGGGTGGTTGGATTATACTGCATTTCCTTTTATGTTCTTGTTTTCTAAATTTTCTGCATTAAATGTACATTGATTTTATAATTAGAAAAAATAACTGGTATACAAATGAGCACTGGCAATTATAAGAAAAAGGTTGAAAGTTCTCACGTGTATATTGTTTTTAAACCCTAGTCATCATTCCCAGGATTGAACGCACCCTTGCTTATATCATTGCAGAGCTGGATGAGAGAGAGCGAGAAGAATTCTATAGGTTTGTTGGAATTGGCAATTATTGATCATTTTGTTTTCCATATTCCAGTGTCTCTATTTGCTGAGAAATTTGTTGGCTTCTGTTCTTTAGAATTAGCATAGCTTGCATTTTACTCTGATTTGTAGGAAGCAAGAAATAATCTTGCCAAAGGCTGTGAGGACAGATCTATGCCACGTTTTGCACATACCTAAAACAGCAATCCCCAAAAGCTTTGGTCAGAGGAGCTATTAATAGACTTGGTAATTTTAAAAAGTGAAACTGATTTATGGGGGTGTCTGTCTCCCACATAAAAAGAAACTGGATTAATCAATCAGTATGTATTACATGTTGACTATGTTCCAGAAGGGGACATCACATAATAGTGTAAACCATACCATTAGAGAACTGGTGCAGTACTTGGAGAGAAATGCACGTATATAATTGGTTATGAACATTCAGAGCTAGTAGGGTCAATAAATACTAAGTAGGTGGGGCATAGGGTCAGTGTTCCAGGTTCCGAAGTGGGAGCCAGATGAAGGCAGGCATATTCAGGGAAGACATGGCCCTCTTAACTCTGAGCAGCGTCTGAGTAGGATTTATAATCTTAATTATCAAAGTTTATTTAGTTCTGTCCTTCAGTGATGTTTAGGGTTGTGGTGAGCCAAATGGAATGATACAGAATTTTAATAAATGCCTAAATGCTCAAAATCTGTTCCAATATCAGGAAATAGATTTCAAAGTTTATTCACCTTGGGGATAGTTTTTGAAATCAGTTATTAGCTTAAAATATGTGTATCCTACCTCAAATCTTCTCTTAATGGGCTATAAATTACTAAAATTGAAATTAAAATAAAGTTTTGTCCTAGTTTGTGCTTATTATCCTTGTTACAAAACTAGAAGAAAGCAAATCTACTTAGTACTGAAATAGCATTCAGAAAAACCCCTTACTTTACAGGTTAAAGAAAATACAGGAGAAGAAAAAGATTCTCAAGGAAAAAACTGAGAGGGAATTGGAGAAACGGAAGGTAGCTGGAGAGGTGACGGAGCCTGCCAATCTTCTGGCTGAAGAGAAGGATGAGGATCTTCTGTTTGAGTAATCTTGCCTGCTCTGGTTCTTCTTGCCTGCTCTGGTTCTTTCAGAAGTCCTGCCGTGACATCATTTTAGTTCAGTGTGTAGGTTTGGTTCGTGTGGTTATTTTTTGGTCTAATTTCACTGGTTGTAAAACTTCCCTGGATGTCCATTTATGGGTTACTTGTGCAGAATCCTAATTTACCAACCATTGATCACAGATGAGATTTAGAGAACCTGCCTAGGAACTTGTAGAATTTATTCTGCAGGAGTGTCATCCTACCCCATTTATAAATGGTTACAAGTGATCGGCTTACCAAGCATATTAGGAAATTCCCCTTAGGAACCAGTGGTCTCAGGCCAATACAAGGAGGCCAGCTACTGTAGGAGCACCCTCCATTCCTACCCACCCACACCCCTGGCGCTGCTGACATAGCTGCAGCCATCCTGTGTTTCTGTGGTACTTCTCCAGCTCTAGGAAAGCCTTCCCTTAATTTACCTTGCATGACAGGTCTCTGTTTGTTCTTTCTGTCATGGAACAGTTGTGCCAATTTGCATGTGACTGTGGTATAAACAGTAAAATGATTAAAAATGAGTTGCTCATTTTTTAAAAAGAAATTAAGGAAACAGAACTTAATATCTGTGCTGGTAGGGAGTATTCCTCTATGGTGAAGAATAAGTTAAAAGATGTGTGTGTTTCACACAGTGGTTCCAATGGACTGACTTCTGGCACAAATGTAAAGACAGGATGGTCGTTACATATGCTGAAACCTTAAATGGCAGAGGATATAAATAAAGCAAAAAAAAAAGTACTTGGTGGCCTTTTTTATTTGAAATATAATTTTACTTTTTATTTTTACAATACAGTGTGCAGTATAACATCTCAAAATAATAGAGTGCAGATACAGGACAAGAGTACAAAGGAGGATTAACAATGTCAGAAAGGTCACCTTATTAAGGCTAAATCCCTGGTTCATATTTTCACACATTCATAAAATTACATTCAAATTATTCCTTATTGATACTTATTCCTTATGCCATGAGAAAAGGGAAAAAAATCCAGACATTAGATTTTCATTGATAGCAAATCTGGATTAGTCTAAATACTGTTCTCCTTTTCATTTGTTCTGACTTAAGATTTACTAAAGGGAGATATTTCCTTATTTGAACTAGCACGTGCATTTTATTAGCTATTGGTATCATTCCTATAAGTGGTTAAGACCTCCCCCACTCTGGGGTCTCCAATCAGAACCACAGGGGGCAGGAAATGGAACTGGCCACAGTGGCTAGGTGTACAGCAAGGGTTGTTTCCATTTTCCTTCAAGGAAGTTAGCAACAACTCAGTGTTCACTTTGCTGAGGGACTGTGTTCACTATCAGCACATCCATATCACTGGGAGAAGCCTTTCTATACCTCTACATTGCTGATGAGGAAAGAACTGTAAGACTTCATTGACCCCCAAAATATCTCGTCACTTTAGACTTCCTAAAGCATACTATGGGATGGCATGTACTCTGGTTTGGGATTTGCTTGTTAAAGCCATATCTGAGTCTTGCTAGCACATGGCATATGTGGATCAATGGTCTGCAGATTAACTCAGGGAATGGAACAGCCACTGACTGACACTACCTGAAATCTCATTCTAACGCAATTCAAGCTGCCAACATTTTAAATCTTAGAGTTAAAAACAGTTGTCAGTTATGTTAAGCACCTCACAAAACTCCACTGTCTACCACTGACTGCCTTTCATTTCCGAGGAGAAAAACTGTAAGACTGAGAAGATGAAGTGCTTATATTCCTTGGTTTCCAATGCTAAACATCAGTGTGAGCTTTGCACTTCCTGCTATAAACTTGGAGTGTTTCAGACCTGAAGAGACGGTGTGTATGGAATTCCTTCTCTTAACCCAGGATGTTTCTTCCTAATGAACATCTTGAATTTCCACATAAGATACACACTGCAGCCACTTCAACACCATGCAAATTTGAACAGAAAAAGGCAACGTATAAACTGTACATTTGTTCAAATATAAGTATGTAGACAAAAAATCAAATATACATATGACACAAACTACCCATTAAAAACTGCTTACATTAAATTAAGTGACAATTCAATATTATTCCAGTGTTTAGCTTTGAGAACAAGAAATGTAGCTAAAGTCATCACAAAAATAAAACGACATTCACATTTGAGGTTGTTTGTCACACATCACACCATCCCTAAAGGCTTGAAAAGACTACAAATCAACTTTCCATGCCAGTGTGAAAATCCCCTTAGTTTAAACATTTATGATTTAACAAGCTATTGCATTATGGTCCTAAGAGACAGATGTTGTTAGGACAAAGGCCTCTATATATGTTTAACTTCCCCCACCCCCACCCATGTTCCTTTCCTTAAAATGTCAAATGACTTTCAGGTCATTCTTTCCTTCTGATCTCAAAGTCAATTGTCATAGTATTTCCCTCAGATATAATTTTAGTCCAATCTGAACAAGTGTTGTGTTAACAACCATTTGTCAATCTATTAAATATTAGTATACAGTACAGCAGCTATATTCATCACAGAATTCCAGTTTATTACCTGTATATAGCACAGTCATCAAATTATACTGTGCTCCTATATAAAAAATGCAAAAACTGTCAAAGGTGCTATGTCCTTTCATGTATATAAAAAACTTCATTATGAGAAACTTTAATAATCAACACAGTTTATATGAACATCTGCCATTCATAAAAATGTAACTTATACATTCTGTTGTACTATGCAGATCAGAGAAAGGAAGCAAGGTTATCAAATCAGTTGTGACAATTTAAGGAAAATTCAAAAAAATCATATCTTTCAAAAGACCATCATGCGCTTAACTAGATCAGAGTCTGTAGTAAAGTCCAATTCACAAAGCTTGAGCTAAAAACTGGTGCTTCTAACGGAATGTTTTTCAAGAATTAAAACAAGTGAATTCAAGCCTACGAGTAGCTCCAGACCAAAGTGGCACCTTAAAAAATATTTTAATTACTCTAAACTATTTAATGTATTTTTTGTAGTGAGTTCTTGAAATCTGGTGCGTATATACTTTCAGCACAAAAAATTTTTAAGGACAGTATTTCTGATGACTAAGTCAGTTATCTAACTAAATAAAATTTTGCCCAGTACACAGCAGCACAGTCCCTACCCACCCCCCAATTCCCATGAAGTCATTTAAGTTAACTGTTAAATAACATTAATATTTGTAACTATGTGAGACATGGGCTGCTGAGTATATACACACACGTTTTTGATGGAACTATGCCTAGGCAGAAAAGATTTAAGTGAAAACGAAAGGTTTTTACATGGATAAAACCTTTGAAAGCTTACATTTAGAATCCCCAAATGAGGCAAGAACCAAAAGCCATAGGGAATAAAGACTGCTGTGCACAAATTAGCTACGGGGATTTTCTTCTCACTAGTTTGAGATCTAGCAACAGGCGTACATTGCGTGCCACCTTACCCTCACAGTCTTGCTGAAGTATCAGGTTTACCTTCGTACTGGCAGTGCCAGATCAAGTCCAATCATGCCACAGATGGATGTTTCCTTCACCTCAGCCAAGTGGACGGCACCCACTGAGGTTCAGTATCAAGTTTGTTAATTAACCTAAGTAATTCCTGATAGGCTTTATCAAGATCTGAATTCACAATTGCCGTGTCAAAGTAGTGACCATTGTTCTGCTCCATTTCTCTAGTTTTCTCAATGATTTCTCTCAACTCTTCTGGCTGTAAAGAGTAGATAAAAAGTGTAAAGTTAACGCCTTACCACAGGTGGCCAAGGAACAAGTAAACTGCTTTCCTTCTCTCACAATACTCCCCCTCAGGAGCTCCTCCCAGCCTTGTTGTGCCCACAGTGACTTCCTTTGCTCTTCTGGCATCTTCAGGACTCACACTGTGAGTCATTTGGGATGCAATATAATCTATTTATACTGTGATTTAGGTTTTCATATGTTTCTGTCTTATCTCACCCACAAGACCTCAAGAGCAAAGACGGTTACTTTGAGTTCCCCACAGACATTCATTTTAAAATGTTTTAGGGCATCCTAACCTCTTCCTAAAAAGAACATCTTCTGTAACACCGAGTGAACCTTTTTTTTTAAATTTTTTTTATTTTTTTTTTTAAATATATATTTTATTGATTTTTTACAGAGAGGAAGGGAGAGGGATAGAGAGCTAGAAACTTCGATGAGAGAGAAACATCGACCAGCTGCCTCCTGCACACCTCCTACTGGGGATGTGCCCGCAACCAAGGTACATGCCCTTGACCGGAATCAAACCTGGGACCTTTCAGTCCGCAGGCCGACGCTCTATCCACAGAGCCAAACCGGTTTGGCCCGAGTGAACCTTTATGGGTGGAGCAAGAGTGGCAGGACCCAAAGCGCCATCTATTCTTGGCTCTTATAGAGCCCCTGTTCTTTATTGCAGAGTTAGGCAAGTTAAACATCTTATTGGAAAAGCAATCAATAGAATGGGTATCTTTTTTAATGAAAATATTGCTGGTCAACCCAAGATTTAATAATTGAATACAGCTGACCCTTGAACAACACAGGTTTCAACTGCACAGGTCTACTTATAGGCAGATTTTTTTCAATAAGCATCTGTATAACTTTTCGATCCGAGGTTGGGAGTCTGCGTATGTGGAGGGCCAATTGATCTACACCATTTTATACAGGGGACTTGAGCATCTTCGGATTTTGGTATCCAGTAGAGGCCCTGAAGCCAATCCCCCACATGTAGCTAAGTACATACTCAGCTTAATATGTTAAATTTCTACTCTGTTTTCAATACACAAAGGTCTTTAAGATGCAAAAACTATACTAAGAAGAGTTTGGGAAACAACACAGAGCAGGCTACTTTCAAATATTGGGTAAGGGAAACAACTATTTCACATAGACAAGCAGGTGGCAAGGCTGTGTGCCTCTGATTATCAGGCACAATTATTCAAGAAAGTGAAACTACCTCCAAACCACCCCTGTCAATAAAGAAAACTAAACTCAAGTCCAAATGTGTGATATAAAAGTTACCCACTATATTGGACCCATAATACAAAACTAGTTATATCATTTAGCTGGTTGAACTTCTGTAACAGCAGGAACACATATTAAAAGTCTGACAGCTCTGGCTTGTCCTGAGGCAGTGGCTTGTGTAGCTCTCTCATTTTCATTCTGGAATGTTGTGCATCTGGTTGTGGTACACAGAATCCTTTGTTCCCTAACAAGGACTCTGCTACACTATTGTAACCAAACACACTGACATTCTTGCTGAAACTTATGTCTACTCAAAGCTTAAGAGTATTGAAAGAACATTCCAGAACTCAAAACAGAATATAAACTTTGTGGTGCTGGAGTTGAAATGTAAATGTTAAACCTAAAATCTTACATAGATTCATATGAATATCCAATCTACCTAGTTTTTATCAAAATTAAGGCATTATTTAATCTTTTCCCAAAAATGGCTTTTATATCACTTATTTTGTTTTAATTTCCTCTTATTATTCAAATTATAATTCATGACTAAAATGAAACAAAATGTTTTTGCTCAAAATTAGCCTATAGGGAAAGTGACTAAGTTCAGACTATCAGTTTGCCACTCTCAAGACCCCCTTTAACAGAACAGATTCTGAGATTCAAAGTACGATCAATTGATTTTTTACATTCTGTACCCAGAGAAACACCATCACTTTCCTAGCTAGCACAATTTCATTCACTTAAAAGTGAGGATTTGTTTTTATTCAACACTTCTATTCTGTGAGTGATAAAGCACTATTGGAAATACCAAAGGAGATAAAAATAAAACATAAATGAAATTAAAAGGCAACAAATACATCACCCTCTATCCAAAAAATACAGAATATATATTCTTACTAGTGTGCATGGAACATACACCAATACAGAACACAAGTTGGACCATAAAATAAGGTTCAACAAATTTGAAAGACTGATATCTTACAGAGTATGTTCTTTGACCACAATGGAATTATAAATCAATAAAATATTTTTTGAAATCTCCAAACAGGTGGAAATTATATACTTCTAACAACCTATGGGCTAAAGAAGAAAATGACATAGAGAATTAGAAAGTATTTTAACAAAATAATAATGAAAAATATAACCTCAAATTCTATAGGACACAACACTAAAGAACTGAGAGAAATTTGTAGCTTCATATTAGAAAAGGAGATTTAAAACTCATCTACTGAAGACAGTAGAGCAAGTACAAATTAATGCAAATTACAACAAAATAATAAAAATAAGACATGTCAATTAAATAGAAAACAGACAAAAAAATAAAGAAAATTAACAAAGACAAAAGTACTCTGATTTAGTTCTTTTTCTAAAGGGTTTCACTCATTCCTTTTAATTTCCATATAATTTAAAAAAATATATATTTTATTGAATTTTTACAGAGAGGAAGGGAGAGAGATAGTCAGAAACATCAATGAGAGAGAAACATCGATCAGCTGCCTCCTGCACACCCCCCACTGGGGACGTGCCCTCAACCAAGCCACACTCCCCCAACCGGAATCGAACCTGGGACCCCTCAGTCCACAGGCCGACACTCCATCCATTGAGCCAAACCGGTCAGGGCTCCATATAAATTTAAAGTCTTTTCAATTTCTACAATAAAGCCTGCTGAGATTTTTTGAAATGGTAACAGATTTCTTGATATATATAGTCACAGAGTTGTGCAATCAACACCACAATTCAATTTCAGAACATTTTCATCACTCCCCATCCCCACCCCCCAAAAAACTATACCCATTAGCAGCCACTCCCCGTTTTCTACCACCCCCAGCCCTAGGCAACCACTAATCTACTTTCGGTCTCTATAGAATTGTCTATTCTGGGCATTCCATAAAGTGAAATCATACACTATATGGTCTATGTTATACTATGTATCACTTCATTCCTTTTTATGACTGTTTCCCAAGACTTAAAATAAAGCTACAGTATTCAGTGCAATATTAGCACAAATATGTGAATCGAGTTCAGAAATAATCTATAATCTCCCCTGACACCCTCCTCCCTGATCCTCCCCCCTTACCCCCCCTGCCAATATATGTGGTCATTTTCTTCTTACAAAAGTGCCAATGTAATTCAATGGGAGAAAGGATAGTTTGTTTTTTTTTCTTCAAGAAATGATTCTACAGCAACTGGATAGCCACATGTGATTTAAGAAACAAAACAAAAAGCCAATCTCCACTCTTGCCTCACACTGAAACAGAGATGAACCTGAGATAGATCACAGAACTGAAAGTAAAAGCTAACACAAGAAAGTTTTTAGAAGAAACCGAAGGATAAAAGCTTCATAATCCTGGAGTAGACAATTTTTTTTAGCATAAGAAAATCGTTAACTATAAGAAAAATGAAAAAAGTGTACTTCATTAAGATTAAACATTTCTGATCTTCAAAAAAATTAAAAAGATACAAAGACTGAGAAAATATTTATTTACAGATATAGAGAATAAGAAAAATAACAATTAAAAAAATAAGACTTGAGGCATTTCACAAAAGAACATGCCTAAACGATTATGTGAAAAGATGATATCATCAGTCAACAGGAAAATGTATAATAACACTTCACACCTACTAGAACTAAAAAACTGCTACATACAATAGTAAAAGTTGGTAAAAAGGTGGAGCCAATGGAACCAAAGTGAGAGCATAAAATGGCAAAATGTTTTTAAAACAGTTTGGCAGTTTTTATACAGTTAAACAGGCATGTAGCATCTGATGCAATTCAAGAGGATGAAAACATGTCTACCAAACGACTATGAATGTTTAGGGCAGCTTTGGTCACACTAGCTAAAAATTGGAAACCACCCAAATATTTTTAACTGGTAAACGGACAAATTGTAATATATTTAGATCATCTATATATATAAAAGCCTAAGCGACCATCACAAATGAACGGACGACCGAACAGGCTATGTGGGGCGACCAGGCCGGCAGGTGCATTAGTGAGGGACGACCAAATGACTGAGCAGCAGGCTGCAAAGATGGCGGCGCCCACAGCCAATAAGGAGGGATTATGCTAATTGACTGCCATGCCCTCAAAGTTAGCGGCGCCCACAGCCAATAAGGAGGGAATATGCTAATTGACTGCCATGCCCTCAAAGATGGCGGTGCCCACAGCCAATAAGGTGGGAATATGGTAATTGACTGCCACGCCCTCAAAGTTAGCGGTGCCCACAGCCACATGATGGCTGGCAGGGGAGGGCAGTTGGGGGCAACCAGGCCAACAGGGGAGGGCAGTTGGGGGCGACCAGGTCAGCAGGGGAGGGCAGTTGGGGGCGACTGGGCTGGCAGGGGAGGGCAGTTGGGGGCGACCAGGTCAGCAGGGGAGGGAAGTTGGGGGCGACTGGGCTGGCAGGGGAGGGCAGTTGGGGGCGACTGGGCTGGCAGGGGAGGGCAGTTAGGGCAACCAGGCTGGCAGGGGAGGGCAGTTGGGGGCCATCGCGCCGGCAGGGGAGCAGTTAGGCATCGATCAGGCTGACAGGGTATTGGTTAGGGTGTGATCAGGCTGGCAGGCAGAAGCAGTTACGGCCAGGCAGGCAGGCGAGCAGTCACACATCCCCCGAGGGATCCCAGATTGGAGAGGGTGCAGACTGGGCTGAGGGACAACCCCCACACTGCACAAATTTCGTGCACCGGGCCTCTAGTGGTGTATATATAGCACTTAGCAATAGAAGATATGAACTACTGTTAGATGCAATATAGGTCAATATCAAAACATTATGCTAATTTAGAGCCAGATGCAAACTTAAACATACTGTGTGGTCCCATTTATATTAACTTCAAGAACAGACAAAACAAATCTATAGTGACATAAAGCAGATTAGTGGTTGCCTTGGGAAGACTGCAGGGGTATTAACTTAAAAGGAGCATGAGAGAATTTTTTGGAGTGACGAAAATGTTCTAAATCTTGATTGGCATGGTAGTAGCACAGGTATGTGTTTTGCCAAAACTCATTGAATTATACAAGTAAAATGTATGCATTTTATTTATGTACAGTAATTTCAATAAAGTTGATTTTTAAAAATTAGAAAATTCTAATTAGAAAATCAAGCATATTGTATACCATTAAAACATGTTGGTACTGATTAAGTCCATGCTTTAAAAATAGGTATAATTGGTATCTTTCTAGACCTCACTCAAATTAGGATGGCTAATTCAAAATAAAGTATCTTTCTTTCAAGGAAGAGCATTATTACATGTTTTAATGGCTTTTAAGGAGAGTTAGGGGCATAGCAAATGAAATAAGTGACTCCACTATTAAATACAAATATTATAAAAATCAGAAAAAAACAAGGAAGAGTAAATATTTGTTACTTTGACAAAGTAATCCACATGATAGTTTTTAGTTCACACATTTAAATAAAAAGCCAATGCTTTCTGATTACCAGTATACTATCACTGAATTATTAATGTTTAGTATATAATAGACTACCTCAAACATGTCCAGCATCTAAAATAATTTTAAAAATTTTCCATTTCAGATCATGTAAGAAGATCAAAGGGAGGAGCCAAACAGAATATAAAGTTTCAATGAGAAAAAAGAGAAAAACAAGGGCACTCAATGTTGGCTCCCACACATGCAGAATATCTACGGAGAACAGTGGGCAATCCCTAAGAATATGACGATCCCTTTTTGTGTGTGTTAGAGGTATCACATAATCCCTGCTGGAAATACACACATCCACGTGAAGATCAAGGAAGTGTTAAGGAAAGCCAAATCTGACCATACATTTGGGGTACAATAGGGAATGTGTGGGGAACAACAAGAGAAGCCACCTTCTTTGGAGAGCTGCACAGTCCAACCAGAGACAACCATGGCAATATGGGGGAAAGTGATATGGCAGAAAGAATAATCACTTTGAAAGCTCAAGCTGATGTAGTTTTTAAGTACTGTGACATAATAGGCCATGAGTGTTTCATGTTTACTTTTAGTGGAATAGTACAACAATATAAAACTCTACCTTTGGATTCTTGCCCTCTTTGGCCAACAATGCCCGAAGTCTTTCTTGTGAAGGGGGGGCAATAAAAATAATATATGGTTTCAAGTCTGAATTCCGGAGAGTCTTCAATGACTGAAAAGAAAAGATATTTTGGATCTTTAAAATAATTGTCATGATTTAACTACTTCCCAATAATATACTTGGAATATAATAATGTCATTAAACAGCAATAACAACATAACCTATGAGTGTTTCCAAACATCTTTGTAACAAAAAATTCAGAATATTTTAAGATCCTACCATTCACTGTAAAAATATATTGTGTACCTATAAAATCACACACACACACACACACTACTGGCTCACTCTTTTTATGTAATGAAATAAAAATGAATGACTAAAGGATTACAACTATGTAATGTTAAAACACCCTGCTTTAAGACCACATGCAGATTATAACAACCATATTAAAAATCCATTTTAGAGAAGGTAGAAATGAGCAGTCACTTTACAATGTGCCAGGGTCTAAAGGAAGCACAAACCGAGAAAAACTTCACACACACACACACACAGGCACACACACAACTTTGGAAAAGCACATCCACGAAAAGGAGACTATCTGAATTGGGAGGTGTGGCTTTCTTTCTTTTTTTAAAATTTTTAAAAAATCCTCACCTGAGGATATTTTTCCATTGATTTTTAGCGAGAGTGTAAGAGAGAGGGAAAGAAAGAGAAATATCCATGTGAGAGAGACACATCGATTGGTTGCTTCCTCACAAGCCCCGAACAGGGTCTGGGCCGGGGAGGAGCCTGCAACCAAGGTATGTGCCCTTGACAGGAATCAAACCTGGAACTCTTTGGTCCAGAGGCGGAAACTCTATTCACTGAGCCAAACCAGCTATGGCGGGAGGTGTGGCTTTCACCTCACCTTTGCCACCACATGACAGTGTGCCATCAACTGAAGCACTCCATCAAAATGGGAATTACAGGGACATACCCCCCTTTTATTAACCTAAAAACATTAAGACAGTATGTTTAACTTCTCAATGTTCTTTGGTACATCTGTTGGCACAAATAATATAAGAATTCTGAAGGAGTTTAGTAAAAACACCTATACTTCTCTCAAATGTTTACAATTGAAATAGTAGACTAAACTCTTTTATCTACTAAAAAAACACAAAAAACAAAGAAAATCTATTATTTCAAGAGAGTCATTTTATTTATTTTCATTATTATTATTTTGTAATCCTCATTAGAGGATATGTTTTTATTGATTTTTTTAGAGACAGAGAAAGGGAGAGAAAGAGAGAAAGGGAGAGAAAGAGCTAAACATCGAGTGGTTGCTTCCTGTATGTGCCCTGACCAGGTATCAAACCTGCAACCTAGGTATGTACCCTGAATGGGAACTGAACTCATAACCTTTTGGTGTATGGGACAACACTCCAAGGGAACCATTTTAGAGTCAATTTCCTTTCCTATACATCTATTTATTAACCACTGCTTTTATTTCCTGAGTTGACATACTCAGTAGATTCATTAAGTTTTAGCCTGAAGCTGTCTAGTCTAGAAAAACTTTTCCACAACGAACAATCTTAAAAATCCCAAATCTCTAAGTTACTGTACTACATTTTAGAAAATATGTACATGTATATGTGTAGGTATGTATGTATTTGACTCTGAGGAAATCGAGATTTAGCAATCTGATTTCAGATAGGGAGTCAGTGGAGAAAAGCTGTGTAAGAACTTAATTATGTCCCGTGGTTCTTGGACCAAAATATAGTTTCCACTAAATTACTTTGCAAAAAATGCCCTCAAGTTCAACACCGTAAACCAAAACAGCTTTACCTGTGTACGAAGACTTAAAAGACATATTTTCCCAGAGTTGATCACTTGCCGTACAGAATCTATGCTGGTTCCATACAGATTTTTCTCAAATTCACCATGCTCAATGAATTTTCCAGCTGCTATGTCTGCTTCGAATGCTTGCCGAGAAACAAAGTGGTAATCTCTACCGGCTACTTCGTGGTCTCGCCTATTGCGAGTTGTATCTAGACAGACAAAATCAGGTAAAAATAATTGGCATTGATCATGGTAAGGATGTAGGGTAATTTTGCTAATCAGAAAAAAGTTTTATTTCATAATACAGATTATAAAATAATGAACTGAGGAAATTTAAGAACCCACGTGTTTAATTTAACACTGGTTTTATTTCTAGATTGAGAAATGAACAAAAATTTGTTTTTCGTATGCTATTAATAGTTATATTAATAACAATATATTTTATGTTTACACTTTAAATTACTTCATCTTGCATTTAAAACACTACTATTCACCTTTTCTGAAGTTTATTTAGGTGCTATATAAGGTACCATATAATTTTAAAACAGAACTTCTGTGTTCAGAGATTTGTCTAAATTTCTATCTTCTCCATCAGTTGCTGAAACCAGATGATTCCATATTGAACAAGGAATTATAAGAAATGCAAAATGAAATTCATTTAGAAAGTGATCAGTACCATATTCTTAGGAAAACTGAAATTTCTCAAGAAGATCTGGTTAAAACAGTTTTTTTTTCCTGGACAACAATGTTTTGATAAAATGAATGAAAAATTGCCCGTGTAAGTTAGATTCTAAAGCACAGGTGAACTGAAAAGCACAGGAAAATGGGAATGCATCCAAACTTACGAGGAACTGCAGCTGCAAAGCGATCTTTCTCTTTGTTCATGAGCCTCTGACGTAATTCATTCTGGCCACAGTTCTGTGGACCAATCAAAATGATAGGTCTTTTCCTATTTGCTGGCTGATGATAAAGTGACATTTCCTCATAAGTTAAGATTTCTTCATTGTCATAGTCTTTAGAAAAAGAAAAAGTTAAGCTCTTTAGACAGAATTATTGCTATGTAATTAATATACACTCATAGATCTTCCGAAAAAACTGAAAAGAGCACAATTTATTACTAAAAACACTTAACTTTTTGGATCAAGATAGTATTATATCATGAGTATTTCCCCCTGTCATTATAGCCTTTCCAGGATACTATGAAAATAAATCAGACAATATATGAATCATTCTAGAAATTTTTATTGCTTCTCTTATTTCAGACTGAATATTTAATATAATATCACAATACTGACGCTTATGTAAAATAGCTAGTTTGCAGCCAGTACTTTTATGGGGGAGGGAGGGCGCACCAGGTGATAAACTAATGAGAATAACATCTACCATTTTTGTAAAATGATGTTACTAGCACATTATTTAGAGGGTTGGTTTAAGGATCAGACCAAATGTGCATGCTGAGCACAATACGTGGCATGAACATTCAAAACAGTGGCTACAACCAGAGATATCAGAGAAAGCTGGAATACTTTTCTGAGATTATATAACTTGCCATCACACTTCCTGCTTTTATATTTACTTTGTTCTGGAATACTTGAGGTCATGATTCAAGAAGAGGTATAAATTACGATAGGTGGGGTAACATTCCTAAAGCCCATAATTCAGATGAAATTAGAGCTATTAAGTGGTTAAGAACAAAGGTAGACAATAGCAGCCTGCCATCTTCTCACGCATACCAGTTCATCTGACTGGGAAAGAAGGTCAGATGTGTAGCCAGACCCTCCCAGCTGCAAGCTCCATGGGGGCAGGGGACCATCTTAGCTGTGCCAGTGCTTAGCACAGAGCACAGAGTAGGAACTATATTTGCTTAAATTTCAGCTCAACCATATCTTAGTTGTAAGAACTTAAGCAGGTTACTTTAATATCTGAATTTGAATTTATTAATCTGTATGCTCAAAGAATTTATTGTGAGAACTAAATGGATGAAGGTATTGAAAGTGTATGTAGTTAGCCTCCCTAGAATAAAAGTTATTATAAATGAGTTATTATTAATAAAAATATTAATTATGACGACACCTTCCCTTCCCAAAATACTTTTCACTCTGAAAAACCAGAGTTCCTTCTTCTAACATGTATAATCAGACTGGCAGCACTGTGATTTACAGACTTAGTTTATAATCTGTAGATTTCGGATTTGCAAAATTTCTAGAGTATAATAGCTTCATTAGAGCTGAATTAATTCATTTTAGTGCACTTCAAAACATGAAAAACAGATTTAATCACCTACCCAAATATAGAGTAAAGGATTAAAAATTCAATAAATCTTCTTAGTTACATAAATATAACAAAGCGTTAAGGTTGTTTATTTTGGAAAAAAATTTTATTAAAGTAAATAGAATCTCTGATATAGTTTTATATGGAGTTTTTCAACAATCTGTAACAGTTTTTTCGTTGATTTAACTTATGCTGCCTAAAAAAACTTCAAGGTACTGAGAGAATAAGTCTTACAAATTGTTTAAGAAGTTAAGGATTGACTTGACTTTATTATTTGGTTTGTTTCTAACATGAACCAAAGCAGAGGTAGAATATCTAATGCCAATACGGGCCAACCAAGAAGGTAGTGAGAGCAGGAAATCAGGTTTGGTTTATAAAAATTGGATGTTGTGGAAACTGTTAAACTAAGACAGTAGTAGGTGCCCAATATAAAGGCAACAGCCATCATCAGGTACAGCAGAGTGTCGTCACCTGGGAATATGAGTCACATGTTATTAGAGCTTTTGATTTTAAGAGAAGTATCAACTTTAAAATAGAACAAAAAAACTCCATATACCTGACTCTGCCAGCAGGTAGCAGGCTCTGTGGAATGAGTTGTCTTAGTAACAGGAGTTATTATAGACAAAATATTGTTTACTTAAAATACAGCTATATTGTCAGAATTTGTTAGAAGCATGTATCAATTTCACAAATAAAGAGTTTGAGTAGAAAAAAATTAGAGAAATTTCAATTCTATTTCCTCAAAATTAGAGAAATATCAATATAACACTATATATATTCATTGTACTTTAATTTTTATATCAATTTTTCTCCGAATTCAAAACACTGCATTACTCATAGGATTCTAAAAGAAAATATTTTTTGTTAAATGACTTTCTTAAGCCGTTGTGTCACATTAAGAGGCAAAACAGGACCAGAAACAAAACTACCTGAAAATATCAATTTAATTTCTTTCAAGTGCTAAATATTGGGCCTCTTTCAGATATAAATTCAGCTATCTCTGAGAGTGGAACTTACCATCATTTTTATTGGCATTATATAAAACCTTTTTCCTTTTCTTTTTATTCTTCTTTGCACACCATAATTTTCCTGTTGAATAATGATAAACATAACTATAAATGTGGTATTTGTTTCCTCAAAAAAGGTACATATTTCAAATAGAAGCACTCAAATAGTTAATTTAAATTTATAAACATTACATTTTTCATAGAAAAACTACTTTCCAGGGAAGTATTTACAATTCTCTATTAATCTCACATTACAGACCAGCAATCTTTAATATTTAAATCCTGTCCTTTCTTTACAGTTCTAAGATAACCAGTTTTGCCTTTCACATCACTCTTGCCATAATATATCTTTCATGCCAGTTCTAACTGATATGTAAATTTAAACATACTTACAGATGAGGACCCAAGAAATCTCTCATTAATGCCAAATAAAAATGTCCAACCTGATTTTTCTGGCTCCTTGTCTTCCTCTATGGTTTGCTTCATGGCTTCCCTTTGCTGTTGAAAGCTTTTCCCTTAATAGCAGAAAGGAAAAAGAGTAAAATATTTAAGACAGAAGAACAGAAGTATTCTTTTAAAAAATCAAGGGAAAACACCAGGAGTAACTACTCATTTATATTCCCTCCTAATTCCTTCCGCCACCTATGAGAGTATATCAGCTATGATTATAAATAAGCCTCCAAATGTTTAACGTATTACGTTAAACCTCACTCTCAACCAATTCTAAGACATTTATTACTAGACTATCTCACCTATTAGAAAAGATAAATCATAAACTAGTGTTAGAAAATTTAAGTTCAATTTTTACAAAGCTTTCATTGAGTAGTTACTAAATGGAAAGTACTACGCTGAATCTTACAACACTTCTGATCATTCAGAATTACAGGAAATCAAGCAAATTCATTCTAGAAGTTAACTTTACAAAATAATATGTGAACATTCATCACTTTTTAATTCCAAGACACTACCCAACATATTCCCTTTCATTTATCCTTTTCTTTCCCTCTTTTTCTTTTTATGTATATATATGTATGTATACGTTTTAATGATTTTTAAAATTTCCACCTTTACTAATGAAACAAATAAATGAAAACATTGTTTTTCCTCTAAGGATTATGTTTTTAATATAGGAAGCTTTCAAGGTTTTTGACCTTTATTTTCTTTTAAGACATCTACTTTAAAACCAAATGAATTTTTTTCTGAAGTCTGAAAGTAATTTTATTTCAAAAATTCTATATTAGAAGTCTACTTTTACATCTTATTTTTATATCTAATTCTTCCCATTTCACGCCAGGGATTCTTAAACATCGATAGGCAATTTCCATCTGTCTACAGGAACAACCTGTAGAATGCAATATGTTTCATAAAAGCACAAGTGAAAATATTGAGTTTGACACACATAAGAACCATTAAAGGAAACCAGGTTATCTCCAGAGCTACACAGATTGCATTTCTAGTGAAACAAATAACTATGACTAGAAGGAAAATTTTAAGAGCATTAATATTTAAAAATGAATATTTGTCTTTAACAGAGTAAAAAAATAAGGAACAAAATCCTAATATATAAAAAGCCAGGGGCCGTAACAACCAAAATGACTGGACGGATGACCGAACAGCAAGCTAGGGAGCTGAGGGAGCAGGAGGAAAGGTCACCATGAGGGGACCCCCGCCTGGATCAGGGGCGTGGCTAGCCTTCAAACGGCAGGTGGCCCCTAGCCCAGGCCAGCCAGTGCCCCAGAGGGGATCCCCGCTATGATCGGGGGCACGGCCAGCCTTCAAAACGCGGGTGGCCCCTAGCCCGGGGAGGCCTCCTAGCCGAGGACGCCTGAGTCTGTTCTGGACCTAGGGCTGCGCTCTCCCCGTGAGTGACTTGGAAGCCACCAGTGTCTAACTGCAAGTCTTCAGGAGGTGGGAGTACATCCATTGTCCACCAAAAAGTAGGACCATTGAACCGTTCACAGTCTCAGTGCAGGCATGGGTCCGTGGCTGATGGGATGGAGGCCAAACCAAAACAAAACAGCAGAAACACCCTGCCCACCTTGGTGGGTGCAGCTGCAGTCCACATGGGCCTGGGCAGTGTAGAAAGTGCTACCTTCTCCCGGGTCCTGTGCTGGCACTACCGCCTCGCTCACCCTCAAGCTCCCGAGTCCTGACAGCAAAGTGTGTAGGTCATCCTGCAGGAGTTGTGCCGTTCTGGGGTGCTTTTGCCCAAAGATACCCTTTGGGATGAATTCAGAGCCACATCTCACTTCTCATGAGACTGGAAGAACCATGTAAAAGGAATTCGACAAAAGCTTTCCACATCTGTTTATTCTTTTAAATGCATAAAACGACCTTAAAAAAAGCATTCAGGCCACCTAAGAGAGAATGCACTTTCTGGCCAGAGCATGCAGGATTCTTTTGCTCAATAGGTTAAAGGAAGTAGAGAGCTGGCACAGTGGAAATGGCCCTGGTGCCCTATGAGACCATGGGAATGGAGTTGTAGAAATTCCACAAGCCTCATGCCACCTTCTCCTTTGCAAACCACACCATCCAGATCCACCAGGACTGGAGGCAACTGGGAGTCACAGCTGTGGTTTGGGACGTGGTAAGGAAATCCTTGGGGGCCTCTGAAAACATCTGTAATTGATTATAAGACTGGTCTTTATTCAAAAAGAAGTAAAAGAACAGCTTTGTTGAGATATAATTCATATACTGTACATGTCACCTAAAGTGTACAATGAACTAGTTTTTTAATGTAAATTCAGAGCGGTAGAACCATCACCATGCTCAATTTTTAAATATTTTCATGACCCCATCCCCTTCAAAAAGAACTTCTACCCACTAGAATCACTTTCCTGATCATCTTCCCCAAAATAGATTGCATTTTAAGGGTGGGTAAAGGAAAGTTGAGGGAAGTTAAAATACTGCACAAAAGATATTGTAAAATGACAAAGCCCAAAGTGAAGATTATGTGTTTTCTTTTTTTTTTTTAAGTATTTTTTTATTGATTTCAGAGAGAAAGGGAGAGGGAGAGAGAGAGAGAAACATCAATGATAAGAATCACTGATCAGCTGCCTCCCACAGGCCCCCTACTGGGGATCGAGCCCGCAACCCAGGCATGTGCCCCTGACCAGAATCAAACGTGGGACCCTTCAGTCCACAGGCCGATGCTCTCTCCATTAAGCCAAATTGGCCAGGGCCACGTGTTTTCTTTAAGTTCTGCGTGGTTGTAATGGTCCCCAAATCTATACTAATAAAAGGGTAATATGCTAATTAGAGTGGATGTCTTCTGGACATCCTTCCTGACAAAGCCGCAGTGGCTGTAAGGGCTAAGGCTCAGGCCAGCAGTGGCAGCAGCAGCAGCAGGGTAATGGGGGCGGTGCCTTCCCTTGATCGGCCAGGTCGCCTCCCACAGAGGGAGGCCAGGCTGGGGGCCAAGGCAGAGGCAGTTAGGGGCGGCAGGGCAAGGTAGGGGCAATTAGGCTGGCAGGGGGCAAGGTAGGGGCGATCAGGCTGACAGGCAAAGGGGTTAGGGGCGATCAGGCAGGCAGGTGGAGGGGTTAGGGGCGATCAGGCAGGCAGGTGGAAGGGTTAGGGGGAATCAGGCAGGTGAGCGGTTAGGAGCCAGCGGTCCTGGATTGCAAGAGGGATGTCTGACTGCCAGTTTAGGCCTGATCCCACAGGGGGTCCCAGATTGGAGAGGGTGCAAGCTGGGCTGAGGAACACCCCCCCGCCCCGTGCACTAATTTCATGCACCGGGCCTCTAGTAATTTTAATAATTTACATAGTAAGATGTTTCAAACATTACAGTGTGATACTTCTATGGCACATTTTTATAATATGCACACGTAACTATTTTTGAGATAGAATCAGACATTTATAGGAGATGGACACTATGACCTATAAAAACATCCTTCTAACAGAAAACCATTATCAAATTCAAACTAAGGTGGGTCCATTTATTTGTCCTATAAAAGACCTGAAAATGATATCACTGAAATCTCTTTGACTCATCTATAAACTTTCAGAAACTCAATGTAATCAATCTGTCAATAAACACCAGTTCTAAATATTTATAGGCTACGCCTGGCATGGTAAGAAGATATCAAATTGATATTTGGCAGAAGCACTGAGTAGAGAACCATGATGGCTGCCCAATACTCTAGGATTTTTGAGGAATGTCCTGCAGCTGATATTGTGAAGAATCAAGGGTAAAGCATCAGCGACTCAACTTAGTATGAGAAGCTCATTCATTCCTCCTTTCCTGAATTATGACCAAATATAGACAAATTTGTTTCCAGCTTTTGCATTTAAAAGCAGATGACTTTTGACTTTCTGTAATCCACACACATAAAGAATAAATGTAAATATTATATTACATCATAATTTCATCTAAAGCCCAACAAATTGGTCACAACTATATTCAAGATATTTATGCTACAGTTGCAACATAAAAACCCAACTGCATGAAAAAGCAATTACATCATTTTTAAAAGGCATGAAAAAGAGTTTCCTCCGTGAAGGTCTGTTTTTTAAGTGTTCTTTTAACTATATATGTACTTTCTACTATATTGTCCTTACCTGGAACAAGCCCAGCTAGAGGTTGATTATCTTCATCCCCATCCCTGTAGGCCTGCCACCAGTTTGGATCTTCCTGACTGATGACATGAAGTATATCCCCTTTTTGAAAAGAGAGACCTAACTCTCGACATGGGACATATGGGTCATCTGAAGGGTCATAGTCAAAATGAGCTTTTACATGGATCTAAAAGATAAAAAGGGTAAAAAAAATGCTGAAATGGCAACACAAAATACTTAGCATAAATATAATTAAAATGTTATGGTTTTTCATTAGTGCAAAGAAATTATGAGCTGAAAGAGGGAAGTTTAGTTAAATAACAGTATGTTGGGGGCAGTATTTTCTTAGGCTCATCTGTTTTCTTCAGTTAAAGTTCATCTCTCTGTTGACTGCATACATGTACAAGGGTATGCAAAACATTATCATTAGTTACTAACAAGCTGAGGTACTAAGGGGCTTCAAGGCTTAAGAGAAGCAGAAGGAATATAATAAAGGCCCCCTCGCCCCGCTTGTCTCCCTTCCTGGTCTGTAAAAAACAAGAACTCTGCGGTGCCCCTCAGATATCTCCAATCTATAAAACAGACCTCTTGATTTTTCTCCCCAAATCTGTTTTCCCTCCAGAGTTCCCTTTAATAAGCAGCACCACTATCCACCCAGTTGTTCAAGCATCCTTGCCTCCTCTTTCCTTTATCCTCCACATTCATTACAAGGTCCTGTTATTTCTACTTCCAGAACACAGCCTGATTAATTTTTTCCACTGCCACAGCTATTATCTAAGTTTAAGCCATCATCATACTTCATAATGACTTCAGCAACAGTTTCCTTGCTTCCTTATTGGCTTTACTGATCCAATTTATACACAGAAGCCAGAAATGTTTTGTTTTTTGTTTTTAAAATAAAAATCAAATCATTTACTATATTTAAAATCCAAACTCCCTGCCATGGCCAAGGAAACCTGCTTGATCTGGCCCTATCAACCTCTCTAGCTTCATCTCATAGAATCCCCTCCTCGCCTTTTTACTCTCCTTTGCTCCATGCCCACAGGCTTTCCAAAAACAAAGTTCTTGAGATATTTTACCTGAAAGCTCTTCTGGCAATTAACAGGCCTGGCTTCATCTCATTCTACGGTCTTGGCTTCACGCTGCCTTCTCCAAGAGGCCTTTCCTGACCATCTTATGTAATTGATTCCACTTATTTTTACTCTCAATGTTCACACTGTGCTTATTCCTACCTTATCACTTACTGCAAACTATAATTATTTTGTCATGTTCATTATTATAAACCCAGTGCTTAGCACAGTGCCTAGTACACAAAAGAGATCCAACAGATGTTCATTGTAAGGAAAATAATTATTTGGGACTCCTAAGAATATATTTCAATAATTAAAATTAACGCCACTGGGCTAGTGGTTAATTCTATGGTTTGTATCCCTTCACTGTAACTTTAGCATCCTCCTATCCTGAGCCTTTAAGTTTCCCTTAAACCACTTTTCTCTATCCTCCCAACCTTTACCCCACAAATCAAAAGACTTCATGAAGGCATGCTCCCAGTTTTATTAAGAGTTCGTTGGACGGAAAATAAACAGTGATGCAGAAACCTAGTATTTAGTGGCTTTGTGGGACATTACCTGTTACACTACACAGCAGTTAAGGGCATAGGTTCTGGAATAGGCATGGGTTCTAGTCCTGACTCAGTCACTTACCAATAGTGGGCTTGGGCAACTAACTTGACCGTTCTAGTTCTAGTTTCAATGCCTGTTGAATGGGAATAATAAAGGTATCTATATTTCATGGGGATGCTGTGAGAATTAAATGAGATAAAATATATAAAACAATCAGTACTGTGCCTGGCACAGAGTAAATATCATAATAGCTAACATTTATTGGATAATCAGTACTCTGAATTTTCTAGTGCATATTCCATCACTAATAAGCAGTGTGATCCCACTACATTTCAATTTACTCCTATGTTCATCTCATGGCACACATAAACTAATTACTAAAATCTATGGCACACTAAAATATATATTTTTTGCCGATCTGACAAAATAATAGGTATAATTTTAATTCATTCACACTGGAAGGCTACTATTGTGTTAGCTGTTGTCATTTTCTACTTTGACAGTGTAAGGGAAAAGAGGTCAGTGCTCCTGACTAAATAGTCAGGTACTGCAGGTTTTAAAATTTCTTGGGGCACACTGAAAATCGCTGGATTAGAGCATTACTATATGAAAAATGTGCCTTCAGCTCAAATATTCTATTTCCTCTCTCCATATTTTTTCAATTATATTGTGAAATATAATCTAAAGTTTTATAGACCTGTCTGGGAATTCTAACTTGTTTCTAAGTCAATGTGGAGAGAGAGAAACAGCACAGCTTAAGCAATCCATGAGTCCTGGGATAAATGTGTCAGTCACCCAGGAAACAAACTACAAAAGTGCCAAAACTCGTGCCCTCTGCAAATGATAAAGTAGCCACTTGTTGCTGTGTGTGATGCATAAGGGGGTACCTCTCCGACACTTTGCTTTTGTCATTCGTGACATTATAGTTGAGCCAGTGAACATATTACAATTTTACATCTACAGTACCTTATCTACAGAAAGATACCTTTGCTCTTACTAGATCTTGACCTGTACCATAATGATGCTCAAAAACTGGTTTTAATTTCTTAATCTCATAGATAATTATTCTGCATATGCCAACAAAACTTATGATTTCCTGCCCTGGCCAATGTTGTTCAGTGGTTGGAGCATCGGCTCACGCACCAAAGGGTTCATTCCTCACCCTCAGTCGGGCACATGCAGGAGGCAACTGGTCGATGTGTTCAACTCACATCGAAGTTTTTCTCTCTTCCCCCTTCCCTCCCACTTTTTCTGAAAACTAATGGAAAAAATATCCTTAGGTGAGGATTATCAGCAACAACAAATAATGATTTCTTATCACCGTTTTCTTTTTTTGAAATCTTCAGTGCAAGCTTTAATAATAGTTCATTTTAAGCCAGTTATGTTTTATAAAAACTTTACAAGAGATATTGCAATGAAGAGTTCTTCACAATAAAAGAAGGAAATGAAGGAAAAAATATTGCACAACATTGTTTCTATTTTGAACTGTATTATTTATTTTTTTAAAATCCTCACTCTAGGATATGTTTATGACTTTTAGAGAGAGAAGGGGGAGAGAGAGAGAGAAACACTGATGTGAGAAACATACAGGTTGCCTCCTGTATGCACCCCAACTGGGGATCAACCCGCAACCATTTTTGTGTACAGGATAATGCTCCAACCAACTGAGCCACCTGGCTAGGCTCAAATGCTATATTTTAAAAGAGCATCATTTCTTTTCCTTTCTCTTCCTTTCTTTTAATTATTTTTTTGTGTTAATCCTCACCTGAGGATATTTTGCCATTGATTTTTATAGAGTAGAAGGGAGGGGGAGAGACAGAGAGAGAAACATCAACGTGTGAGAGAGACGCATTGACCGGTTGCCTCCTGCATGTACCCTGATCAGGGCCAAGGGTCAACCCTGCAACTGAGGTACCTGCTGCCCTTGACCAGAATTGAACCCGGGATCCTTCAGTCTGCAAGCTGACACTCTATTCATTGAACTAAAATGACGAGGGCTCTCCCCTTCCTTTTAAAGCCATATACGTAGGGTCATATTCCAACCCTCCTCTGTGTGCCTTCTCTAAGAGAAGAGCTACTTTTGAAGTTTCAGGCTTGTTCGAAGGAGGTATGTGGAAAGGCACAGTGCACAAGGAATCAGGCTACTGGAATCCAGATACAAACTGTTTCCTCATTTCTCCTCCTACAAAAGAACTGTATACAGAGGAAGGTTGCAAATGCAATGCCAATGTTAACACATTTCGTGCCGCTCAGGAGTTTTCTCGTGTTTCGCACGCCATCTGTTAAGGACCGCTCACGAGTGTTCTCGTTTTTTACGCCCATGGAAAAAGGAGCGTCTAGATACTTATGTAAATTTTGTTTGGTCCCTCTTCATAGAGGAAAATGTTTTCCGCAGTACCATACGTTAAAAAAAGTACTAGGAACTTTAATTGTTTAATTGTTTTTGTAAATAAAAATGTTATAATTATTGAAAAACACCACCTAAAGTGCATTATGATTTAAATAAGTGCAGTTTGCCCAAAAACGTGCAGTCCCTGGAGTATGTCTTAGAGATTTCTATGCGGTACGCAATGTGTTAATATGTTCCATAAATAAAGGAAAAACATGGATGATGAAATATTGATAAAGAAATGAAACTGTGCCAAAACCGGTTTGGCTCAGTGGATAGAGCGTCGGCCTGTGGACTGAAAGGTCCCAGGTTCGATTCCGGTCAAGGGCATGTACCTGGGTTGCAGGCACATCCCCAGTAGGGGATGTGCAGGAGGCAGCTGATCGATGTTTCTCTCTCATCGATGTTTCTAACTCTCTATCTCTCTCCCTTCCTCTCTGTAAAAAATCAATAAAATATATTTAAAAAAAAAAAAGAAAAAAAGAAATGAAACTGTGTTCTGTTTCAAACTACTATGCTTTTATAAAAGTTAAGAGTAACAACAGATATAATAGATCAGTCTTCCTTGTTAACCCAGCACTTTGAAGTTTGTAGTTTTTTAACAGCTTTATTGAGATAACTCATATACTATACAAAGCACCATGTACACAACTGGATGGTTTAATTCAGAGTTGTACAACCACCAAAAATTTTATTTTATTTTATAAATATATTTTATTGATTTTTTACAGAGAGGAAGGGAGAGGGATAGAGGGTTAGAAACATTGATGAGAGAGAAACATCGATCAGCTGCCTCCTGCACACTCCCCATTGGGGATGTGCCTGAAACCAAGGTACATGCCCTCGACCCGAATCGAACCTGGGACCCTTGAGTCCGCAGGCCGACGCTCTATCCACTGAGCCAAACCAGTCAGGGCAACCACCAAAAATTTTAGAACATTTTTATCAGCCCCCAAAGAAACACCATATAGATTAAGAATACTTCCCATTCCCTCCTAACTCACCACGCCTACACCTAAGAAGCTATTAATCTACTTTCTGTCTCTGTGGATTTACCTTTCTGGACAATTCATATAAATGAACCAACACATGGCTTTTGTGACTGGCATCATTCCCTCACCATAATTTTATCAAGGTTAATCCATGTTGAAGCATATTTTATTCCTTTTAATTGCCAAATAATAGCCCAAGTTTCATTTTCCATTCATTAGCTGGCAGACATTTGGGTTGTTTCTACTACCTGTCTATCCTATCCTATCTAATAATAGACAAATATGGTAATTAACCATACCTCTGACACGTTTCCCATTGGCTAATCAGGGCGATATGCAAATTAACTGCCAACCAAGATGGCGGCCAGCAGCCAGGCAGCTGAAGCGAACAGGAGGCTTGCTTGCTCCAGTGATGGAGGAAGCCAAGGTTCCCCGCCTGCTGCCGCCCAGCTCTGAGCTGCACTCTAAGCAACTATGTTGCAATTATAGAAGCTAGACAATCCCCAGAAACCTGCTTTCAGCCAGCCAGGCCTCAGAGATGGAGTTGCAACAGTGTCTCAATTATAGAAGCTAAACAAAGCCCAGATACCTGCTTTCAGCAACTGAGGTCTCAGAGCTGGAGCCAAGCCTCAGGGCTAAAGCCGGCTCTCAGCTCCAGTGATAGCCATAAATAAATCCCAGAATAAAAAAAAAATAAAAAAAAGGAGAGGTTGGGAGCTTCAGTCACCCGCCAGCCTGAAAATGGCCCTCAGCCCCTCACCCAGACTGGCCACGCATCCCAGTGGGGACCCCCACTCTGAAGGGGGTGTGGCCAGCTGCAAACAGCCATCATCCCCTCATCCAGGCTGGCCAGGCACCCAAGTGGGACCCCCACCCTGATCCAGGACACCCTTCAGGGCAAACCAGCCGGCCCCCACCTGTGCACCAGGCCTCTATCCTATATAGTAAAAGGGTAATATGCAAACTGACCCTAACAGCAGAAGGACTGGGAATGACTGGTCACTATGACACACACTGACCACCAGGGGGCAGACGCTCAATGCAGGAGCTGCCCTCTGGTGGTCAGGACGCTCTCACATGGGAGGAGCTCTGCTCATCCACAAGCCAGGCTGATGGCTGCCAGTACAGCGGTGGTGGTGGGAGCCTCTCCTGCCTCCTCAGCAGCGCTAAGGATGTCCGACTGCAGTTTAGGCCTGCTCCCCACTGGCAAGTGGACCTCCCCCGAGGGCTGCCAGGTTGCCAGAGGGATGTCTGATTGCCCTCTTAGGCCCAATCCCCTGGGGAGCAGGCCTAAGCCAGTAGGTGGTCATCCCCTGAGGGGTCCCAGACTGCGAGAGGGCACAGGCTGGGCTGAGGGACACCCCCCCCCCAAGTGCACAAATTTTTGTGCACCGGGCCTCTAGTATAATAATAAAAGCCTAATATGCTAAGTGTCCAGTCGTCCGTTCAACCAATCAAAGTGTAATAATGCTAATGATATGCTAAGACCTCTCAACTGCTGGCTATGATGTGCACTGACCACCAGGGAGCAGTCGACCAGTTGCTATGATGTGCACTGATCCCCAAGGGGCAGAGGCTCCAACTGGTAGATTCGCTTGCTGCTGGGGTCCAGCCCCCTCCTGCGGTCCCTCCTTGGCTGGCCAACCTCCTGCGTCCCTCCCTAGCCCCGATCATGCACTGGTGGGGTCCCTCAGCCTGGCCTGCGTCCTCCTGCAATCTGGGACCCCTCAGGGAATGTTGGAGAGCTGGTTTCAGCCCTATCCTGCTCAACGCAGGAGCTACCCCTGGTGGTTAGTATGCTCCCACAGGGGGAGTGCCCCTCAGCTAGAAGCCAGGCTCAAGGCCGGCAAGCACAGCGGCGGTGGCGGGAGCCTCTCCCACCTCTGCGGCAATGCTAAGGATGTCCGACTGGCCCGAGTAGTGGGCCTAAGCCGTCAGTCAGACATCCCCCAATGACTCCCGGACTGCGAGAGGGCGCAGGCTGGGCTGAGGGGCTCCCTCAACGCCCCAGTGCACGAATCTCATGCACCGGGCCTCTAGTTATAAATAATGCTACTGTGATCACTCAAGTACAAGTTTGTGTTAGATATATGTTTTCAATTCTCTTGGATATATACTGAGGAATGGAACTGTTGGATCACACAGTAAGAAAGTCTCTTTTAATATAGCTAGTTGAGTAAATGTTAAACAATGCTCATTCTAAAATACAAGTGTACAAGCACTTCTTCCCCCTACACTGATATATTTAAGTTAAATGAACCCACCTATAATAACAGAAAAAGACAAAGTTCAATGTTACAAGTCACAAAAATTCTAAAAGACATTTTATGAGTTTACTCATTTAAAATATTGATATTTCATATTTATCTAAATAAAATCTAGTGAATTTCCTTGTTTTTATTTGAGTGCAAGAAATATTTAAGGTAACACTTCTGATATCCAAAACAATCACACCTATGGCATAAGTGTTTGTGTGGGCGTAAGTTTTAATGAACTGAAAACTTATTTCCACAGAAAAACCTGCACAAGGATGTTTATAGCAATGATATTTATAACAACCAAAAACTTGGAAGCAACCAAGATGTCTTTCAGTTAGCGAATGGATAAACTGTTGTATATCTTAGACAACAGAATATTATTCAGTGCTAAAAAGAAATGAGCTGTCAAGCTATAAGAAGACATGAAGGAAACTTTAACGTTTATCACTAATGAAAATACCAACCTGAAATGGCCAACTATATGACATTCCAACTATAAGACATTCTGGAAAAGGCAAAACTATAGAGACCAGTGGTTGCCATGGTTGGAAAGAGGAATTGATGAATAGACAGAGCAGAGGATTTTTAGGTCAGGGAAACTTCTATACGATACAATGGTGAGTGAATCCATGGAATTACACATTTGTCAAAACCCACAAAATGTACACCGCCCAAAGCAAATCATTATAAACTACTAGAGGCCCAGTGTACGAATTTATGCACAGGTGGGGTCTCTTGGCCTGACTGGAGATGGAGGCCTATTGGGGGGCCGGCCGGCCAGGGGGAGAGACCCTGGGAAGTTGGCCGACTGGCCCCACATCGGGGCCGATAGGGCGGGAGGGGGTGGGGAAGGCCTCTGGAGGTTGGCAGTGAGAGTACACTGACCACGGGTGGGGGGAGGGGGGGCAGCTCCTGTAATAAGCGTCTGCCCCCTGGTGGTCAGTGCGGCCATAGCAACCAGTCGACAGGTCACTTAGGCTTTTATATTTATTTATTTATATATCTATATCTATATATGTGTGTGTGTGTAATGATGAACTCTGAGTAATAATGGAACTCTGAGTAATAATGGAAGTCTGAGTAATAATGGAACCATTAAATCATTGATGTAACAAATGTATCATTCTGGTACAGGATGATGTTAGTGGGGGAGATTATGCATATGTGTGGATAAGAAGTATGTGAAACTGACCTTTTTGCTGCATTTTGCTATGAACCTAAAACTACTCTAAAAAATAAACTTTATTAATCTAGAAAAAAGTAAACAGTAGCCATCAGACAATAAATAATGAACAACAAAAATCACTTACTACAGTTTCCTTGGCAGGAGGAGGCTTGATCTGTTGACTGGGGATCAGAACAAATGTCAAAGTACCATGCATATCAGACTGTAATAGAGAGATTAGGTAATTCTTAAAATACATACTTATGAAAATCATTTCATGATCTTATGATCAATATTCCCTACAGTGGACTATTCTGGAACCCCTAGGAGACTTAAAAAAAAATCAGTAAAGATGAATCCCATTTTGTCAGGAAGCACAAATTATGCCTTTCATAGACTCCACTACAGTAGAGCTAGCCAGTAATAAGGCATTCTGTAATTCTGGTACACTGGGCAAAGGCATTTAGAGTTTAAGTCTTAGGTTTTGATCTTCTACTTAGTGTAAGTTTAGGAAGATTCCCCAGTGAAGGGTTGGACATACCAAAGTGCTATAATAATTCTGGGTTACCTACTCTGATATACATAAATTTTAATACAGTAGAAATTGAAATAGTAATTGTGACTAGGATAAGAAAAGTGATACAAATATTCTCACTTCCCAGATGCTTTGTCTCAGTCATCCATTCTATTTTTAATTTTATAGTCTTATTGCTAGGTTCACTATTATTTCCCAGTACACCACTAACTATTGTTCAGATACCTCCAGTTTAGACAACAGAACAATAATCATACTTTCTGGTCCTGAGATAGCAGGAAGCAGTGCTCAAACCAGAGATAGCAGCTAATAAAACAAAGGCTAAAAACAATGATCACTTGCACTTTGCTCTCCCAAAGCAATAAATGGGGTTCAGTGAAAATAAAGACATAAGGATGTTTTCTAGATTTGTCAACAGACATCAGCAGACAGGCGAGATTCTATTGTAACAATTGATGTTAAGTCAATAAGAATATAAATCTGATTTGTGGGGATATATGCAGTGATCAGAAATTGCTCTCAAAAGCTGTTTATAAACGGCTTCTTGATTATACAAACACTCTCTAATAGAACTTTTTATGATCATATAAATATTCTATATCTATACCATAATATGAGAGCCATTAGCTACATACTGTTCTTATCTAGAATACAGTTGTTAGGAATGAGAAACTCAATTTTAATTGTTACTTAATTTAAATCAAAATAGCTAGCACATGTAACTATTAGACAATGTAGATGTATACCACTGCTATTACCTAACATTACTAAGAAAATAACAATTAATTGTAGATCATAAACAAAATGAATATAAATATGAGGGCATGGGCTTTGTTTTGTTACTGTTTCTCTAGCAGCTGGCCCATAGTAGGCACTTAAATAAATATATATTGAATGAATTAATGAGATATATTAGTGACTTCAGAGGTAAATAAAATATACCTGATATTAACAAAGCTCAAAATAAAGAAAATATCAGTAGTACCAATGCCAAAATAAAACTCTACTAATAAATATTGTAAAAATATCATGTGAAAATTAGGCTAGAAATTATCTAGTCCTCTTAGCAATTATTTTTAAAACACTTTAAAACGTTTTATTCTGGTCTAATAACAAAAAATTATTAGAACTTTCAAGAACCTACCAAATATTCGTCTACCTGTGTCAACTTACCAACAAGTCAAAAACCTCATTTACATCTTTTCCCCGAATTTCAATGCCATTAATCTCCAGAACTTCATCTCCTTCATGTAAAAGACCACTTTTCTCTGCAGCACCCCCTTTTACTATCCGACTAATGATGACAGAATCCATTTCGTTACGAACTGTAGCACCCTAAAAAATTCAACATCCAATTTTAAAATAAAAATGCAACTTTTTGGTTAAAGATTTCTTCATTTTTTAATTCTTATTTTTCTCTATTCAATAATACTACCCTTCAGTTATCTTGAGGAAGAAATTGACTTACACAGCTAGAGTAATCAAGATAATTGGGTTACTATTTAGGTGACCATTTTCCTTACATTTTCTGCTGCAGAAACATTGCATTCATTAAAATTTTAAAAATCAAGCAGGCTTTTGAAGCATACAACAGAAAAATGCACTTGCTTAAAAACCACTTGAAGACTTGTTCTCTATATGTTGGATGCTATTCAAAATGGTTATACTATATTTAGGTGTAATTCGAGAACATGACATATCTATAAAAGTTCTTTTTTAAAATTTAAAATATGATGGGGAATGAAAACTATTCTGGTTGACTATACAAGTGTTAAATATTATAGCTACATCCAATTCACATTAAAATATATTAAACATTAATATTACACAAATGAGGAACACAATTAAACATACACATTCAAAAATGGAAATAGAAAATACAGAAAAAAGCTTCAAAGTAGACAGAGTTTTAAGATTTTTACCCTAAATTTTCCCCCAAATTTTTTTTTCTATTGGGGAAAAAAAACTAAGTTATATAAACTGCCCATAAAATACGGTCTGTATTTATGTATCCCACTATTCAAAACACAATTTGAGATCAGGATTCAAGAAAATCCTTGAAAATAAAGGAAAGAAAATTAAGGCAATAATAGCAGACTAAGAAGAGACTGAAAAAAGTTTTACCCGAAAAAACTATAAAACAAATATTAACATTAATAAATACACACTTCTAAGTATATGTGAAGTATACATAAGTAATTATGTGTCAACAGATTTTAATTGAATTAAAAGATCAGATTTTTTTTAAATTAGGAGAATAATAAAGCAGGTTACTTATCCCTTTGTTCCTCAACAATTATTTCACAAGCTACTATTTTCATCAAATTAGGGGTGAGAAAGATGAACACATTTTTCTCTGAAAAAGGAGTATGAGAAAGAACATAAAATAATGTCAACAAATTTATCTCAAAAGAGAAAAACTACCAGAAACATAAAGGGATCTTTAACTGTCTGCTATACAAAAGATCCCTGGGTAGAAAGGATCTCAGATCAGATACATGGAATACTTACCAATGGAATATCTCGAGCCTTTTCTATACGCACTATTTTTACAGTTTCTCCTCCGTACTGGCCAAAGCTTTCATAAACTCTCTCAACTGTAATGGGCTCTAGCTGCATTTCCTGCTCAGCAACCTTATCATGGGCCAGTAAAAGTGCCTGTTTCAAAAACAAATCCATAGCATTAAAAAATCCATAGTATTCTGATCATTAAACCTTTAAAATAAATACTATAATTAATGATATATTCAGATTTGTTTCCAAACCTTCCAATGACGTACAAATGCAACCCTGTATCTTTCAAGCTAATAACAATTAAAGATGTGTTAGGGTCCTGGTCGGTTTGGCTCAGTGGATAGAGCGTAAGCCTGTGGACCAAAGGGTCCCGGGTTCGATTCTGATCAAGGGCACATAACTTGGTTGCAGGCTGCTTCCCGGCCTGGGCCCTGGTCAGGGCTCCTGCAGGAGGCAACCAATCGATGTGTTTCTCTCACATCGATGTTTCTCTTTCCCTCTCTCTTCCACTCTCCCTGAAAATCAATGGAAAAATATCCTCGGGTGAGGTTTAACAACAACAACAAAAGTAATAATAAAAAGATATGTTAGGTGTAACAGGCATACTCTGGGATAGGTTCTGAAAGTCTGAAGTAGTTATTATACTGCAAAAAAACAACGTCAATTCAAAGGCCCAAAACCATAGATAATTTAAATTTATGGGAGGGGAAAAACAAAATAGGGAAGAATTTTTTTCAAAAAAATAAGTTGTTTCAAAACTAATGTTAATTTTAAATATGAAAATATATGATGCAACAATAATTATTTCATAGTGGGAGTTGTAAACAACTAAAGAGCCTATCGATAATATTTGAAGTCTCTTCTAGCCCTAAGGGACTGATTCAGAGAGACTTGGAAGTTGGAAAAACCACATATACATAATGCTCTGTACATTTTCTACCTGAATATGTGGAGCATTCAGCAAAGCAGTTAATTCTTGTCCTTCCTTCTGGTGGATTGACTTCAAAACAATTTGTACCTAAGGAACAAAAAGAAAGATGAATTCTTCCTAGGGTACAGAAAATATCACCAGCACCTATACATGTATTTTTAAAAAGATACAATTTAAAGTCGTAAAAAGTTACTTATAAGAAAGGCACTAAAAAGAGTTATTAGAAAAGAAGTATTTTTTCTCACAGTTTTCAATCTTATCATCCTATCTAATAAAAGAGAAACATGGTAATTAGTGTACGACCGCTACCCTTCCCATTGGCTAATCAGGGCGATATGCAAATTAACTGCCAGCCAAGATAGCGGCCGGCAGCCAGGCAGCTTGAAACTAACATGAGGCTTGCTTGCTTCAGTGACGGAGGAAACCAACGTTCCCCGCCTGCCACTGCCGGCCTCTGAGCTGCAACTCTAAGCAACTATGTAACAAATATAGAAGCTAAACAAAACCCCAGAAACCTGCTTTAGTCCGCTGGGCTTCAGCCAGCAGGATCGCAACATTGTAAGCAAAGGCCAGAAACCTACTTTCAGCAGCGGAAGCCTAAGAGCTGGAGCCAAGCCTCAAAGCTAAAGCTGGCCCAGAATGAAAAAAAAGAAAAGAAAAAAAGGAGCGGTTGGGAGCTTCACTCACCCCCCAGCCTGAAAACAGCCCTCAGCCCCTCACCCAGACTGGCCAGGCACCCCAGTGGGGACCCCCACCCTGATCCAGGACATCCTTTAGGGCAAACCAACCGGCACCCACCCGTGCACCAGGCCTCTACCCTATATAGTAAAAGGGTAATATGACTCCCAGCACCAGGATCAGCGGAGCCGAGAGGCCTCCCAGCACCGGGATCAGCGTGGCAGGGGGCAGCGCCCAAACCCCCTGATCGCCCTGCGGCTGTGTGTGTGACAGGGGGCGGGGCCACAACCTCCCTATCCGCCCTGCTCTGTTCGTGACAGGGGAAGGCGCCCCAACCCCGATTGCCCTGCGGCTGTGTGTGTGACAGGGTGCGGCACCCCAACCCCGATGGGCCCTGCTCTGTGCATGACAGGGGGCAGCGCCCCAACCCCGATGGGCCCTGCTCTGTGCGTGACAGGGTACAGAGCCCCAACCCCCCTGATGGGCCCTGCTCTGTGAGTGACAGGGGGCAGTGCCCCAACCCAATGATTGGCCCTGCTCTGTGCGTGACAGGGGGTGGCGCCGCAACCTCCCGATCGCCCTGCTCTGTGCATGACAAGGGGTGGCGCCGCAACCTCCCCATCGACCCTGCCTTGAGTGTGACAGGGGACGGTGCCCCAAATCCCCAATCGGCCCTACCCTGAGCGTGACTGAGGGTGGCATAACAACCTCCCGATGGCCCTGCTCTGTGCATGACAGGGGGCGGCGCCCCAACTCCCCAATCGGCCCTGCTCTGAGCCCGACCAGGGGCTGCACCTAGGGATTGGGCCTGCCCTCTGCCACCCGGGAACAGGCCTAAGCCAGCAGGGCGTTATCTCCCGAGGGGTCCCAGACTGCGAGAGTGCACAGGCCGGGCTAAGGACCCCCCTCCCCCCAAGGTGCACAAATTTTTGTGCACCGGGCCTCTAGTCCTATCTAACAAAAGAGAAAGATGGTAATTAGCGTACAACTGCTACCCTTCCCATTGGCTAATCAGGGCGATATGCAAATGAACTGCCAGCCAAAATGGCGGCTGGCAGCCAGGCAGCTTAAACTGAACATGAGGCTTGCTTGTTTCAGTGACGTAGGACTGCAACGTTCCCCGCCTGTCTTGCCGGCCTCTGAGCTTACAGTTTAAGAAACATTGTAACAAATATAGAAGCTAAACAAAACCCCAGAAACCAGCTTTCAGCCAGCTGGGATCTCAGAGCTGGAGTTGATACAGAGTTTCGATTATAGAACCTAAACAAACCAGATACCTGCTTTCAGGAGCGGAGGCCTCAGAGCTGGAGCCTCAGAGCTAAAGCTGGCCCAGAATAAAAAAGAAAAAAAAAGAAAAAAAGGAGCAGTTGAGAGCTTCAGTCCCAGCCTGAAAACAGCCCTCAGCCCCTCACCCAGACTGGCCAGGCACCCCAGTGGGGACCCCCACCCTGAAGGGTGTGTGACCAGCTGCAAACAGCCATCATCCCCTCATCCAGGCTGGCCAGGCACCCCAGTGGGGACCCCCACCGTGACCCAGGACACCCTTCAGGGCAAACCAGCCAGCCCCCACCCATGCACCAGGCCTCTATTCTATATAGTAAAAGGGTAATATGCCTCCCAGCACTGGGATCAGCGGAGCTGAGAGGCCTCCTGGCACCGGGATCAGCGTGACAGGGGGCAGTGCCCAAAACCCCTGATCGCCCTATGGCTCTGTGTGTGACAGGGGGCGGGGCCACAACCGCCCTATCGGCCCTGCTCTGTTCCTGACAGGGGAAGGCGCCCCAACCCCCTGATCGGCCCTGCTCTGTGCCTGATAGGGGGGAGCTCCCCAACCCCCTGATCACCCTGCGGCTGTGTGTGTGACAGGGTGCGGCGCCCCAACCCCCTCAACCCCACGGGCCCGGCTCTGTGTGTGACGGTAGAGCCATAACCTCCCGATCGGCCCTGCCCTGAGTGTGACAGTGGCAGCGCCCCAACCCCCAGATTGGCCCTGCTCTGTGGGTGATAGAGGGCGACGCCCCAACCCCCTGATCCGCCCTACTCTGTGTGTGACAGGGGGCGGTGCGCCTACTCCCCTATCGGCCCTCCTCTGTGCGTGACAGGGGGGAGCTCCCCAACCCCCTGATTGGCCCTGCTCTGTGTGTGACAGGGGGCGGTGCCCCAACCCCCCAATCGGCCCTACCCTGAGCGTGACTGAGGGTGGCATCGCAACCTCCCGATCCGCCCTGCTGTGTGCATGACAGGGGGCGGCTCCCCAACTCCCCAATTGGCCCTGCTCTGAGCCCGACCAGGGGCTGCACCTAGGGATTGGGCCTGCCCTCTGCCACCTGGGAGCAGGCCTAAGCCAGCAGGGCGTTATCTCCCAAGGGGTCCCAGACTGCAAGAGGGCACAGGCCGGGCTGAGGGACCAGTCCCCTCCACCCTGAGTGCACAAATTTTTGTGCACTGGGCCTCTAGTAGTTAACAATAACATTCTTTATTTAAAAAGACAACACTAGATAGGATTTTGGTATTTATGCATACAAATGAACTATTTTCTTCTTGTAAATTTCTCCTAACATACTATAAAACAGATTAATAATTACATAGTGGAAGAAAAACTAAGTTATCTTGATATTTTATAGTTTTTAATCATGTTTATGCAACTATATTTTAAATCACAGATGACACTTTCAAGAGTTACAGACTAACAAGATCAATTTATGTAAGAGTAATGCAGCAATCACCATATTATAGTAAATTACATTTAAAAAATTCCCACTGTGAAGCAGTTCTTAAATTCCTAGGGTAAACTCCATTTGACTATGATGAATTTTTAGTCTTTGTTTCCTCATCTGTAGAATGAGAGCTACCATTTAAAGGTTCTCAAAAGATGGAGATAATCCATATAAACTAAGCACATAATAAAGTATTATTTAATGTATTTTGATATGAGTTATTGATATTTTAAGGTTTCTACATTAATATTCATAAACTGGATTGGCCTCTACTTGGTGAGTGTGGTCAATGTACGGTGATTTATAAAACTGTCTAGGTCATTACTATCTAGGGCAGGGGTCCTCAAACTACGGCCCGCCGAAAACATTTATCCGGTCTGCTGGGTGTTTTTGCCGCCGCTGCCTGTCCTGCTTAGCAGCCGACTCGTCCCGGGCCCACAGTGCGCATGTGTGGAATGTCTGAGGGATAGTGAACTGGCCCCCTGTTTAAAAAGTTTGAGGACCTCTGATCTATGGTCATTATATCCTAGTACATACAATGAATTGGAAAATAGTCTATGTTTATGTGTCAAAAAAATTTATTTAACATTAGAATTATATGCTCCTGAATGTTTTGATAGACCTTGTACATAAAACCATTTGGGCCTGGTAGATATTTTGGGGGGTGGATTTCTGATTTTCAATTTTATCTATAGCTACTGGTCTACTTTTTTTGGCTATCTTTTCTAACATCACTTTTGACAATTTATATTTTTTTAGAAAACCACCCATCTGATAGCTCTTCCACATTTAGTAAGAAAACTATTATGCTATAGTTTTTAATCTTCTGTGTCTGTATTCATGCGCTTTTATTCATTCCTAATGTTACTGATATATTTTTTTTCATCTAACTTATCAAAGGTTTCTCCATTTTTTTGTAATTTTCAAAAAACCAGCTTCTAATGTTCAATCTATTGTTCTTTGCACTGAAATAATTCAATTTCTTTCTTCTGCTTTAGTTTATTTTTTAATCTTTAATCACTTAAGCTGTTGTGTTCAGTTCATTTATTTCCATTTTTTCTTCTATAATAAATATTTATAGGTACAAACTTTGCTCTGTGGATTACTTTCCCCCAAAGATTATACTATGTATATTCTCATTGTCAATGCCTCTTTCATTCCTTTTCTATTTCCAAATCTCCATTACACATAAAAAAGTAATTTGCAATAATGCAAAGTGCCTTCTAACCTATTTTATAAATCTGTAGCTCTGGAGGTCCTACCCTTTCCCCTACTCCTTTTTCTGTCTTGTGTCTGGATTCCATGAAATAAATTTACTTGATGGGCTTCCAGAATTATTAGTGGTTTTTTTAATTTGAATTGTATTTTATTGATTTCAGAGAAAGGAAGGAAGAGGGAGAGATAGAAACATCAATGATGAGAATCACTGCACACCCCTTACTGGGGTTCAAGCCTGCAACCCAGGAATACAACCCAGGCATGTGCCCTGACCAGGAATCCAACCATGACCTCCTGGTTCATAGGTCGACATTCAACCACTGAGCCACACCAGCTGGGCCACAATTATTAGTTTTTATGTCAAAATGTCCACCCCCCCACCAAGATTGGAGATGGATTATTTATATCTTTGTAAAAGCTTCAATTAAAAGCTGTTTGCAGAACATATTAAACACTGAACACAAGCAGTGGAAACTAGACCTCTCACTGTACATTAAAATTGAATTATTTTCAAACTTCTACACAGGTTTTATAGAGGAACAACTTCAAAATACAGTCATTCACCACTTGATAACTTCTGAGAAGTAAGTCATTAGGCAATTTCATCATGCTATCATCATAGAATGTACTCACACAAATCTAGATGGTATAGCCTACTACACATCTAGGCTATGGGGTAGCCAATTGCTCGTAGACTACAAATGTGTACAGCATGTTACTGTACTAAACACTATAGGCAACTATAACACAGTGGTATTCTTTTATAGGATGAGCAGTGCAGGTTTATTTACACCAGCATCACCACAAACATGCGAGTAATGTGTTGTGTTAGGATGGCTGCAACTCTATTATAATCTTATGGAACCACTATCATATGTGTGGTTTGTTATTGACTGAAATGTCATTATACAGCACAAGACTGTATCTACTAGTAACAAATCTTAGAAGGTATCCTATATCATAAAAGGCTAATATGCAAATTGTCCCCTCAACCTGAAGTTTGACCAGGGTGCGGGGCTGGCCGGCCAACCGCCCGCGGCCCCTCCTCCTAGCTGGCCCCATCCCTGAACACCCCCCACCCCTGATTGGAGGCAAGGCCAGCTGGACCCCAACTGTGCACAAATTCATGGGCCTCTAGTCCTATGTAATAAAAGGGTAAAATGCAAACGGACCCTAACAGTGGAACGACCAGTTGTTATGATGCGCACTGACCACCAGAGGGCAGATGCTCAACACAGGAGCTGCCCCCTCCTGGTTAGTGCGCTTCCACAAGGGGAGCTCTGCTCAGTCACAAGCCGGGCTGGGGGCTACAAATGCAGCAGCAGTGGCGGGAGTCTCTCCTGCCTCCTCGGCAGCGCTAAGGATGTCCACCTGATGGCTTAGGCCCGCTCCCCTAGGGAGTGGGCGTAAGCCGGCAGGTGGACATCCCCCGAGGGGTCCTTGACTGCAAGAGGGCTCAGGAACCCCCCAAGTGCACAAATTTTTGTGTACTGGGCCTCTAGAATATTTGTAATACCAGCTTATCAGATATAATTTTTATCTCATTGGTATTCATTTACCTCAGTTTATGATGTATAACGCTTAAAATAAAACTATACTAAGCCCTAGCCAGTCTGGCTCAGTGGATAGAGCATCTGCCTGTGGACTGAAGGGTCTGGGGTTCAATTCCAGTCAAGGGCACATGCCTGGGTTGCGGGCTCGATCCCCAACAGGAGGCATGCAGCAGGCAGCCAATCATGATTCTCTATCATCATCAATGTTTCTATCTCTCTCCCTCTCCCTTCCTCTCTGAAATCAATAAAAATATATTTTAAAAAAAATTATACAAAAAGCATTAAAAAACTTTCCCCTTTAGTAACATAGAAAAATACTTCTCTTACCATGCAAATATATAATTTTGTATACAAAACAAACTCTCTTCTTTAGTGAAATAGAGTTCTGACTCTGAAATAAGTATAGCCTTAGCTGGACTTGCTCAGTGAATAGAGTGGTAGCCCACGGACAGAAGGGTCCTGGGTTTGATTCTAGTCGAAGGCATATACCTTGGTTGCAGGCTTGATCCCTGGCCCTGGTCAGGGGTGTGTATGGGAAGCAACCAGTCGATGTGTCCCTCTCACATTAATGTTTCTCTGTCTCTCCTCCTCCATTCCACTCTTTCTAAAAAAATTAATGGAAAATATCCTCGGGTGAGAATAACAACAATAAAAACAGAAATAAGCATATATATTTTCCAGGATAAAATGTACTTAGAAAATATTTCCTAACACAATAAATTACTCTTATGTGATCAGTAGTAATTAATTCAAACAAGCCTTATATTCACACCAGTATTTTCTAATAATACTACCTTATTATCACTAACAATTACTTTGTTATATATATGTCAATAATACCTTTAAAATACATACCTCTTGTGCAAGATCTTGTGCATTAGAGATAAGAGGAAACGGCGGACTGGCCTTGCTCATGTGCACTGTGACAGCGTTGTGTATTTTAAATGCATTCTGGAAATCTTTATTTTGTACAAGTTGTAAAAGTAGTGAAATATCCTCCTGGCTCTGAGAATCTACCAAAGTATGTTGGATATGTTTAAGTGAAGAAAATAAGTCTTCCACTTCTAGGAGGAAAAGGAATCGAAAAATTAATTTTCTGTCTTAATTCAACATTTAAGATAAAATTTCTTGAACCATAACAATTTGCATTTTCAAAAAGCACAAAACTTGCATATATATTTGAGAGTCAAATCACTGCCATTTTACTGATTTTAAGTAATACTCTTGAAAATTATATAACAGATTAGAATAAAAGTTTTTGAAAGTGTTTTAAATATAAAACTAATACATACTACATAAATAAATGAGGGGAGGAATACAGAAATGAAAAATTAATTAAAAATCACCAATAGTCCTATCACCTAGAAACAACCTTTATTTAACCATCTTACAACATTTCCTTTTTTCATTTAACAGTACATTTTGTTTTTTCAAATCACCAGTCTTTAAAAACATTACATAAAATGGCTGTGTGATATTTTATTACATGGCTAAATCATGATTTATAATAACCATTATACTAAAGTTGATCATTCAGGTCGCTTCCAATTTTTTGCTAGTATAAGTAAAAATAAGCACTTCAGTACATAATGATCATTGTTGCATAAAAATTTGTCTGAGATTCTGAAGTTTCCTTAAAATAATTTCTAGAAATAGAATTTTAAAATAAGATTGACATTTTAAAAACCAAACGGCTTTTCAGGGAGATTTTACTAATTTATATCCCACTAGAAATATTTTTGCCAATATTCAACAATATACCATTTTAAAAAATCTTCAATTTCTTTAATAAGAAAGTTAAAGTTTATTCATATTTACCAGGTACTTCTTTTGTGATCCATAAAACTCTTATGACCATGAAACTCTGAAAATTATACTGAAAGTTATGGCATATGTGTGTGTGTGTGCAAACCTGTTACTGGGCATATGTAGCACATGCATTTTTCTGGGAGTTATCCCAAAATGTTTAGAACCAGAGGTCATCTCTTCCCTGCCCCCCAACAGGCAGATGTGTACATTTGTGTGTACACTTTGTCACATTCACTGGAAATGGTTTTCTAATTTTTCCACTTGCCTGCTTTTACTGTAGAAGTTTTCAACTCTTATGTATTAAGAATGATCTACCTTTTCCAGCATGATTTCTTTTACTGTTTCTATGCTTATAAACAAACTCCTTTCCCTAGGTCAGTGGCCGGCAAACCACGGCTCGTAAGCCACATGCGGCTCTTTGGCCCCTTGAGTGTGGCTCTTCCACAAAATACCACGTGCGGATGCGCATGTACAGTGCGACTGAAACTTCGTGGCTCATGCGCAGAAGTCAGTTTTCGGCCTGGGCGAGTGGGCGAGTCTATTTTGAAGTGGCATTAGAAGAAGTGGGGGGTGTCGGTCAGTTGGGCGATGGGAGACGCGGCGCAGGTGGGCCACGGGATACGCAGGATACGCAGCGCGGGGGAGGCACCAACTATCAATAGTACTTAAACTATATAGGTAGGTGGCTTCTATTTCATAATAAACTTTAATCCATCTGAAATTTTTTTGATAGATCTTTGAGGGGAAATTTTAACTTCATTTCTTTTTTTCTGGTTAACACTTATTCTAATACCATTATTATTATTATTTTTTAAATAATCCTTCCTTTTCTAATTTAAGTTGCTACCAAATTCTTACATATATTAGGGTCTGTTTTAGTCCACTGGTCTATCAGAATCACAATGTCTTATTAAAGTAGCACTGCAGTCTTTGCTCATATTGATATGACAAGTACTTGCTCATTATTTTTTTCAAAATATCTTGACTATTTAATTTACAGAATAATTTTTTCAAGGTATCTCCCACTGTCTTTCCTATTCGTTCAAAAAGAAAAATCCTATTGAGATTTTGACTGATACTAAAACTGTAAATGAATCTGAGAAAAACTCACAGTAGATACTGTTTGTCTTATGCGCAATCTTTTTAAGTCTTTTTGTTAGTTTTCTTTATATGTAAGACTTTCAAAAATCATTGAATCTTGTACATTTATCTTGTATACCACTACTTAAAGTAGTTAAATTTTTTATAGATTTGAATAATTCTCCAGTTGATTCTTGATATTCCCTCTCTCCAATGAAAACAGGTTTACTCCCCCTTATAAAAGAAAATACATGTTCTTTATTAACTTAATGCAGCAAAAAAGGGGGAAAAATTAGAAAGTCAAATTGCCATTAGAATAACCTACGAAGTTGTGACTCAGTGCTAAATAAAACTTGTTAAATAATCAGAATTTAACTATAACTTGCTATCTACAAGAGTAGACAGAATATGGATAGTGGAAATTGGTATATTTTGGTCAAAGAGTACAAACTATCAGCTTTATGATAATAAGTTCCGAGATCTAATGTACGGCATGGTGCCTACAGTCAATATTGTATTGCATACTTAAAATTTACTGAGTAGCTCTTAAGCATTTTCACACGCATACACAAAAGGAAACTGTGAGGTGATAGAAGTGTTAATTAACTGTAAATATTTCACAATGTATACAGCAAATTCTCACACTGTACACTTTAGATATACAAAATTTTGTTGACTATAATAATAAAAGTATAATATGCTAATTCGACTGGACAGCTGAATGACCTTCTGGACGTCATTCCAGATGAAGCCGCGGTGGCAGGGGCCGAGGCAGAGGCAGTTAGGGGTGATCAGGAAGGCAGGCAAGCAGTTAGGGGCAATCAGGCAGGCAGGCAGAGTGGTTAGGGGCGATCAGGCAGTCAGACAAAGGCGGTGAGGGGCGATCAGGGAGGCAGGAAAGTGGTTATGGGTGATCAGGAAGGCAGGCAGAGGCGGTTAAGGGTGATCAGGCAGGCAAGCAAGCAGTTAGGGGAGATCAGGCAGGCAGGCAGAGTAGTTAGGGGCAATAAAGCAGGCAGGCAGGTGAGCAGTTAGGAGCCAGCTGTCCTGGATTGCGAGAGGGATGTCGGACTGCCATTTTAAACTGGCAGTTGGACATCCCCCGAGGGGTCCCGGGTTGCGAGAGCATGCAGGCTGGACTGAGGGACCCCCCCACCCTGTGCACAAATTTTGTGCACCAGGCCTCTAGTACTTCAAAAAAGCTGGAGGGAGGAGTGGGAGAAAGAATATGGAATGTCAGATTCCATGAAATTCAAAGAGCTTAATACAGAATTGCCTAAGAGTATGGAGAATTTCCTCAGAGTACAAAGAATTCAATAGCCTTAAAGTATCTTTAGATCAAAATAGTAAAATATTTAAATATCTTAAAAGAAAAAAATTACAAACCAACAAAATAGGCTACAATCTTATGAGTACTAACAACTTCCCTGAGTGGATAATGGGATTCCTGTTTAAATTTTTAGTAAATCTTTAAAGGGGCTCAGCCTGGTTGTCAGGGCAATGAAAAAAATCAGGAGCTTCAGATCTCAGCATTGACTGAAATCAATAAGCAACTTTAGTCAGTCCAGAAAGTAACCATCTCCCTATTGTGTCTCTTCAACTCTCCAGATATTTAAATTTTTAAAGGCAAAAGAACTTGTGAATCTCTCCTGTGTACTAAAGCCATCCACTTAGATCAGGGGTGGGCAAACTTTTTGACTTGAGGGCCACAATGGGTTCTTAAACTGGACAGGAGGGCCGGAACAAAAGCATGGATGGAATGTTTGTGTGAACTAATATAAATTCAAAGTAAACATCATTACATAAAAGGGTACGGTCTTTTTTTTTTTTTAGTTTTATTCATTTCAAACGGGCCGCATCTGGCCCGCAGGCCGTAGTTTGCCCACGGCTGACTTAGACACTAACATACTGACATTATAAAATAACCAGAGGCCCGGTGCATGAAAATCGTGCACTCATGGGGGTCACTCAGTCTGGCCTGTGCCCTCTTGCAGTCAGGGCGCCCTGAGGGGATGTCTAACTTATGGCAGTTGGACATCTTTAGCGCTGCTGCAGAGGTGGGAGAGGCTCCTGCCACTGCCGCTGTGCCTGCCAGCCGTGAGCCCGGCTTCTGGCTGAGTGGCACTCCTCATATGTTGAGCATCTGCCCCATGGTAGTTAGTGTTCATCATAGCAACCAGGTGTTCTGCCATTCAGTCAATTTGCATATTAACCTTTTACTATATAGGATTATCTGCAGTTCTGCTTTTCAGCTATAACTACTGGTATCATTTAATTATACTATGTAACCTTTCAGACTTTTTAAAAAAATGCTGACCTAACCATACAGGTCAGATTATGAATGTTTTGCAATATGAGTTTTCCAAATTCTTTAGAATAAATTCCTAGGATAAAATTACTGATCAGATAATAAAAACATTTATAACTTTGATACATATTGCCAATCTACCCTCCAAATTTGTACTTATAGTCCTATCAGCACTATACTTGAGTTTGTTTCTACAAATAAAAACCAAATTCAGGATTATAAATCTTTTCAGTTTTGATGATCTGGTTAGGAAAAATATATATACTTATTTGCCTAAGAATGAGGGTGAATATATTTTCACAAAGTTAATAGTCATCTATATTTCTTCTTGCATTCTTTTTCTGCTTTTGCCCATTTTTTCTACTAGAGCTTTGTTCCTTTTTTCCCTTAATGACTGAAATTACACTGATTTTATAAAATGCCTTGCAGTCTTAAGCAGCACATACTGAATATAATTTTATCATTTTTGCTATGTTAGAACAATGTATTTAATCAAGGATATTAATGAGAATTAGTAAGGAAATTTACAGAGATGTTGGTCCTGAGTTCTACCTCAAACATAATCATACACACACACACACACACACACACACACACACGCACGCACGCACACACATACCTTTCTGGTTAAGAACCATTGCTTTAAAGGCTTTATTAACATCAGTTATTGTAGAATTTTAAGACATGATATACTTGGGATTCAATAAAGTACTCAAAACTATTTTCTTCTATACTAAATAACTTTGATTGCTATACTGAGTTTTTGTGTCTGTGTTTAATAGTTACTCTATTTTTTCTTGATAACTGCTTCCTTTTGTTACCCTCTTCTTGCTTCTCTTATAAACATAGCATATGATATTCATATTTAGAATATTTTAAGTATAAATAATATACTGTAGTCATTAGCCAGCAAGAAAAACTAGGGAAAGTAAGGTAGGGTAACAAAACTAGAAATGGTTTAATGGGAGATAACAACTTGAGATCAGTGATCTTACTTCAGGTGATCGGTTAATAGTTGAGACACTACTCAATTGGAAAATGGGACATTTTGTGGTTAGTCCCAAAGAAATGACAGCTTTAAAGTTCTAAGAAATTAGCAGGCTTTTCATGTTGATAGGAACTGAGGTAAAAAATATAGTTTCCAGAAACAGATGAAATCTCATCAATTTCTTCATATTGTCTCCATACTGAATAGTACTAAAGCCATAAAGACCACTAGGATAGTTTAAAATCCAGAAAAAAATCTCAGGGTCAAACTGGAAATGTTTTCCACTCAGGTCAGGGACTAAGATAAGATAGGAATAGGAAAGCTATAAAGCAGAAGACTACAACTGAATCCCAAAAAGGCTGATGACCTAGTACATATTAATGGCGTCTAGGAGAACATAAGGACCATGCCAATGCTAGAAATATCAACAAATTTAACTGGGCTTAAGGTTCAAGATTTTTATGTTAGCATTAAAACCAATTTAAACTTGTTAACTATTCTTTAGAAGTTCACTCGCCTGTATTAAGTCCTATTCACATTTTTGTTCTTTAATTAGTAAAAAACTGTTTTCACTGAAATTCTCTTTTCTTAGGAGCTGCTTCTAGACTTATGTCAATCAATGTTGCGAGACTAAGTTAAAAACACTTGCACTAAAGTTCAGTTTTACAAGTATCACCAACCATTGCTGAAAAACTACAAATGTCTATTTTCCCCAAATCACATAGATTTAGAATACAATATTATATGCATATACATTTTATATAATCCTCATACAATCCTCAAAAACTTTTACCAATAAAAATAAAGCCCTAGCCGGTTTGGCTCAGTGGATGGAGCGTCGGCCTACGGACTCAAGGGTCCCAGGTTCGATTCCGGTCAGGGGCATGTGCCTTGGTTGCGGGCACATCCCCAGTTGGGAGGTGTGCAGGAGGCAGCTGATCGATGTTTCTCTCTCATCAATGTTTCTAACTCTCTATCCCTCTCCCTTCCTCTCTATAAAAAAATCAATAAAATATAAAAAAATAAAAAAATAAAAACGAAAGACATCAGAACCTGAGACATAAGGTAATTCAGCTTCAGATCAATTCTCTACAGATGAAGAAAATGATGTCATATATAAAAATGTTACTTGGATCAAGAATTCATATCTTCAATTTCTAAGGGAGTGCTTTTTCTGCCATGCTAAGGGAATAATAAAAGACAAACATTTTTTTGCAGGTTCTAGGGCTTGATTGTGATCGGTTTATCTGTTTTAGAAAAGCTGTCCTGAGATGTCTTTTCACCCAATATAGCAGCATGTAATGGACACTAACAAGTATTTAGAAAAGCTTACACATTCTAGTTATATTACCGTGAATCTGTAGGAGAAATTTCCTCTAGTTACCTATGCTTGTGCATGTTTCCATACATAAGGCATATCTTAATTATTTTATATACTTTTTATAATATTATTAGCTACTTTTATAATATTGTTGCAGTTTACTTCTGCTATTTTAAGGAATTATCTTATGCTTTAAGTATTTTCTCACAGTATTTTATTTTAACTTCAATATTACAATGGTATGCTAGGTAGCATATTGAGAAAAGTTCAGCAAAAGAAACCAAAACTGCAATTTCTGTGAATATAGAGGTGATGTATTTTTTTTTTGAGAAATGTTGTAAAGCACCTTTGACAGTATTGCACTAGCCTGAGGAGCAAAGTAGTACAGCAAAATTTGATAACTATGATTTACACAGACAATTTTCAGATAAATTCCATATCTGCTTTCATGACCAATTTAACTGGGAAGGTTTCCAGATAGCATTTTTAGGCTGAAAAGCTGCTCAAAGTTCTCTCATTGAAAAAGTCTAATGAATAAGCAGAACAGCATAAGTTACCAGACAGACATTCAGAAGAGTTTTTAAAACTTAATTATTGAGTATAGGTAACTTGACAAAGATATGGATTAAACCATATACAGCTTAAACAAATGAATATTTAAGAAAAAAATAGGAAATACCAAGTAATACAAACCCTTAGATGAGATTAGTATAAATTTATGAGTATGTTTATCAATTTAAAGGACATTAAAAATGATGCTCCTCTGTCCAATAAGTCTTAAGATCACAAAGAAAGCAACAAGGAACTATAGCATTAGTCTTAAAATACTGATCATGATAAAATGAGTTCACTGTCTTGACTCAGTTCTTTGAAAATTCTGAATGAAATTCTGACAAAGGGTCTTTTCTTTGATATTAGTTATGATGTCATAAAAAATAACTGTTGGCAACATCAACTCAAGGATTCTCATATGGACATTCTCATTCATATTTTAGTTTCATATAAAAATCCTTAATTTTAAAGGTCAGAATATTTAGTTGTAGGTTAAAAAAAACCTTTCTTCCCATATGGTACATCTTGAAAAGCACTTTACAAATACCTATTATTCAGTAACAGTTAATTTTCTACATACTTTAAGAAATGTCTCACTCTGATGCAGCAATTAGGTTGTATGTTACTTAAACAAAAAGCCACCTAAGTTCTTCAATATTCTGTGCAATTTCAGAGGGAATTTTAAAAAATCCAATCAGATGCAGCTAAAATACTGTCAAATATGTACCTCTTCAGTGATAATGAAGATAAGACAGACAACAAAGAAAGGACAGGATATAAAGAGAACAGAGACTCCCTAGAGCAGTGGTTCTCAACCTGTGGGTCGCGACCCCTTTGGGGGGTCGAACGACCCTTTCACAGGGGTCACCTAAGACCATCGGAAAACACATATATAATTACATATTGTTTTAGTGATTAATCACTATGCTTTAATTATGTTCAATTTGTAACAATGAAAATACATCCTGCATATCAGATATTTACATTACGATTCATAACAGTAGCAAAATTACAGTTATGAAGTAGCAACGAAAATAATTTTATGGTTGGGGGTCACCGCAACATGAGGAACTGTATTAAAGGGTCGCAGCATTAGGAAGGTTGAGAACCACTGCTCTAGAGCTCTATATGTTGGTAAAAATTGTTTTAAGTTTCCATCATCTTCTCTAACATTTCATACAATACTTAAATCTTGATAATTTATGTTAAAAGAGAAGACAGATTATCTAAAGAAAAATCACTTATATTTGGCTTAGGGATACAATTAATCAGATAACTACAAACATACACATTAAGTCCACGAATCTACCCCCTGTACTATCTCACCTCCCTTTGGCCATCTCCTGGCAGGCTAAAATGAAAAAGAAAGAAGACTAAAATAGGCAACAGAAATTAATCACCAAGAGTTGCTCTATCTGAAAATACTACCTTCAAACACCTAAGACTTTGGGAAGTCATATGGGAGAATTTTTGGCTATAAGGGAAACAAAAAAATTACCCAAGAAGCTGAGGAATCTCCATCTCTTAAGACTTTTCAAAACAATGGAGATAACCATCTACCCTGGATTAGCTTTGCTTAGTTTTACTTATTGCCATCATTTACCCCACAGGAAAACAGACAATCTAGAGAACTATTCTAACATTAAGATTCTTCCATTTCGTTGTTTAAATAATACAAGTTCTTTTAAACCTATGCTCAGAAATTTTTACATTTCAACGAACTTCATGACTTTTTTCTGAAAAAGTTTTAAGATTTCTTCTTTTTATCTAAACTTTAGAGTCAAACTGAGCACTGAGATAAAGAAATTAATATTACTGAATATAACGAAATTATATCAGTTACCAGCACTATCTAATAGCAGAATCAAAATCAGAACTTTCATTCAGGAAATATTTGCTTAAATAGGGGTAGCCTTTCTTTTTTTCTTTTTTAAATTTAAGAACATAAAATTAAATATCTGAACTTCTATTTTTAGTGTACTAGGTAAAAAATGAATTTACTAAAAATAAGCAGAAGCTCATGAAAAACCCTGAACAATAATTACTCATTAACAAATTGGGTTACAAATTACAAATAGAAGTATATAAGCAAAAACAGTTAAGCAAAATCTTACCCCCAAATATGATATGAAAATGGAAAACTGTCATTCACGTGACTACAATTCAATCAGGTATAAAAGCTTCATGATTTTTCTCTGGATGAAACTGAAACCAGTTTGATGAGAGGAAAAAAACCAGCTCCAAATTTGTAGCCAGAATACTTGAGTCCTAGTTATGGTTTGACCACTTATTAGATTCATTATATATCACTGGATAACCCATTTCAAGTCTCCAATCCAAGCTTTTTTACTAAACGAGTGGGTCTGACTAGGATAATATTTCTCAAACTTTAGTTGGTGATCCATTAAAAAAAAATTTTTGATTTTTTAATCCATATATAAATACCAATTTGAAATAAAAGGTTTATGAATACTTATGTGCAATATGATATGCTTTAATATTTCCTATTTTATTCTAGTTTTTAAAAAATTACTAGTGGCTAAAATTAAAAGACATATAATAACAATAGCAAGGATGTAGAGAAATGGAACCTTCACACATTGCTGGTGAGAATGTAAAACGGTGCAGATACTATGGAAGATATGGCAGTTCCTCAGTAAGTTAAACACAGAATTACTCTATGATCCAGCAATTCCACTCCTAAGTATATGTCCAAAAGAATTAAAAACAGGTGTTCAAACAAAAGTTTATACACGAGTATTCATAACAGTACTATTCACAAGAACCAAAAGGTGGAAACAACCCAATCGTTCCATCAATAGATGAATGAGCAAACAAAAAGTGGTTTACCCATACAATGGACTATTACCTCACTATAAGAAGGAATGCAGTACTGGTTCATGCTACAACTCAGATGAACCTTGAAAACATTATGCTACATGAAAAAAAGGCAGTCACAAAAGGTCACATACAGTGTGATTCAGTTATATGAAATGTCTCAAATAAAGAAATCTATAGACAGAAGGTAGATTAGGGTTATAAGGTTTAGGGAGGGGAGAATATAACGTAATTGCTAGTGGATATAATTTGCTTTTGGGGGTAATGAAATCACTCTGGAATTATATAGTGATAATAGGTGTACAATCTTAGGAATATACTAAAAACTCATGATGAATTGTACATTTTATTATTTTTTTAAAGTATTTTTTAATTTTATTTTTTGTAATACTCACCTGAGGATATTTTTCCATTGATTTTTAGAGTGAGTAGAAGAAGAGGGAAAGACAGAGAGAAACATCAATGTGAGAGAAACACATTGATTGGCTGCCTCCTGCGCGCCCCAACCAGAGCCGGGGCCAGGGAGGAGCCTGCAACTGAGGTACATGCGCTTGACTGGAATCGAACCCAGGACCCTTTGATCTGCAGGCTGACACTCTATCCACTGAACCAAACTGGGTAGGACTATTTATTTAATTTTGTTTTATTTTTTAAAATATATTTTTATTGATTTCAGAGAGGAAGGGAGAGAAAGAGAAACATCAATGATGAGAGAGAATCATTGATTGGCTGCCTCCTGCACACCATGCCCCCCACTGAGAATCGAGCCCACAACCTGGGCATGTGCCCTTGACTGGAACTGAACTCAGGACCCTTCAGTCGGCAGGCCGATGTTCAATCCACTGAGCCAAATCAGCTAGGGCTGGCAGAATGAAGTTTTTATGTATTGTGTCAATGGCTCCATGGTGTAACAATTAATCATTTTTCAGTAGAAATTATGCAAATTATGCATATTTAACAAACATTACATGGCTATATCCATATTCTAGTGAATTTTTAAAAAATTTTATTTTAGGTTAGTTCTAATTATAGCAATCCTAATAAATCAGAAAATTTTCAAATGGTCCTAGCATTTTAAACATTAAACCTAATACCAATAGGTGTAATTATTTCACTTCCATAAAAAACTCCCTCAAAGAATGGCTAATAAAGTGTGGAAATATCTACAGCAGTTGATCATACACTTAATGGCAAGAATAATTAATTTCTCAGAAGTAGGCTGATTTCAAGGTTTATTGGCACTGGAATTTTGTTTGTTGGCTTTAAATAAACTTTATTTTAAAAGCCATTCTCATCGCTTCTCGGCCTTTTGGCTAAGATCAAGTGTAGTATCTGTTCTTATCAGTTTAAAAGCCATTCTCTCTCTCTTTTTTAAAAAAAAATATTTTATTGATTTTTTATGGAGAGGAAGGGAGAGGGATAGAGAGTTAGAAACATCGATGAGAGAGAAGCATTGATCAGCTGCCTCCTGCACACCCCCTACTGGAGATGTACCTGCAACCAAGGTACATGCCCTTGACCGGAATTGAACCTGCGGCCCTTTGGTCCCCAGGTTGATGCTCTATCCAGTGAGCCAAACCGGCTAGGGCTAAAAGCCATTCTCTTACAAAGTTCATTATAATCCAACACTATTCCAGAATACACCATGGGCAATCAAAAGTCAAATATTATCAGAAAGAAACATGAAAGATATTTCATTTTACAATGTCAAATACAGAGTATTCTCTTAAAAAAAAAATCCTCACCCGAGGATATGTTTATTGATTTTAGAGAGAGCAAAGGAGAGAGAGAATGAGAAACATCTATCCGTTACCTCCTATATGCACCCCGATCAGGGATTAAACCCACAACCTTTCGATGTACAGGACAACGTTCCAACCAACTGTGCCACCCAGCCAAAGCCAGAAGTACTCTTGACTTAACAATTTGAATATTCAGAGCTATCTGGTAAAAATAATATGTGGACACTTAATCAATAGTGAAACATGCTATTATTATTATTATAAAATATTTTATTCATAATTTTCTTCCCCTTGGTGTGTCTTTTTAAAATGTTTCTTCACATTAATAGCATGTTCTCTTGGTATAAATTAGAAAGCCCCTAATCACCAATTTCAGGAGTCACTTTATTAGCCACAAAACAAACAGCTTATGGGTCTGTGTGGGCAGTTGAGTGTGCCTTTCCCAAGCTTTTTTCAAAGATGCAACAATCATATAGTCTACAGTTTCTGAGTTTATTCTCTTTAAATATTATGTATACTTGTCCACAACTGTGGTCCAAAATTACTTATTTGTGACTACAAAAACCGAAACAGTGAAATCTACAATCTAGACATGTGAAAATGATCCTACTCTAGCTCATCCCACTCTAACCTACATTCTATTTTTTTCTCAGGATTTCTCTCACAAGGTACTTTGCTTATAAAAGAGAGTTAGACAATGATATTTTATTTATGGCAAAGCAAGTTTTAATAACTCATGCCCATTTTAAGGAAAGCCTCCCTAATATATCAAATTTTTTATAATTTATAATATTAATTATTTATTTGGAATTAGTTCAAAATTTCTCAAATATATCAAAATTTTTTATACTTGATAATACTAATATTAATTACTCATTTGAAGTTAAGTTCCCACATCACTAATTTTCAATAAAGTTCTGAGTACTTTTAAACAAGAAAATTCAGTTCATTTTTCTGAGTATTTTCTATCAATTCCATTCCTGAACTTAAAAAAAAAACACCACGTTGGTGATTTGTACAGTTATTTAACAAATTTAACATAGAATTTACTCTGTAACAGATACTATCCTAAGTGTGTTAGCAAATTATTCCCACTCAGTCTGAAAATTCAAGGCAAACTTACACTCATTAGGATGGCTATGATAAGTGAATTATTGGTGGGAATGTAAACTGGTGTATCTGCTTTGTAAAACAATAAAGTGATTCCTCTATCCCTGCACTTTTATTACTACACAGTACCAAATTTATAAAAACTTTCATTAAAAAACACCACCCAGACAATTAAAGTACCTAACCTTTCCAATCACATTTTCAGTTCTTAAAAGAATTATTTTCTCTACTTACAGATAAATGACGATGTATCATCTAGAAACTGAAGGCTCCCTCTGAAAGAAATAAATCAGCTGCCCCATCCTTGCCTCATTTAAAACAAGATTGCTGTTGCTGTTTCTGGCTGTGAAAAAGGCTGAGAAGTTGTCTCCTGGCATGTGTGTATTAATCAAAATACTGGCAGGGAGACACATACAACTTTTAAGGGAGTACTTCTGTTGTCATATGATGTGTTAGCAAATTATGAACAGGAAAAAAAATGTTTGGTACAAAGCTATTAAACTTCATTTTAAAAAGAAAACTTAAAACTGAATCTATCCAAACACTGAAGCTTTGATTGACAATAACAACTTGATAACTTATGCTAACTTTTCATGTTTCCTACAATTAACACATTTGTATTGAGTGTATTAACATTAAATCTATCACTTATTTCTCAGCACATTAAATATTCTCCTATTCAAAAAATGAATTACAGATACCTGGTGCTACATTTCAAATTACTTTAAAATAAAGTATATAAAATATCCTTAAAGTACAAAAACTGCACAAAGGTATTTTTACAAACTAATGCGGATTGCAAGTTGGAAGTAAATATACCTGCCTCCTACACGCCCCCAACTAGGGATCGAGCCCACAACCCAGGCACGTGAATCTGACCGGGAATTGAACCTTGACCTTCTGGTTCATAGGTTGACACTATGGCACACTGGCTGGGCTAGCTGTCCTTTAATCTATACTTGTAGATAAATTAGCAATGCAACATACAAACAGAAAGAGGAAAAGGCAAAAAATTTAAGAGAAATGGTCTCCAGTTCTCTATGCTTGGGCAAATCTATATATATAAAATCCTAATATGCAAATAGACCGAATGGCTGAGCAACCGAACAACCGGTCGCTATGACGTGCGCTGACCACCAGTGTGCATGCGCGGAACATGGCAGGCATTGGCAGCAGGCAGCAGAGTGCAGAACATGATGGGCATCAGCTGCAGTGGGATGGTGGAGCAGGTGAGCGGGGGCACCAGACCAATGTGGGGCACCAGTCGCTGTCATTGGGGCAAACCTCTGGTGGTTACTGAAAATTCTTTGCTCTCATGCACCACGGTCCTGCCCGGCGCTCGCACCTGCTGCCAGTGCCGACCCTGCTCGCACCCACAGCTGGCACCAGAGCCGCTGCTCGCACCCGCTGCCTGTGCCCAGTGCCTGTCCTGATCATTCAGCACCGTCAGTGGGTGCAAGTGGCGGCTGCTGGCCCTGATCACCCCTGCGGGCTTCTCCACTTCCCCCTGCTCCTGAGGGGCAATCAGGGCAGCAGCTGCCGCTTGCACCTGCTGACGGTGCCAGCCCCAATCGCTCTGTGCTGGCAGTGGATGTGAGTGGGCCTGGAACTGTCAACCTGTGGGAGCAATGGCAGCGGGAGTGGGGCTGCCAGTAGATAGGGGACAGGGGGGGCCGTGGCGGGAAGGGTCAGGTGGGGGTGCGGAGGATGGGCCGAGACCCACCCTTGTGCTCACCGCAGTCTTGCGGCCCACAGTTCCTTTCAAGGTGCATGAATTTGTGCACTGGGCCCCTAGTAAATAAATAAATAAATTCCCTGTGTGAATCTGGCTTAAGCTATATTTGTTTCTTTACTGAGATTACATGAATATTATTAGATGTGACATTTATGCCTGATCTAAGTAAAGCAAAATGAACAAAAACATTAATCTTAAAGCAATTTAAACAGAAAAACAAAAGAATCTTCCAGGCTTAGGTTGGATATACTAAAATGTAAACTTTTTCAAAGTCATAGAGAATATAGACAAAATATTTTAATTTTTTTTAAAAAAAGGGTGGTGGGAGGTGAGAGCCAGTAAAAGGCAATTGGGAATGAAACTCCTAACAAAACTCTCAGAAAAAAAGAGCATAAAAATCTGTAATCTTTCTGCTTTCACTATAACATCTGAAGGCATTTAGCAGATTTCACTATCACTGAACATGCCAGTGATTTCTTCAAAAACTAGAAAAGCATGCACATTACTTTCTGTCAAGAAATGTAGATCCTTAATGAATTTACAGCAAAGAAATGAAGCAGACAATGTGATGTAACAGAAACTGCTTGCGATTTAGAATAGAGAGACTTGGTGAGGCGCAAACCTAGTACACAAGGTATCTTTGCCCAAACTAGAGGAAGGTATTCCACTCTTGGTAGCCAGATCTCTGGTTCAGTGAGTGAAGAACAGGTATGGTGTCAGTCTTCACTCAAACCCTTTGCTCTGGCAATATTCCAACTACATATCCAGATCAGGAAAATTCAAATTTGGCTCTATCCCTTATTAGCTTGGGGTCTTAAACAGGTGATTTAACAGGGGTTCAATTTCTTTATCTCTAAAATGGGAATTACAGAGCCCTGTTAACAGGATTATTATAGATACTACATAGAATGGTGTTTGCTGTAGCATCTAAGAGAACACAAATTAACGTATACTCCTAACACTAATTTGGTGATCATTCTTGTGTGTGCATGAGCGAGCAGAAAGAAAAGGCAGTAAAAGTTCAATAATCAAATATTCTAAGTTTGGAAATTTACATTTGACATAAATCTCTACTGTAGATTCATAATGCCCATTAGCATTCTAAAGACTCTAAGAAGTCCTATAATAAGAAGGTATTTAACTTATTTAACTGTTCTCAAATTTATTTTATTACAGAGCAGTTTTTGGTTTATATCTATTAAAATCTCACAGCACTGGTTTTGTTATGTTCCCCCCACACACCACAGAATGAAATTGGGAATAGACAGTATAGGGAATTTTGAGCCATTATATATATATATATATATATATATATATATATATATATATATATATGATATTAATTAAAATCAAATAGATTTTAAGCTACAGATATTAATTTTATTAGTATTTTATAAACCTTAACGAAATCAGAAATTCAAAATCTGAAAATTGCTTTTGAGTAATTTTGATATAAAAGTCAAAAGGTGAATTTTAAGGCATTTTTAACTGTTAGGCCACATGTAAAATTTTTTAATTTAAAGATTATATCTAAAAACCATGTTGTAGAAACTGGAATATTTAAGCCATATGCTTTAACTCTACTTGGCTAATAGTAAACAATAATGGTTATATGACCTTACCAAAAGAAGCATCTTGGATTATTTCAAAATGTTATTATTTACATCCTCTTATACCCTTCTTCCTTTCTATACACATTTACGTTAAGGTAAGAGAAACAAATGCAAAACATCTATTATTCTGTTTTTACTTACCTAATATTTTCACAGCATAATGAGGACTTTCTAAGACAATTCCTTCCTCTGTATCAAATATAGGGTTATCTATTCCAGTCTTTGGAGGCATTTGGGCTAGTTTCTTAAGTCTCATGGAAGAATTAAGGTCAAGTTCTTGTTTTTTCCCTTCTTCCTCTCGCCTACGCCTCATGTCCTCCTGTTGTTGCCGAATACGCTCCAACTGTGCACTTCGACGTACAGGCATCATCCTGGTGCCCAAATCTCCAGGGCAGTCAACAGCCATCTCTCGGTGCTTCTGATGTTCCTCTGGTGATGCAAGATCAACATTTTTTACTTCGCCGTCTGATTCCTCAGTAACATGCCCATTCATATGGGATGTTGTCATGGTTATCTATAAAAACCTGTACCACTTTTTATAAATCAATTTTTTCCTATAAAGCCAATCTCTTGATTCTGTAGTATAAAATCCATGTTACTTCAAAAAAACACACCACAAAAGACTTCTCACATCACATAATAATGCTATGAAAATGTATCCATGAAGGAAATCTAAGAGGAAAGATGAAGGGAAAAAAGTATAAGAATTACAATATAAAAGACTTTCAATAGACCACTTCTAATCCCTTGCAATATAGAAAATACCCCACAAGTCCATATTAGATTAAATACTTCCTTTCATTTTGTAGATGCTGCTGAGAAAGTCAAGGTGTTCCCCCTGCTACCCCAAAAAAGGTTCCTTCCCAAGAATTTGAAGCATACTGTTTATTTTACAGCTGAGAAAAATGATGTATTGGAAGGTTTAACAAAATGAGAAAGTAAGAAAATTTTGGGTACTAGTTTAGTAGAGAATAAGTTGCTTAAGGTATAAGGATGTTTTAATCATCTTTGTAAAGTTGTCTTAACACAATACTTTACACTCAATTAACATACACGAGATTTAAAAAACTTCCTAGTTAACTGCTAAAGAAACTGGAATATAGCATGTCATATTGGTGGCCCACTTGAGGTAAAGGTAGTATTCTGGGGGGCAATTCACTTTTAGGAGTTTATAAGATGAAGATACCCAATGAAAAAGAAACTTTAATGAGCAGCTAAGGCATCTATAGAATAAAACCACAATGAGTGAGAAAAAGACTAGTGGGTATCAGTGTTTATAACTGGTCACATTAACACAAGAATTAGGGTTCTTTATGAAAATTCGTTTAGAGAAAATGGTACCTGTTACCATTCAAAAAAAAAAATTTAAAGCCATACTATACAGAAAATAAGAACATGTTGGACTCAGAGGCCAAAAAACTGAATTTTAATTCTGGCTCTGACACTTCCTCTAGCTATATTATCTAAGACTACTCAGTTTCTCCAGAACCTCAGAGTCCTTTGGAATATTTATTCACAGGACTGTTCTGAGTTTTAAATGAGATACTATATCAAGTTTTAAAACTAAAAAAGATATAATTATATTAATTTTTAGTATTAATTTGATTCTTATATTTTAAAACTCCTTCAAAATATTTTAGACAAGAAAAATATTTTACTGGATGACACTGGCTTTTTATCAAGCCATTTCTTGGGCATAAAAAGGCAGATTGTTTATATATGTGAAAACCCACACATTAAATTAATTAGTCTTCTTTTGCTCAAGACTTTAAAAATATTTACAATAATAAACCTACTACCTCCTGGAGTTGAGCATCATTTCCGTAAATAGGTTTGTTAGAGCACATGCCTACTAAGCAAAAGCTGTTTTCAGATAACATTCCTAATGCCAGTCAATCTTCTCTCAAACATCTTGTCACAGGCTGCTTAACATAAACCCACCTAAACTACCAGGAAAAACCACTAGACCAACAATCAGGAAAATAGACGCAAACCACATGAGCCACTAGAATTACATTTCACAAGAATTTCGAGAGACTTTTCTGTCTTCTATCCAAATCTTAGCTTCTTTCTTTATATACAGCCATGTGGTCTACACATAAATACCTTATTTATCATTAGATTGCCTTCTTTTTCATTAAAATAACAGCTGTAAGAATTACAATAGGCAATTCTTAAGTTATTATATTTTAATTTATGCAAATGCAAGTTCAGCTTATTTGATGTTTTCATTACAAGTAAGCAGAAATTTGTGTAGGAGTTGCGGTAGTACCATGCTTAATTTTAAAAACCTAGGTGTGTACGTATCTCCAGAAAATTAAAACTCTTTCTTGATTTACAATATTTACTGAACATTAAAAATCAAATTTAATAATACTGTATTTTTTACTTTATATGCTAGTCTATAAAAATTATGATCTGAAATTAAAACTGTCAGCTTAAAAACTGTAAGCTATGTCCATATTCACTATACTAGATCATGCAAGAAAAGACTGGGCCAGGTGATCTGGGTAAGAGTTCTCATGCTTGCACTATTATTATGCTTATCTACCTGGATCTAGCCTTTGACTCTCAGAAAAATTTCTGCAACCTGTTATTAATCCACTTAAAATTCTGTTTTGGTTATCTCTCTTGGAGTGTTCATAGTCTACTGGGATAGACAGCAAAGAAAATGAATGATTATTCTTCCCCAATTGGTTTCTCCCCATTAGATTTTGCAAGAATTAAAGCAGGGGATGGCATGATCACATTCACTTTTAGAGAAATATCACTCTGGTAGGAGTGTAGAGGATTGATTGGGGGGAGGGCAATGAGACCAGTTTGAAGGCAATAAGAATGTGGTACTGAACTTAGTGAAATGAAGAAAAGTTATATTAAAAAAATACTTAAGTTATAGAAGTACTAGAACTTGATGTCTATTTCATATAGTAGGGCAAGAAGAAGAAAAAGGAAGTAATAATAACTATAACATTTACTTAGCACTTATGTGCCACATAATACTGCAAGCACTATACCACTATACAGTATTCATTCATTAATTTTTATTACAATTGTAAAAGTAAGTCCAAATATGCCTGTTTTGAAGATGGGAATGAGGATTAAACTAGGCCCTGAAGATATAGGATGGAGGAATAAGAAAGAGGCCATTATCAGCCAAAGGCAAGAAAATAAAAGGTTTGGGGAAAGTACAAATAAAGCTAGCTGAACTAAAGCAGTCAGCTTGCACAGCAGGATACTGACTAGAAAGTTTGACTGGGTTCAACTTATGAAAGGTCTTAAATGTAAGTTCTTAATTTTCAAGGCAGTAGAAAAGCCATCAAAGATTTAGAAAAGAGGGGGTGATTTGTACATAATTGAGCATTTACCTCTGGCTAGGTACTAGGTTTATAGAGAGACAAGATCCCTGCCGACTAGTTTACTTAACAAAATGTCCTACAGGGATCTAGAAATTAATGTCTCCAAGATTAAACACATATTTACCTTTAATCTTCTCAAAGTCTCCTTGATCCTCTTCCTCCATTCTCAATTCTAATTAATGCCACTATATCTATCTACCCAGTTACCCAAGACAACAAAATGCTGAAAAGATCAGGCTCCAGAATCAGACTGGATCTAATCCTTATCTACTCTCCTTTTAAGTCTCTGTCTGCCTGCTCATCAAACTTGGGAGGTCAGAAACCAGGCTGACTAGTCTCTGCATCTGTGATACTATCCAGCACAGGGCCAAACAGAAGGCTGCAGAATATGAACCCAGACAGTGGGACTCCAGGGCCACTATCCTTGGATCATTAGGTGAATGGCAATGTCATTAACTGAGACTGAGAATAAAGAGAGGGAGAACGAGATAGAAGGGGTGAGCAATTAAAGGGTAATATGGACTTAGTTAATATGGATTTAGTTTTGGACACATTAACTGCAAGATGACTGTAGATCATATAGGTAAATTATCTAATCAGCAGGGATCTGTCTTATTCATCTCTATAGCTCTGATATCTAGTAAAAGATAAATACTTAAGAATATGAGCAAATCACTCTGGTTCAAAACTTCTGATAGCTTTCATATTGCCTACAGAATAGAGTTTGAACTCACAAGGTAAACTCAAACTTTCTAACTGTATCTTTTACTACTTTCTTATACAAGCCTTCTAAGTTGGTTTCCTATTTGTGCCTATCCCATATCTTTTTCTTTCTGCCTAAATACCTTATGAACTAAGAAATATGAACTGTTTCTCCTTTCCTTTTCTACCTTCAAGATCTACCACAAATCCCTATTCCTTTAATAAGTTTTTCTTCAGACCAACTCGGTTAAATAATCTCACCATACAACACTTCAAATATAATGTTCACAAGTTAACTCACAAAGGTCATGAAAGATTCAGCAAGTTCTTCCAGAATCATCAGAGACATTATGATGTGTCCTAGCTTATATATGTAGTTAATACATATCAATAAACAGTGAAAGAGTCCTAGGCCAAAGGAATTATATTTTCCTTCTCCAAAAAAGAAAGAAGAAAAACATTTTGTTTGACATTTCAGAAGCTGGTAAATGACTGAACTAGAGAATTACCTCCTTATATAAATAAGAGACCATCTTATACAGATAATACAGTTAACAAGTTGCTGGCCCTAAGAGTATTTCTCTCCTGTTAACCCTCTATAAATAAATTGTTTTTTAAAATGTCTCAGAAGCCCACATTTCAAATCCTCATCAGAGTCCCAGCTCATACTCCTTCGTGGTGGAAAAATAAAGAAAAAAATCGATCAAAACTTTTCACATAGTTTACAAAAGTAAGAAAATGAATTTTCAGGTTGGCAGGCCAAAGCAGTTTCAATGCTAGCTTTTAACTAGTGGGCAAGGGCTTTGCTTATGTGAATCGGCTATAAGAAAAGGGGGTTGAAAGATGCTAAATAAGCTTCAATAAATACAAATGATTGAAATTGGGGGCGTGAAACAGAGTGAGGAATATTGTCCTACTGAAAACTCTACACTAAGAAACAGAACCATTTGTGTGAGAGCTAGGAAACATGACAGGTTAGCAGGAACACAATTTCCTATATAATCAGTATTCTAATTTATAGACAGAGGAAAATGTAAAACATGCACTTCATATGCATAAACATGGTTTGTCGACATTAGTGTCCAGAATTCTAGATTTTTTTTCAATTCATCCTTCCTCCCTTTCTCCCACAAGTAATGCCCTTTGACCTGCAGCTGGGAATTCTCATTTTAAGTGATCGGCATTCCTCTGATTCTGAGGAGTTGGACTATTAGTTCCCATAGAAACAACTTTTTCAGCTAACACAAGATTCAGGCCAAGAATAGTGAAAAGAACTTACATTATGCAAATTGGAAAGGCCTTGTCTACTATTCTCTTAATTTCTCTTCTCTGGTTTTTCACAAAACGCCAGATTTCTTACTCTGAAAAACAGAAAAGAGACAATGAAGTATAAAAGTCTGCAGTGCTTTTTAGAGAGAGGGTGGGGAGGGAAAGGTTAATTCAATGTGATATCCAAGTCTGTTTGCAAATGGCTAGGATTTCTTAGTAAAAATGCACCCCCTCCCAATCTCCACTTTACATACATTAAAGTAAATGTAAATTACCTGAAATAAGTGATGAGAAAGAGGTAAACATAACTGTTTTAAAAGGTTTTAAAAAGGGGTAAGACCCTTTTGCAGATTATTATTATTATTTAAAAGAATAACATACCTTTTTATTGATCTTAGAGAGAGGAGCAGAGGGAGGAAAGAAGGAAGAAAGAGAGAGAGAGAAACATCAATGTGAGAGAGAAATACCAATCAACCGGGGAATTGAACCCACAACCTGGGTACGTGTGCCCTAACTGGGAATCAAACCTGATACCCTTTGGTGTACAGGATGGTGCTCCAACCAACTGAGCCACACCAACTAGGGCTTGCAGATTATTTTTCATGACACCTTTGACCTCTAGGTTAAAGATCAAACAAAAATGCAGTCTTTTGTTTTGTTCTTTGTTTTAATTTCTGGATCAATTTTACACATTGTGAATAATTTATGATACCAGTAAAATAAGTTTAGAGAGGCAGGGTCTGATCCGCAGTCTCCATGGCAGCTGTTGAACAGCTGTTGCCTCTCTTTCTCTCCAGGTGGGGATGAGATCAAGTTGGCGTGGGGGGGGGGGGGGCAGTTGGAGGTGAAATCAGGCCGGCAAGGGAGGGCAGTTAGGGGTGATAGGCAGACAGAGGCAGTTAGGGGCAACCAGGCCGGCAGGGGAGAGCAGTTAGGGGCGTGATCAGGCTGGCAGGGGAGGGCAGTTGGGGGTGATCAGGCAGGCAGAGGCAGTTGGGGGTGAGATCATGCCAACAGGGGAGAGCAGTTGGGGGCGATCAGGCAGGCAGGCAGAGGCAGTTAGGGGTGATTAGGCAGGCAGGCAGGCAGGCAGTTAGGAGCCAGCGGTTCCAGATTGTGAGAGGGATATCCCCGATTGGAGAGGGTTCAGGCTGGGATGAGGGAAACCCCCAACCCCGCCCGTCCCCCCCACCCCCCGCTCCTTGCACGAATTTTATGCACCAGGCCACTAGTATATAATAAAAAGCAAACACACAATAAGATGACTTCAGATAAATGGCTAGAAAGTAAAACAAGGTAATATTGAGATAGGGTGTGTGGCAGAACAGCTGATATTGATAAAAGCTATAGAAACTGTCAAGAAGAAGGAAGACCACCCCCTACTGATTTATGGCTTAAAAGCAGCAGAGACCAGATCAATACAGCATGGCAACTAATTTCAACTAATGATAACCCCTAGCTTCATTATATACTATTGTAATACATTAACGTGCTAAACGACACACCTTACCATAGCATGATGAGAAACAGAAAGCCCATGTAAGTACAAAATGGCCAAGAGAACTCTTCTGAGAAATCTCCACCCCCTTCCCAGAAATATCCTGAATATTCCTCCCCCTCACTGAATACCCTAACCTCCTATTAAATGAACCTCAATAAAAGAAGCAAATTTTGCTAAAGGGGGAACTGCTTGGCAGAGTAGCCCATTCTCTTTCTCACTACTTCACTAATAAACTCACTTTCACTTTAAACTCTATGTAGGCTTGGGTTTGAATTCTTTCCTGCCCAAAGCCAAGAACCCACAGTAGGTGGAGAATCCTTGAGTCCCAGGACCCCCAGCAGAACACTTGCATCAATATCTCTATGTATAAAAGCCTAAGCGACTGGCCGACTGGCCGGTAGCTATGACACACACTGACCACCAGGGGGCAGACGTTCAACGCAGGAGTGGAAACCACAGGCGTGGAAACATGGAACAGACTGATGAATCTCAGGGGGAAGGGAGGAGGAGGGAGGGCGAAAAGAGATTAACCAAAGATCTTATATGCATACTAGAGACCCGGTGCATGGATTCATGCACCGGTGGGGTCCTTCAGCCTGGCTTGCAGGGATTGGGCCGAAACCGGCTGATATCCCCCAAGGGGGTCCCGGATTGGGAGAGGGCACAGGCCAGGCTGAGGGACCCTACCAGTGCACGAATTCATGCACCGAGCCTCTAGTTTTATATATGTGTGTGTGTATATATATATATATATATATATATATATATATATATATACATACACACGCACGCACGCACGCACGCACACACACGCACGCACGCACGCACACACACACACACACACACACACACACACGTAGTGATTTTAGAAGGTGCAACATTAGATAAGATGGCCAGGGAAGCCCTATTTCAGGCGGTGATATTTGAGACCTGAACGCCAACAAAGTGAGTGAGCTCTGAGAAGATCTAGAAATAAGTTTCCAGGTTGAGGGACTAGAAAGTACATTTTTATATGGATGTCAACAGGAATCTCAATTTCAATACACAGATGTTTCTCGACTTACAATGGAGTCACATCATGATAAACATACAGTAAATTGAAAAGATAAGTTAAAAACGCACTTAATACTACATTATAGAGTATCAGATATTTACCCTCATGTGGCTCACTGGGACTGCCCAACAACGTGAGGGAGTATTGTACCCCATATATTACTGACCGGGGGGGGGGGCGGGGGGATAAAAATTTAAAATTTGAAGTATGGTTTCCTCTAAATGCACACTGCTTTTGCGTCATCATTATAAAGTTGACAAATCATAACTCGAACCATTCTAAGTCATTTTGTGTATCCCAAACTGACAAACTCTTTACTACTATTAATTACACCACTGTCTCCAAGATCTTTATCTTTTTTAAGCTCTATTATCCAATCAATTGCCAAGTTAATTCCACCAGGCTTTTAGAACCCGCTGAATGGTTATAGAATATGTCACCCCCAAATATGCCACTAAAGAAACTGTTAAGAAAATGGAAAGATAAAGCTAAAAAAAGAAAGAAAAGTATGTGTGTCTGCTATAACTACTATTATGACTCAGTAAGTTAAAAATCTATTTTTTAAAATAAGGCACCAGATTTGACTACTTCAATAAAGAAGATAGACAAGTGGCAAAAATAGTCATTTGGAAAGATATTCAACATCATTAATCTTTAAAAAAATGCAAATTAAAACGAGATAGTGACATAGGATAAATATAAATCAATGAAGTAGATTAAGAGTCCAGAAATAAACTCTCACATTTATAGACAGAGAAAGACAAATACTGTATGATTTCACTATTATGTGGAATCTTAAAACAACAAGAAGAAAAAAACACCAACAACTAACAAATAAGACAAAATTCATATTCAGCCATGGACAGTGTGGCTCAACTAGTTGTGTGTTGTCTCATGCACTTCAAGGATGCCAGTTTGATTCAAGGTCAGGCACATGGCTGGGTTGCAGGCTTGTTTCCAGGTAAGGGGCATGCAGGAGGCAACTGATGGATGTTTCGCTCTATCTCTTTAAAAAACAAACAAACAAACAAACACAAACACAAACACTCATATACTAATACAGATAACACACTGGTGGTTGCCAGAGGGGAGTGGGTGTTGGGGATAGGAAAAATGGGATAAAGGGGATCAAGAGGTACAAACTTGGGGATAGGAAAAGTGGGTAAAGGGGATCAAGAGGTACAAACTTTCAGATACAAAAGAAGTCATGGGTGCCGGGAGCCGGTCCATCCTTCCTGTTTCAAGGGACCTGGCATATATGGCATACTGTTCTTAATATGTTTGCTCACCTTCTTGGCACTATGTGTTTTAACCAAGGTCTCTGAGAAAGGTTGTTTCCCCAGGTAGGGATTTTCCCCTGAAGTTAGGGAGGGAATAAAACCTCTCAACTAAGTGCCAGGCAGGTAATTAATCACTTTAACTACGAACAATCATGCTTAAACTACATAATCTTTACTCCCTGGAATGGAGAAAAGAAACGCCCTAACCTTTGTAATAGAGATTGATAGGATTGAATCAACTGGTATAAATACAGATGTAACAAGACAGCAAGAGACAGAACTTAGAAAACAGAACCAAGAGGCACAGAACTTACACACAGAACCTAGACATAGAACCTAGAGACAGAACCTACACAGAACCTAGAGACAGAAGAACTTCGCTGGAGAGAACATGGCAAAAGATCCTGGACAGAAACTGGCCACAGAACCTAGAGACAGAACCTAGCGAGAGAACATGGCAAAAGATCCTGGACAGAAACTGGCCACAGAACCTAGAGACAGAACCTAGTGAGAGAACATGGCAAAAGATCCTGGACTGAACCTGACTATAGAACATGGCAAGAGAACCTGACTAGAACCTGGTGACTGAACCTGGCTGGAGAACCTGGACAGATCCTGGCTAGAGATCCTGGCTAGGCTGCTGATCAACTGAACGCTATCTCCATGTCATTCCTTCTTCGCCGACTCCATCTACACCTTTGGGAACCCCTGGACCTGCTGGGGTTGGACCCCGGCACATGGGGATATAATGTACAGCATGGTTACTATAATCAATAATATATTGCAAATTTGAAAGTTGGTAAGAAAGTAAATCTTAAAAGTTCTCAGCACACACAAATGTTCTAATTGTATTGGGACAGATGCTAATTAGACTTATTGTGATCATTTTGCAATGTATAAATGTGTAAATCATTACGCTGTACACCTGAAACTAATATAATATTGCATGCCAATTATACATCAATTAAAAAGTAAGAGAATCACTTAACACCCACTAGGATGACTAAATACAAGAAGACAGATAAGGCTGATGAGGATGTGGAGAAACTGGAACCCTCATACACTGCTGGTGGGAATGTCAAATGGTATAGCTACACTGGAAAATAGTATGATAATTCCTTAAAAGGCTAAACATAGAATAATCATATGCTCCAGAAATTCCGCTCGTAGGTGTACATCTAAGATAAATGAAAACATTAATTACATACAAAAAACTTGTACAAAATGTGCATAGCAGCCTAATTCATAATAGCCCCAAAGTGAAAAAAAAATCCAAATTCAAATGTTCATTAACTGATTGGTGAATGAATAAAATGTTGTATATCCATAATGAAATATTACTGGGCAATAAAAAGAAATAAAGTACCAAGACATGATACAACATCAATGAATCTTGTAAACAGAAATGAAAGAGGCCAGTCACAAAGGACCTCATACATACTGTATGATTCTGTTTATAACATGTCCAGAATAGGCAAATGTATAGCAACAGATAGTAGATTCGTAGTTGCCTAAAGCTGTAGGTGGAGGAATTATGGTTAGGGAGTTCAGGGTTCTTTTAGGGAAGGGGACTGATGAAAATGTTTCATTGTGTTGAGTGCTGAGTAACTGAATATACTTAAAGCCATTGTACACTTGAAATGGATGAATTGTATGGTATGAATTGTATAAAGCTGTTTTTAAAAAAACAGAATACAATACCATTACAAACACAATAAAATAGCTAAAATTAAAAAAGACCGACAATTCTAAGCATTGGAGGGTATGTAGAGAAATCAAGATGCTCAAACAATACTGATGAGAGTGTAAAATGGTAGTCAGTTTGGCAGTTTCTTAAAACATGATATAACCCAGAGATTCTACAAAAAAACACACAAAAGCATAATTTCATTTCTAAAAATCACAAAGATTTGTATGGAATAGTCAAAGCAGTATGATTAATAACTTAAAATTGGGCACAATCCAAATGTCTGTCAGTTGGTGAACAGATTAATAACACAGAATACTATCCAATAATAAAAAAGAATGAACTAGTGATGATATGCAACAACATGGATGGCCTGAAAAACATAATGCCAGACACTACAGTACATACTGCATGATTCCATTCATATGACATTTCTAGGAAAGGCAAAACTAGCAATGTCAGAGAAAGCAGTTTGGTGGTTTCCTGGAGCTAGGAGTCGGAGCAGAAACTGGCTATAAAAGCATGAGGGATTTTTTTATAGGTGATGGTAGTATAATAAAAAATAGATTTCTGTGATATCGGCATAATGATATAAAATTACTAAAACAAACTGTACCCATAAAACATGTGAATTTCACAAAATATAAATATCTCAATAAAGTTGTTTTTAAAATTCATCAAACTGAACACTTAAAATTAGTGAATTTTAATGTAAGTATACTTACTGAGTTTATTTTAAACTAGAGGCCTGATGCACAAAATTCGTGCAAGAGTAGGCCTTCCTTCCCCCAGCTGCCGGCACCAGCTTCCCTCTGGCACCTGGGACCTGGGCTTCCCTTGCAACCCTGGCTTCGTCTGGAAGGTCGTCCAGTCTAATTAGCATATTACACTTTTATTATTATAGATATACACTTAAAATTGCACCTTATTACATGTAAATCATATCTCAACAAAACCAATTTTTTAAAAATTCCCAAAACAAATCATATAATGACATCACATAAGATCACCCTATTTACTCAATAAATGCTTAACTCAATGCATAAATTTCAGTTTCCAACAATGAATGGCATACACATCTTCACAGAGAACAAACTTAGCTATACCTAAAAGTAAATACAAGTCAAAACTGAAATATATTTGGGCTAGTTGGGCAAAGTATTACTTAGTAGCTCAGAAATTATTAGTGACAACAATATAAACAAAAATATGTAGGCTCAGTGCAGATTTGATTGAAAAAATAATTTTTTTCAATTACTCTTTACATTAGAGAACTAAAAATAATTTTAAAATAAAAAAATCATTATATATTTGGAAGGCAGCTATGCTCACCACTATACCACCAACGCAACTTCATTATATATTTGAAGTAAATTAAAATTGTTTAACTCAATAAGTGCAATGTAAAAACATTTATATCTTCATTAACTTTAAAATTGACTATACTTAAAATGTACCATGCCAGATAAATTTGTAAAGAATGGAAGCAAAATTTCCTAAATTGACAAAAACTTTAAAAAAGAAATCAAATCAAATATGTAAAGATCTCAAAGGGAAATAGGGGTAACAAACATTATAACTTACGTGACGCCATATAAATTATCTGCCCTCACAGACAGCAAAAGAAAATATAATTCCTGATGCTCAATTCAATTGGATAGCTGAGAAAACACACCTTTCTCAGATGTAAACTTTCAGAGACTAAGGAGCTTCGAACATTCCTGGTAAAAATTGGATATATATAAAACATACTTGCAATGGAAAGGTTTAGTTCACAAGTTCCTATTCTCACCGCATGATTCTAGGCCATAAAACTACCTTGAAACAACAATAAAAACAAACAAAAAGGCAACATGGAAAAAACAGCTGGAAAAATACTGCTGTGTTTATAATTTATTAAACAGCTATATCCTAAAATAATAATTTAACCAAAGTTTAGCACAGGGTTAATTTACAAAATCACCTTGACTCTTCTTAAACATTTGGATTCATTGGTTACCAACCAAGGGTGACTTTTCCTTCCACCCGACTCCATCAGAAGAATTTGACAACATCTGGACATATTTTTTTTTAATGTATTTTATTGATTTTTTTACAGAGAGGAAGGGAGAGGGATAGTTAGAAACATCTATGAGAGAGAAACATTGATCAGCTGCTTCCTGCACACACCCCCTACTGGGGATGTGCCCGCAACCAAGGTACATGCCCTTGACCAGAATCGAACCTGGGACTCTTCAGTCTGCAGGCCGACGCTTTATCCACTGAGCCAAACTGTTAGGGCTGGACATATTTTTTATTGTCAGAACTGGGTTGAGGGGTGCTACTGGCATCTAGTTAGGAGAGGCCAGGGAAACTGCTAAACATGTACAGGACAGCCTCCCATAACAAAGAAGTATCCATTAAAAAATGTTATTAATGCCAAAATTGAGAAACCCTGAGTTAAGCAAGGCAAACATCGGAGTATCAACTAATCCAAAATTGAGGCATTCACTCATTTAATAATAATCAATAATTTTCTCACATGTTCAAGACAAAACTTCAAGTAGCCAAGCTTCCTTATAAACCAACCGAATATTATTTTTGCTTATTGTGTTTCAACTTTTTCAAATTGATTTCCAAATAATTAATAAATACTGAGCGGAAAGATCCTTAAATATTTTCTAATCCAGTGTTTTCAAAATGTTCAGAAAGGAACTTCAAGGTCACGTTGGCAATAGATGGAAAGATAAGTGCAGAAGCACAGTTTTAGCTTTCTTTTTAAGGTTTAAGGGGGAAAAATATTCTGCTAACTTAAATGTTTAAATAACAAAGCAAACCTTGATTTAATGAATTCCTTTTATTTTACAAATGAAAAAGGAAGATCCAGAAAATTTAAGTCACTTGCCAAGGTTACACAAATACTTAGTGGCAGAAATCAATAAGCCCAGAAATTCAACAAGGTATTGATCACCAACAGAATAGTAACAGAATAAATGGAATAAAAGCTATTGGCAAATAAACTGCCTTACACTGTATACTGAAACCTGAGTGAGAAAGCAAGCCCAATTTTAGTAATATTTTCCAGAACATGATATATTCCCCACCATCAACTGCTTACAATCTAGCCAAGAGACAAAACACGCATATAAAATGATAAATTAAGTAGTAGTTCCATTAAGAGTGGCCTAAACAAGACTAAAAAAATGTATAGACAAAACATACTTAATGGTCATAATATTTACTGACGCTGTGTGTTAAACATCATGCTACCTTACTTACTGTAATTAATCCTCAAACAATCCTGCAAGTTTAAGTACTATTGTTATTCCCAATGACAAATGAGAAGACAGGTTTAAAGAAACAAAGATTTTGCCCAAAGAGCACCTCAAAATAAACATTCAACAGTTGTAATAGGCACTCCTGTGTATACGGGTTTACATCCATTATATCAGATGATTCTTTCAACATCCTTATAAGGTATTCATCAGAGAACAAAAGTAGAATGATTATTTAAATGGTTTGTTTTCTTATTTTATTTTTTAATTGAACTTATTGGTTTGAGTAAGCAGTGATGATGATAGTGGTTAGTAGTAGTAGAAGTAAAAGCAATAGACTTGCCAGTCAGAGTGCCAAGAATTTCACATATATCATCTCATTCAATCCTTCCAACTGCTCACAGTTATCCTCAGTTTACAGATGTGGAAAACAAGTATGGAGAAATTAAGTTGCTTCCCAAGATCATGAATATAAATGGCAGAGCCAAGAATAATACCAAGTTTATATGACCTCAGAAAAGCTCTTCACTCTTGCCATTATTTTTATTTAGTCTTATCCAATACAAGTGAAAAGAAAGAAAATCTATGGATTATAATGATTCTCGGTTCAGTGTTTTGAAGCAGCAGTCGCCAACCTTTCGGACCTCATGGACCACCAGTGGTTCGCGGACCACCAGTTGGCAACCGCTGTTTTGAAGAGTACCTGCCTAAGATTTTCCTTCACTTGTCCATAGACATTCTCTCTTGTAAACAATGAAATTCTAGGAAAAACACATTTGCAAATCCAAATATCCAATAGTCTCTTCTTGCTTTTTTATGCTTAAAATTTAGCTTTGGCAGTAAGTATTCCTAGGAACCAATGGGACTGCATAATCAATCATCATTCACTGTTTTCCTTTACAAATCTGAATATTACTCTGCTATAGTAGTACCTTGCAAAAATAAAGAAGAATAGGGAGAACAAGAAATCATTTTTAAAAACAAGATAATTAAGCCCCCTATTTATCACATAGTAATATTCTCTGAAGTGAAAAGTACTGTGTGTGTGTTTTTTTTAATTTAGTGGGAAAATTCTCCATTTGCTTGTATCAAACACAGAATTGAAGGTCTTTGGAGATATTCAAGACCACACACTCAAAGTAGGAATTGGTTAAAAGCCAAAGAGTATCAAATGGTTGGTTACTTGAACTGCCCCATTATCACCTTCAACAACTTCGTAATAAAAGATTAAATTAATCCAAAAGGTTAGTAAAGTTTTTAAAAAGGCACTTGGACAAAGGTAATTTATAACATTTCAAACTGCTTATAACATTTAAAATATGGATTTTTAAATATGGAATCAAATTACTTCCAATATGGCTTCTTAGTATATTGCTAACAATGAAGAATATATATGGCCTAGTTGGAGAACAAGAATAGTCTTGCTAAGGAACAGAGCCAATGTAAGAGATAGAAGATAAAACCACAGTTGACTCTGAATGCTAAGCTAAATTGCTTGAATTTCTCATGCAAGCAATGGGAGACTATGGGTTTGAGTTAAAGAAACAAAACAAATAATGGCTTTTTAGGAATTTAAATTTACCATACACTGTATCCAGAGTTGACTAGAGAAATATAAGTAGAATAGCCAAGAGAGATAATGTTTTAATATTTTGTGCATGAGAAGATAAAGGAAGTAGCAGTAAAGATAATTTCAAACAATGGCCACTACAAAGAATGTTTGACAAGATTTAGAGACCAGAGACAAATATAATTCTAAAAAATTGAGCATGACAATTGAACCTTGGAGATATTATAGACCTTAAAATATAATAATTCAAAGAATAAGGTTTTTTCCCTGGGAGGGAGAGGAGGAGGATGGGAAGAACTGGAAAGATAATAAATTCCATTTTAGAAGTATTGCATTTAAAGTGAGGACATTGATAGGTTAACTGCTAGACAGAAAAACCAAAGAGAACAGGCTAGAAATGAAAATGTGTAATTTACATATTCATAAGTTATATTTTGTAAAGCTTTTCTGTGTTTATAATAAATTAAAACACATCTCAGTTTATCTTCACAATTGCCCTTAAAGGTAAGCAGGTCAGACATTCCCATTTTCCATAAGATATTGTATGTATTGCAAGTTAAGTCACAGAGCTAGATGTTAATAGAACAGGAACTAAAGCCCAGATCAGTGAACCCTTGTGTGGATCCACAATGCTATGTTAGTTACATCTCTGTAAGATGATACCATCCTGACTACAGACCTCTTTTCAAAAATCACATAATTATAGTTGACTCTTTAACAATAAGAGTCTGAACTTAGAAGCTCTAATTATATGCAGATTGTATTCAATAAACACCTGTACTGCTTTCAATTTGCAGTTGGGAGTCCCTGGATGCAGAGGACAGATTGCATGTGTTGAGCTACACTATCCTAATATATAAAAACCCAGAATCCGTAACGTCCAAAATGACCAAAGGCTCGACCAACCAGAAGTCAGTCCTGAAGTCAGCGCTGGGCTGCGATGGCAACCCAGCATTGACTGCCACCGGGGGCTGCAGATCAGGCCGAGAGAGAGAGAAGCAGGGTTTGATCCATAGCCTCTGTGGCAGCTGTTGATCAGCACTCTTTCTCTCTGGGCTTGGCCAGCAGCTGTGCCTCTCTTTCTTTTGGGGCCTCCATCAGGGCTGCTGATCAATCCCGCCTCTCTGATCAGGCCCGGAGATGCTGACTAGCATAGAAACCAACCAATCAGAACCAAATCTGGGTGAACTGTGAGGAGCCAATGGCTGCCTAGGAGGCGGAGCTTTTGATGCTGACTGGCATAGAAACTGACCAATCAGAACCAAGTCTGGGTGAACTGTGAGGAGCCAATGGCTGCCTAGGAGGCGGAGCTTTGGATGCTGACTGGCATAGAAACCGATCAGTCAGAACCTAATCTGGGTGAACTGCGAAGGCAGAACCTAAGGTGGGGGCTGAGGAGGGGTTTTAAGAGCAACAGCTGTTGGGTTTAAGGTGTAAGAAAGTGGTTCAATTTTTTAATGATAAGTTTGGCAGTATAGTGCATATGGCTGGTTATCAGTCGAGATATAGGGATTTTGTATTTTTGTCTGCCAAGAGCATCTCCTCCTGCTGAAAAAGGCTTTCCTCCCCGCCCCCATTTAAGCAATCCTATCTTATATAATCTATCTATACTAATAAAAGGGTAATATGCTAATTAGACCGGGTCAACTGGCCATCTTCTGGACGTCCAACTTCCTTCTGGACAAAGCCATGGTGGTAGGGGCCGAGGCAGTTGGGGATGATCAGGCCGGCAGGGGAGGGCAGTTGGAGGCAAGATCAGGCTGGCAGGGGCGGGAGGTTAGGGGCAATCAGGCCAGCAGGGGAGAGCAGTTAGGGACGAGATCAGGCCAGCAGGGGAGGGCAGCTGGGGGCAACCAGGACAGGAGGGGAGGGCAGTTGGGAGCAAGATAAGGCCAGCAGGGGAGCGCAGCTGGGGGTGAGATCAGGCCGGCAGGGGAAGGCAGTTGGGGGTGAGATCAGGCCGGCAGGGGAGGGCAGTTAGGGGCAACCAGGCAGGCAGGGGAGGGCAGTTGGGGGCAACCAGGCCGGCAGGGGAGAGCAGTTGGGGGCGAGATCAGGTCAGCAGGGAAGGGCAGTTGGGGGCGAGATCAGACTGGCAGCGGAGGGCAGTTGGGGGCAACCAGGCCGGCAGGGGAGGGCAGTTAGGGGTGATCAGGCAGGCAGAGGCAGTTGGGGGCAAGATCAGGCTGGCAGGGGAGGGCAGTTAGGGGTGATCAGGCAGGCAGAGGTCATTAGGGATAATCAGGCAGGCAGGCAGAGGGGTTAGGGTCAATCAGGCAGGCAGGCAGAGGCAATTAGGGGCGAGCAGGCAGGCAGGGAGGCAGATGAGCGGTTAGAAGCCAGCGGTCCCAGGTTGCAAGAGGGATGTTTGACCACCGGCTTAAACCAGCAGTCGGACATCCCCCAAGGGGTCCCCAACTGGAGAGGGTGCATGCTGGGCTGATGGGCCCCCCTCCCCGTGCACAAATTTCGTTGCACAGGGCCACTAGTTTTATATAAGGGACTTGAGCATCAGAGAATTTGGGTATCCACAGGGGTCCTGGAACCAATCTTCTGTAGATACTAAGGGACAACTTAAGTTTATAAGGAGTCAAAAGTCATACAAGGAATTTTGACTGGGGTAGGGCTCGGCACCCCTAACTCCTGAAATGTTCAAGGGTCAACTGTATATCATTCTGTTACCTTCAAAATATAACTAGAGAGAATTCATCTTTTCTCAACTTCTTGCTTCATAAAATGAACGTTAATACGATATTTCACTGTTATATGTTAACAGACTACAAGTTTACTATAACACCAGACTGCAGTAACATGACATCTATTGCTGAAAGTGTCTAAATACTACTAAAGTTAGCGAAGCAGCAGAGGTACTCCTGTGGAGGAATGATAGAATGCATGTGAATTTACCTACTCATTAGAAAAGTGAAATTATGTCACCAACATTCCAGGTTCCTGGTAACATTTTAAAAATGTTATTCTCCAATCTGTATTGCTCCAATATTTGGTATGCGCTGCCAAAGTGAGCCACATGTCCTACCTTGACAAACAGTTTAATAAAATATTAATTTATATCTTAACCCTTTTCGGTCCAACGTCGAGGCTGACTCGACAGACCAGTTTCAAAAGATACCACACTATGAAATGTTTTAAAGAATAAACGCTTTGATTGAACATACTTAATATAACCAGAGAATTTTTGGTTTAAACTTTAAAATAAGAACATTAAGGGAGAAACTAAGATGGCGGCATAGGTAAACACCGAAATTGCTGCCTCCCAAAACAACTTCAAAAATACAACAAGACAAAACGGACATCATCCAGAACTACAGGAAAGCTGGCAGAGTGTAAATTCTACAACTAGAAGAAAAGAGAAAAGCACACTGAGACTCAGAGGAGCTGCGGAAATAAAGTGCAAAGATACGGAGGCTTGAGCGCGCGCACGCGCGAGCAGAAAGGGGCTGGTACCTGAGGACGTGGTTGTCTTTTTGAATCAAGAGGGAGTCACAAGCTCCCGACTGCTCTGAACTCCGGTTCCGGGAAGTCTCTGGGGACCCAGGACTCATACGGGGAGAAACTGGACTGTGTGGCAGCGGGCAGAACTCGGAACTTGAGGGCGGCTTTCCCTAAGAGGTGCTTGCAGCAATTATCGGGACACTGAGACGCACGGCCCCTTAGGGAAGGGCTGAGGACCAGCCATAGCTGCTTGCTCCGCCCTTTGATTCCGAGACCCCGCCCACCCAGGCTGAGGCAGAGGCTTTTGCATATGAACGCCCTGGCCCTTTGCAACCTGAAAATTACCTAACAAATTGCAGCTGGGCCAGACAGACCCAGAACTTCCAAGAGAAGGCCCAAGGCCCCACAGCAGCTTGCATTGCTTCACAGCTGGACCTCATCAGGGCACCTCCAAACTCCAAAAAAGGAAGGGGAATCTGCAGTTCTCATCGTAGCTCCTGCTGGGTAACCTCAGGCAGAGGCTAAATTAGCACCTCCTTAGATCCAAGAGCCAGTGTACCCAGTGGTCAGAGTGGGACCATCCAGATTACAACTCCTCAGATTCCTAAGGGACACACTCAGGGGGCAGACTCAGTGAGCACCAAAGCCCCACTGAAGCAAGTCTTGCCCCAGAAGGGTGTCTTCAGCACAGAAGTTCTCCCACTGCAGACACAGCTGATTCTCACAGCCAATTGGCCTGGAGGTCAATTCCTCCCAGTGATCCTACAACAATCAAGGCATAACTACAACAAGACTGTGCACAAAGCCCACAAAGGGGTGCACCAAGAGTGTCCACCTCAGGTAACTGGGGAGGCTGAGCCACTGGGCCCTACAGGACACCTAGCACACAAAACCACTCTACCAACACAGGGAAGCATAAAAAATGCGGAGACAAAGAAACAGGTCACAAATGACAGAAATGGAGGAAAGCAAACGACTGGATATAGAGTTCAAAACCACGTTTATAAGGTTTTTCAAGAATTTTATGGAAACCGCCGATAAATTTAGTAAGACCCTGGAGGATATGAAAAAAGACCAACTAGAAATTAAGCACACACTGACTGAAATAAAGAATAATATACAGAGATCCAACAGCAGACTAGAGGATCCCAAGAATCAAGTCAAAGATTTGAAATACGAAGAAACAAAAAATACCCAACCGGGAAAGCAAAATGAAAAAAGAATCCAAAAATATGAAGATAGTGTAAGGAGCCTCTGGGACAACTTCAAGCGTACCAACATCCGAATTATGGGGGTGCCAGAAGAAGAGAGAGGGCAAGATATTGAAAACCTATTTGAAGAAATAATGACAGAAAACTTCCCCTACATGGTGAAAGAAATTGACTTACAAGTCCAGGAAGCGCAGAGAACCCCAAACAAAAGGAATCCAAAGAGGACCACACCAAGACACATCATAATTAAAATGCCAAGAGCAAAAGACAAAGAGAATCTTAAAAGCAGCAAGAGAAAGAAAGTCAGTTACCTACAAGAGAGTACCCATACGACTGTCAGCTGATTTCTCAACAGAAACCATGCAGGCCAGAAGGGAGTGGCAAGAAATACTCAAAGTGATGAAAGAACCTACAACCAAGATTACTTCACCCAGCAAAGCTATTATTCAGAGTTGAAGGTCAGATAAAGAGCTTCACAGATAAGAAAAAGCTAAAGGAGTTCATCACCACCAAACCAGTGTTATATGAAATGCTGAAAGGTATCCTTTAAGAGGAGGAAGAAGAAAAAGGTAAAGATACAAATTATGAACAACAAATACACATCTATCAACAAGTGAATCTAAAAATCAAGTGAATAAATAATTGAATGAACAGAATAAACTGGTGAATATAATAGAATCAGGGGCATAGAAAGGGAGTGGACTGACTATTCTCGGGGGGGGGGAGGGGTGTGGGGGTGCGGGAAGAGACTGGACAAAAATCGTGCACCTATGGATGAGGACAGTGGGGGGGTTGGGGGTGTAAGGGCAGAGGGTGTGGCGGGAACCGAGTGGAGGAAAGCTATGGGGGGAAAAAGAGAAACAACCGTAATAATCTGAACAATAAAGATTTAATAAAAATAAAAAAAATAAAATGAATCTCATCTATTTATTAAAAAATTTTTAATGTGGCTAACAGAGGATGAAGCTCTGTGTGAACTGACATGGAACTAAGGCAAGTGAAAAAAGCAAGCTTCAAAATCATGTTTATATATCATCATGCTTTTAGCAACACACAAAAGATATGTTTAAAGTTACTAACAAAAAATACGTTTTCATTTAATATCTATGAAAAGTAAGGATAACAGACCTCTCAGGTCTTATTTTCTATTTATACTTCTGTATTATTTGGATATCTCACAAAATATTGCCGCCCCCTCCCCCCCATTATATTACTCTTTGGAAAGAAATAAAAACACAGAGCCCAGCCAGTGAGGCTCAATGGCTGAACGTCAACCTTTGAACCAGGGGGTCATGGTTCAATTCCCAGTCAGGGAACAGGCCCAGGTTGCACTCGATCCCCAGTAGGGGGTGTGTGCAGGAGGCAGCCAATTCTACCATTGATACTTCTATTCCCCTTTCTCTCTGTGTAATCAGTAAAAAGATATATATGTATACATATATTTTTGTGTGTGTGTTAACCCTCACTTGAGGATATTTTTCCATTGATTTTTAGGGAGAGTGGAAGAGAGAGAACAGAGAGAAACATCTATGTGACAGAAACACATTGACTGGTTGCCTCCTGCAGGAGCCCTGACCAGGGCCCAGATTGGGGAGAAGCCTGCAACCAAGGTAGTGCCCTTGACCGGAATCGAACCCACGACCCTTTGGTCCGCAGGCTGACACTCTATCCACTGAGCCAAATTGGATAGTGCAGTAAAAACATATTTTTTAAAAACACACACAGAAACTTTGTGGGGCATGCAGGAGGCAGCTGATCCATGATTCTCTCTCATCATTGATGTTTCTATCTCTCTCCCTCTTCCTTCCTCTCTAAAATCAATAAAAAATATTAAAAAGAAAGTTCTGGAACCTTTAGACAAAGTTAAGTAGTCAAAATATTATGCCCTGTCGTAGCCATTTGCTCAGTGATTAGAGCGTCTGGCCCATGGACTGATGGGCCTCAGGTTCAATTCTGTTCAAGGGCACATACCTGGTTGTGGCTTGATCCCCAGGCCTGTTGGGGCACATGCTGGAGGCAACCAACTGATGTGTCTCTCTCACATTGTTGTTTTTCTCTGTGTTTCTCCCCCTCCCTTTACTCTCTAAAAATCAATGGGGAAAATATCCTAAGGTGAGGATTAACAACAATATATAGTATATAATCTCTAAGACCCTAAACAATTTCATAAGCAATGCAACTAAGAATTTCTAAATAAAACACTTAAACTATCATTAGAATCATGATTTTTCAATAGTCAGGACTTCTTCTACCACACAAATATAATTATGTTGCATCTTTAATTTAAAAATAAGAGGAAACCAGTTTACTAAAGGAATAATTTTTCCTTTAGTAATAATTTTAATTGTAAGAAAAATTCCAAAAGGGACCACCTACACTTTAAAATGTAGTAACAAAACTGCTGCCTTTGAGAACTTCCTGTGATAGAAGTTCCAGAGCCCTGTCATAATTTTGGCTACCTCTGTTTTTTCATCATTAATAACTCACAATGACAAACCTCACAGAATCCTAATTACAAACTCACATAGCTATTGCTTTGCTTTATAGATGCCTATTCCACATACATTTTCTCTATCCCCTTTAATCTTAGGTGTCAATCCTTTAGTCAATCACTTGTCACAAGTTTCAGGTCTCTAAAAACGTGTAAGAGATTCTAACTTTTGACCTTAAGTGATTTATAGCTTACTAGAGAAAAAACTATGCTTCAAAGGTCAGCAAATTAGTAGATGATTACCTCACTGGTATGCAATTCAACAACTGGCCATAAAAAAGAATAGTTTGTCTCATCGTTGAAGAAATACCAACTAACAATTTCATAGTTATTAGAACAAGAACACTAAACAAAATTAATAAATATTCATATCTACTGTTATCTATAAATTAGACTAACAGAAAGTATTTTCAGGACCAGAAGTAGGGTTGTGTCATCAGAACAGGAAACAAGAAACTGAGAAGGAAGAAGACTGATAAGGTTACAAATGTCACCAAGTTTAGAATCCATTGAACTTTTAGTACTGTAGTAGTGCTGACTGAGGGTATGAGCCATGTTCTGATTTTGACCAGGTAGTCTTAGTAGGCAGAAGAACAAGCGGGTTACTATGCAACAAGAAATAGGAACAGAAGATCAATCTTAAAGATTACTGAACAGCACATTCCCCCTTATCCATGGGGAATATGTTCTAAGATCCCCAGTGGATGGGATGCCTGAAAACGCAGATAACACCCAACTCTATAAATACTGGTTTTTCCCCCCTATACATACATACCGATGATAAAGGTTAATTTAGTAATTAGGTACAGTAAGAGATTAATGACAACCAGTAATAAAAAAAAATAGTTATAACAATATCATAATAAAAGCGTAACATGCTAATTAGACTGGATGTCTTTCCAGACGAAGCCGGGGCTGCGAGGGAAGCCTGGGTACGGGGTGCCGGAGGAAAGTCCGGGTCCCAGGTGCTGAGGGAAGCCGGTGCCATTAGCCAGGGGAAGAAAGGCCTACTCTTGCACAAATTTCGTGCATTGGGCCTCTAGTACTGTAATAAAATTACGTGAATGTGGTCTATTTCAAAATATCTTACTGTACTATATTCACCTTTTCACTTAAAGGAAGCACTTACGGCTTCTCTTTGGCATATCTGAATTGCCAGCATCATTATTCTTGCACGTTAGGGCTGTTATTAAGTAAAATTAGGGTTGCTTGAACACAAGCACAGTTGATCTGATACAACTATTAAGTGACCAATGGGCAGGTAGCATATACAGTGTGAATACATTGGACAAAGGAATAGTTCACATGGGGGAGGGGGACAGGAGAGGGAGAGAATCACACTACTCAGAACAATGTATGATTTAAAACTTATGAATTGTTTATTTCTGAAATTTTCCATTTAATATTTTCAAACCACAGTTGACCACAGGTAACTGAAACCATGTAAAGTGAAACTGCGGATAAGAGGGAACTACTGTATTACAAATCCTCCAGTTAAAAAGGTTACTAAACGATACTTTCATTCAACAGTGTAAGTATCCACTTGGTACAGAAACCTAGATAGTCACTGGCAAGAAAAAGAAACTTAAAATTTAGTATGGAAATTAGATGAGTAAACAGGCAAACAAACAAAACCCCTATACAACTGCAATGCTATTTGATAAGTGCTGTACCACAACTACAGAAAATGCTACAGTTACCTGTAGAGAAAGAACATCCTAAGAAAACTTGTATAAATGGGCAAGAATATAAGACCCAAAACAGATTACACAAAAGGGAAAAAAGTAACCAAAACATTAATACAAGCACATTGACATCGGTAAAATTAAACAAATGGTTTATCTGAACATAAGATTTTAAATCACCTGCAATGCAACTTAACTCTGCAACTATGTCACTTTTTTTAAAGTATATTTTTTATTTCAGAGAGAAAGGGAAAAGGAAAAGAGAGGTAGAAACATCAATGATGAGAGAGAATCATTGACTGGCTGCCTCCTGAACACCCTCCACTGGGGACTGAGCCAGCAACCCAGGCATATGTCCTTGACTGGAATCAAACCCGGGACCCTTCAGGCCATAGGCGGATGCTCTATCCACTGATCCAAACCAGCTAGGGCTCAAATTATGTCACTTTTTAAGCCTAATTAAAAATATATACTAAAGGCAACGTAGTGAAAAAACACCTTAGGGTAATGTTTGAGAAGTCAGTGAGAGAAACTGGTAACACTGAGAACTTAATCTCACTACATATGTAAGCTGTTTATAAGTAGGGCAACAAAAATTGTTTCCCCCCACTGATTTTCACTATTATTTCAGAGATGAAAAAAACTTTACCTCAGCAAACAATTACAGTTATTCATTACTGACTCAGTCTGATAACTGATTCACACAATTTCTGTAAAATTGCTTAATCAACATAATCTATTAAAACATATTTATTAAAACGTAATGCAGTTTATTGCAACCTCTGCCTCTGATCTGTGCAAGAGTACAGATTGTTTTTGGAGAGAAGAGTTAAAAATCTAAAATCAGCCAGGCTGGTGTGGCTCAGTGGCTGAACATCAACCTATGAACTAGGAGGCCATGGTCGAATCCCTTTCAGGGCAAATGCCTGGGTTGTGGACCCAGTGCGGGGTGTGTGGGAGGCAGCCAATGAATGGTCTCCTCTCATCATTGATGTTTCTATCTCTCTCTCCCTCTCCCTTCTTCTCTGAAATCAATAAAAAATGTATTTTAAAAATAGTAACAAAAAAATAAAAAAATCTCAAATCAAGTTCTAGCTTAAGAGAAATTCGGAAAGGAAGAAAAACAACTTTCTGAAGCCTCACTTATATCCCAAACATTACTCAAAAATGATTACACATATATGGGTATTCTTTAAGTGCAAACCAAATCCTAGCACAGCACTTAACTTTGGTGTATTCATAGAAGGCAGTCTACTATTTTAAATGAATGAAGTCTTAAACGCACTTGTGAAGCACACAAGCAAAATATAGAAAGCCTACTTGTTAGGTCACATCAAAGTATTGTTAATACATTTTAAGTGTCATCATCAAATATTTTCCATGACAAATGAAAACATTCAATATATGAAACAAATTCTCAGGTTTTTTTTAAAAAAATTATTATTTTTATTTATTTTTTTTTTAGAGAGAGAAAGAGAAGGGAGTGAGAGATCGATTTGTTGTTCCACTTATATATACATCCACTGGTTCATTCTTGTATATACTCTGACTGGGGATTGAACCTGCAGCCTTGGTGTAGCTGCACAATGCTCCAGCAAACTGAGCTACCTGGTCAGGGCCCTCAGTTTTTTTATGTAAAATTTGACTATTGTAAAGGAAGCTGTTAAGATAACCATAATTCAAGACAATTCAGCTATAAATATAAACAGTTCTAATTTCTAATATTTGGAATAACTAATTAGATATACTAAAAATTGTCGAAAATCTGAATGAATCTCCTTAATTATTTCACAGTCAATTTGTCAATATGCCATAAAACACGAGGGGTCGAGGGGTCGGGGGAGAAAGCAAATACCAGTACTTATTAAGTATCTACTATGTGTCAGATTAATTTGCTCAGTGCCTTTCTTACTTTATTTTAACCTTTTCAATCATTTTCCGAGGTGGCTACATGTTATAGTTGACCTAAAGTGAAGGCTTGGCTAAAGAAGTAACTTCCCAACTCAGCTGAACCTAAGGCTCTTTCAACTACATTACTACAATTATCTTCATTTCTCCTGCTGACTTTTTGCCTAAAACAAAATTAGGCAACCTAAGCCCACAGAGCAAATCAAGCACACCCTGTTACTATAAATAAAGTTTTATTGAACATAGTCACATTCATTTGTTTGCACTTTGCACTATAACTGCAGAGTGCAGCACTTGCAACATAAATGATATGGCCTGAAAAGCTTAAAATATTTACTATCTGGCCCTTTATTAACAGCTGTAAACCTTCTGCCTTAAAGGATCAAAAATGCCAACAACCTCAGAGGCCTCAAAACTTCAATGTTTAGGGTATTTGAGGATAATATTAATCTAAAATTATATGAGACAAAAGGCCAAATTACTTGAATTTATAATGGCTAAATCACATAAGTTCAAATTTATAAAAATGATAAAATTAATCAGCTTGATTATGAATCCTTCTTCTTTTTAAAATTTTTATTTACTGATTTGAGAGAGAGAGAGGAAAGAGAAAAACATCAATTTGTTGTTCCACTTATTGATGGATTGTTTGATTCTTGTATGTGCCAAAACGGGTGATTGAACCTGCAACTTCGGCATATCTGGATGACACTCCAACCAACTGAGCTATCTGGCCAGGGCAATAAACCCAGATTCTTTTTAATTAAACTGTTTTCTGTAGTCTGAATCGATGTAGGAAAAACCTCACAATCCAAAAATATTAAATATATTTAGTTAGCATGCATCTTTTTACCATGCATTCACATTTTTGTTGCTGTTAATCCTCACCTGAGGCTATTTTTTCCATTTTTTTAGAGAGATGAAGGTATGAGGGAGAGGAGAGAGAGAAAGAGAGAGAGAGAGAAAAACATCCAGCACACACCCTGACTGGGGCCAGGGTTCAAACCTGCAACCAAGGGATGTGCCCTTGACTGGGAATCGAACCTGAGACCCTTTGGTGCTGGAGCCGACACTCCAATCACTGAACCATGCCAGCTAGGGCTGCATGCACATTTTTCATGAAGGAACATCTCATAAGAAAACAGACCCTGGCTTTTCCTTACACATACTGTATTTCATATTTCATTTCACACATTTTTAATTTAATACATTCACTGAATTCATTCTACTCTTACTGAGCCAAACATTTATCTGATTACTCAGGGTCTATAGTAGATTTTCTGATGGGAAGAAGCAGCATGTTTTTGTTGTTGTTGCTTTTTAAATTTCCATTATTATCCCAAGTAAAATATCCTTCATTCAAATTATACTTCACTATCCAAATACATTTAAACAACTTGTCTAAATTAACCCAACAAAAGGACTGCATGATTACAGTGATACAAATGACATTTTCTTTCTTCATTTAGTAATTTTAAACAAGAGTCCTCCGGTGGTAAAAGCATAGTCCACAAACTCCAGCACAGATCAAGAACACTTAACTCCTACCAACATGTAAAATTTATACAAGTGTTAATAAATATCTTGATTCCTTTGACTTTATGAACACTTTAGCTCACAAAATCTTATATTTGGTTTCCTTCTTTATTTTTAAGAATAAATTTTAATATATTAGTCAAAGGAAAATAATCCAAAGTGATTTGTGTTTGAAACAACTCTGGAGTTATTCCCAGAATCATGTTAGGCTGGTTCAATATTTGAAAATTACTTAATGTAATTCACCATATTAACAGATTAAACAAAAAATCTACATGATCACCTCAACAGATGCAAAAAAGGCATTTGACAAAATTCAACATCCATTCAGCAACCTCAGAATAGAAGGAAACTTCCTTAACCTGATTTAGAGAATCTACAAAATAACCTACAGCTAACATTTTCAAGATGAAAGACTGAATCCTTTCCCTTTAAAACTGTGAATAAGGCAAGAATGTTACCTTTCACCATTCCTATTCAATATCTCACTTGAAGTCCTAGCCAGTGCATTGTCAAGAAAAAGAAAAGGCCTTCTAAGGCCAAGAGACAAATGAAAACATGCTCAAAGTCACTAATCATCCGAGAGATGCAAATCAAAATAACAATGAGGTACCATCTCACACCTGTCAGAATGGCTATCAACAACAAATCCACAAAAGGCAAGTGCTGGAGAGGTTGTGGAGAAAAAGGAACCCTTCTGCACTGCTGGTGGGAATGCAGACTGGTGCAGCCACTGTGGAGAACAGTATGGAGTTTCCTCAAAAATTTAAAAATGTAACTGTCATTTGACCCAGTAATACCACTGCTAGGAATAAATCCCAAGAAAACAGAAACACCAATCAGAAAGGATACAGGCACCGCTATGTTCATAGCAGCACAATTTACAATAGCTAAGATTTGGAAACAGCCTAAGTGCCCATCAGATGAGAGGATTAGAAAACTGTGGTACATCTACACAATGGAATATTACACTGCTGTAAAAAAGAAGGAATTCTTACCATTTGCAACAGCATGGATGGAACTGGGGAGCATTATGCTAAATGAAATAAGCCAGTCAGAGAAAGATAAATATTATATGATCTCCCTCATTTGTGGAATATAATGAACAACATAAACTAATGAACAAAAAATAGAACCAGAGTCATAGAAGCATTGAACAGACTGTAACATATGAGGAAAGGTGGGGGTGAGGGGGTAAGAGATCAACAAAAGGACTTGTATGCATGCATATGAGCATAACCAATGGACACAGGCAGGGTGAGGGCATGTGCTGGAGAGTGGGGGAGAGGTCAATGGGGGAAAAGAGAGACTTACATAATACTTCAAACAATAAAGAATTTTTAAAAAAAAGAAAAGAAAAAGAAAAGGCATACAGACTAGAATATACATGTCTCTAATGATTACATGACTCTCTAAGAAAATCCCAAGAAACCTAAAAAAACAAAAACACCTCACAGAATAGATGAGTTTAGTAAAAACTCAGGATACAAAACCAATATAAAACACACACAATTGTATTTCTATATCTTGTCATGATCAATTGGAAGCCTAAGTCTTTTTATTTTTATTTTTTTTAAATATTTTTTATTGATTTTTTTACAGAGAGGAAGGGAGAGTGATAGAGAGTTAGAAACATCAATGAGAGAGAAACATCGATCAGCTGCCTCTTGCACACTCCCCACTGGAGATGTGCCTGCGACCAAGGTACATGCCCTTGACTGGAATCAAACCTGGGACCCTTCAGTCCACAGGCCGACGCTCTATCCACTGAGCCAAACTGGTCAGGGCCTAAGTCTTTTTAAATGCTGACCATTTACAGCAGGACCAAAAAATAGAAACTTAAGTATAGATCTAACAAAATATTTGCAGGATTTATACATTGAAAACTAAAAAGCACGTATAAAAGAAATCAAAGACCTAAGTAAATGGAGCAAACACCATGTTTACAGATTGGAAATCTCAATTTTGTTAAGACGTCAATTGTCCTCAAATTGAACTACAGATTAAACACAAACCCAATGAAATCCTAACAGATTTTTTTTGTGGATATCGACAAGCAGATTCTAAAATTTATATGGAAAGGCAAAATAATGTTAGAATTTTTTGAAAAAGAATAAAGTTAGAGAATTCACATGACCTGATTTCAAGATTTTAAAGCTCTAGTAATCAAGACATTGTGATATTGTCAAAGGATAAACAAACAGACCAATGGAAAATAAGCCTCTAGAAACAGACCCACACAAATGTAGTCAAATGTTTACCAAAAGACAAAGGCAATTCAACGGAGACAGGACAGTCTTTTCAACAAATGGTCAACCCAAACCTCTCTCCATACAAAAATTTACTCAAAACAGGAAATAAACATAGATCTAAATGTAACATATAAACCTTATAGAGGAAAACATAGGAGAAAATCTTTGTAACCTTGGGTTAGGCAGAGTTCGTAGATACAACACCAAAAGTGAGATCCATAAAAAATAATAATAATAATGATACTTTGGACTTCACCAAAATTTAAAACTTCTGTAATTCAAAAGACATTGTTAAGAGAATGGAAAAGACAAGACACACACTGGGAGAAAATCTTTGCAAATCACATAGCTAACAAAGGAATATACAGAACTCTCAAAACATGACAGTAAGAAAATCAAATTTTAAAATGAGTGAATATTTGAACACTTCAACAAAGAAGATACAGTCAAACCTTGGGTTCTCGAATGTCTCCCATCTCAAACAATCTGGTTTGCAACCAAGTTGTTCATGGAAAATATGGCTTGGTTGTCAAACAAAACTTTGGTTCTCGACCGGACAACCCTTTCAGGCTGATACCCGTATGATCAGTGGCGCAGCTCAGGCAGCAAAGGAGAGAATGTGAAAGCATGAGTCAGTTTACTACTAAATCTCACGTTGTTAACATCTGAGGAAATTGTGCTGTGAATACTTTTGCAGGATTTTGTTTTTGCTGCATATTACTATTAAACTAGAGGCCCGATGCACAAAGATTCATGCAAGAATAGGCCTTCCTTCCCCTGGCTGCCAGCACTGGCTTCCCTCCGGCACCCAGGAACTAGGCTGCTTCGCTCCAGCCACTGCCGTCACCTACCGGGGGCGTGCTCTGAGCTGCGCCACAGCCACTGGGAGCATGCCCCCACCCCTGGTGTGTGTCCACTGCGGCTGGGGGCGGCATGCAGTCCCCTCCCGCCCATCTGCGTGTACAGCTCCTCCTGAGTGGTGGTGATGCAGCCTCCTCCTGAGCTGGTCGTGACACCTGGCTAATTTGCATATTACCTGTTTTTATATATAGATATACAGATATGTAGATATATAGATATATAGATATACAGTAAGTCACTATGGGTCCTAAGGTTAGTGATAGCAGCAAAGTGAAAAGGAAAGTTGAGAGAACAATGTAGAACTTAAAAAAGAAATAACTGCAAAGTATAACAGAGGTGTTCACATGTCTGATTTGGCTACTGAGTATGGCTGGGTGAAATCCACAATTAGCACCATTTTAAAACATGAAGAGGTCATCAAGAGTGCTGATGTTGGGAAAGGTGTGAAAGTGCTCTTGAAACAACCATCACAGGCAACTGAGAAAGGCTAAAACAGGAAATCATTTGGGGGTCTGGAACAGATTAATTCAATTTACCTTATTTCTAATGGGAAAAATGATTCAAATTTTGAACAAATCACTGACAGCCTTTTAGAATGAATTAAGTTCAAGAACCAAGTTCCACTGTATACAGAGGGCACCATATACCTGAAAAGATGCTCATTGTCATTAGTCATGAGAAAAAAAGCAAGTAAAAACCACAATGAGATACTGGATACATACATACTAGAATGACTGAAGTTAAAAAGATTTACCATACCAAGTGCTGTTGAGGATGTAAAGCAGGGGTCCTCAAACTTTTTAAACAGGGGCCAGTTCACCGTCCCTCAGACCGTTGGAGGGCCGGACTATAGTTTAAAAAAAAAACTATGAACAAATTCCTATGCACACTGCACATATCTTATTTTGAAGTAAAAAAACAAAACGGAAACAAATACAATATTTGTATTTGCATGTTGCCCGCGGGCCGTAGTTTGAGGACCCCTGATGTAAAGTAACAAACACTCATACATTGCTGAGGAAAACACAAACTGGTTCAGCCTCTTTGGAAAAGTTTTACAGCATATAGTTTGCTTTGCTGCTGTAATAAATTACCAGAAACTCAATGGCTTAACACAACACAAATTTATTATTTTACATTTCTGTAGGTTAAAAGTCTGACTCAGGAATCCCAGGACAAATAAAACCAGCTGCATTCTTTTCTGGGGGTTCTACAGGTAATCCATTTCCTAGCTTTTTCCAGTTTCTACAGATCTCTACATTCCTTAGCTTATGGCCCCCCTCCTCCATCCTCAAAACCAAGAACACTATCTCCCTGGCTCTGCTTTCCTTGTTGCATCTTGTTATCTGACTCTACTGCTTCTCTCTTTCCCCTTTAAGGTCTGTTGTGATACTTTAGGCCCACCTGGATAATCCAAGATAATCTCAATATTTTAAAGTCAGTTGATTAGCAATTTTAATTCCACCTGCAACCTAATTTATTCACAGGTTCCAGAGATTAGGATATACTTGTGGGACATTAATTCTGCCTACAACAGACAGTTTTAATAAAGTTAAACATACACTTATCATCTGACCCAGCAATTCCACTTCCAGGTGCTTATCCAAGAGAAATGAAGACATGTTCACACAAAAATCTATTTGTAAAGATTCACAGAAGTTTTATTCACAGTAAAAAACACACATAAGAAAAACCCTGAAAATAACTCAAATGTGTTTCAACTGGTGGATGGGTAAACAAAGTGTGGTACATTCATAAAATGTAATACTATTTTCAGCAATGGAGCTGAAGAAAAACTGCTGATACACTCAACAGCATGAGTGAACACAAATGTATTATGCTAAATAAAAGAAACCAGACTCAAAGTATTTCACTTATATGATATTTTAGAAAAGACAAACATCATTAGTTACCAGGGCTCATTATAAAAGAGAAGCTCAAAGGAATTTGGGGTGCTGAAACTATTCTGTATCTTGATTTTGGTTGTTGCATAGCTTTATGCAATTGCCCAAACAACTGTACAATGAAAAGAGTTAATTTCAGTCCTAACCGGTTTGGCTCAGTGGATAGAGCCTCGGCCTGTGGACTGAAAGGTCCCAGGTTCAATTCCGGTCAAGGGCATGTACCTGGGTTGCGGGCATCCCCGGTGGGAGATGTGCAGGAGGCGGCTGATCGATGTTTCTAACTCTCTATCTCTCTCCCTTCCTCTCTGTAAAAAAAATCAATAAAATATATTAAAAAAAAAAAAAGAAAGAAAAGTGTTAATTTCATTTCATGTAAATTAAAAACAAAGTTAAAATCTTTCTGAAAGAAAGATACAAATACATCATTTTCCACGAATAAGAGTGGCAGAAATTTTTAAAAATCTGGCAATGCCAATCTAACAATTCCAAGTGTGGGCAGTTACTGCAATTTAAGAGGATAACCTGGCTGCAGTTAAATTGAAAATGCACATCAACCGATGGCCTAGCAATTCCACTTACAAATATGTATACATTCTAGGAAAATCTTCACGCATGTGCTCAAGCAGACATGCACAAAGATATTCATTGAACATTGTTTGAAATACTAAAAAACTGAAAACAACCCTCCAGTAGGGGAATGAATTAATTGTGGCTAGTGGTTATTTAAAAAAGGGAAAAAATGCATAAGGAAAAGAATCAATCCTGATGGCTACAAATGTGATTTTGAGAAGGGTAACTTATTGGTTTGTTTATTTAACAATAGTACATATTGAAAAGAGCACCATACTTGGAATCTGGAGATAAGCAGTTAGCATTTATTTCCAACTTTGTCACTAACTAGCAGTCAGACTATGGGCTACTACATAACCTCACTTTTCCTGGAAAATTAAAAGCAAGGCTATATAACCACTAAGAGAATTTCCAACTCAATAATTCTATGATTAAGTACATAATAAAAAATTATAATCTAAAGCCCCTACGTAGAGAAACTATTTTTCCCAGACATCATGAAATCAGAAACTATCAGAGAAATAGGACATCTTTGTATAATGACACATAAAATGGACCAAATTTCTTGGTATATTTTTGATGCACTTTTTAATCAAGATCACAAATTCAGAAAGAACATATAAACAGCTCACCCTCATGTAAAACATATACTCTCTCTTATTTCAACATTCTAAAACAAGTTAATATGAGTGAGCCCACCTTGTCAAGTTCAGGTCTGTCTAGCCAAAAATCATTCAAGCACATGGTAAGATTCACTTGCTTTTAAAACATAAAGATAGCCCTCGCCGGTGTGGGCCGCAGGTTAGAGCTGCGGCCTCGCACTGAAGGGAGGGTTAAGGGTTCGATTCCTCCATTCCCAGTCAAAGGCACTACCTGGGTTTTGGGTTTGCTCCCTGCCGCTCCCCCGCCTCCCCATCTGGGCACCTGCATGTGTCTCTCTCACATGATGTTTCTCTCTCTCTCCTTCCCTGCCTACCTCCCTTTCACTCTCTCTGAAAAGCAATGGAGCCCAGCCGGTGTGTCTCAATGGTTGAGTGTCGACCTATGAACCAGGAGGTCAGGGTTTGATTCCCGGTCAGGGCACATGCCCAGGTTGCGGGCTCGATCCCCAGTAGTGGGCATGCAGGAGGCAGCCAATCAATGACTCTCATCATTGATGTTTCTATCTCTCTTCCTCTCCGTCTTTCTGAAATTAATAAAAAATATATTTTTTAAAAAAGGCAATGGAAAAAATATCCTCAGGTGAGGATAAAAGACACACACAAAAACATAAAGAAAACATGAACTGTTTTGTATTTTTGCCTGGTTCACCTATAAAGACCTTACATTATAATTTTATAGCTTCAGCCTGCTACAATAGTTTAAAGAGCCTTTAAAAACTTATCTTATGCCATGTCCACAGGGATCTAGTGGGAAAAAAAATCAGTACTTCGTAATCCAAAAAAATGTTATTTAACAATTTCATTACCACCAATACTTACTCTTCAAAGACACCAATAACCAACATGTCATTTGTTACTATTGCAGAATTTAATAGGTTATTAACTTCTGGCATAATTAGAATACAATCATTAAGACATGATATAACTTTTTTTAAAAAAAGCAGAAATATTAACGTCTTTCACCTTGTCAGTAAAACCAAAATTTTAAAATTCTTGTTCTACAGAGTTTCCATATCTAAATTCTTACAATTCTAAATGCGTACGGAGACAAAACATACACTGCATACTTGTAAAATCCTCCTAGCTATCAGATTTTAATTTTAGCGCTAACTGCCAAAAAACAACACACCTTTCGACCGAAGCCTAAATTCCGTACACATGACTGTATGCCAATCAACTAAACACAAGGTGCGTTATTATTAGGAAGTTATATAATTTGCACTAAAGACTGTTTAAAACGCCTTTCATTAAATGCAGCAGCTTACAACAACTTACAGGCTTCAAAGTTCACCTAGTAAATGATCGGAAACTATTTACGAGAGCAGGATTTTCTTTCAAAGTGGTCACAAGGAAGGAACTGTTTGTTTATTTGTTGGAAGAACGTAACGAGCAGCCGAATACCAGGAGCTGAGTCAGGCGGAGGAACGCTGACTGCATTCCGTCTTCTAAAGGAAAGTGTTCGCCCGGCCGATTTCCCGACCCGGCCCACAGGGAGTCCCGGCCGGGGGCCGGGGGTGCAGAGGACCGGCGACTCCTAGCCGCGCCCCCTGCCAAGTCGGGCCGGCCGGGCGGCAGCCCCGCCAAGGTGGGTCCCCCGTCCATACCGTCTGGACCGGGGTACTGGGTACAGCAAGGCAGCGTTCCTCCAAGGGACAAAGGTTGGGCTCACGCCCTCGGCGACGGGCTGCGGATCCCGCTGCGTGGGGCAGCCCGTCGAGCAGCCGAGGGTCCCCCCAGGGCCCAGCACCCAGCGGTGGGGGAGGGGACGAGCCCGGCGCCCCTTCCCCGCCGCGCGCCGGGGGGACCTGTTGATGAAGACCTCCCCAACCGAGCCGCCGCCGTCCGTCTCTTACCTCTGCGCCACTGCGGCCGCCGGTCCTGCTGCCGCAGCCGCCCCTCAATCCTGCAGAAACCACAGCTCCCCAGCGGCACTTAAGATACCGGATAAAGAATCCAGAAACTCCCGATTCCCCACCTCACAATTCCTAGTCCCCGCCTCCGCCCCGCCGCCAGCCGCCGCCGTCTCCGCCGCCAGCGACTCCGCCTCAAGACCGCGCGAGACCGGCCCCCGCGGCCGCCGCGAGACCGCGCACGCGCTCCCGGACCCGGCGTAGCGGGCGCGCCTATCCCAGTCTCTCCTGGGCGCGCCCCGCCCGCCGCTAAGCAGAGAGGCTGGCGCTCGTCGCCCAATCCCGAGCCGGCGCGGAGAGAGGGCCCGCTCATTGGTCAGCTCTGCAGCTCCGAGCGGCGGGTCGCGCGCATTTGCGCGCCTCGCAGTATAAAAGGCGAGCAGCTCCGGGCTCGCAGGCGTAGGCAATGGCTTTGGCGTGGAGCCCGTGGGCTACGTTGTGTGCGGACGCGAGGTTTCCCTGAGGCGCTGTCGGGAGCAGGTGGATGACTGTCCGCCTCTGAAGAAAATCTGATTCCCCATGAGGCCACTCGTCCTGTCCTATGGAACACGTCACACAATATAGCATTTGTTTAAAACAGCACCAACAACAAAACAAAAACCAGGACACACTTACAGGTAGTGTCCCACAGAAGAACTCTCTGCCGCTGCAGAATCCAAAAAACTATCAGCTGGGATCGAGTACTGCAAACCAGAAAGGAAGAATGCCAAGGGCCACAGCTGTTCCACAAAACCCGAGTAAATGGGTTTAGAGTTACCTGGAACAACAACCCACATCCAGTGCAAGGAAATCCAGATAAACAGTCTCCGGAATTTCCTAGAAACTGTTGGGCGAGGGGGACGGGTGTGTGTGTGTGTGTGTGACCTATTTTCTAAGTTCTAAAATGCATGAAATAACAATTCAAGAAGCCTCCTCTAGCTCCTCAATGAATTTTACTTCTCTAGCTCAGGATTTCTCACCTGAGGGCTATTGACATTAGGACCACATCATTCTGTGTGTGTGTTTTGTTTTTGGGGTTTTGTGTGTGTGTGTGTGTGTGTGTTTTTGGGGGGTGGGGGCGGCCTGTGCATTGTAGGATGTTCAGCAGCACCCCTGCTCCCTGCCCGATGCCGGTAGACCACTACCCCATTATGACCATCGAATATGTCACTAGACATTGCCCAAGATCCCCTGGACGCCAAAAATCATCTCCAGTAGAGAACCACGGATCCAGCTGTTTAAAGAATTCTTTAAAAAGGAGTCTCTAGTCGCCGGTGCATTCCAATTGCCTGGCTCCAAGCAACTGTGCATAGCACCCTACCCACCCGAACTCTCAGGCTCCCTAGGCTTGCTTCCCCGGCTGCTTGGCCTCCTCGGTCACAGGGCCGCACCCTAGTAAAAAGATGATCGCTATCTGTGCGAGATAGCAGCTAATGTTCTCCAAATATGTGGAAATTCCTTTGTCAAATGCTATACAAACGTTAGCTATTATTTTTACTTCCCAACGTATTTCCTTTTAAAAGAGGGTAGACCCTATGGCAAATAAAAAGTTTATTTTCTGGTGAATAAAGCCATGCCCAGAATCCCAAATTACTTGGCCTTGTGAAAAAAAGAAAAAGATAATAAAAGAGGAGGAGGAGGGCGGGGGAGGAGGAGGAAAAAGTGAAAGAAATGAAAGGTAATTGGATTTGAGTTTTAACTTTGATGCTAACTAGCTCTGTGATTTCAGAGCGTGAAAATTTCCTAAACTATTCCTAAGTTTACTTCCCTAAATGTTCTCATCCACAATATAACGGGTTAACTACATATTTTTTCTAGCTTTAAGATTCTGGTAGCCTCTGCATATGGAATCTAACATGGATAGCATAAGGAGTTAAGAAAATATAATTTCATCCCAAAATAGAATGAAATGGGTAATCTGTGCTTTAAAACCCCACCAGAAGAGTTGTTCGTCTTTGTCACAAGGCAGATTCACCCACAGAGTCACCCTGACAAATTTGTAACTGAGTTTTTCGGGTGAGTAGTGAAAGCCAAACTGTAAAAACAAGTGTATGGTGGAGAGTAACCATAGGAAATACCTTTCCTCCTTCCTCATCTTGGCGTCTGCTTAGCCCATCATTTGCCAACAGCCTCTGTTACACGTCTATGTAATAAAATGTTCCATTTTATTATGCTAAAGGCTTAGGGGAAATATATTAATATTGCATTTCAGCCATTTGCAACAAGTCTGAAATCTCAGTTTTCAAGATTCTACCATTCCCTATTATATGTGAAATCCTTAACTTAAGGCTATTATATCCCTTTGGTTTTATCATCTCTATGTACTAGTGAAAGCCAAAGCTTTCATAACTGAATTAGTAGCCTAATCACTTCTGACTGTATGAAACAGATGATCAGAAATGATGTCAATTAAAAGAATGCTCACTGATTGAGATATAAAAGAAGTTATGAAACAAGTCGTTATTACACAAGTATCTAAAAATTTTAAATACCATAAAAACAGAAAGCAAACCAATAAACCATGAATTTTTCTAACTTAAGTGGGTTTAGTTATTATCGTTTTGATGTTGTAGAGTACTTCTTAACTTTCATAAATCTAGCTAAAATGATTATGTCCCTAAGCTAAGAACATTACACAGTTGTTGCCATGTGGAATGGGAAGTCCTACTGTCTTTGGTTTGTTTAGCATCAGTGTCATTCAATACAGGTGTGTATCATTCAACTCAGTTGACTTCAATATTCACTCATTAATATATATATAAAATATATATATATATATATATCTCGAATACTTCTTATGTCTAAGTACTATGCTGTAGAGAACTGAAACATGGGACAGTCCCTGTCCTGGAGGTGGGGAAAGGGACAAGATAAAACAAGTCCATAAACGTAAAATACAATATAATAAATGAAAATAAGGCTCAAAAAATGGTAAAGTCTTATATTAGGAGAAGTTTTGCTATCTAATGAGGAGGGAGAAGGACAGAGAAAGAAAAGACACCACTATTGAAAGACCCACAGTAATAGGAAAATCAAGATCTTATACATGCCTTTTAAAAAGATAACACTTTTTATCAATTTGAATGAGTGAAGAACACAGAGAAAAGCATGGGCTTATTATGGGAACAGCAAGTAGTCAACAATAACTTCAGAGTAGCATATTCAATATTTAGAGTGTTAGTCATTTATCCCGCTTGTTTGTGTGCCCTTGGGTGGTCCTGTGCTAGACGGGGGATGTGTAGACAAATGAAATATGGTCCAGGAGACGTTCTATTTTGAAGAGAGGGGGCAGGTATATTTGGAGCTTGGAAATAGTTTCTAATAAGAGAAAGACCAAGACTGAATCCAAGAGAAAGGATATCAGGTTTTTTCTCCTAAATAGAGCAATAAAATTACCCATATCTTTTTCTCACTAAGTACCCAATCAAAACTCTATTTTTGTTTATGTAATAAATCTCAGCTACCACTTTTAATTCATATCCACACATGAATACCTCTCACTGGGTCTGGGGACGTATCTGCTGAGCTCCAGAGAGTTGAACTCCAATGCTTCTTCTATCCAGTCTTGGACTCACTCTGATTGAGATTTAACTCCATCGCAGCTTCAAAACAGCCTTTATCAAGGTCACCTGTTAGAGCCACTTTGTTAAACGCAAAGGTCAGTGTTCAGTCCTTGTCTTCCTTGACCTGCCAGCAAGCATTTGATGCCATTGAGCATTTTCTCCATTTTGTCCTCTGGGCTCCTGACCACGCTAGCTTCTCTACCTACACACTGGAACCTCCTTCTCAGTCTTCTTTGCTGGTTCTTCCTGATCTCCCTGATTGCTAAAAGTTGGAGTCTCTCAGGCTACACTTAATATTTTACCTCTCTCTGCCTGGGTTTGAATCCTAGTTCTATCACTTGCTAGCCGTTTGATCAGAAGAAATTAACTTAATTTCTCCAAGATTCAATTTCCTTACCTAATAATTGATGATAATATAAGTAGCTACCTCTTTTAGTGGTTGTGAAGACCAAATGAATCTATTTATGTAAAGCGCTTAAAACATGCCAGGCACTATATACATTAATTCTTTGTACTTGTTCTTATCATGTTCTTTATCACTCACTACCTATGTGATTGCATCTGGTCTCGGTTGCTTTAAATTCTGTTTATACACTGTCAACTCTAATTTGTCTCGAGCCTAAACCTCTGTCATAACTCCAGAATCATATATTCAACTATTAGGCTCAACACCTCCATTTGATTTTCTAATGATTATTACAAATTGAACATGCCATAACTTTTTATGTTTATCTAGATTTCTTCATTTCAATATATGGTGACCTCACTATTCCAATTGGTGAGGCTTTCTTTCTACTGTAGACGCAATCCAGTGGGAAATCCTCTCATTTCTACCTTCGTATCCAGAATCTAACCACTTCTCATCCACCCCACTGCTACCACGCTAATAGGCTCTTTTGCACTGATATCTTCTCAATACTGCAGCCACCATGCTGCTGAATGTATATATTTTAGCTATATGACTTTGGACAAGCAACTTAACCTTGCTAAGCTTCACTTTGGCCATCTGTCTGTGAAACAGGGAAGTAGCAATATCCTCAGATTACTGTGAAGATGGAGAATGCTTGCAAAGCATAGTATAGATTACTGGCAGCTTTTTGAAAATGATAAGTGGTGGCTATTAAAAATTCAAACTATATTTTTGGATGGAGACTGCCTGTAGTTTCTTTATTTTTAAAAGTATGGGGATTAAAAATATAAAAAACTCTGAAATGGCGTTCGATTCCATAAATACTGTCTCTCAGGCCAGGTGCGCAGCTAGAACACAAAGATGGAAAGAACACGGCCCCTCCTTCAAGGATGCCACAGGCCCAATGTTAGCAGCAACGTAGTGTTGGGTTAATGTCCAAATGAGAAAGGTAAAACCAAAGAGAATAACAAACTTTTCCAATAACCCCAAAGAAGCCCTATACGTGAAAATTGAGTTTATGAATAAAAAATCTTACAGTTATGTATATGCCTCTATCTTCCTTTAAAATTGATAATGCACAGTAATTAAGGTTTAAGAAATGAGGTTGACATAGATTTAAGTGCTTAATGGTTGGTGGTAGCCTTTATTTCTGCCACATGGAAGACACCGCTTTGTTTTTTTCCTTGTGTTGGCTGTTATTTCTTGAGCTGTGCTTGTTTTTTAGTTTAGTAGTTTGTATTTATCTGGGAAATAAAAAAGACAGAGGAGTCAATTCAATTAATTCAAAAGTCTAAAATAGACAATTAAAGTTATTTCTGTTAAATAAAAAACTTATAAAAACTAAATATGCATAAAATAAGTGATTATAATAAGTAAAATTATGCTTATAATCCAGCTTTTCTTCTTAATATAAGAATAAACATCCTTTGGACAGATAAGTTTTTGTTTTTTACAGGTTGAAGCAATGTTAAAGGAACCTCTACATTTCTTAAAATTTTTGTTTGAAGCTATTTCTACCCATGTAAGAATCTAATAAATCAAGATATCAAGATTAAAAGAGTATGGGCTTTTATTCTGTAAGAATTATAGATATATCATGGAATTATTTTGTATCTAAACTGAGTCCTAAAATAAGTCATAGGTATTACAAGCTCATTGAAATAAGGGGCCAAATAACTTTCACATTACTTCAGTTGTAATATGAAGTCTTTTTTCACCATTTAAAAAATTGTCTATCTTTGCCCATACATAAGCAATTCACAGTTTAAATATTTGAGAGCCATTTTTTAAAAATCAGAAGTCAAGATTTAAATGTGGCATGTATATCTTTTCTTGCCCTTTTTTGTATTTGTAGTTCTTAATAAGACCCCAATATTTGAAATTTCATTGCTATAAAATATATCAATTAAAGGATGAAATCACAGAATATTGGATTATCTTTAAAGGATTTTCTCTCTCTAAATTGTACACTATATAGGGTGGAGCAAAAGTAGGTTTACAGTTGTGAGTACATGAAACAGAAAGGTTATTCTTATATTATTTTTATTAATTATTGTATTATTTTCCATACGAACAACTGTAAGCCTACTTTTGTCCCACCCTGTTTTGAGAGCTAGCAGGACCTGGGATTCTCTCTAAGTGGATGTAGGAACCAGCACATGTCATCCTGAGTGACACCCTTTCACTGTCCACCACTACCATCTATAATAATAAAAGGGTAATATGCTAATTAGACCAGACATCCTTCCGGACGACCTTCTGGATGAAGCCAGAGCTGCGCGAGGGAAGCCAGTGCCGGCAGCCAGGGGAAGGAAAGCCTATTCTTGCACAAATTCCGTGCATTGGGCAGAAAAACCACAAAAGCATAGGCACAGACTAAGCAGTGTATGTGAAGGCCAGGGGATTACTGTGTGGGGGCATTTGTTATTTTTTGGCCACAATGTTTTCCTCTGGTGCATAACCTCTGGCCCATGGTGTGCATCTGGGTGGGGCTCTGTGAATAAACTAGGTACTCAGCGCTAACCTAGCTGACTTTAGTGGCAGCATGACAGAACGGGTAAAAGAAGGGTGGGCGCCTCCATTATCATCAGATCCCTAATGAGATGCGCATGGGGTTCCTGCCAAGGCCACTCCTGGTTCTCCAACCTTCTCTTCAATTCTACAAACTCAGCCCCTAAGTGTACACATGTATGCATGGGTACACACACACACACACACACACACACACACACACACACAGTAGCTATGTTGTGGGAGGCTGCTGAAAGAAGTTCATTCGTAAGTAACTCACTGTCAAGCTAGCATCCCAGAGAACTTTAGAATAGTAGGCCTGGGCCAGCACCTGCAGCTATAGGCTGCAATGTGACTAAACCGTGCAGTGTACAATTTACACAACTGTATGTAACAGCCTACTAGGTGCTCTATAAATATTGTTATAACTGTGGTATGAAAGAGAGAGGGTTTGGCTGTGTTGGCTAACCTAAGAAAGCAGGTTGGGAAAGAGTGTGATGAGGGAGGCAAAGAGGAAGAGGAAGAATGAGAATGGAAGAAATCACGTAAAAGCAGCTTCAAGTAATTCCCTTCCAGTGCCTTATCCGAGGCTCCTTCTTTTCCTGTGGACTTACAGCAGAAACCACAACCAACCCTCAACATTCCAGTCCCCCTCTATTGACACTACAATAGAAGCAATAAGGTTCAATGTTAAAAGATTCGATTTTTTGACAACTTTTTGTGAAAGTGTCATGTCTGTCCTTTATCTATAGGGATTTATAATTGTAAAAAATTACCTTTAGGTTGTCTTACATGTCTTTTATCCATTGGTCTTTGCTTTTTCTGTTTTACTTTCCTCTCCTCACATCCGTTCCCCTGAGAAAAGGGGAGACAGATGAGGCACAAGTTCGAGGAAATTAGAAGAGGCTTTGACATGAGGGGAGAGAGACAAAGGGCAAAAAGGAAAATAGTAGGGACAGGGGAAGAGAGGGGGAAGTGAAGAAGAAAGAAAAAAGTCACAAGCAGGAGAGAAAAAAAGCACAGAAAGAGAGGGAACGTATTCTGGGTCTTAAATTCAAATGATGTGCCAGCCATCTCATCAAAAATGTCTTTATTCTTTCCAATGGAGCCCGTTGTTAAGTTTCACAAACAGGTTTCCTTTAAGGTCCTCCCACCCTTTCTCTTTTTAGCCTCGGTTTTATCAACACAAAATGACCCTGCCCATTTAGGATTCGGAAGAATTTGATTCGTAATTGGAAAAGAAAGGCTAGTGGGGATGGGGAGGACGCTCCCAGTATTTCATAAGAACTTTCCCCTCTCTTCTTTCCTTGGATCTCTATTCTTTGTCTCATTCCTTTACACATTTGGAAAATACCATAGGTTCACAGATAAGCCGATTTTTTTCAGCAATGTTAAGGAGAAGAAAGCCTAGGAAGATAAGACATTGAAAGTCAAGAAGGAAGAGAGATGGACCCAGATCCGGAGAGACAAGGTTAGCCTAAGCCCTGCCTTGTAGCCTTCTTGTAAAAATGCATTTGAAGTGCCTCTTTACCCAAAATCTTACTGAGAAAGGAGAAAAAGTGTGATTCTTTCAAACTGCTGAGAGATTTGAGAGAAATGAGTTAGAAACCATGCCTGCAGCTGGCCATTGCCCAGCAGTGGGGTGAGTGAGAATCTGAGAGGGTAATAGGACCAGGGGTTCGTTTTACTGCAGTGGGAGCACTCATTATTCGGGCTTCTACATAGAGTAGAAATGGGGTAGAAATCAGATTTACAGACTCAATTTCAGTCTACACTCAGTCTAAATTCAATGAGGCATTATGATTCCACTAATCTTTGCTTTTCTTGGGGGAAAGAGTGCTCAGTGTGCGTAAGAGGGGATGAAAGGGGAAAACGAAGTGATTCAGAGCAGTGTGAAAAAGGGGAAAGAAATGCTAATCAGAGGGAAAATTGAAAAACTATACAATCCTAAGTAATGAAAAATGGGAAGATCGAGGAAAGAAAAATGGAAAGAATGAGAAAGTACATGAAAGAAAACAAACAGGGAAAAAATTAATACTTTTGAGAAACCTGCATGCCAGACTTGCATCCTATACTGTCCTTGGGACTTAACAAGCTCAGAGTGGAATTTTGCTGCCCGGGGGCTGTTCTTTGCTTTGCTCCTCATTCCCAGAGCCCTGTTCTAAGCTGCCTCTATATTTACAAAGATGGGCCACCCGGACCACAAACATATCAGCTTATAAAGTCCTAACAGTGGAAAGGGCCCCGAGACAGCTAACCATGCCCCTCCTTCCCCCACCCATGTGCACACACATTTGACAGTTGAGAAAACTGAGGCGCAGAGGGGTTGAATATGAAACAGAGGAAGTGCACTTAGAGGTCAAAGCTAGGGCTTTTGATTCTAAGTTCAGGGTTTGATAGTTGACTTCTTCACTTTCCCAAACTCTTCCAATTCCTTTCCCAGCTTGTATCATGGACTCACTGCTTTCTAGTCGTGTTGCCTCCCAAGCTGTTGTCTTCAGTTTGTTGTTTTTTTGTTTTTTTTTTTCTCTTGCCCCCACAGGTAGTCAGTCCATAAGTCTTGCTGACTACATATTCATGTCCTTTTTATCTCACGGCTTCTTACCTGGTTCAAACCTTGGCACCCTTCACCTGGACTGTTATGATCTCCTATCTCTACTCTGCTCCAGCTTCTCTTAGAAGTTGCAATTGTCCTAAAACGTAACACTAATTTTGTCCTTTCTGCCTTTCCATGGCTCCTCCTTTCCAACCAAACAGTGATGTCCACACTCCCTCACATGGTGCAGGACCTCCACAGGCTGGCTCCTGCCTTGCATTCTGGCTGCACCTCTCTTTGTTCCTGTATTGTCCATGCCCAGCACTACCACACCCCTTTGATTTTGTTCACACCATTCCCTATATCCAGGATATTCTTGCTTCCCCCTTTCTAACTCAAAGACTGCCTCCTTCATAGAGTCTTTCATGATTTTCTCTCTCCTTCTTGAGCTAAAAGTAGGTCTTCCACTTTTCTCTGAAAGCTACACTATCACAAATTTATGTTATTTGTGCATCAATATGTGTACATATTGTTATTTATTTCATTTTGATCTCTCCCAGAGCCTGCCAGTACTTCATATATAATAGATAGGCCCTGGATGCTTGTTCAGTTGAACAAAATTGAGTTTGTGCCAAAAGATAGGTGAAGGAATCAGTCACATGTAGGGTGAAGTTAAAAATATTGATTTCCAGGGAGGGGGGTAAGAGATCAACTGAAGGACTTGTATCCATGCATATAAGCATAACCAATGGACATAAGACACTGGGGGGTAGGGGAGACCACGGGATTGTCAAGGACGGTGGGAAAAAAAAGGACACATATGTAATACCCTTTGTAATACTTTAAGCAATAAAACAATTAAAAAATATTGATTTCCTACATTAATTTAAACTGTCGTTGGCTTAAATAAGGAGCACTTCAGAGTACATGGAGAATGTACTAATTATGTGCTAATGTACTATGCATTAGTGATAAGGCTGCTGTAGATTGACCCTTCCCTAGAGAATGAGAGGAAATATTTGCTGATTGGACATCTCTGGAATTTCTACAAATTCACTTTGATTTCTTTTTGAAATACAATCTGGGGTAGGAATTGATAGATGAAAGTTCTAGACGCTGCAAAGGAGATTTTGCATTTTTATTATAAACGACGATAACATATCCCTGCGATGGTGTCAGGTTCAGCACAGCGGATTGTAACATAGGTGAAGCCAGATTAGGTGAAGCTGATCTGGTACCTGGACACTAATGCCCGGTGGGAAGGCCCAGAGACAAATTCCCCTTGTATAAACACCTATCCTCTAATTATTTGCTTTTTTTGAGGAGGATTCTTGCAAATGTGACTACAAATATCTTTTAAGTGTTGGTTTTTAAAGCAGAAGTATTCCTCCCCCCCCCCCCCCCCCCCACTTAAGTCCAGCGAAATGTGCCTCTGTGTGCCTTCCGTGACATTCTTTCCTGCGCATGACTGGAGCGGAGGTCTGCTCCACCCCCACCGTAACTTAGAAGTGGGTCAGCAGCAAGCCAAGCCGGGGAGGAGCTCCCCACTGGTGCCTATAGGACGACCTCCACGTCAAAAGCTTGTGTTACAATTTTAAAATCCCGAGGCATGAGAATTTGTGAAGAAAAAACTGCCAAACAAAACACTGAATGGAATCACCTGACAGCAAAGCAGAGGCCCAAGCTGAAAGCAGGAGGAAAAGGGGGCGATGACTGCAGATTTACCAAGACATGTACTGGTGGACCACTCCCCTTTCAAATCAGCAAGGACAAGAGGCCCTATTGTTTGGGTTCGGCCTGCAGAGCTAGGCTGGGAGTGGTTCCTGCCCAGGGAGTTAGATACGGGGAACTGGGAAACCGAACCCTACCAGCACAGAAGACTGTGAAGCGAGGGCCCCTACGTGAAAGATCGCAGGAGGACCGGCTCTGGGCAAGAGTTTCTGAGCGCAGGACTCAGAAGGGAGCAGAGGCAGGGGAGGGAATGCGTCAACACATCTCGCTTGATTCCTTCGCTCTTAACTACTCTGCTCCAGGACCCAGAGGGGACTACCAGATACCAGGGATCACAAAGAAATGTAGTGGAATCTGTTCCTTACCTGAAGTGTTTGAATCAGTCCTCATGCTCCTGTAAAAATAAACAACACATTTCAAAACATTTGCTAGTGTAACCACAAGTATCTAGAAAAGCACTACTGGGTGTGAGGTAGCTGCCCCTTCTCGAAATGCTTTGTAGGTAGTAAGGAAACGTGTTTGGTACATCTATGGCATTGTTGATTATAAAACAAATTAAAGTGAAATTACCTAAATTTCTCTAACATGCAAGCTATCCCACCTGCAAAAGCCATATTAATAACATATAATCTATTTTTATTCCCTGCCACTCAATGAGGCTGGGGCATCCTTTCCCTGCTTCCTCTCCAGCCCCTGAAAACTTACTTGGGGTTTAGACCGAGAGAAGCTCAGGGCTCACCCAAAAAGAGCCGGGTGTGTTGGGAATTGTAGACTTTCATAGAGACCTAGGGATAGATTCTAGAAAGGATGGGTGCCTGGGGTTAGAAGTTGTCCGACTCCGCTTGCTTCTTCGTCACAGTCTCTATGGCCCTGATGGGGGCCACAGAGCCTGGGAAACTTGCCAGCCCCCAAGATATGCCTTTTTGTTATGTTGATTATTCTAAGCTGGTTATTTTTAAGAAACAAAAGACTCAGAAAGAACCTTTGAACCACCCCGTCCCGCCCCCCTTACCTGACTAAAGGAATTCAGACAGAAAAACCTACTCAAAGGAAAATCTGCTCACCTTAGTGGCATGTGATCTAAGCGTGCTAGAAAGGAAGCAGCCAAGCAGGGTCAGGTTTTAGACTCCCCCCTGGGTCCCATTGTGTCTGGGTGTCCTGGCAAGATTTGTTTACCAGATGTGTGCTCTTTCTCATCCATCCCTGGATTGCCCACTTTCCTTCTGATGTCCCAGACCCCTGCCCCCCTTCTTTTGGTCTAGAATGGCATGTGAACCTGAACTGCCCAGTCTGTCCTAGAGTCCTCTATTCTTAGGGAACCCCCACATGTACCTATGTAGTAAATTTGATTATTTTCTCTTGTTAATCTGTTTCATGTTCATTTGATTATAAAATTAGCCAGATGAACTTGAAGGGTAAATGGAAAATTCTTTTTCCTCCCCAACACAGGTGAATAACATAGACAAGATGCTGAAACCAGTTTGGCCCGGTGGATAGAGCGTCGGCTTGCGGACTGAAAGGTCCCAGGTTCGATTCCGGTCAAGGGCATGTACCTGGGTTGCGGGCACATCCCCAGTAGGAGACGTGCAGGAGGCAGCTGATCGATGTTCCTCTCTCATCGATGTTTCTAACTCTCTATCTCTCTCCCTTCCTCTCTGTAAAAAAATCAATAAAATATATTAAAAAAAACATAGACAAGTTATTATTTTTCTTATGGTGTAGTGGATAAAATAGGAGAGAAGCTGTCAGTTTTTCAGACTATTTCACTTTCAGAAATGTCTTTGGATTTAGAAGTTTGTTTTCTGCACTCCTAATTTTAAAAATTAATAACAATAATGAAAATACTTATTTTCTTAACCTCATTGGCATGCTAAAACATAAACCTATGTGACTTAATTTTCACTAAATCTGTTTCTTCGTCACATTTTCAATAATATTTTGGAACTGTTGCTGTTGGAGCAAAAGAAAGTGTTTCAGAAAAATAATTGCCCTTAGGTAATATATTCACAGATAAGTACAAAGACATAATTATGATCCATTTCAAGGGTTCTGGCAAATGCATCCAGTTTAAATTCTAATGGATCTTTCCAAAGTAAAGGTTAAGCTAGTAATTTTCTGAGGAGTTTGCAAATAAATGTTCACAGCGCCTGAACTAAATAGGTCTGGTGATTTAAATGAAGGTTAAGCTTAATGACAAAAGTTTTCAAGAGACTGAGAAATATCAGGTAAATGTACTTTAAATAGGTGTAAATTAAAATAAAGCCTGCCATTATCCTCCATACAGCAAAGGGAAGAGTCACAGTATCGCTATTATCAAGGTATGAAAAGGAATATAAATGCTTTATAAAGTAAATCCTTCACTTCAGAAGGACCTAAAGTGACAGTATAGACGGCTCCATACTCTTTCACTCATCTAGATTGAAATTGCTGAATTTACATTTTAAAGAGTAATGAATTTGAGGACAAAATATCTAACAAGGTCATTGTTTAATTTTTTTTTTTCATGTTCCAAAGTGCATGGTTATAAAGTGTCACTGAAATCCATGGTCTGGAAGATGAAAAATATGTAGCTCTTATTTATCACTCTCACAATGTCCTGATGCAATCCCACAAATCCTGCAATATCCTACAGATGTCCCAGGAACAAAGCACCAGCCAATTCCACTCTATTCTTAGATATTACACCTATCATTCATAATGAACATTTTCAAATTAGGCTCCAGCAAGTAATTATGTTCCTGATGCGAACTGGCAATAAAAAAGAGCCCAGGCTTGATTAAACTGGGATTAAGAGGATTACTTAGAACCAACATTTGTTTTTGCTTTGTGTTTTAAACTTTATGTATTTACTTTTCTCCCTTGTAGAGTCATCAGATAAATGGCTCAGGAAGCTAAGAGACTGGAGGGCAGGCCTTGAAGAATTTCAGATGTGCTAACCTTCAAGAGTCCTTTCATCGCTAAAATTCCATAAATTTTTACTATTTATATAGGGATTTTGTTTCCTATTTCTAATAGGGATCATAATAGTGAGACTAACAACAATTTGCAGAGCATTTTTCATCATATTTTTTATCTCACAATTTTAATACTTTAAAAAGCCAATAAGAGCCAATCTAATGCTCAAAGGATTTTTTGGGCAGTGAGACTATTCTGTATGTCATGGTGGGTACATGTCACTATGCATGTGTCAAAACCCATTGAACTCTACAATACAAAGAGTGAGCCCTAAGCTAGGGACTATAGTTAATGATAACATATCAATATTATTTTTTAATTCCAACAAATGTACCACACTATGCAAAGTGTCAATAGGGAAGTCTGGGGGTGGGGGAAGGGTGACAGAATGGCATGGGGTGGGTGTATGGAGCTCTCTATCAATTTTTCTGTAAATCTAAAACTGTACTTAAATAAAGTTTAGCCGAAACCGGTTTGGCTCAGTGGATAGAGCATCGGCCTGGGGACTGAAAGGTCCCAGGCTCGATTCCGGTCAAGGGCATGTACCTGGGTTGCGGGCATATCCCCAGTAGGAGATGTGCAGGAGGCAGCTGATCGATGTTTCTCTCTCATCGATGTTTCTAACTCTCTATCTCTCTCCCTTCCTCTCTGTAAAAATCAATAAAATATATTTTTAAAAAAATAAATAAAAAAAAATAAAGTTTAGCCCTGACTGGTTTTGCTCAGTGGGTAGAGCATTGGCCTGCGGACTTAAGGGTCCCGGGTTTGATTCCAGTCAAGGGCATGTACCTTGGTTGCAGGCATATCCCCGGTAGGGGGTGTGCAGGAGGCAGCTGATCGATGCTTCTCTCTCATCAATGTCTCTAACTCTCTTTCCCTCTCCCTTCCTCTCTGTAAAAAATCAATAAAATATATATTTTAAAAAAAGAAAGTTTATTAATTATTCATTTTATTAAAAGGCACTAAAAGCTAATCTAAGGGCAAGGAAAGAAGTTGAAATGATTTAAATAGTTAACTTACATATTTTTTTATCTTTTGAATCCAAATTTCAGAGCGCCTGGTCATTTAGAAACAATTCCTGAAGAAGTCTCCCTAGAGTTCAAGCCAATAGTTTGCCCTGTGGCTCTAAAGGGGATCCTTGTTTTGGATATTGGGACTGAGAACAAGCCCTCAGGAGAAAGGCGCCCTTGCTAAACTGTACTTTGTATGTAGAACTGCTTTTCATAAAGCAATGGTTCTCAGATGTGAGCATGCACTGCAACCACTTGGAGGCCTAGTGCAGCACAGAATGCTGAGCCCACCCCAGAGTCTATGCCTCAGTAGGATGGGGCGGGGGCCTGGGAATGTCCATCTCTCACAAGTTCCCAGGAGATGGTGCTGACACACCCTGAGAGCCGCTGGTGTAGGAACCCTGGATATGTAGCGGTGCTTTGCTTGAGCAGACAGCCCAAAGTACAGAAATCATCACCCCCTGACGCCTGAATACCTTGGCACTTGGACCTAGAGGCTCTGGAATTGCTAGAAATGCACAGTCCAGGGGCTAAATGTACGTGACTCTGATTCCCATAATCCTTTGATTCCCTTGACCTGTACTTAGCTGAGAAAGGTGCAAGAAAAAGCCAGATTTGAATACGAAGTACTTAATTCTCAGTTGGTTAAGATATTGTTGAGTAAGATTTTTTTTTGACAGAATACCCAACTTTCTTTTACGGAAACTATTAGAAATGAATGATCAGTGACAACAGCGATCATTTACTGAGCACCTACTGTGTCTCAAGCTCTTTACGGACTTTTAGTGCTCTGCTTCTAGAGCCCTACAACCCACTGGATGTGTTTACTGTTTCTGTTCCAGCACTGTCCTTTAAGGACTCCCCAGAGCAGAGCTACATTTGCCTTCACCATGCGGTCTCTTGTTTATTTAGCAGTAGATTAAAATTACATAAGAATTATGAGTAGGTCTTGATCCCTGGCAGGAGAATAATGTCTAAAGTCTAGCCAGGACAAAGGTCTTAGTGTTTATTTTTGACAAATTTCCAAGGACAAAGACACCACAACCTCCAAAACCAGTTCTGTTGTTTATTAATATCTAATCAGTGATACGTACTAATGTATTGTTCTTTATTGATTGGTTGGCTGTCTGCTATATTACTTTGCTGTATAATAAATTTTTCCTTAGTGATTAGTTAAAATGATTTTCATTTTAAATTTAGCCTTCTGTGGACTTCTCATACATTGAAGATGGTAATAGTCACCTATTGGCATTTTCCTCCTCTGTTTAAATAACCTTTTTTTTTTTTTACTGCATAAATTTTGTGTTTTTCTCCAGTTCTTCTCTAGGTTCAGTGTATTAGCTAGTGTAGTGGGAACATTACTTTGAAGGTACTCTGTGGTATAAAATCATCTTTGCATTATATTCAATGCAAGTCAAATCTGTATTAGATTTGTTTAGTCTAATGTACAATCTGAACCCTTTCTCCCTCCCCTCCCTTACTATGTTACTTCCTCCTCCCATTCCCTTCCCCATTTTAATGTGTCTATTTTTTTTTTTTTTGAAGCAATTACCATTGCTCACAGTGACTGGCATTGTGGACTTTTTAATATCAGTTTTTTAAATCCCTACAGCAACTCAGCATGGTCAGCGTAAATCTCATTTTACAAGTAAAGAAACTGTGACCAGAAACATCGCAAGCAGGTAAGACTAGAAGAGCCAGGATGGGAACCAGGGTTGTCTGACTGCAAAATTCAGTCTCTAACTGCTATGTCTTCCAATTAACGCATCCTAGCATCAGTTTGATTTTTACATTATATATGTAATCCATTGTCTAATAAAAGTATAATAGAAACATGTGTTAATAGCTACAACAAATATCAATTTATTTAATCACCAACTCTGCCTAAACTCTTTGGTTTCTTACCATCCTTATTGTAAAAATAAAATACCATTATATATACATTTTTTGGAATTTTACTTTTCTAGCTTATAAGTTCTTTTTAGTCATACAGTGCTTTTCATTGAAATTTCCCCATTGCTTTTCCTAATGGGGACCTGCTGTTTCACTAAATTAACATATTATTTCCTATGTAGCCATTTTTATACCTGCAGTTCTTTGGATTACTTATAAGTTTTAACTACAAGACACTATGTTCAAATAGGTTATTTAAAAAAATTATTTCTTTGACACATGTTCCTCTATGTCAAGGGCTGTAACTGTCTCTAGTGTGAGTTGCCAAATCACTTGTAGACAGGTCCCACCATTTACGATGACATCATCAGTGTTAGAAACATCTAATAAAAACCCAGTAATTGCTTAACTTGTATTTTTAAAAATTATTAGTGAGATTGATCCCTCTTCAAGTATTGATTTACTTTTGTCTTCTAGAGTCAATTTTTCATTCATAACATTTATTGATTAGATTCTTTACAAATTCTCATTAGCTATATATATGGTAGGAACAACCTTTATAGATTATCTGTTGTGATTATTTTTCTATTGTGTTATGTATTTATTTATTTAAAATTATTTATTTGGCAGGTATTTATAAATGTTATACAGTCAGTCAGCTTGGAACTCTATTTCCTCAGAGCTCCATTCCTGCTCATATCAGAGAAGCCATCCTGACCACCTGTATAAAAATCTCTCTTCCCTCCTCAAATCACTCTCTATTCTGTTACTTTATTTGTTTTAATCACAGCCCATTTCAGATCTCATGATACATTTTATTATCTATTATCCTCCACTGGAATAAAACACTCCATGAGATAGGGACTTGATTATTTTCACTGCTGTGTTCCTAGGGCCTAGCACATAGACAGTGCTCAGTAAATATTATTGAATGAATGAAATTTGCCACTGAAAGTTTCTTCTGTTGCTTCAGTGGCCAAGAAATGAGCTTTCCTCTGAGACTAAGGCAATGCTACCATTCCATTTTCTTCTAGTTTATTTTAGTTTTACAATATTTCACTCTTTCCATTTGAAATTTTTTGTGTGGTATGACATAAATCTCTAGAATTTTTCTCTTTTGTGCTTCTTTTGAACCCATATTAGTTTACATTTATTTTTCAAACTTTATTTATATATTCTAAACTTGGCATTAGTGTTTCTAGTGGCTATCTATACTAATAAAAGGGTAACATGCTAATTAGACCGGGAGACTTTCCAGGAGGCCTTCCAGATGTCCTTCTGGACAAAGCCATGGTGGCGGGGCCGAGGCAGAGGAGGTTAGAGGCGATCAGGCTGGCGGGCGGGGGCAGTTGAGGGTGAGCAGGCTGGCAGGGGGGCAGTTAGGGGTGATCAGGATGGCAGGGGGAGCAGTTGGGGGTGATTAGACTGGCGGGGGGGGGGAGTTGGGGGCGATCAGGCTGGCAAGCAGAGTGGTTAGGGATGATCAGGTAGGCAGGCAGGTGAGTGGTTAGGAGCCAGCGGTCCCGGATTGCGAAAGGGATGTCTGACTTCTGGTTAAACCAGCAGTTGGATATCCCCCGAGGGGTCCCAGGTTGGAGAAGGTGCAGGCTAGGCTGAGGGACACCCCCCACCCCTGCATGAATTTCGTTTAATTATAATGTGGCTTAAGATTTTATAGAACCGACTCCCTCTAGACACTTTCCATCCCCAAAAGTTTACTTGATAATCTTACCCCTATCTTTTCCACATACTTTGTATAATTTCTATGAGATATCTTATTGAGATAAATTGGTATTGTATGAAATCTATAAATCAATCTAGGAGGCCCTGTAATATTTACTGTCTTAACTCTACCAGAGTTTTCCTTATTCAAGTTGTTGTTTAGTTCTGCCATTAAAGTTTTGTAATTCCAGATATATAGATCTCTTCTCACTTCCACTAAATATTTGATTTTTATCATTGTTTATAAAAAATACATTCTGTTTTTTCAATGCATTTTTTATTTTTTTAAAATGACATTAACAGAATTATTTTTTGTAAGTTTATTTTATACCTATGACATTCTTAAACTTTTTTTACAAACTATTATTTTTAATGAATCTCAAATTTTCTAAATGTGAATTTCCATTTGCAAAGAGTGATTTTTAAAATCTTATATTTATTCTTTGATTTCTTTGCCCTACTATATTTCCTCTTAAATTATATTTTATAGAAATGTTAATGGGAACATAATTTAAGAACAGTTGCAAAATTTCTTTATTTAAATAATGTCTCTGATTTGGAGTAAATGTGCTTTACTGTGCTAAAGGAAAATTCTTCTATATTTTGTGAGTCTCTATCAAGAGCTACAAAATCTCTCAAATGCATTTATAGTGTCATGACTTTTCTGCTATTTGAAATTCAAATAATGACTTCTATTGACAGTTTCCTTAATTTGGTATTATTTGCTATATTTTGCTTCTTAAGAGCCAATGAATTTAGTATTTATTGCCACAGGTAGGATTAATCTAGAATTTTCTTTCTTGTGCTGTCTGCCAGGCTTTATAATCCAAATTATTTGCTTCATAACATTAGGAAAATAAAACATATTTTCTTCTATATTTAAAAGATTACAAACATCTGCTAGATGATTTTGACTGTCCAAAAACTGTCCAGTAAAAGTCAGAACTATGTCCTTTTCTTTTATGGGAGCTCTTCGATAAAAGCTTTCTGTTTTCAAGTTTTGATTGTGCCAGTTTTGCCTCTTTGTGTTTTTGTTAAAACCATCTATTTAATTTAGGGTTTCCAAGCTATTAAAGCAAAGTTGTAGATAATCTTTCTCAATAACAATTTTCTAATCTTCCTATTAGCTGATGTGACACCTTTCAAGTTTCCAATTTTGCCCTTTAAAGGAAAAAAGTTGTACGGTGGTTCCCCCCCCTTTTTTTTGTTGTTTATTCATTTTGAAGAATCAACCACAGTTTCTATCACTTTAAATTACTTACATTTTGTATTGTTTATTACTTTTTTTAGTTTTGTTTTCCTGTTTCCCCTGTTCCTTTTTACATTAAAAAAAAAACAACTTATGAGCCCCGCTGGCATGCCTCAGTGGTTGAGTGCTGACCTATGAACCAGAAGGTCACGGTTCAATTCCTGGTCAGGGCACATGCCCAGGTTGTGGGCTTGATCCCCAGTGTGGGGCATGCAGGAGGCAGCTGATCAATGATTCTCTGTCATCATTGATGTTTCTCTCCCTCTCCCTCTCCCTTCCTCTCTGAAATCAATAAAAATGTATTTTATAAAAATAAAAAGAATTTAGACACCATTCATTGCATCCCTTGTTTTCATTATTGCTAATATAAATATTTAGATCCAAATTTTCCTCTGGTTTCTTTTTAGGCATTACTCCAGAATGACCGGATTAACTTTAATCTTTACAATACTGTAGTGCTCTCTCCCATTCATCTTGCAATTGGATATTAAAGTTATGAAAATAGTTTTTTTTCAGATTATTAAGTTGTTAGTTGGAAATGTAGAAAAGTGTGAGGGAAATGTGGAGGAGAAAAGATAGAGAAGTATAAAATAAAAGAAAGAGCACCCATCATCACTCCAGAAATCCAGGCCCCCTAACTCCCAAAGGGGGACCCTGCCATTCTTGTTTATTTTCTTCAGCACACACAGTGACACCGGGCAGGCAGCCCAGAATGGAAATGAAATTTAGATGAGATTGAACCAAAATCGGGTCATTAAGAGTTGACGATGTCATCATTCGATTATATTGTATCTATGCCCGAGACTCCAGCAACAAACCCCCGAGTTGCAGGGATCGGAAAGCGTCCACTCATTTACTTTACCTCCTATGGCGGCACCCCCGGCACCTCCCTGCCTCACGCACCTGGATTCTCCAGCCTTGAGAGCCGTGCTTATTTCCGAGGTCCTATCTTTCATCTCTTCGCAGGCATCTGGCTCGCTCTCTACTGGCGTCAAGGTCGTTTGGAAACATCTCTCACCTTCGAAAGTCAGTGTTACATTTGAGATGGTGACGTGCTTTGAGAATTCTTTGAGCTCATTCTTACTCTTTGTATCTCGTAGACACCCAGGCTTCAGACATTTTTCCAGTTTTTCCTTTGAAAATAGTAAGCAGCAGCAAATCAGGTCACAGGAGAGCATCATCGAGCAGTAGATGACTTATGGAGCCATATCTAAAACAGCAATCATTTCTTTCAGACTTACTCGATGCGCAGGCGCAGTGAGGAGGGACTGACGCTTGCTGTCGCATGGCCGGTGGGGAGGCCAGGTGGATGTTGGGGGCTGGCAGTGTGGGGACCCAACGCAGCACATTGAAAAGCGCATGTGGTCATGTACTGAAGTCACCTCTAAATTACAGTACTTCCTCTCCCCGAATTGTCAGGGAAAGGAAGGTTTTCTAGAAAGGCCTTGCTAGGTACTCCCCAGTCTGAGGCTGCCCTTGGTTTAAGAGCATTTAATAGGTGAGAAACTCTACCTAAACCTTAATGCCCTAAAATCTCTCCCGTTCTAATTTCCTGGTTTCTGTTAATGCAGCACCTCTCTGAGTGGCTCGCTGCCTTCCTGGGACTCCAAGGCTCAGAGCAATGGGCTGGCAGGTTCTGAATACTGTGTCTCTCTAGCATCGCCTGCGTCTGCACCAACTAGTCCATCACCTCTGTTACCTTTCTGGAAAGTGATCTTCCTCCTAAAAACTTCATTTTAAGTCTGACAATGAAAGAAATACATATTTATTATAGAATAATTTTAAAAATGCTATCCTATATAACAAAAGGCTAATATGCAGATTGTCCCCTGGACCAGGATTTCAACCAGGTGGCAGGGCTGGCAGCCAACCACCCGCAGCCCCTCTCCCCAGCCGGCCCAGCCCCATTGGCCCCTATCAGGGAGGGCTGGCTGGACCCCACTTGTGCATGAATTTGTGCACCAGGCCTCTCGTAATATTTAAAGTGAAAGGAAGAAAATTATTGCCAGCCTGATGCACTGGCCAGAAATAACCACTCCTCTGGCACATTTCACTTGGTCCCTGTGCCCATTTATTTACTTTATATGTGTCTGTTCTGTGACCATATTTCTGTTTCATATGCTACATTTGTCACTTAATGATTTATTATAAACGTTTTCCTTATATCATTAAAACTTGAATTCTTCTAATTAAAAATGAATCCTTTTGTTGTAGGAAACACTAAACTCAGAAAAGTGTGAAGAAAACATGAATTGCTTATAATCCCCCAATCCAAAAATAGACTGCTATTAATAATATGACTTTCCCCCTTCTATTGTCTCTGTACCGTACGGATCACATTCTTCATTTTTTAACTCAACTTTATATCATGAAGATTTCTCCAAGTAAAGAACAATTCTTCAACAATTTTAATAGCTACAGAGTATTCATTCATTTAACAAATATTTACTAAGTGTCTATCAACTTGCCAGATACATACTATAGTCATTCCTGAATTAGACAAATATGGGGTCTGCCCTGAATGGATTTAAATCCAGTTAGCCATTTTCCCTGTAGTGGACATTTAGGTTACTTCCATATTTTCATTTTTAGAAACATGGTATGAATGTGGAATAATTAGCATCTTTATAGCTAAATCCTCATTCCTATTTCTGTTTAATTCCTTTAGAAAGATTCCTAGAAGTGGAATCACTGAGTCAAAGGGTATATTTTAAGGTTTGTAGCAATTTTCTTTTTTTTAAAAAAAATATATTTTATTGATTTTTTTACAGAGAGGAAGGGAGAGGGATAGAGAGTTAGAAACATCGATGAGAGAGAAACATCCATCAGCTGCCTCCTGCATACTCCCTACTGGGGATGTGCCCACAACCAAAGTAAATGCCCTTGACCGGAATCGAACCCGGACCCTTCAGTCCGCAGGCTGACCCTCTATCCACTGAGCCAAACCGGTTAGGGCAGTTTGTAGCAATTTTCATCCCTACCATAAATCTATATGAATTCCATATTAACCACAGCTTCACTAACACAGACTACTTTTATTCTTTTTTTAAAAAAATATGTTTTATTGATTTTTTACAGAGAGGAAGGGAGAGGGAGAGGGATGCAGAGTTAGAAACATCGATTCAGCTGCTTCTTGCACGCCCCCTACTGGGGATGTGCCCGCAACCCAGGTACATGCCCTTGACTGGAATCGAACCTGGGACCCTTCAGTATGCAGGCAGACACTCTATCAGCTGAGCCAAACCGGATAGGGCTACTTTTATTCTTTTAAGTAACAGTTTTACAGGTTAGATTCTTTCTAAATTTGAATTTCTTTGATTATGAATGAGGTTAAACTTTTCCATTGTATTTACTGGAAGTTTCTTCTTCTGTGAAACTTCTTCCTTGCCCATTGCCATTTTTTTAAAAAAAATTGTGGGCCCCCTGGGCTTTTCTGCAGTAGTCTTCAAATTGATTTCTTTGCCTACAATCCATTCCGCCATCAAATTAATCTTTTAAAAACACAGCTCCTGGCCCTGGCCGGGTGGCTCAGTTGGTTGGGGAGTCGTCCCATACACCAGAAGGTTGCAGGTTACATCCCCAGTTGGGGTACATGCAGGAGACAACTGGTGGATGTTTCTCTCTCACATCAGTGTTTCTCTCTCTCCCTTTCTCTCTCCAAAAATCAATTAAAAAACACACAAGATCTCAGTCTTAAACACACACACACACACACACACACACACACACACACACACACACACACAAACCACAGCTCCTTCACACCCTTACGGAAAAGGCTATTGTGACTAAGGTATGCCCAAAGACCAAAATCCACACTTCTTATTTTGGCATTCAAGGTTTGCAAGCAATTTTTCAATTCTATATCCTATTATTCTCTGCATATATTAAGCTCCAGCTGAACAGGACTAACCATTCTTGGATATGGCTCTGCATTTTTCTACTTTCTGGCCTTTTCTATAGCCACTCAATTCTTTTGGTATTATAATTTCTACCCTCACTTTTCCCTACTGAAGTTTCATCCCATCCTTCAATGTACTTTTTATATACATTTAAACCTTAAAATAGCCCTTACATGATATTCATATTCTCATCCTAGAGATGAGGAGACTGAAGCTCATGCAGGTTCAGTGACTTGGCCAAACCACGCTGCAGCAGGGCAAGGTTCCAAGCCAGGTCTCGGACTCTGATTCCAAAGTTCTTCCCATCCCACCATAACTTTCTGACATTGGGGTGCGTTTGGTGGTAAGGATGGTCACTACCTATTTCAAGAGACACCTGACAACTCCTTTACACCAAGGATCAGATCTCATTATTAAAATTAGAACAAGTTCCATGGCATTTTGATAATCACCATCAGGGAACTAACCAAGAAGAGCCATCTTGGTGATCACCCTTGTTCTTGATGATTAAAGAATGAAAGTCTTCCATGTCACATACCTTTTCCTCCTGCTTGGCCCTTAGTATGTCATCATTTTCAAATACCACTCTGACCCCCGAGCTGTTTGTGCCATCATGGAGGTCTGTGACTTCTGTGACTTCTGTGAAAATGTTTACATCTGGGGCCTCAGTGACCTCCTGCTCTGGAACATCCGTGACATCCGTGACGTCAGTGATGACTGTTAATTCTGAGAAATCAGTGCTCTCCAGGCCGTACACATGGTCCGAATACATGTACGGATGGGAAGTCTGTACAGCGGTGAATTCTGCGATATCCATGATGTCCATCGAGCCTGTGATGTCTGTGCTATTTGTGAGTTCCGAGAGGCTCGAGACTTCTGACACTTTGGAAACTTTGGCTTTCTCCTGGTTCAAGAGGGCGATGAGCTCTACCCACTGAGAAAACAAGGCGTCCTGTTTGTAGGCGGGGGCACAGAGCTGGAGGTAGTAGGCTCGACCACTTGCCAGCTTCACTTTGAGGCGCATTTTCTCAGCATCGTGCACAGACAGAGTCACAAACTGCAGAGGGAGAAACCTGCAAACAGACGCAGAGGTCACCTGGAGGCCAGATCGGAGGCCTCTCAGAAGGCCTTTCCTCTTACATTTTATAGCAGTTTGTAGCGTGAGACTTAGGACAGTGATGGCGAACCTTTTGAGCTCGGCGTGTCAGCATTTTGAAAAACCCTAACTTAACTCTGGTGCCGTGTCACATAGAGAAATTTTTTGATATTTGCAACCATAGTAAAACAAAGATTTATATTTTTGATATTTATTTTCTATATTTAAATGCCATTTAACAAAGAAAAATCAACAACAAAAAAATGAGTTCGCGTGTCACCTCTGACACGCGTGTCATAGGTTCGCCATCACTGGACTTAGGACAACAGACTGGTCTCCCACACAGGCCTGGGGAGGGGCAGGCAGGGACCTGGCAGTGCCTTCCCATGGCCACCAGGTCCCCAGGCTGGTCCTTAGTTTAGGAGGCTCAGAATGTTCATTTTCAGTACATGTCATCAGGCTGCTGGGGGTCATCCCACCTGGGTCACACTTCTAAGACTCTGACGTACTACAAAAATCAGAGAACCGACATTTACCGCGAGAAACTGTCCTGTGTCATCCTGCAGAGTTGAGACTTAGAGAAGGTGGGTGATTGGCTCTGGGCCGCACAGCAAGTTGGTGGCTTGAGACGCAACCAGAGCTAACTACTTCTGGTAGCCGTTAGGATGTTGGGGGGGAGAGGGGCATGTTCTACAGAGGCAGTTTGAGTTTTCAGTTCCTGTTAATTAAGTTCAATTGAAATAAAAGTTTACCTCGTTTGACTGCCAGGTTGGCATAAGCCAGGTCCCCAGTTTCGAGGGCGTGGCTCTCATTTGCAGCAAGGAGCACAAGTGAGAGGCTCCCTCGGAGCAATTGTCATCGTTGTGTCCATTTTCAGCTCCTCGGGGGCAAAGCCCATTTTCTGAAACACCCTTCACCTCTTCCCTTTGTAACTCACCTGGTGAGCACCAGTTTCTCTGGAGAAGATCTCAGGAGACTCTTAAACAGGGGTTCTCTGTCCTTCTGGGCCATGGGTGTGAGATGTGCTAGCAGCATCACGTTGGGGGTCTTGTGGGTGTGGCTGGAAGAGCAGATGGCAACAGCCACCCAGTTGGCTCGGTTATGAAGGTAAATGGATTCACCTCTTCTATTGACCTAAGGCAGAGAACAGGAAGAGGGGTTTTCTGATGAGGTGCATGGTCCCGACTACCTTGCTTACCTGTAGGAAACAGGAACATTGAACCATGTGATGCATGTGTTCACCACTCTCTCCTGTGACTTCTTGGAGCTCTCCCACTAAAAAGGCAGACATGGCTCCTGACTGTGGAGGTCTACCAGGGAAGTGAACACTGGACAACTATGCCACTTATTATTATTATTATTATTATTATTATTATTATTATATTATTATTTAATCCTCATCTGAGGGTATGTTTATTATTTGTTTGTTTGTGTGTTTAGAGAGAGAGGGGAAGGGAGAAAGAAATAATAGGAATAATGAGTTTTGAGTATTTTTGCCTTTGTTTTGAATGTAATTTAATTGGAAAAGTTTATAGGATTTAATTTTTAATAATGGCTGTGTTTAACAACCTCTGGCAAACTTCCTAAACACTCACCAATCTGCCAGTCCCAGACACCCTGGCCATAGGGTCAGAGAAGTCTCCTTGAGAAAGGGACCTCACTGAGACCTGAACAATGTGGCAGATAAACTGGCTGTGTGGACAGAACTATTTTTTAATATATATTTTATTGATTTTTTTTTTTTTTTTTACAGAGAGGAAGGAAGAGGGAGGAAGAAACATTGATCAGCTGCCCCCCGCACACTCCCCACAGGGGATGTGCTTGCAACCAAGGTACATGCCCTTGTCTGGAATCGAACCTTGGACCCTTCAGTTCACAGGCCAATGCTCTATCCACTGAGCCAAACTGGTTGGGCTGGACAGAACTTTTAAGCTGAGGAATTGCATGTGCAAAACCTAAGAATCTCAGCCAGTAAAATCTTCACAGTTGGAAGAGGAGGAGACTGGAAAGTGGGTGGACAAGGAAATGAAGGAAGCCAGAGAAGTTCCAAGCAAACTTGGTTTCTCAGCTGTATAATAACTGGCTCAAAAAATAAATCACTTAAAAACAAATATACTCTAAAAGACCCACACTATTTATTATCTACTCAACACCATGCTCCTTTTCTGCCTGATGAGCAGAGTTCTGGTTTTGTTTGGTACCCACCCGTCAGAGATGGTGTTCCAGCTCAGGGGTTAAATTATGATTGACTTAGCCCAGCCGGTGTGGCTCAATACTTGAGTATTAAAGTCACCAGTTCAATTCCTGTTCAGGCCACATGCCCGGGTTGTGGGCTCAATCCCCCGTGGGGGGCATGCAGAAGACAGCTGATCAATGATTCTCTCTCTCATCAATGTTTCTATCTCTCTCTCTCTCCCTTCCTCTCTCTAAAGTCAATAAAAATATTAAAAAATTACAATAAACCAGTCATGCTGACCCATCCCCTTGCAAGCAATTGCTTTTAGCAGCAGCATGTGACCCAGGCCTGGCCAATGAAACACTAGTGGGGGCCTCTTGGTGGCCCTGGGAAAGGATTCCGAGTCCTCACAGAGTTGTAAGGATGAGAGGCATCTCTTTTGTTGCTGGCAGTCACTGACCTATTTGCATGTGATGTTTGAGGGGAGCTAACTTGAGGGTGACAGAGCAAAAGGAGGGAGCCTGGGTCCTTGATGACTCCCCGTGGGCGAGCTGATGCCCTGAGGTTCTGGCACTCTGTCTGAGATCATTGTTATTCTTTTTCATTTAAACTTGTTGACTCAGGAACCTTAGTAGCTTGCTGCATGTTGAAGGGAATAACCTTATCCAATTATGATATGGGGCCCTGGATGGTCTGTAGAATGCTAACTGGCCCCTACCCCCGTGTTCATGAGAGCATGCAAAGGTTATTTGAAAAGTGTGCAGGAAGAAATGTGAAAAAAAAGAATAGTAAGTACGAAGCACATGGAAAATAAAGTACATACAATTATGACTTATTCTACGTGTTCTGGGCAACACCGAAGCATCAGTGTTCTTTGAGGCATCACTTCCTGCCTACGGTTCTGGAGGGGAGGAGGTCTCCCGGGCTCCCAGGGGTCAGTGCAGAGAACGTGTTTATGGAAGATGAAGAAGTAAGCATCTGTAGTCATCTCTGTGGCATCAGCTGAGGAGCTGTTTGAATGGATGCGTTTCATGTTAGACTTGGTTGTGGCATTTCAGTGAAGTTTAGAGGTACAGCCTACTACACCATTGAACTCATTTCCCTATTTCTTTGTCTGAATATATATATTTTTAAATATGTTTTAATTGACTTCTGAGAGGGGAATGGAGAGGGAGAGAGAGATAGAAACATTAGTGATGAGAGAGAATCATTGATTGGCTGCCTCCTGAAAGCCCCCTGTTGGGGATTAAGCCTGAAACCTGGGCATGTGTCCCAACTGGGAATTGAACCCTGACCTCCTGGTTCATAGGTTGACTCTCAACCACTGAGCAACACTAGCCAGGTTTGTTTGAATATTTTAATGTTGAATGTTCAAAGGAAAGTTAGAACTGCTCCCAAATGCATTGATATATAGTTTCATTCATAATGTAGGTACATTTTTATGAAAGGAAATTTTTCTCCCTGACACAATTTGACAACTGTAGTTCACCTTCAGAACTAAAATCCAAAATTCACTTTAAATCCCAGTTGTGTCATAGGTGTTATTCTTTAAAATGTCTTCTAAAGCTAAGAAAGGAATTATTAGAATGCTTTCCTGTGGCAGGATATCCTAAAAATGACTACCATCTCTTCATGTAATTTTGAGCAGATTATGATAGAAAATTATGGTAGAGTTAGGACAGCATTCCTAGGTTAGAGCTGGGAAAATTTAAAATGAATTTTTACTTAACATTATAATTATTTTCAGTTGTCTAAAGTTCCAAAACTGTTCCCTTTAACTGTATCACACATTCCACTGCCACATTTAAAACAATTCTCCTCCCAACCTTTTCCGTCATCTTTGAGTAAGTTAATGACTGAAATGATTGTAACATAATTCAGGGCTCTAATTTTTACCTGGATGAAATTGCCCTCTAACATGGGAGGAGATACAAAAGGGGCATACTCTCCTCCATCCAATATGTTTTTGAGATCTCCTGGACCGTGCGAGGGTGGGGTGCAGATGGCGTCTCGCTCACTGATCCTCATGGTAAGCTTCCTGTTGCTCTTCTTCATTGTGCTTCCACACAAACATCCGACCATCGACAAAGTGGACAGACAACGAACAGATGCAGAGAAAATTTAACATAACACGTAAGTAGCTTCACTTATTCATTCATTCAACAAATCTCATCAACATCTATGATATGCTAGGCGACGTGCTGAGCATTGGAGATACATCCGAGAGGTCTGATAAGATCCCTCCCCTCAAGCAGCTTATAGGCTATGGGGAAACAGGAAGCAAGTTCAAAATCAGATGTGGCTTTGGCCAGGGAGCTTAGTTTGTTAGAGCGTCGTCCCCATGAGCCAAGGTTGCAGTTTTGATCCCTGGTCAGGGCACATACAAGAAGCAACCAATGAATGCATGAGTAAGTGGAAGAACTAATCGGTATTTCTCTCTCTCTTTAAAAAAATGAAGGTGTTGTATGATAAAGGCCACAGAGACTGTAGAACAGAGATACCTGGAATATGAAGTTCCTGGGGTATAGGGCTGGCAACACTAATTAATTAGGCTGGTTAGGAAAGGCCTCTCGAGGAGGCCTCACAACACATGCCCCATTTCCCCTAAACCATTATTTTCTGTCTTCTTAATTAATGTACCACTACTCTTTCCATCATTCAGAGTTCACAGTCCTCTTCTCCTCCTCCTCCTCCTCCTCCTCCTCCTCCTCCTCCTCCTCCTCCTCCTCCTCCTCCTCCTCCTCCCTCCTCACTCCTCCTCCTCCCTCCTCCTCCTCCTCCTCCTCCTCCTCCTCCTCCTCCTCCTCCTCCTCCTCCTCCTCCTCCTCCTCCTCCTCCTCCTTCTCCTTCTTCTTTTTTCAATCTCTATTACAAAGGTTAGGGCGTTTCTTATCTCCATTCCAGGGAGTAAAGATTATGTAGCTTAAGCATGATTGTTCATAGTTAAAGTGATTAATTACCCGCCTGGCACTTAGTTAAGAGGTTTTATTCCCTCCCTAACTTCAGGGGAAAATCCCTACCTGGGGAAACAATCTTTCTCAGAGACCTTGGTTAAAACACATAGTGCCAAGAAGGTGAGCAAACATATTAAGAACAGTATGCCATATATGCCAGGTCCCTTGAAACAGTAAGGATGGACCGGCTCCCGGCAGGTATGGAAACTATACTAAACTGAGAACACTTCTTCCTGATCATTCATCCATCACCAAGGCTTATCTCTTGGTTGGGAGGTAAATAGTGGATATTGATCTAATCAATGACAGTCATTCATCTCTTGCTCTCTCTCTGGCAACTGCTTCAACAGACAACAATGGCTATATATTATCTTTCATCTATCAGAAATCACAGAATTCCAAGAAGGGAACAAGACTTCAGAGTGTAATTCTGCTCAAATGTTCAAAATATCCCCTTCCCTCTTCACAAACCCCATGCCTGTGAGAGGAAGAGTTTTTAAGTGGCACGTAGTAGCTCCTGCATGCAGATTTTCACCTCTGTCCTTTCTCAGAGACACGTTTCCCCTCTAGCCGAAGCTAATAGGTAAGTAGTGAGCATGTCTCGTTGCTGCCCCTGCCAGGGTCGTGGGGTGCAGAGACCACCACTACCTGACATCCTACAAGCATATGCCGGGCATGGAGAGTGTGGGAATTCCCCAGACCTTCTGCTTGTGGAGCTCAAAGGATGCCTCCCTTTAGCTCATCTTTTTTTTTTTTTTTTTAACTGCTTTCAGAGAGGAAGGGAGAAGGAGAGAGAGTTAGAAACATCAATGATGAGAGAGAATCATTGATTGACTGCCTCCTGCACGCAACCCGGGCATGTTCCCTGACTAGGAATTGAAACCTGACCTCCTAGTTCATAGGTCCATGCTCAACCACTGAGCCACACTGGCCAGTCCCATTAGCACATCTTATACATGAACCAATGGGAAGTAAAATGAGTCAAGAAGAGCAAGAAATGCCCTAGCTGGTTTAGCTTAGTAGCTAGAGTGTCAGCCTGAGAACTGAAGGGTCAGGTTTGATTCTGATCAAGGACACATGCCTGGGTTGTGGGCTTGATCCCCAGTAGGGGGTGTGCAGGAGGCAGCCAATCAATGATTCTCTCTTATCACTGATGTTTCTATCTCTCTCCCTCTCCTTTCCTCTCTCTGAAATCAATATAAATATATTTTAAAAAATGAAGAGCAAGAAAGTAAAATAGTCTAGAGAAGCCAAAACATAAAAAGAATGGGATAAAAGAAAGCATTCAGGGATGGGTGTGGGAAGAGATAAAACAACTTCCACCTAACACAGAGAGGAAGGAAATAGTAATTGATAGAATTTATTTAGTGCTTGTCATGTGGGAAGCAATACAGGCCTTACATGCCCTACCTCATTTAATTCTGGTAACACCATGAAGTAGCATTATTAAGATATTCCATTTATACACTATGCCATTGAGGCTTGAAGACAGAAAGTAACTTACCCAACATCACACAGCTTGCAAATCCCACACCAGGAACTAGACACTCAGGGTCTAACTAGAGGAGCTTATGTCATTGCTCAAGATTCAGTCCTGCCTTGAGTGCTTGGGAAGACTGGCAAGGGTGGGAGGAGTCAGGATAGGTCAGAATGAATGGGAAAGAGGAAGAAGGAGGAAGAACCAAAGAATACAGAAGGTGTCCTTCCCCTCCTTCCTGTTCCTGTCCCTTCCTGAACAATTTAATTCTAAATGTATTAGCTGAACAAAGAGGCAGGAATCTGAGGTGGGGGAAGCTGCAGCCCAGAACTGGAGGGAGGAAGGAGGGTACCTATTACCAGGAGAGGGGGGTACAGCTCAATGTAAGAGCCGGGGGAGGGTGAGGAGGGCATCCAAGTGGGAAAGAGGATGGTGTGAGAGATATGTAATCAGTTACATCCCAGGAATTGATCTAATACAATAGGAGACCATGAGACTCTATGCTGATTTAAATACATAAATTAATTAGAAGTTTGATGAGGAACAGAATATTTACATATTTCAAACCTACATACTCATTAATTTCAAAGGGGGAAAAGTAACTTTACAGTGAAGAAGCCAGGCAGACACCTCTTAAATGAAGTGATCAGTGAACCCTGTCAGCAGTGGCTGTGAAAGCAGTGTACCACCAGGCAGGATGCAATGAGCAGCACCCAGCATCCTTCTGTGATATTCCTCCCAAAGATGCATCACCTGAGTCCCATCATTAGGAAACATCAGACAGATCCAATTCAGGGACATTCAACAAAATAACTGGCTTGTGGTCTTAAAACATGTCAAGATAATGAAAGCCAGAGGAAGACTAAGGCACTGTCCTAGACTGAAGGAGACCAAAGAGACAGGCCAACCGAACTGGATCCTCTAGCTTTGCAGATCCTCATTGGGACAATCGGCAGCATTTGAATGGGGTCTCAGGATCAGATGGTGGTAATATGCAGTGTTCATGCCCTGATTTCGATGATCACATTTTGGCTATGTAGAAGGACATCTATGATTGTAGGAAACAGAAACTAAAGTACTTGGGGATAATAGGGCATCATGTTGAAAATTGTTCTCAAAAATTTCAGAAAATATTTCTGTAAGTTCGTAATTGCTTAAAAAATTAATGGCGATAATAATACAAAGAAAGAGAAAGTAAAAGAGGTGGAGAGGAGAGGGTCGGGGAGGGGAGATAGATGAATTCTGAGGTTCAGACCATGAGTGAAAAAGGCTATATTAAACCACTTTAGATTTCCAAGGACAGAGCTTTGTAACGGCAATGAAAGAATTTTCATAGTGACTGAAAGGCTAGGAAAAAAAGCCTGTTGTCATTTCCATATTCTCTGCTCCATAACTTATCCCGTAGGACAAAACATGCATCCCATCATCGCTCAGTGGTCGGAGACACTGAGGCTGCCTGAGAGAACCAGAGGACACAGCGAGTGCTCCAACTCTCAACTGGATCCCTTGGGGGCCCAAATATAGGGTGTCCCCCCAAATGTATACACACTTTAACAGCTGATAACTCACTTGACTTTCATTCCTTTTCAGGTTTAACTGATTTGAAATAATAGGTGCAACCAGACTAAGCTTTGAACAAGAAAATTTATTTTAAAGTGCCTCATTAGACTTTTTAATGAGGATACATAAAAGAGAAAGTTTAAGGTACAAAACCCGGTTGACGAATTGAGGCCTCACAAGTACTGAATGAAATAGTTCTTGATGTTTGCCATTCCATTGCTTCCTGTTATCAGCAATGCCTGGATCAGAACAATCATCAGTTTGAAAACAGTCACTGACAAACAGCCTTATTCTTTTCTGTAGATTAGTTAAAATTTTGAAAATGAACTGTATGTTAATAAACACTAAATAAATCATGTACATATTTTTGGGGACATCCTATCTATGAAGATCGCCTAGAACATGTCAAGAAAGCTTTGGAATGGAGCATTTTTTAAAGGAGAGTAAGGTGTAATGGAGGAAGGAGAGTGAAGGCCCCCGACCTTTCGGGTCTGGCTGACAAGCAATCACACAACTGTTCTCCCTCCATTTCCCAGAACAGCTGTGCTTTCTTGCAGTTTTGTCCCTCTCAGCTCAGATTCTCATATTGGTGCATGTGTCCCTTCTTGAATCTAGAAAAGTGGATCATCCAAAGCCACATCTTTGGTACACTGAATTCCAGAAGGGGGAAAGAGGAAAAGAAAGCCCGGGAAGGGAAGGAAGTACAAAACGAAGGGAAAGAGAAAGGAAGAAGGGTAGACAACGGGAAGAGGAGCAGGGGATGGCGTAGCTCACCACAGGCTCAGCGTGTGCACCATCACATCTTACCTCAATTCAGGGCCAAGCCAGAATCTTCTCTTGGAGACAGCGTTTTTAACTCACTTCAGTTTGGGCTTCCTCATTTTCATGATGAAGTCTTTTGTGAAAGAAAGAAAAATAAAGTATGCAGTGCAATTTCAAGAAAATTTCCACACTAATCCTTACTCTTATTTCAAATGTGAGGTCCATGGCTTAGAAAGAGTTCTTCTGGCTGAACCCAGTGGGTGACGTGGTCAGAGGGCTGCTGGCCACATCTGAGCCGAGCTGTTGTCAGTGACCCTAATCATGGCCTTTCGGTGAATGGAACCAAACAGTCATATGTCCATAGCTCACAGTTGTCCTAAAACTGCCAGACAGTGAACTCCTGCGCTCCTATAGCCAACGAGGATGTTCGAGAATGTGACAAAGGAAGTAATGTAGACTCACATGACCTTTGGGCAATGGCGGTTGTAAGAACCCTGAAGGTTTTCTTTCTGTACATGAGCCAGAGTAGCCTAAATAACTCTCTAACTTCCCAGCCGGTAGTTGTTGTATGTATATACTTATATACACTATGCTCAGTATTTTGTCACTTGTGTTTAGTTCTCATATCATACTGTGATTACAATTACTATAGACAATTCTATCTTGTCTCTGTAAAATTCTGACATAAGTAGCCCCTTCAGGAATTCCTGGACCAGGTGAACTACAACTATAGTTGCTATCAGAACTTCAGTGACATAAGGCCAGTATGGAAACTAGTCTGGTGGGAATATAATGGATGTTGGAGTCAGACACAGCCAGGTTTATATTTGGGCTCTGTCACCTGCTACTTTTGTGATCTTGGACCACGTTACTAACATCTCTGAGCTCCATTTCCTCAATGCAGTGTTGGGATGACTGAATACACCGATGTATAGAAACACCGAACACCGTGGCTATCAAATAGTGAGCATCCGTATGGTGCCTATATTGGTCTGCCACACCTGACCCAGTGTCAAAAAGTACAGTCTACTAGCACTTGCTGTGCTGAGTTCCCTCTGATCACTGCTAGTTCCATATTCTCCCAATTTCATCCATGCTAGGAAACACGCTTTCCCTCAGTTTAACAACACTGAGATGGAATATATCTGTGGCCACCGAGGGACAATGGCATGGTGGTTGTCATTTGGCTGCTCATATATGAACTTAATCCTGGTTGTTCATATTAAATTATGTGCGTTGATTGTACTACATGGGTTGCATTTAATTATAATTTAAAAATGTGTTCCTAATGGGTTCCCTGAAAACGCTTTGTTGGTATCTTCTGGTACGACTGAGGCACTTCCAGGACAAAACTTGCAGGATGCAAGTCGGAGGCTCAGAAAAAGCTCCCAGAGACTAAAGTGGAGCGTTCCTTTAAGAAATGCACAGAGCTTGGAGGCACAGATATTGTGTGGGAGAAATCTAGCTAATGTGAAAGCATTGCCTTATGTAATTAGTAGCATTTTTTTTTTCTTTCACAGTGCTCCATACAGTAATGATATATCTTATAATTGATGGATCTTAGATTTGATGAAATGCAGTAATCAACTCTTGTTCACCTAGAAGTGGATGATAGACTAGACTTTTGGGGAGAAAAAAAATCACTCCAAGAGAGAGACAACATCCACGTCTTGGAGGCTATGTCTAGTGTTTACAAACACATGCTAATCAGTAGGTGCTGCATGGCCACTGGGAATAGGGAGTAGCCCTTTCCTGCCCAGTCATTCATGTGGTTCCAGGATCCCTTGTATAAGAGAACATCATCCCTCCAGAGAGCAATCAGCAGATGATCTCCCAGGGGAGCAGGTGTAGTTTCAGGGCCACATTGAAGGAGAAGGAAGTGACAGGAAGGGAAGGGCTTTAGCAGATTTGAACCCTGATTAGGACTTGCCCCTCTTGTTGCCTTTGAACCTTGAAACAAAAGGGAGGTCAGCTAAGGAGCAGAAAATGGAACAGAACCTTTTATCTTCTCTGGTGTGATTGTTTTTTTTTTTTTCTAAACATTTGTTTTAGAATTATTTTTACACCTTTGAACAAATGGTAAATGTGTGCTGACTTTTAACTAGTTTTAACTGTGATTTGAGATTATCAGTCTGTGTCTCACAATGCCTCCCCCCCCCCCCAATTATCAATTATCTTGGCTAATTAGTCAAGACTGCACTGTTCCTAAGACGCATGACTTGCTCTGTGAAACCAATCTTGGCCACATACACACATCACCTCACAATCTGTCCGTGGTTCAAAAGCAGGATCAGCTCTTAAATTAACTATTTATTAGGCTTACTTTCAATACCTGAGGACAGTATTAAAAGCATATATTAAAAGCATATATATTAAAATATATTATATTAAAAGCATAATATGCTAAGTAGACCAGACAACCAAACAGCCTTCTGGACATCCTTCCGGACGACCTTCTGGACAAAGCCGGGGCTGTGAAGGTCAAGCCCTTTGCAAGAATTTCGTGCATCAGGCCTCTAGTGTCCTGCATCAGGCCTCTAGTGTGTGTGTGTGTGTGTGTGTGTGTATATATATATATATATTCAGCTTTATAAATTTGTATATATACATATACATGTATTCTATATTGCATAGCATAAATATTCATATTTTCTCTTAACATCATATCAGCAGTTACGGATCATGGTGTTGACCTATTTGGAACATTACAATCTCTTGTAAGATGTGCCAAAATTAATTGTGCCCAATAGCTAACAGATGTTAGAAAATGATTTTCCCTTAAAAAGCAGTGGATGATTCCAGGTTCTCACTCTGAGCGCCCTGTGCTCTGCTGTGCTCTTGTGGGGATCACAGCAGATCATCCTGACAGTCACCTCACAGCCCCCAGCCCGCTCGCCCCATGAACAACCATGAACAACCATGAACAGCCCTTACTGAGATATTGCTGCTAATTTTGGTGATTCATAATAACTCTGATTTGTGTGGGCTGGACTTTTACAGATAGTTTTGTTTTCCTCATAATTTTATCTGTAGATCAGTTTTTAATATAGCTTTATTGAGATACAATTTACATACCATCTACTTTACTCATTTAAAGGGTATAATTCAATGATTTTTAGTATAATCTCAGAGTGGTGCAACCATCACCACAATCTAACTTTGCATTATTATCCATGGAAAAGTTTTTAATAAAGATAAATTAGGAATGTGAATAGCACATTTAAGTCTCTCTTTCGTCGTCCTGTGACCATTGCACATCAGATAATTTGACTGTAGTTTTTATGATTAAAAGAGCAGAGAGATGTTGCAAGTGAAATTTGTGATAATATTATTCATATTAATAAACTGAACATTTGTTGATTTTCAGCTTATTAATATGAATAACATTATAACAAATTTCAGATATATAAATATCTTAAAAATAAAGCAAGACTTATTTATGAAAATTCTTTATGGAAGTTCATATACTTTCCTGCTTTATTTTATATTACATGGGCAGTATAAGTCATATACTTTCCTGCTTTATTTAATATTACATGGGCAGTATAACTCATAAATAAAAAGTAAACTTTAGCCCTAGCTGGTTTGGCTCAGTGGATAGAGCATCGGCCTGGGGACTGAAAGGGTCCTGGGTTTGATTCCGGTCAAGGGCACATGCCCGGGTTGAGGTCTCGATCCCCAGTAGGGGGCATGCAAGAAGCAGCCAACCAATGATTCTCTCTCATTATTGATGTTTCTATCTCTCTCTCCCTCTCCCTTCCTCTCTGAAACCAATAAAAACATATATTTTAAAAAGTAAACTTTCGTGTTAAAATAAATTAATCAAACTAAAGGACCAATGAATGAGTACATAATGGAATTACAATAAATAGGTGTTGAGTGAATGTGTGAATTAAACAGAGCAGCCAAGCAGGGTTGCAGGAGGTCATCATGGGAACACAAAGCTAGCTTCATTTCACATACACAGAATCTCATGTTTGTTCTACCAGAGTGGCATATTTGTTTCACAACCATAACTTATATTTTCCCAATAATTTATGCCTTTCACTGGTCCCATTAAATATCCTATACATCTAAGCAAGCCAGAGTGATACTACAGAAAAGGGCTGTAGCTGTTGCTGAGCAGGGAGGGCGGAGAGGAAACTGATAATATTTGAGGTGGACTTCAACTTACCCTATCACTAGCAGAGCCTTTACATTCTTTTTTTAAAATATATTTTTATTGATTTTTTACAGAGAGGAAGGGAGAGGGATAGAGAAGCTAGAAACATCGATGAGAGAGAAACATCGACCAGCTGCCTCCTGCACACCTCCTACTGGGGATGTGCCCTCAACCAAGGTATGTGCCCTTGACCAGAATCGAACCTGGGACCTTTCAGTCCGCAGGCCGATGCTCTATCCACCGAGCCAAACCGGTTTTGGCAGCCTTTACATTCTTTGTTATTTCTCTTAATTAGTGTGTTCCCCCCCCCCAATCCTCTGCCCGCCCCCCTTTTTCAATTCTGAGTGCAGATTAATTCAGCAGATATTTACACCAGGTTGCACTTTTTCTGCAGAATTACGGCGTAATTTTCATTTGAAAAAGCACTGTTGGCTTTTAGTTAAAGAAAAAGGTAGGGAGATTCCATATTAAATCTGATCCCAGAGCAGGAGCTGATGCCAGTGACTTAACAGGGGAACAGAGCCCAGAGAAGCAGCGAGATGCATACATCTCAGGGTGGAACGGCTTCAGTTTTGCTCTAGACTTTCCATGACATCACCAGAATTCCCCACCTGGGTAATCCTCCCAGGATGGCCAAGGCCCCATCAGAGCTAAGAATAGTGTGGATGTGAAGGTACCACCCTATGGTGGGGGTGCGGAGTCTATATTTTCCCAGGAATAAATGCAGTCATTGGGAGTTTTTTGGAACTGGAAGAGCTTGAGCTTTAATGGAAATTAGGAAGCAGAGGGAGTGGGCATCTGGGAGCCAGCATGGAAGTGCTTCTGTTGGCTTTTCTGACCGCCTAATTCAGAGCAGTGTGTATAAATGCCCATAAAACGTTCTCTGTCTTTCCTATTTTCTATTTTCACGTGGTCTTTTCGCCTGATGTGTAATTATAAAACAATTTCAAACCTACGGCAACGTTGAAAGAACTCTATAGTGAACACCCATATACTGACCACCTAGAATCTGCTGTCTTTTCCCGTTGTGTGTTGTTTCTGTAATTCCATGGAAGCTCCTACATGAGGGTGTCTACCAGCACTTGGTAAAGCTGTTCTCTGTGATGCTTGGTGCTTTGAAGCATTGCATTTACTTTTCTCTAAGATTCTTAACACACCAATAAACATTTTTAGGATTGGTCCATCACAATTCTAGGTTGCAAGTCTTCTTACACCTGTGAGAAGGTCTGAATATTGCGGCCCCCTCTCTTGACAATGGGACCCACCCCAACCCCCCGACTCCTTCCCCAACTAACCTTTCATCTTTGAACAGAAAAGCCCTGGGTTCTGGATCTTCTCTCCCATTTGAACAATTGAAAATGACTGTCTTTCTACAAAATTCATTCAATTCTCAGGCACTTATGGAAGAAAATTGGGGTAACAGTTTGAAAAATCAAAATTTTAAGAGGATCTGGAAAACTCATTTTTATTTCCATCTCAAACGCTCTATGAAATTATTTTTTACAAAATCCAGTAACTAGGTGTTGTCTCTGAGCTTTCCTGCTTGTTCTGGTTACAGTACTAGAAGGAAAGAAATGAAACTAGAAGGAAAGGAGGAAGATAAGAAGAAAATAGACCGTGGGTTCTTGAATTATTTGAAATTCATTGAGCTAAACCTTCCTTCTCCCTCAGGTTCACTCCAGGTGGCAGGGGCGGGAGTCACTTACACAGAGGTGAGGCTGGAGAGACCTTGAGATCTCCTGGATGTCCACTAGGAGCTTGGTCTCCAAAGGGCACGCTCCCAACTCTTTTCACATTTCTTTGGCAGAAGGTGTTTGTGTCTACCAGGCAGGCAACTGACCGCGTAGTAAAAGAAGCAGAGGAGGCAGGCTGCTCTGGGCATTGTTTCATTGCGCCCGCATCACAATGCGCTGACATGGTCTCTGCAGGAAGAGAAGCTGGGAGATTCAGGGTGTCCAGCATTCCCTCAGAGCCCACACAACTCCACGGAGGTAGTTCTGGTTGCAGCATAAAGTTTTCAGATGAGAACTTCAGGGGAGAAAAGTAAGTTTAGCAGTAGAATCATACTGAGATATCATACTGAGAAAGGTGAAAACACTATACTGCTTATCATTCAATTGATAATTTATCAATCTCCCGATATTCCCATTTTCAGAGACTTGGGCTATTGAAGACACTTTGAGCTTCTGCGAGGAGAAACTTCAAATGAATGTAGCATTCTTAGAGGACAGAGATCTGCTTGTTTTCAGTGCATTCTGGACACATGCTATTGTAGGAACTCAGTCCTTCCTGGGTGAATGAATGAGGATAGTCACACACACATGCTGTTTTCTCTGGAGGGTATGTGATTAGGTTGTCTTTGCATTTCTGTGTGGTTAGGAGGTTCTCCCCTTCCTATGATATAGATCATACTTCTTCACCTTTTGTGTTTTAGTCAAGTGCTGCAGATACCCACCTGGACCACTGAGGCCTGCAAGTGGGAGTGGGCGGGGGGTGGGGAGGGTGGGGTGGTGGCATTACCTTGGTGAATTTAATTCCTTTGGGTCACCATAGTCTACATTGAAATCCTTAACAGGACCCAGAGAATATGTGGTCTCTCAGAATAAACATGAACTATCTGAGTGTTTGAAGGGATGATAGTGTTCCTATTTCCTCAAGAAGTGTGACTTCCATTTGGGACCAGGTGTTGTGTCAGGGAGACCGCAGGATCCACTCCCATAGGATGTGTACCAGACAGTTTTCCCAGGAACAGAATTGAGGGCTGTTGTATAACTGGAATGTTCAATGGCATCAGACTCTGGTGATAACTCTCCCGGAAAAACTAGCTCAGTCTGCAGGCTAGGGCAGCCTCTCCATGAGCAAGCTCAAAGGGTCTCCTGTTATTTTTACCTTAGACACTCCCTTTCCCGTCTTCTATCCTGAATGCCCTCTTTCAGATGGGCAAATTCTTCCTCTAGTTGTCTAGTTGCTATGGACTAGATGTCTAGCCACCCATTTCTTCATTCAGCATATTTATTGCATGATCCACTTGCCATGTACCTGTTCTTCCTGCCTCAGGGCCAAGAAACATTTTTGCATAAATCTGATCTCATCTCTTACAAGTTGCTGTTATTAATTTAATTATGATGTACCCTGATGAAACTCTGATATTATCTCACTTTCATTTACGTTTTTTTTTTTTTGAGGCTACCGGTATATTAAAAAGTGAAGAAATAGGTTCTGGCCAGGTAGCTCAGTTGGTTAGAGCATCATCCCCATATGCCAAGATTGCGGGTTTGATCCCCAGTCAGGGCACATACAAGAAGCAACCAATGAATGCATAAATAAGTGGAGTAACAAATCCTCCCAACCCCTCCCCTTAATAAGATTCCAAATATGAGTGAGATCATGTGATACTCAACTCTCCCTGACTGGTTTATTTCACTTAGCATAATGTCTCAAAGGGTAATAGATCCTTTTTTTATGAGTACCTACAATTTACTGGACTACCAAGGTAAACAGTCTCTGCCTCAAGGAATGTATTGTCAAGTCGGGGAGGGATCATGTAAGCATATTGCTGTGATGAGTAGAAGCACAGATGAGGGGCTTGCAGTTCAATCTAGGGATTTAAGGAAGGTTTCCTGGAAGAGTTAATGCCCAAGCGAAATCTTGAAAGATTAGCCAGCCTGAGCAAAGGCACCGAGCCATAAAATGACATGGTTTGAAAGGGTGACTACAAATGGTCAGGTTTACATAAAGTTGAAGGGGGAAAAAAATAAAGTTGGAGGAGGGGGCAGCTAGATGGTTGAGGGCCTGAGCACTCTGCTGGGGGCTTGGACCTCATCTGCTACAGTTTTCTAGGGAAGAATTTAGCACAGGGAGACTATGTCCTGGATTGATGGTTCTGGTAACTGCATGAAGGATACATTTCCGGAGGGCAATTCTGGAGCTGCAGAGACCAAGTTGGTAGCAGTGGTAATAGAAAACAGAGGGTTAATTTAAGAATGATTTGTAGAGTTGAAGAATTTGGTGACTAACTGAATGTGGGGAGAAGAAAGAATGACTCAGAGGTTTCTGATTTGGAAAACTGGGTACAGGGTGGTGTCATTAACCAGAAAACAAACTACAGGCAGAGGAACAGGTGTAGGAGGCAGAGAGAATGAGTTCTTTGTTTTTGGGAACCCTTGTCTAGCATGTTGCCTTGTATTCTTAACATGTGGGGCTTATTTTCATTCTGCAGATCTGAATTCAAATGTTACCTGTTTAGAGAGCCCTTTCTCAATCTCCTGACAAGTGATTTTCTCTCAGCTCCAACTCCACCATTGCATTCTGCGTTGTGGTGCTGGGCTGGAACTCTGCAAACTGCATCTCTTTTGTCAGCCAACCTCCCTGTTAGATTCAACAATAGGTTGCATTAGACTCCAGGGAGCTTTGCAAGCAGAGGGTAGGAAAAACAAACTTGAGTTCCTTCCTGTTTATTTTTGTTGCTGTCATTGTTGCCCTGGCAACAGCAACTGGTTCTAGACATTTTTTTGGTGTGATATCAGGATCAACACCTGGGCAGGGCAGTGTTCTCTCCTAGGGGGTTGAGTATGGTCTGACCTCCAAGTTTCTGGATTCTGATTACTCTTCTTCTACCCACCTTCCCAGTCCAGTGGTGGTAGTTGCTTCCTGTATTATTACCTCTGACACCTTAATGTTTCCTTTGAGCCTTTTCAGGTCTCAATACCTATTTAACGTATTCCTACATTAAAATCTCTTAGTGTGACTTTTGTCCTTTTTAATGGCTGGACCCTAACACCATAACTGAATATGATTTAAGCCTCTACCCACTTACTCGCTAACATATCATTACATTTCTTCATAGACTTTTCATAATCTATATTTACAAAAATTGGTTTTGCTTTCTCATAATCTATGTCCTTCAGTTGGATATCAGTTTTTTTCTCCTTCATCATTGTATCCTCAATGCCTAGCATGGAGACAGGCATACTATTGTAAAAATGTAATAAATGCTTGTTTAATAAATTATTATTGCAAAAGACTACAGGAGAAATATTGGTAACTGACCATACAAAATGGCCAGAATTGAGCAATTCTTTAACTCTTTGGCTCTAGGCTGAGTTATTGATGCACTCTGTAACTATACCTTTCTGTTATAGAGTCGGGCTTAATATTTCTTTTTTTTTTTTTTTTAGAGAAAGGGAGGAACCCATTTATTAACACTAATGACTAGTGGAATCCAGGAGTAATTTCCAAATCAGAGTCTTAATATTTCTTATAAGCAAGTTAAAATGCAATGTATTATTAACTTTGATCCATCATCATTGGAATAACAAGATACGTAGTTTATCTGCGTTGAATTATGCACTTACATAAATATCCACTTTATATAATTGGGAATAATAATGACTTACCTTGTTAGGATTTCATGAAGATCAAGAGTTCATCACGGGTTAGATCCACAAACTTTAGTTGGCAAATAATTGAAAAAATGAAAGCCATTCAAAGAATCCACTTGCTATAATATGCAACATCACTTAACTTGGTAAACTAAACTGCTTATATTCTTTTCTTCATTGTGTGATATGAAACAACCCACACAATAGAACCAAAAAAGCAGGTTAAAAAGGAGCTTCTTACCTTCCACACAGCTTTAAGTAGGAATCTAAAAACATCTTCTATAGTCTTTTATTTAAACACCAACTACTAAGACAAAGAATATAAAACATCATATATGTGTAATTCTAAAATAATTTTGGTCAAATAATGCAAATAGATTAGATGACATTGAAACTTCCACTGTATCAAGTAGAACTATTTCATTAAATCTTAACTTTTAAATTAAATGGGAGAATACATTTGCCAATGATACATGTGATAAGGGGTTAATTTCTAAAATATATAAAGAATGTATAGTACTCAACACCAAGAAGACAAACAACCCAATTAAAAAATGGGCAAAGGACCTGAATAGACATTTCTACAAAGAAGACATACAGAAGGCCAATATACATATGAAAAATGTCAATGTCACTAATCATTGGAGAGATACAGACGAAAAACACAATGAGATATCACCTCACACCTGTCAGAATGGTTATCATCAATAGATCAACAAACAAGTCCTGGCAAGGATGTGGAGAAAAGGGAACCCTTGTACAACTGTTGGTGGGAATGCAGATTGGTGCAGCCACTATGGAAAACAGTGTGGAGTTTCTTAAAAAAATTAAAAATGGAACTTGTTTATGACCCAGCCATCCCACTTCTGGGAATATATCCTAAGAAACATTAAAACACTAATTCAAAAGAATATATGCACACCTATGTTCATTCCTTGGCATTATTTATAATAGCCAAGATCTGGAAACAGCCCAAGGGCCCATCAGTAGATGAATGGCTAAGAAAAGTGGTGGCACATTTACACAATAGAACACTACTCAGCTGTAAAAAAAAAAAAAAAAAAAAAAAAAAAAAAGGCGATCTTATCTTTTGTGAAAACACGGATGGAACTGGAGACTGTGATGCTAAGTGAAATAAGCCAGTCAGTGAAAGACAAATATCATATGATCTCACTTATATGTGGAATCTAGTGAACAAAATTAACTGACGAACAAAATAGAAACAGAGGTATGGATATGTGGAACGGACAGCTGTCAGAGAGAAGTGGGGTTGGGGACTGGATAAAAGAAGGGATTAAGCAAAACATGCGCGTGCGCGCGCGCACGCACACACACACACACACACACACACATCCTATATAATAAAAGGGTAATATGCAAATCAACCAAATGGTGGAATGACCAGTCGCTATGATGCGCACTGACCACCAGGGGGCAGGCACTCAATGCAGAAGCTGTGTCCTGGTGGTCAGTGCGCTCCCACAGGGGGAACACCACTCAGCCAGAAGCCGGGCTCACTGCTGGCAAGTGCAGCAGTGGTGGCAGGAGCCTCTCCTGCCTCCACAGCAGTGCTAAGGAGCAGCTAGCCAAGTGTAAGGAGCAGCGAGCAGGCAGGCGGTAAGGAGCGAGGGGTCCCGGACTGCAAGAGAGATGTCTAACTACCGGCTTAGGCCTAAGCCAGCAGGCGGACATCCCCCGAGGGGTCCCAGACTGTGAGAGGTCGCAGGCTGGGCTGAGGGACCCCCCTGAGTGCATGAATTTTGGTGTATTGGGCCTCTAGTGAAAATATATATATATATCTGTAATAATAAAAGCATAATATGCTAATTAGACCCAATGTCCTTCCGGACGACCCTATGGATGAAGCCGGGGCTGTGAGGGAAGCCCGGGTCCCAGGTGCCATAAGGGAAGCTGGTGCCGGCAGCTGGGGGAAGGAAGGCCTACTCTTGCACGAATTTCATGCATCGGGCCTCTAGTATATTTAGTATATATCTATAACACCTAGACATAGACAACAGTGTGGTGTTAGCCAGAGAAAAAGAGGGGTGGGGTGGAAGTGGAGGTGGGGAAAGGGGATGGAAAGAGACTTTGCTAGGGGCAATAGACACCACGATGCTGTGTGCAGATGATGTTTTGTTGAGTTGTTCACTTGAAACCTGTATGCTTTTGTGTACCAATGTTGCCCCAGTAAATTCAATTAAAATATAAATTCCCTTTGTATTTGTTTCAAGCTACCATCCTGTGTCTATTTTCCTTATGCACAAGTTTACAGTTTCCATTTTGTAATCTGGCTTTTGCCCTCAACCCATTATTGAATTGCACTTATGTAGCTCACCAACAATTGCCTAATCAACAAATCTTTCTGAGCCTTCATCTTTCTTGACATTTCTTTTTTACAGTTTATCATCATTCCTTTTTGAAACTCTCCTCCTTGGTTTTTGGAACACTGCTCTACCTGGTTTCTTTTCTTCTACAAAATGCTCTCCCTTCCATTCCATTCATGAATTTTTTCTTCCAACACTCTGCACTAAGATGCTCCAATGGCCCTCCCCTCTTCTTTATCAATTTTCTGTTTCTTTAGCTTAGTGTTTAAGAATACAGACTCTCAAGCCAGGTTGCTTAAATCTTTTTGTGCCTTAATTTTCTCATTTGTAATCTATAATAATAAAAGCCTAATATGCTAATTAGACTGAATGTCCTCCGGACAAAGCCGGGGCTGCAAGGGAAGCCCCGGTTCCGGGTGCCAGAGGGAAGCCGGGGCTGGCAGCCGGGGGAAGGAAGGCCTAAACTTGCACAAATTTCGTGCATCAAGCATCTAGTATAGAAATAATAATTCTTTCAGGGTTGTTGTGAAAATTAAACAAATGAAAAGTAATGAGCATATAGTAAGCTCTATATAATGTATTTCATTGAACAAATATTTACTGATGCCTACACATATGCCAGGAAATCTTCTATGGACTTGGGATAATGTAAGTGAATAAAATAAACAAAATTCTTTCCCTCATGGGGCTTACATTTTATAATAGAAATAATTATTATTAATTGTCCATAATTCTGTTTCTGGAATGCCTTTTTCCTGCATCATCTTTAAAATTATACACACTTCCTTTAAGACCCACTAAAATGCCATCTTATCCCTTGAAATCTTACCTTATAGGAGGTAATCATTTGAACTTCTCCAACTCTTTAAACCTGAATCATGCCATTTATCATATTCTACACACTCTACCATGTATTTTCAAGTATCAAACATACCAAATATTATGTGTTTTTGTTTTTTCCCTTGATGGAGTTTAATGTTAGCTACTATCTCTATTCATCTTTGTAAATAGTAGCATGATATACGTTGTTCCCAAGCACATATTAGGTGATCAATAAATATTTCTTGAATGAATATAGGTAAATCCCTGTTCATAATCTTTCACTTGACTCTATTAACTAACCTTATCTTCTTTAATTGCAAGTATAAAACTTGAAATATAGGACATTGTATTTTCAACTCTGGAGATATGAAATATTAGAATCAAATATTTGTTGTTTACAATTTGGTTTCATTCATCATCATCACTTGGTACTTTGCTTACTAAGAGGGCAATTTTTATTGTTTGCTTTACTAAGAATAACCTACAGCATATTCAGTGTCCTGTTATTACTATTTGAAAAGTGCCCTTAAATTTTTATTAAAGGAACCACGTGGATAAACTATATTTCATTTGTTGCATTTTCTATGATCAGCACAGATTATTTCCATTTCTCACTTCCTTTCAAACATGATAAAAAAAGGTACTCATCTGACATTTCCTGGTGCACTACTTACATTTCCCCTCCATTCCAAAGAACTGTAGATGTTTGAAATTTGTTTTTATGGCATACGAATTTAGTTATTTTGCTCCTAAATTATCAACTATCTTTCCTCTAAACTTGCTTCTTATTCTCTAGCTATGACTGGAAACACCAGACGAACCACAGGTTCCCTACTGTCTTCTACTCTGTATTTTCACAAAGCTACAGACCACATTACTGTAATAAAATATAGTTATATAAAGCCACACTTTACATCTCCTTTATATCACTTAATCTTGCTGAGTCATTTAAATATGCCTTTCATCCAGGCAGAACCCCATGAGAATACATGACAATGTTTAATAACGAGGCCAACACAATGGATTTTTATATAATGATCAAGGATTTTTTTTATTCATTAAGTTTCAGTATCATTACAGAAAATGTTATGGTACAGAGTTGTTTATCATTATTTTTTCTTTGCTCTTGATTTCCACATGAATGCTGGTAACACTAATATCTGTACAAGATCAGTCTTTGATTTTATGTTTTTTTTCTGTACAATTTTAAACGTATTGGTTAAAAAGGCTGTCAGCACGTAAGGAAGCATTTCCCCCCAGTTAGATTGTTCAAATAAAAGGTATCCAGTTACTGCCCAAGAGTACTGTGCCATGAGGCTCCTGGGGTGAGAAACTTCCCGGAAGCTCTGCGAGGGATGGCTCTCCTGGAGGCAGGGCAGGGCCTCCCCCAATCGCTCTTCTGTTGGCACTGTGCACATAAACACGAGATACAGGATAAAGAACAAGCGAAAGCTCTCTGTAAAGCGGTTATGAAGCATACTAAGAAGGGAAATCCAAGTGTTGCCTACGCTAGTATAAATAAGCAGACAGCCTTGATTTGAGAGCATAAGTAGTTGTTTAAAGATGAGAAAAACACAAGTTCTGCAGGCACCTACTGCTGTCTACTAAAAGCTATCGCTATCAGACCTAGCATTGAACACACAAAGCAATTTGCAAGAAAGGAAAATTTTGCTTTGATATAATCAGAATAGAGTTATCTGTTAAGATTTATTTTTAGGTGTTTTTTTTTCTTTAAAAGGTATTTAAATTCTTTTGAAATATAGTTCAAGATGTTGACTATACAGATCAACTTTTATCCAAATCAGAAAAACTAGCTGTGCCGTTGCATATTACAGGATACAGTCAATGATATGTGGACATGCATCAAAGCTTTCTTCGCTGGTGACCATCATAGTCGTCCGATGACCATGACATCCACCACCTCGCCCTTGTGGAGCTCCACGTACTGCTCTGTCTTTGGAGGTAGCATCAACAATCCGTTGGCGCTGCGCATGCTCATCAGACGGCTGCTCATCTGATTACCTAGAAAGAAATACTCTCATTGCAACAGCAGAAGCATCACTATGGATACATCTGGAGCCCCTCTAGTTCCTTCCAAAGTAAGAAGCCATTAATAGAAACATAGGTCTTCAAGAGGAAGAGATACGAACAGACTTCCCAGTACCCTTTTCAGGTAGCTTTGCTACTGTACCCTACTACCTTGCCACTAAACTCTAAAAATAAACATTAAAAATTATTGCTTAAAAGAATAAACCAGGAATTTATAGCATTATGCAAAACACCACAGAATTTTCCTCTTCAGGCTGAACTATTATGTGTGTCTGAAAAAGAAAGACTTTTAAAATCTATTAAAATAATGATAATAATAGCAGCGGCTACCATTTCTTTAGTAGTATTTACTGAGTGCCAGACAAGGTGATAGGCACTTTACTTAACCATCTTTTAAAAAAATATGTTTCGATTGATTTGAGAGAGATACAAACATTGATGAGAGAGAAACATCATCGATCAATTGCCTCCCACATGCTCCCTGATGGAAATTGACCCTGCAACCCAGACATGTGCCCTGACCAGGCATTGAACCAGTGACCTCTTGGTGCATGGGTCGATGCTCAATCACTGAGCCACACCGGCCGGGTTTACTTAACTATCTTATTTAATTCTCACAAGACTCAAACGAGTTGAGGTAACTTGCTTAGAGTCCTACTTTCTTATGGCAAGGCCCCTGTCACAGTGTTAGTTGATATCTGCACTTGACAGGACTTTTGTTTCAAGGGCAATACAATTTTACTGGTGTTACATCAAAAGTTAGGTAAAATATGACGAGAGAAGTTGGGGATAAAAGTTTAAAGTCTAGAAGAGGTAACTATCAATATCGATTTCTTAGTCCTTAAATTTTAACAAGATCTAGGGTATAGTGGAGGCTCTAGAGCAGTGGTTCTCAACCTTCCTAATGCCGCGACCCTTTAATACAGTTCCTCATGTTATGGTGACCCCCAACCATAAAATTATTTTCGTTGCTACTTCATGACTGTAATTTTTCTACTGTTATGAATCTGAGATGGAGGATGTATTTTCATCGTTCGCGACCCACAGGTTGACAACCGCTGCTCTAGAGAATCACATTATAATTGGGCTTTATTCTTGTGTTTTAAGGTGGCATAGCCACAGTCTTTCCTGTTCCTACAACCAAAATTATGTTCAGAACTTACCGGTTGAACTAATAGATAAAAATCTTTTGTAATTATAGGTTTGTTTTCAAATGGTTATCTAGAAAACATGGCTCCATGGATAACTAAATATTTATTATAATTTTTTTTATTTTTTTGTCCTGTTATACTGTATGTTTAAGAATATTTAATTCATCTAATCTTCCAAAAATGAAAATATATAATAATTTAAAATTGTGTATACCCAAGGAAGGAGGTTATATACATGTGATTTTAGCAGAATAAGTGCACAGATGTACCTGTATGTGTGAATGACTAACCTGTACTCTGTGCCCAAGGCAGTGGTTCTTGGTGATGCCAAGTCAGTATACACCGATGGTATTCTGGGCGAGGATCCAGTTTTACATCACATGATAACTATAGAATAGAGAGGAAAATAAAACAAATTTGATCATTTTAGGATCATCTCTTAGAACTAGAGGGTGGTGGAGTTTGTGCAAAGAATAGAGTGGACATGAAAATTATTTTGGTATTCTGCTGTTTCCGCCACTGCTACCTTATATTCTTTTTTTTTTTTTTTTTTTTTTTAATATATTTTATTGATTTTTTACAGAGAGGAAGGGAGAGAGATAGAGAGTTAGAAACATCGATGAGAGAGAAACATCGATCAGCTGCCTCCTGCACATCTCCCACTGGGGATGTGCCCGCAACCCAGGTACATGCCCTTGACCGGAATCGAACCTGGGACCGTTCAGTCCGCAGGCCGAGGCTCTATCCACTGAGCCAAACCGGTTTCGGCCCTTATATTCTTTTTTAAAAAAATATATTTTTATTGATTTCAGAGAGGAAGGGAGAGGAAGAGAGATAGAAACATCAATGATGAGAGAGGATCATTGATTGGCTGCCTCCTGCACACCCCCACTGGGGACTGAGCCCACAACCCAGGCATGTGCCCTTGGCTGGAATCGAACCTGGGACCCTTCAGTCCACAGGCTGATGCTCTATCCACTGAGCCAAACCAGGTAGGGCCCACCTTATATTCTTAATACAGGAAATCCAGAGGTTGGGTTGCTCTGATGAAAAGAGAAAAGAAGGCCAAGAAGTTGGTATTCATAGTTCAGGAAGAGGCAGATGAAAAGATTGGGTCTAATTTTTAAAAATATGTTTTTATTGATTTGAGAGAGAGAGAAAAAGAGAGGAAGAAAGAGAAACATTGATGTGAGGGAAACATTGATACGCTGCCTCCTACTTGTCACCTACTGGGCATCTAGCCCACAACCTAGGCATGTGCCCTGACCTGGAATCGAACCGGTGACCTTTTGGTGTATGAGATAATGCTCAAACAACTGAGCCACACTGGCCAGAGCAAGAATTAACACTTTTTATTAGCATAATAATCATTTAAATCACTTTACCTTAAAATGATATAGAAAGGCTGTAGCTCTAACTAACAAAGATATTGCTTAGATTGGATGATGCAATTAAAATTGGAAATTTTGATTTAAGTAAGTCTGTGTCCAATCCATTCTGGTGACTATGTTTTTAAGTATTCTAATTATTCACTCTGACAACCCATGCTTTTCCTCTGGAGTCTAGAATATAATTCAATTGTAGGGTGTTTTTCTTGATTAAATCACACTCCACACTTTCACTTAATCTTATGTTTATACTCTATTTCATATCAATTGGGGTTTAACTTGCGATTACTCCTAAATTATTTTGTGTTTGAGGGCAAAATCTCTCTTTGAATATCTCTGTTTGTGTGTTCTCCACTACTAACTACAAGAGCTATTCGCATGGCTGTGTGATCTGCTAAGCGTTTAAGCAGGTGTCCCGTCCCGCCCCCCACCCCCTCCCCCCCGCAACAATGCACTGATTGGTTTGTAGGAGTACAGTGGAACAAATGTTGGAATGGGATGGTACCCATACCTAGGTTGTACTTCCAGCTTTACTGCTAACTGATGGCTGTACTAGCAAGTTATTTTGCTTTCTGATACTTGTTTGTTCATCTACAAAATGGGGTTGTTTTGAAGGAGATATTTATATTAATTTAAGAAACAAGAACAGTTGCATCAAATTGTCATTATATCTCCATTACCATATGGACTTCTTGCTGGAGAAAATTGTTCACCTTAGAAGTCATGAAATAATGTGGGAGGGAAATAAAAGGGGCCCTTTCCTCTATTTTCTATCACAAAGGAGAGACTATAACCCCATTTCTTCTCAAAACTAATATAAAACTCGAGATGTTTCTAGATCTTGATCATAACCTTAACTGTTACTAAGCTTCTATTTTGGTTCCTGGTCATTAGAAAACATTACCCTGGCTTTGATGATGGTTGGCCGAGGATCCAAGATGCCCTGCATCTTTCTCAGTGCAGGCACAACAAAGAGATTGCAGGTGACCACGGCTGACACAGGATTCCCTGAAAGTCAACCACGCAGTTATTGTAGTATCCACATAAATTTACCGAACAATTATGACTGTCTAAACCTTTAGGTATCATAGTGACATGACTACTTGTCTTTCTCTTCTGAATCACCTTGAACCCCAAAAGGATGCCAGAATAGACGTATAGTCAAGCAAATGCCATAGAGGGTACAACCTTCTGGGTCTACCAATGAAATGCAGACTTCTGATATCCAGAGGTTAACACCATTTATTTCTTCTTTTCTGAGAGCTATACATTGAAAGCCATTACCAATCTTGGTAAGTTTTAAAGCAGTTTCTACTTGCTATTTTTTTTAACTGTTTACACTATTACAGATGTCCCCCCATTCACCCCTTCCCCTTTTTATAGTTGTCTACTTGCTATTATTATGTTTGAAAACTTCCATAGTAATATATGCTCAATACAAAGAAAATTACAAAGTAGGATAAGCATAAAAAATATCCATATTCCCCTATACATAGACATTTCTTTAAGTTTAAAATATAAAGCTAAATGATTTAAAATGTGAAGGACTTGAAGATAAATACTGCATGGACTGAGTTGTGTTGTTTTCCCTCCCATTCATTTGTTGAAGTCTTAACTCCCAATGTGACTTTATTTGGAGATAGGGTCTTTAGAGAGGTAACTAAAATTAAATGAGATATAAGGGTGAGGCCCTAATTCAATAGAACCAGTGTCCTTATAAAAAGAGGAAAAGGCATTAGGCGTGCCTGTGCACAGAGGAAAGGCCATGTGAGGGCCTAGGGAGAAGGTAGCCATCTGAAAGCCAGGAAGAAAAACCTCAATAGAAACTAAATTTGCATCCATATAGCTTGTAGAACTGTGAGAAAACAGATTTCTGTTATCTATAATCCAGTTATCTAGTCTGTGATATTCTGTTATGGCAGCCTGAGCAGATTAATTCAAACACCAATTTCTTTTAGAGTTATAATAAAAATTTGAGAAATTCAATTGTACCTCTCCAAGAAGGAATCTGATTGTGTCATGCACTTTAAAGATAGGAAAGGTACATTGTGAAAACATGACTGGACTGAGAAAAACACATTTATAGTAGTTTCTTGTGTGGTATATTAACTAACCAAGCTGTGACCCTGGTGAGTTCCAAACCTTTTGAGTCTAACTTAACTAATTCACAAAATAAAGGTTGGACTATATGATTCTCAATATTCTTCTGGTTCTAAAATTCTATTTTTATTAATACTTTTATACAGTTGTATGTTGCTGGAGACCAAGATCAACAGTAATTGATATAAATGTGAGGAGTCTGGCAGAAGGTTGACCAGGACTCCTTTTGATATTCTCAGGGTGAATATCTACATTTTATTACCTGCTGTTGACTCAATGGCCTAAAGCAAACTCCCCCAAAACCTGACAATCTTACTGTTTACTAAACATTACCATTGATATGTCTGTTTGCATTCCTAAAGGCAATTGTGTATTCTAGCTAATGAAAGCAGCTGGGAAAGAAGCAACAGGGAGAACTTGACTGCCATGGTTAAGTTGCCCTCTGGTTCCCCTGGTATTAAAAATAAGATTTCGTCTTGTGTATCATCTGTGCATCAGCTCTTCCTCCAAGCCTTTGAACCCAAGCCTTTGAAAGCCACGCTGGCTGTGGACTCTCGCAGTATGTGAATATGTATGTATATACTAGAGGTATAAGATGGGCTATTAGATTTTTAGTTTCCCTTTGGCCTGGCTATGTGCTGCTAATTGTATCATCAAAGTAAAAGGCAATGGTTAATTTAGCCTCTTATTAGCTAAAACCATTATTTTTAATTTTCTTCTTCCTACAAGTAGTTAAGAATATCTTTTTTAAGTTGTAAAAGGTGATGAGTGATACTTATTATTTCAATGGAAAATGAGTTGTCCAACAGAGCTACAGTCTTAATAGGTAGCGGTGTGTGTGTATGGGGGGGGGGGGGGGACGGGCGGTAAGAGATCAACCAAAGGACTTGTATGCATGCATATTAGCATAACCAATGGACAGGGACACTGGGGCGGTGGGGGCTTGTGGGGGAAGGTGGGAGTGGCAGGGGAGGGGTCAATCAGGGAAAAAGGAGACATATGTAATACTTTAAACAATAAAAAATCAATTGCTTTTCTTGCCTCAACAATACAAATAAATATTTTTTTCTGGAAAAAAACACAGTTCATTTAACAATGATTACAGAATTCCTGTAATTGCTATTGCTTTATAAAATTACTCTATAAAAATAGTACTGTTAGGACTGATATAGAAAATTTCGGATAGTGGTTATTTCAGGGGGAAGAGGATTATGGATAACATTTCTTAATGCTTATCATCATTTTCTAAAGTTTTTATAGTGAATGTGTTATACAGTAATTTTAAAAAGTTACAAAAATAGCAAGTCGATACACAAAACTTTTAAACTGCTTTAAAACTTATGAAGCCTACTAATGGCTTTTCATGCATGGCCCTTGGGAAAGCAGAAATACAATTCTGAATTTTAAAATCCTTGTAAAAGGAACTTCTTCGCTGGTTTTACAGTCTGAACATGTGAGCTCCTGCTGCCCTCTTTAGGTTTATTCAGGCCGAGCAGAGAAAATTTCAAATGAAAGTAGTAATTTGAATATAGGTTAATTATAACTTCTTTGGTAGACAAACAGTACTTCCTCAGAAATGGTGAACTAGTCTCCCACTGTAACATCCTTTGTCACTGATGGGCTATAGGCTGAGTCATAGCTTCTGTAGACAAAGTAAATAGTGTCTTCTAGGGAAATTAAAACCAGACAGAGGATCATAGTTTTATATAATGGTTTTTAAAATGTCTAAGGATATATTAGAGGCTCCAAGGAGTTCTATACTACAGATAAAACTTGAAGACTACTTTCCTTACATGTCCTCTCTCTTAAAATTTCCTATATGATAGAAATCTAATCTCTTTTTTTGCTTATAAATTCTTTGGGGCTTTAAAAATGATTTTTAAGCCCTATATCTTTTCTGCTTTCTTTCTTTTCTTTATATCTCTATTTTGAGACTTATTTAATATAAAAAGCAAATAAATATCTCAAAGGAATAAGTAGGTTATAAAAAAATAAGTAGGTTATTTTCTGAAGGAACCTGTGTCAAAAAAAGAGGGAATGGGACACTGTTACAGATTAGAGGATAATTTTGTTAAAATTGGAAAAAAAAAACCAAGCTGATATTCAAAACTTCTCAACTGCTTTAGAATTTTTCAAGATGAGTAATGGCTTTAAAAGCACGGCTTTAAATACACAGTCAAAAATCGATAAAAAGCTGAATTTAAAAGTCCTTGTGAACGGAACCACTTGGCTTTTTAGAAAATACAGAAACACATTAAAAAGTGTTATTCGCATCCCCTTCCCTGCTGAAATAACCACTATCTGAACCTGTGGGTTTCTGCTCACTTGGCAGTGAGTGTGAGGACAGTGATGTGGTCAGACTGATGATGCCTGGGATTTTGGCTGAGAAGCACCAATACTAGTAGCCCCTCCGTCCACGTTGCTCACCCCCCTCCCTACGGTCCAAATTTGGCCCAAACCAAAAGCAATTGTGTATTTTTTGTTCTAGCATTTGCATTGTGGTCCACAGCCCTTTGGCCCCTCGAGCACAATACTTCAAGTTGTGGGACACGGTTAGGCTGCTAACTTTGACCGATCTCCTATAAAGAAAAGCAGGTGCCCCAGAAAGATCCAGTGACAGCTAATACTTGGTTATCATTTTAGGGTTTGGAATGTGCTGTGAAATATACTATCTAATTTGACTTTCACACCAACCCTGTGAAGTAGTAATTAGCCCCATTTTATAGATGAAGAAACACCTTCAGTGAGGTTAAGTGATTCATCAAGTAAGTAAAGCTGGGACTTGAGCCCAGGTCATTTAGATTCCAAATCAAGTACTCTGATAAGGGACTGGTCACTTGGGATTCAAAATCATTTTTGGTCATTTTTTTTTTTTTCAGAAAAGGTAAAATAAACTGTTTCAATTATTCTTACCTGGTAGTGCAAAAATTATTTTTCTTACACCATCAATATCCAAAGTTGCAAATGTCGTTGGCAGGCTAGAGAAAAAAAGAAGATTATTAGTTCTGTAAAGTAGTATAACAGGTAAATTCAGTACTCCAGTTTTCTTGTTACGTGGTTCTTCTAATAGAAAGCTTGTTATATAAAAATACTTCTCTGTTGATTCTTTAAATCTTTATATCCTGATGTGTTTTAAGAGCATGTAAATTAATTTGTTTTTAGCATCTACTATTTCCAAGTAACCAAACTCCTTGGTTTTCTGTAGCTTACTTTTCTCCCTTCCTGCCAGTGTCATAGAAGAGTATCCCAAGTCCTGGAGTTTCTCCACCCTCCTAGCTAATAATGTCTATACTATTGTTGCTGGTGATTCATAACAGTCATTCTCATTATCAGAAGGTTATCTCATAATACATGCCTATCAGATAACTGCCTATTGCTCAAAAGGAGTATTTCTCAACCTTTTAAAACTGTACTCAGCACTAAACATAAGAACTTCCCTCCTATGAAAGGCGTGTTTTGAAATGTCAAAATAAATTAAAAAAAAAACATGACTAGAATATAATTAAAGCAATAATAATATTAAAAATTCCCATATTATACTTTCTCAAGTTTCTGACATGAATCTTTACCATGAGGGGTATGGAGAGGGGTAAGTGTGAGTGGCATGGAGAAGGTGGGAAGTTAAGAATAGTAATTTTTTTCTATTGCCTATCCTTTACATAGAATTTCAGCTATAATTTTTATTGTATTAATGAAACTTGAGTGATGTAGAATCCTTAGGGAGTGATGAAGTTTCCTAATAAGTTTGAAAAATTACCTTTTTAAGCACCCAAATTTGTTTTATTTTTACTGTTTTTGCAGGTTGGGCTTTCAAAAATGGGTCATAATATTTTTTGATGATTTACAGCCATTATTATTAACGTATTCTACTCTTCTATAATACAGTGATTTTGGGTCACAAGGGTATTTTGTGTTCTTTTCACTTATAAACCATAGATGTGAGAGAGAAACATTGGTTGCCTCCCATATGCACCCCGACCAGGTATCAAACCCACAACCCTAGGTATGTGCCCTGACCAGGAATCAAACCTGCAACTTTTTTTGGTGTATGGGACAATGCTCTAACCAGCCGAGCCCCTGGCCAGGGCATCCGTTTTTTGTTTTTTTTTAACTAGTGTTTTTCTGTGGCTTCCCTTAATGTTAGACTGTCATCATCTCGACCCTTAAAGCTTGCTTAGGTTTGTGAACCAGAAAGTAGTAATAGTTATATTGTTGGAATGATAATAACAATAATAAAAGTTACTATTTTTAAAAAGTTCTATTAACTACATCTATTATTTCATTTAATTTTCACAGTAATCTCATGAGGTGATAATTATCGTCCCATTTTATAGATGAGGAAACTGAGAGATTAACAATGCCCCAAATCACTCAGCTACTAAGTAGGGAAACAAAGATTTGAACCAAGCTTTGTCTAACTGTATGACTCATAACTTGATGAGGCTCTGTATATAGGGTATGCTGTATATAGACTTCATAACATCTATTTTTGACTACTCTGAGGGCTTTTTTTTGCTTACTTTTTGATTCTTTGATGTAGTTTAGAAAGATGAGATTAGACTGTCATATTGATTTATGGATAGGTTATTTGGCAATGATTGTTACTGTATGATGAAAATAATTTCTAAGATGCATTCTCGAAAACAGCTATGTTCACTGTAGATGACTCATAAAAATTGTGATTGGTAGATCTGGTTGATAATAATCCAAATGCTTTTTTTTAGTATCTCTGTGTTTAAAATGAAAGAGGTTAGTTACATTCTAAATGCACTGTATGTGGGAAGAGCAAGACTAGTGTTCTGAGGTTTTATATTTGTTCTTGTACTATTAGGCAGCAATTATCTTTAAAATCTTACCTTTAGACAAGTGTAAAATTCTGGCCAAGTAAAGGAAGCTCCTTTAAAATTTTAAACCACTTTACTATAGCAAACTAACATGCATAATAAGAGTGAGGAGGGAGTGCATAATACCTTCCATCTACTATATTTAAAGCCAATTCAAATCATCTTGCATCTTGCAGACAGGTACTATGATTTATCTAAAGGCACTAATTTAAAAAAGATTCCATTACAACAAAACATTTAGTTGTCATGCATTGCTGTCATGAGTGTCCTAGACTGTGAAGTCTTTTTAAGCTCTGGGAAACCATTTCCTTGGAACTCAACACTTACTGTTCAATTCCCCTCCTGAGATGAGAATGTAACAGAACAATGAGTGAAGTCACAGGGGTTATGACTTTAAGGGAACTGGTGAAGTCCCAAAGTTGAAGTAAGTGGTAAATAAAAGACTGAAAATAAAAAGAGTGCTAAAATTATACATCACAGGTGCTGAGATTAATTTAAACATATATTACACAAATAATTGTCTTCCAGCGGTGAGGGCAAGTAATGCCAGCTTTTTCTCACTGCAAAGGAAATAACTGATTTAATTTTTGGGGTTAGTGAGAAGAAGCACACTGACATACTTTTGAGATGTCCTCTGTTTTCTAATCAAATTTGTATGGCCCATAGGGAAAGGAAAAGAAAAAGCCTGTGCACCCACACCATAGCAACATTTGCTTAAGATAAAATATTCCTAATAAGAATGATCCAAATCCAACAATTTCAATAATAAAAGAACCTTGTCAGTAGCAGCCATATTGGCGTAACTACAGAATTAAAATGCTGAGAATTTTAAGTTCTAGCAAGTTGTGAAGGAAACTTTAGGGATAATCTTAACTTCATACTTAAATGGCAAAATCATGGAGGCAAAGCCTGATCGCTATCCCTAGCTGACATGAGGACCCATTAAATCAGGGAGATTACAAGGGTCAGGGACACTTAAAAAAGGCTTCTGGAATATGGTAATAGTTCCCACAGCTCCTAACTGTAAGTCTCACCTCTACTCTCTCTTGGGGTTCACATGAGCACCCATCAGAGTATAATTCTGAACTACAGCATTATTGTTATTGTCCCTGATGGCATGGAGGTGGGGCTGGAATGCTCACCCACACACTGAGCCTTTGAATAGGGAACCAAAGGTTTACAGAGTAGCAGGGGTCTGAATAGGTAAACAACTGCTTGAAGACATGGCCACACATATTTCATCAACACCAATGTTTGATATTCTTTAAAGATTTACAATTGATTACAGAGCTTCCATCAGTCCTTCCTTAGGGAGTTATTAGTTTTTAGGATATGTGCAAGATCTTAGTATTTAGTTATTTTTTTTTTCCTCCTAGGAGGTAGTAAGAAGCAATATAAAATACTACTTATTAAGTATTCTTACAAAGGAAAAAAAGTTGAATCTTCATCTAATCAAGCCACTAGACCTAACTTCCAGTCTACAGAATATCCTGGAGAGAGTGTAACAAATTAAATACCACCGCAAACACAATCAGCCCAATCCATTTGTTTAGGACAAATGATTCATTCAGTTTCCTCAACAAGTCAATGGCATGACAAAAAAGGAGGGGACAGTAAATGTTCTTTAACAGCCAAATACAATGAGTGCACTGACTTGAATCCTAATGCAAACGAAACAATTATAAGAAGGCATTATTTTTCTTAACACATAGGAGAATTCTGAATATGATCAGGGTATTAGGTGTTAAGGTATTCTTATTTATTTTGTTAGGCGAGGCAATACCACTGTGATTACTTACATAAGAGGATACTGCTGCTGTTGTTATTATTTGAGATATATATAAAAATGACATGTCTAGAATTTGCTTTAATATAATCTAGCCCTTTGTCCCCCCAACAAAGTGTGGAATGGGCTGATGAAGCAATTATGAAAAAATGTTGATAGTTACAGAAGCTAGGTGATGGGTTCATGGGGGCTTCACTGTACTTCCTACTTATGTGTATGTTTGAGAATTTTCATATTGAAATGTTTTTAAAGAGAGAAAAAGAATCAGTATGGAGAGAAATAGAAAAAGAGAAAGCAGGAACTAGACATGGGAATTAAAGGGAAAAAGGTTTGGTAACTTGCTTTGCTTTTTTATAATAAACTCAGTGATTCATAAGGAAGATGAATACCCATTTCAGATAGGAGCTGCACTTGTGCAAAGAATTCTATTACTATAATATTTCTTCTATTAAAATAGGTAATCCATCATAGACTATATAAGAAGAAAGCATTTAAAGCTTTGTTAGTTAAAGCAAGCCAAACCAAGCCCATATATGAGATAACAAGATTATTTTCATACCCTGGCTTCATAAACACCCTGCCGAAATGGATCTGAGCATGAAGGTCAATGTCCAGCACCTGCTTGAGATAGTCCTGCAAATATGAAAAAGAATCGCTTTATTTTCAGACATTTGAATACCAGACTTTCAAGATGAAGATAAAATGAATTTATAAGATTAAAATAAAAAAACACCTTATTTTAGTGAAGTTGACTGTGTAAGACAAATATTCATTCCTCAGTCAGTCATTCATTCAATAAATATCTATTGAGCACTTGTTATATGCTAAGTACCAATCTAGGTACAGTCTTGAACAAAAGAGATAATGCTTTTTATATTTATATTTATTTATTATATGTTTTTTTTTTATTGATTTCAGAGAGAGGAAGGGAGAGGGAGAGAGGGATAGAAACATCAATGATGAGAGAGACTCATCCATTGCCTGCTCCCTGCATGTCCCCCACTGGGGATCGAGCCTGCAACATGGGCATGTGCCCTGACTGGAAATAGAACTGCGACCTCCTGGTTCATGGGTTGATGCTCAACCACTAAGCCACACCAGCTGGACTTTATATATATTTTAAACCTTTCAAGGTATTATTATTTTATACAATCAACACTCATTTACATTTACCTACATATTAACCCTTTCCTTTTTCCTTTTCAGTCCTTTCTGCATTTCCATGCTTCCATAATCTTTCTGCCTAAAAAACTTGCTTTAGTATAGGTCTGCTCAGTTTTTGTTTGACTAAAAATATCCCTATCTTAATTTTTGAAGGAAATTTTTGCTGAATACACAGTTCCACAGAGGCAGTTATTTTCTTTTAGCATTTTATAAATGCCATTCCAGTGTTTCTGAGTATCATCGTTTCCGGTTAAATCATTTCTGTTTTACTGTTGGTTCTTTGAAGGAAATATGTCCTTTGGTAAGATTTTCTCTTTGTCCTGGCTTTCAGTAGTTTTGCTATAATTATTTAAGGATGGTTTCTTCCTATTTATACTGATTGAGATTAGCAGAGCTCCTTGAATTTCTGACTTGAAATCTTTTATTGATTTGGGAAAACTCTTTGCCAATACTTCTTACATATTGCTTTTGCTTGCTCTTTCTCCTTTCCTTCTGGACTCCTATTACATATATGTTAGACCTTTCACCATATCCCATATGTCTTTTATGCCTTTTTTCATCCCTTTTCTAAAATTTTCATTTAATTCTTATGAGTAGATTCTAGTTTTCTAGTAAAATTCTTCATTTTGTCATTCCTCTCCCTTCCTCTCTGAAATCAATAAATATATTTAAAAAAAGAAAAAATTTGATACTGTATCCCAATAGAGAATTTTACTTATATTCTATTCTGATATTATTGATTACAGCATCAATGATGCACAGCCATTAAGTATCTGCTATCTATGGAGTTTCTGTTTTACTCTGATGCTTGCAGTAGGCTCGGCTATAAGCTACAGCCAATAGTTTGTGTCTGCAACAAAGACAGATTCAGAATACTAGGGAGGAATGTCAGAGAAACTTTGAAATACTGACACTTCAAAGAATAGTCTTGGGTACAGACTTAGATAGAGCTTAGGTAACTTTTATACAGTACCAGTGAACTGAGTCAGGAATCCCAGGACTCTTTAGAATGGAAGCAGATGGTTTCATGAAAGCAGACTGCTAACCCAAGATCTAGCAGAGCAAGAATGATATGGGGCTGAATAAAATGATAAGGAAAAATTTTACTGTGTTTATTTGTTCAGAATATTGTTGATTACTTTTAATATTCTATTGCTGTTTGACTCTAAATTTGCAACAAATTCAAGAAGGCCTATATTTAATAGTCTTCCTGCTAAATAATTAGGGTAACCCTGTGAGACCACCCTTTTTTGTGTGATCAAAACTATCTGTGATTATTTTGATCAGATGAGGTAACGGAGACATTATTAGGAAAACTTAAGAGACTGTTAAATAGGCAATAAAATAAAATAAATAAAATTACTGGGTATCCAGGTTAAGTATATTCTTCTTGGTTATCTGCACCATTCATTGTTTTTGAATTATTTTACAATCTTGAAGGTTGTAGGATATTTATAGTAATTCATGTAATTCTTTAGTTTTCAGGACAAAAAGCAGATTCTGTTTATCTGAAACTTTCAATTTTTATAAAAATAAAAACTCTTGAAAAAGTCTGTATGAAGCAGGGGGATGTAGCAGTGAGGAGAGATTTTATCTGAAAGAGTCATTTTTCATTGGCTCCTTTATAAAGGAAACTAATAGGCCTTACTATATTGGCTCTGTTTAATTGTGAGGGTATCCCTAGGATAAATGACATCTTTGTTAGTTATAAACTTGTTGCCTCTTCAGAAGTATTAGGAAAGACAAATTTTAGGTCTGACAAATAATTATTGTCCTACAATTAAGTTCATTAATAACCAAGATAAGTTATACATGACACACTCCCTGGGAATAACAAATTTAATATTTAAATACTCAACTTCAGGATTGCTCTTGTGATACTCGGAACACCACAGGCAGTTTGATGATAATAAAAACAGACATTATAGGTCTACTATAATGCAGACTTTAGCCCTAGCCTTTGTGATCTCAGGAGGTCTGCAGTAATTTGCTATACCGAGGATTGAAGACTGCTAGGAGACTTGAAAGAAGACTAACCCAGCAAACTGTCTGCTATAAGGAGAATACCTACCTACATTTTAATAGCTTTGCTCTTGGATGTCATTTGCGATGGTAGTCTTGGACTGAGATCCCCTCTTTTTCTTCATTGGCTTTAGCATCTGAATTGCTATTCTTAAACATTCTAAAACAGGGGTGGGCAAACTTTTTGACTCGAGGGCCACATTGGGTTCTTAAACTGGACTCAGAAGAAGGAGCTGCGGCCGTGTTTCCTGACGTTGCCATGTTAACACTGCTGCTGGTGAAGGAGCGGAGGGGAGAGCAAGAGAACCCTCTGCTCTTTCGGCTCCGCGGGCCGGATTGAATAGCCGAACGGGCCGGATCCGGCCTGCGGGCCGTAGTTTGCCCACGGCTGCTCTAAAACTAAAGTTGGGAATGAAAGCAGGCATTCTTTGTTCAGGCTACTGTATTCTGACATTTGCTCTCAGAGCCTATAGAATTCACTGTCCAAAGAGTCAGGTTAAGGATTAAGGCAGCTTTATAGCTAGTGAGTGCAGGGACCAAGAACAATCATATACATAAGGTCTTGCTAAAAAAAAATCAAGCTCTTGGAAAATATGATTTTAGCAAAAGTTGCTATTATGACAATATTTTTATAATTTTCAGTTCAGTCATTAATATGAGATTTAAAAAAAAACATGGAAAGGGATTATACATTTGCAAATTATTTTGTGATCTGAAATGTTATTGTGCCAAACATAAGATTGGTTATCGTAGTAAAGAATATTTCACTTTTATAACATTATTCAATGGACCCAATAATAATCATGGACCAACACATTTCATTTAGACATATATATAAATTTAATGATACTGAGATATTCAAATTGTAATTTTATAGGGTTAAGCATATACCATATGCAAATATACTTAGTCTTATAAAATCCAACATATATCTCTATATATATATATTTATATCCATGCTTGTATTTTATTTTCATCATTATTATGATTATGATTATTTTTCAAGTGGGGCAAAGGAATACCTAATCTTCTCTTTTTATCTTGTGGGCAACCAGGTTTGAAATATGAGGGAGGGGGGTGGCAAGGTCATCTGTAATTTAAATTTAGGTAGAAGGAAGGATCTTGGAGTTTTAACTTAGAAGTAAATATCTACACTAATAAAAGAGAAACATACAAATTGGTCATCACTCCGCTATGCCCACCAGCCAATCAGAGCAACTACGCAAACCAACCCAACAAGGATGGCGGTTAATTTGCATACACAGACACAGAGCGAAGACTGAAGACAGCGTAGAAGGAAGCTAAGTGCTGCAGAAGGGAGCGAAGCTGTGGAGAAGCAAGGGGGGGCGGCAGAGATGGGAGGGAAGCAAGCGGGGCGGCGGAGACAGGAGGGAAGCATGCGGGGTGGTGGAGACGGGAGGGAAGCAAGTGGGGCGGCCGCAGGAAGCCCTATTCTTGCAGGAATCTTCCTGCAACAGGCCACTAGTTACATATAAAAGAAGTCCTAATGTACTAAGGTTGATTGAGCAAAAAGCTAGAAATCTCCAGGGGGAGATCAAAACCATAATGCAAATTGTGGGATTTTCAATGCTGCTTCTGAGGTAAGCTCTCTGACCTAGACAGCAATCCTTTCTGTATGCCCAGAAATTTCTGAAGCCCCATGGATTTTTAGCTTTGTGGGGGTCTCGTTATACCCCAGAGCACTACCAGAGCACAGTTAATCAACTGCATGCAAAGATATTATAGTGGATAAATTTCCAAGGTCCCCATTTTTCATACCTTTTCCCCCATGGACACACCCCCTGATGTGATGATGACATCAGCACGACTGATACCCTCATTCAAGGCATTGAGTAAGTCATCTGGGCTGGAAAAAACAAAGACAAACACATTAATGCACAAGGAAAAGGTTTTAGATATAGTGCCCACTTTAAACTAAACCATGTTATTCACTGAGTAGGCGTTAACCTGAGCACAGCACTATATTCTGTACAAAGTAGGAATTAAAGGGTCTCTGCCCGACAGGAGCATAACTCTTATTATGGAGAAAGAATTATGAGCAGAACTAGTGGCTACTGGTACTTTCACAGGGTTTTCTTCTTTTTTCTCTAACAGGGTAACCTAATAAGGGGAAATGATGAGGTATTTGTGTATGCCAAATAGTGATGATTGAACAATAATTTGTACTTTAAAATTTTGAGATATCTTCTCACCATTGCCACAAAGGGGATGTAAGATAAAGCCTCCAAGGTCAGTGGTCAGCAAACTGCGGCTCGCGAGTCACATGTGGCTCTTTGGCCCCTTGAGTGTGGCTCTTCCACAAAATACTGACTTCTGCGCATGGGCCACGAAGTTTCAATCACACTGTACATGCACGCCCACACGTGGTATTTTGTGGAAGAGCCACACTCAAGGGGCCAAAGAGCCGCATGTGGCTCATGAGCCACAGTTTGCCGACCACTGGCCTAGGTATATATGAGTAGCATCCCTTCTCTCAAAGAGCAGCAGATCTTAAAGAGAGATATTATGATATCATTTAATTCTGCCTTCAGTAACAATCACAGTTTTAATTAGATTTGGACGATGATTAATCATTTATTTAAAAATAAATCAAATACCAGTATTAATCTTAATTTGCTAACACTTTATATCCATTTTCATTTAAATTAAGTACCTATCCATTGTTCTCTTAGAGTGCCAAATATTATATGAAAGTATTCTATAAGAGAGTTGTTTTAGTACTAAATGCTAAAAATTTAAATACTAGGTGACAGAAAATAGAACGGTTAATTGAAGGCCTAAGTGTCACAAGGTCTAGAATCCAATTTTGTCTCTACTGTTGAGATGACTGAAAAATTAATATCATTTTGGGGTCTCATTATTCTTATTTGCAATATGAGAACATTTAGACTAGATCCTTTCTGTCTCTAACATTCACTGACATAAAGCACTTAAAGCTAATTGGGATCCATTTAGCTTCAAGGTATCATTTTTAAGCTGACCTGGAAGTCTCCCTAAAAATTACCCACACTGCCCTATCCTGAAAGGCTGGGAAAGCCCAAACTTTTACAACTAAATGTCCAGGGAGCACAAAGGCTTTTTCCCCCCTCCTACTTTAACAGAAGAGTGGCAGCTTGCCACTGGAGCTTTGCCAATTCAGGAGTTGTGACTTCCGTGCCTTTTACCACTTGTGGTCCTCTTTTCTACTACAACTCCATTCCCATCAGGTCCTCAGTATTGTAGCAGCTTCCTGAGGGCTGAGGGCAAATAGATCTCTCAGTAGATAAGGAAAATACCAGCAATTTTAGAACTAGCAATGGGATGTGGAAGAGTAAGCATACTATTTAGGATAGCTAGCGCATTCTGAAATAAAACTACTCCAGGAAATATATAATTTTAACAATAACAAACAATTAAAGCACTAATGGAGATTGACTTACAACATTAAAGATTTACTGAGTTCTAGGCAAGGTTGAATATATTTATATATATAAATGTCGTGGTAAAATTGTGTAATTTCAAGAATAAAGAGAAAATCTTACAAGCTGTCAGACAGTAAGATTTGATTTACTAAAAAGAGAATATTGGCTTTGGATTTCTTACCTACAATACCAAAAATTATAAAACAGAAGATTAACATCAACATATTCTGAGAAAAAAGGCTTGCCGCTACCAAATCGTATATCCAGTCAGACAGCATTCACCCATCAGGATAGAAGAATGATATTTGTGAAAATGCAAAAATTCATATAATAAATTAATAAGTAATGTTCTGAAAAAATAGATCAGAAATCTCAAGATAGGGCAAGGAAAGAGGAAATGCTAGTGAGCCACACACATATTTATAGAACTATACAGCTAAATCTAATATACAATGATCAAATAAACTGAGGAATTATAATATATGTACTATATGTGGATTTCCCTAGGAATTAGAGAGATATACTACAAAAGAAAACTTAATAGCCTATAATTAAGAGCATGGTTGCAGCAATACTACCTAAAAGTTGATGGGGTCGGAGGAGATTGGGGAAGTATTCTAAAGGTCTCACTGGTGTAGGGGGTGCATAGAAGAAATGGGGATGTCTTATAGGAGGGATACATTTAGCATCCTTTAAAAATATAATAGTGGAGAAATATATATTTGATTATGAATATTAGAAATTGGAAGGAAATCATGAGGGGGATAGTGAAGAAATAATAAAGCTGAATAAATAGTAAACATAAAGTTTATGATAAATATAAACAGAAAAGAAAGAAAAACATCAAGGGATGTTTTTATAGCAAACTTCATGGTATGGTAAAGCAAAATAAACTTTATGCCAGGATCAGGGTTACAGTAACTTAAGGCAGATGCAAGATTGAGGGTTTTTTCTCTTTAGCTCAAATCCCATTTGAATATTATTTACAAGAGATACACTTGAAGATGAAAGACTGAAAGTAAGGGTAGGGCAAAAATATACCAGGAGGCAAATGTAAATAAGCAAAAAAGTAGGAGTGGTATATTAATGTCAAAGTGGAATTTCAAGTAAAAGAACTAAAAAGAATAAAGAGAAGCAACAATTTGGAAAAAGTAAAATTTATGAAGATGACACAATCCTATCTAATAAAGAGGGAATATGCTAATTGACTGCCTGCCCTCAAAGATGGCAGTGCCCACAGCCAATAAGGAGGGAATATGCTAATTGACTGCCACACTCAAAGATGGCGGCACCCATAACCACAAGATGGCGGCGCCCAGTCCCTTCTGCCATGCTGGGTGGCAGGCGCACAACAAGGCCTGCCTTCTGAGACCACCAGTCCCCTCATCACCCAGCTGCCTAGGGCCGCCCAAGGCTCAGGTAACCAGGGCCAGCTGAGGCTCAGGTAACCAGGGCCACCCAAGGCTTGCACTGCCGGCAACAGCAGCAGCAGAGGTGTGATGGGGCATCGCCTTCCCCTGATCGCTGGGTTGCCTCCCACCCCTGAGGGCTCCTGGACTATGAGAGGGGGCAGGCTGGGCTGAGGGACCCCCCTTCCAGTGCATGAATTTTCATGCACCGGGCCTCTAGTAATATATGACTGCCTCACAAGACAGGGTCTCATTTATCTAGGCTCCTTGATTGCCTCTCCAAATCTCTACACATTGTAGGAACTCAAAAAATGAACTGAACAAACCCTGGCCTCTATGCCATCTCTCCACAGTAGATTTGGGAATGAATAGTGTACAATTATTACAACTGTAATAATATTATGGGCAATAATATTGTCTGTGGATGGAAGAGAAGATACTATTTAATATTTATATAGACATAAATAGTGCTTTCTTTGAAAGCTTGTCATATATAATAGGGAGTCAATTTATTTGGTATTGCTCCAGAGGGCAGAATTAGGACTAATGGATGGAAGAAACAGGGATAAAGACTGGCTCAGTGAAATGGAAAAAATCCTTATCATAAGAGCTATCCAACAATAAAATGTGCTACCTCATGAGGCAAATAAGATCTTTCTCACTAAAAGCATCAAACGAAAACCGGATGGCTAGTTAGGAATTTTCTCTAACATCTCCAATAGTGAAAGATTTGACTAGCTAACATCAGACATTCTTTCAATTCTAACATATTGTGATTATATGGAAATAATGAAATTTATATAAATACAGCAACTATTTTCTCTTCATACTAGTACATAGACTGGAGCATAGAGGGCAAAATGGACTGGAGTATTGCAATACAATAATCATCTTGTATATTATACTTTTCTCCCTTTCACTTTTTGAACATCAAGAACATCTATTTGACTTGCATTAAAAAAAAACAAACAGCATTTTTTCTTTGCAAAGCTCTAACATTCACCTTCAATCTGGGATATGGTTACTGATAATAACAACAGTCTCCCTAGAATTCTAACTTAATCAGATGTCAAAGAAGCTTAAACTTAAAAGAAAGGCAGATAAAAGAGAAAGTAGAAGTATAACTCAAATCTATCAGAGAATGAATGTGGCTTTCTCAAAAAATTATGTATGAATCATTCTCTGTGAAGGAATATATCAATGATATCTTTGCAGTAGGCTTTGGAGACTCACTTTTAGTTCAGGCTTTTTTCCTTTTTAAAATTTGTATCTGCTTTAAATTACCACAATCCTGATTCTGGCATAGTTTTCTTTTCTTTACCATGAAGTCTACTATAAAATTCAAAACCAAGATAGAGTTTTTACCCACGTTTAGATTTTATGGATTTCAGACAGAGCATTCAGAATGCAAATGCACTTTTATTTTAAAATATTTAATATAAACACACAGATGGACAACAGCTGCTAATTAGTTTCCTGTTTCATCTGTTATACCAACTGTGAGCTATATCATTTTAAGATGAGTGAAGAGACAGTGGGAGAGTTAGAAAAAATTCTGAGATTGGAAATTAAGGAATAATAGCAGTTTATTATACCAAGATAACAACAAAAAATAGTTCAGGACATATACTAATTTCTTTAGGGGTCAAGGATAAATTCCTTAAAACAAATATTTTTTGGTGTCTACTTCACGTATGAAATCAAGCTGCATACTCCATATTGCCATCAGTTAGTCTTTCTCCAGTCCCACTGGGTATTTAGGCACCATGGAGTCATATAAAGAGAGAAGGAAGCATGGTCTCTACCTTAAGTTTACAAGCTAGTACAGAAAACATGGCAAAATTTAGGAAAATGAGTGAAATTAGCAATGAAATTAATATCACTGACTGAATTCAAATATGTTAATTAACACTACAGTAAAATGCATATAAGGAGATATTATATAAATATTGAGTGGAACATAATGATTTAATCTGGTATGGAATAATTAGGAAAAGATTTTTGGAAGATATTACTTTAATGGGGGTCGGTAAGAAATTCTATAAGTACAGTAAAAACTGGAGGTTATTCTTAGAAGAATCAATAACATCAACTCTCAAGGATTAAGAAAGTCAACTGTAATAGCCACTAAAAAAAGTTTGTCACCGAGAGTGGGAAGAATCTTTTTGGTTAACCGATAGAAAATCAGGGACCTCTGCTGATAAATGGTCAGGAAAGGAATCTATTATGTTGAAGTGAAAATGAATACCTTGCATTTTGAACAGAAAAGGGAAGTAGGCAGTTTATAAAGATGACAAGAACCAATTAAGTTCAGACAAAATTCCCCCTGTTAATTAGAAATTTCCACTTTTAGAACATTGGGTAAGCTATAGCAAGTTAGCATATGTTTTATTCACAAATTGGAAGATGTAAGGCACTGGACTTTGCCCAAATAATCACTGTACTGTTAAGTCTATCTTGATAATTCCTGCTACATGTGCCAGTTTTATAAAAATTCAATTTGCTATCTCAGTGCTTTTTACCCTTCTGTTCATGCTTTAACGTGAAGAGGCAGCTTCACAAATTGGCAGCAGCAGGAATAGGCAATTCAAATCCAAAACACCATCTAGGACAGAGCCAAGCAAGCCCAGCATGACTAGAGTGGGGCAAGCTTCTGTGATGGCACTGTTCCAGAGTGGGGAACCCTTTTCTTAATATGGGAATTTCTCAGCCCTTTAAGCCTTGAAAGGCTAGAAGGTTCAAGTCAACGGTTTGGAAGCCATATTACCAAGCTGCTTTTAGCTGAGGTAGAAATATAAACAGCTCAGTAAATCAGTTTTAGGAATAATATAAATTCAATTAATGGCAAAGTTTATTTTAAAAGGTTTCCCCAGCTCTGGTAGGGTGGCTTAGTTGGTTGGACTGTTGTCCATAAACCAAAATGTTTCAGGTTCAATTCCCAGTTAGGGCACATATCTGGGTTGTGGGTGCAATCCCTGGGTGAGGTGTGTATGGGAGGCAACCAATCTCGATATTTTTCTCTCACATCGATGTTTCTCTCCCTCTGCCTCTGTCTCTCTCTCTCTCCCTGTCCTTTCTTCCCTTCCTTCTCTCTCTAAAATAAAAACATATCCTTGGGTTAAGATTAAAAAAAAAAGAGATTTCCCCAAGTGGATTCTGTGTATTTGGATTATGATTACTGTTATATTTAAGAAGGAAATGTATAAGATCATCTACTTAAGTCTGAGGGAATAGCTCCCCAACTTTTTAAATTAGAAGCTTTTAAAATCCATTTGGAATTATGCCCACACCCCCATCTTACTTTTTTTCTTCTTCAGAAATATAAAATGGATTCATTTTAACTCCAGGTACAAAGCTTAACATTGTACCTTTTATGAGGATGTGTCTTAGTCACCAATGCAATTATGCTGTCAGTGCCATACTTTCTGGTCTGATCCTATGGCTAAGGTTTTTGGACTCACTTTAAGGGACCCTGTAAGATTCTTCTGGACAATTGCATGGTTGGAAGTTTGTAAGTTCCATGTAAAGACGAGATGGTATAGGGAAAGATGGCAGGACTGTCGAATGTAGGAGATGTACTCTTACTATGTGCTGTGGACATAGAGTTACCAAGACACACCTTTTATATCATGGAGCTTATAATCTGGTGGGAAAGAAAGCACCCTGTTTAGACCACAAAAGATAGAAATTTATTTAAGAAATTTCATCAGGAAACTGAGGGAAAAGAAAAAAATGCAAAAACAAGAGAAGTACGTATGTGCCCAAATGACCAATAACATAACCAGGTCTGGTCACAGTTGTCTCGATTAGCACCTGTAGTAAGCAATCTCTACTTATTTACCTACCCATATGTCCTCAGTTGTTTTATTTATCATTTTACCTCTGCTATTAACATAGCTTTGCAAACGGAAGACATTCAACAATTATCATAACATGAATAAAATAAAAACTTTAAAACACTCTCAAATAATTGTGGGTATATGCCAAGATTTAGTAATAAGGATGTTAGTCATTTATTTACAATTGAGAAAGATTAGAAACAACCTAATCTATGGCAACAAGGGATATAAATAAATACTATTGTACTTTATACTAGAGAATAACATGTAGGCATTAAAATGATATAGCAAAAATAAATAAAAAATGATATAGCAAAAATAAATAAAAAATGATATAGCAGAGAACTATGTAATGATATGAACAGATGTTTATAATATATTGAGTAAGAAAAGGAAGGTTAAAATAAGAATATGTTTTCTTTGATTTCTTGCACATGCATACACACATAAATAGTATACATGCATAGAATTAAAGAATTAAAGAAGGGTAATACTGCGTAATGGAATTAGGTGTTAATTTCCTTTCTTTTTTAAAAAGATTTTTTAAAAAATTGATTTTTAGAGAGAGAAACATCAATGTGAGAGCAAAACATCCATTGGCTGCCTTCTGCATACCCCCTACCAGGAACTGAGCCCACAACCCTGGCATGTGCCCTGACCGGAATGAAACTGACGACCTCCTGGTGCCTGGATCGGCACCCAATCACTGAGCACTCTGGCCAGGCAGTAACATTTATTTGTATACGAAAGTACCAACATAAGAGAATAAAATGGACAAAATTATAGTTCAGAACAGATTAAGGTTAAAATGACAAAAAAAAAAAAAAAGCTCCTTTTACTTTATTTCTTAGAGCTCATTAACGCACTTGGAGGCAGGGCCAGAGCCAGTGATAGGTAGGAAACAAAACCTAAACAACCTGGTAGGTTTGTTCTATACAGTTTCAGGTCTGCTCTGTGTTTTTGGAACTCTTGGAGTTGTATTATTTTTTCTCAGAAGTGAATTTTTGTCTTTTTAAAAGCTGTATCTGTATCAGGATTTTCAGGTGCTTGAAGTTTACATGGAAGGACAGGTTACTGGTCAGGTTAAAATGCAAACTACCCGCCTTTCATCCCCCCTTTCTTTCTACTTCCCCAGGGCTAGGGAGCCTGAATCAGGGTGATATTAGGTAACCTGTGACACTGGCTTCACCAGGGGTTCCATGGGGGCTGGCCACTTCGCTATAGGCTTCTCTAGAACTAAACATCCAGGCAAACACAAGTGGTGAAGAATCTAAAAAGAATGATGTTTGAAATATGTCTAACAGCCTCTACAAAAAATGTCCTCAGAGAAAGAAATAAAATCAGGAAAAAAAAAGAGAACTTTAAAAGGTCAGATGACATAAAAGCTACTGCTTCTCAGGTTACTGGCAAGATCCTGTGTCTAAGTTTTGATGTGTTGTGTCCAGTTTAAGCCTAAGGTGGGGTTTACAGGTTTGAGAGCATTAACTTATGAAATGGTGGGGTAGAGCCTTTCTAAAAGCACATTTGATTTTTGAGAAAGCACTCATCTTAAGGGATGAAGGATCATGGTATAATGAGCTTTACTCAGTGACCAGGTGGTAATGAGAGAGAAGGATGATTATGGGTGACAGAAACATACTGGTATCCACCACTCAGGCTTATCTCCTAGCTTGTCTCCACAAGGCTGATATTTCAGAATTACTAAAAGCAGGCACACCTTTGGTGAACGGATAATAGTGCCTGGTGAAAGATGGCTGAGTAGCAGTGTTGCATGGTAGTGAGATGCTCAGAAAGCAGGCTTGCTTTAGGTCATGTGTAAGATACAGCTGGAGAGTCACTGGATTACTTGGGGAATTTAGTAGAGGGCTGAGTTCATTTAGTAAATGTGCTGTTAGAGATGGGCAATTATAGTTAGCATGCCTCCCTCTGAATTTTCAAGTTGGTGAAATCTGGAGAAACTCAGGTTACATAAGGATGCCAAAATAAATACAGAGGCCCTAGAAAACAATTGTACTTAAACTTCAAAAAATCAGTTAGTGCTAATTTTGACATTCTCTCTTACTCTTCTCACTTATGCTATGTCTTCCCTGTCTTTCTTGAAACAAGTAAAAGTATGAATAGGAATAAAACACTATCACCATTACTTCCACTAGGATAAAGACAACACTATCAAAAAAGATCCCTGTAAATTTAATAAACCCATAGGACAGCAAAATATTTCTCCTGTTGTAATAGGCATTTCAGGAAATGTCTGTCCCCAATGGACATAGATACTTCCATAATTCTTAGGCTTCTGAAGAATGAAATACGTGAAAATTATGGTATTTAATTTCTGTTGTTTTAGCAACAACCCCACATAGTTAGTACTCCTAAAATTCATATTTGTATAACAACTTAGAAATAAAATCCAGTACTTACTTGTCTCCCACAATTCCCAAGTTGATTGTGGGGTAACCATGTTCCTGAATCGTGGCTAAGAGGGTGGAACGATTGCTGTCTCGAATCTTTCCTGGTAAGAGGTCATCTTCAGGATTTAGCAGCTACAAGGCCAAAAAAACCACCACAAATTATTCCCTTAGGATAATGTTGCCAATTGTTAATGGAAAAATAGACCTAGTAAACAGAGTTCAGTATATCTAGCACCTACAACAGTATTTGGCATATAGAAAATATATGCCCAAAGGATCTTTGAATAAATATTGAAAGTATAGGAGGATAAAAAAATGGTCCTGCAGAAATTTAAATGGTGACTAAACAATATTGCACCAGCTTTGGCTACAATTTGACCATAGTGCTCTGGAGATGCTGGCCTTCCCAGTGGTTGCTTACTGAAGCAAACTAAATAAAACAACTTTAATTTTAACTCCCAATATTACTTTCCAATTTGTTTGAGGTAGAGACTCTGTGACATGATATTCTCAAGTCTGAAGAGAATGATCATTTATCTTTCAAGTTTTTTTAAAATCTCTTTTCTGAAGTGGAATCAATACCTGAGAAGTTAAACTTAGTTGGAGGAGACAGATGCCTTGTCTCTTTATTAGCAAACTTAAATAAGTAATACTTAACAACACATACTCACAATTCCATGACTTTGAATCACCTTTAGAAATTTAATATCTGCTATTATATGCCTATAAGAAAATTATAAGACGCTTAGTCTATTTTCCAATGAGGTAGTATTGGAATAGCATAAAGAGGTTGGTATTCAGGTAAGGTTCAAATTCAAGTTGCCCAAACATATTATGCCTTAATTTTCTCATTTATAATATTTTTGGGCAGGTGAAAGTAGGTTTACAGTTATAATATAAATAAATAATACAGTAATTAATAAATAATAATACATGAATAAACTTTCTTATGTACTCACAACTGTAAACCTACTTTTGCCCACCCTGTATAGTAGTAACTACCTTATTATAGTAGTTGTTAGGATTAATTGAGATAATGAATACTCAGTTGATATAGGTAAATATACAATAAACAAGATTTTCTTTTCTTTCTTTATTACATATGATATTGAGAGAGCACTTACTTTCCCCCTAGTTGGTCTCATATTATTACTCCTAGATGCTCATATAGATGAAATTAGTTTATAATGTGAACATGGATTTGGATTTCTTAGAGTATAAAATACTTAAAAGTAGGGGGTCCTCACATACACACACACAACAGACAACTTTAATTTATGGATAATTTTAAGATGCACTCTGATTTTAGAAATGTGACAAAATGAACAAAGTATATATTTGAAGTGAGAAAATCTGGAATATTATCTTAGGAGGCGGACAGCAAGCCTGCACATTTAGATGCTCAGGTTGTTAATATGGCCAATACCCAGGGCTTCATATCTCAGTTCTCCCAAACAATAACCTCTAGTTTCTTCAGTCTCATTAGTGATACTATGTGGCTAGACCTTTTGCTTTGTGTTGAAAAAGTAGTAGCTTTGCAACTGACTGGCCTTTACAATAGCTGGAGGAAAACTTTGTCGTATTTAGTGTCACTGGGAGCCTTCCATTCAGATATGGCACTAATTTAACTTAATTAGATGCCAGGTTACATTGCAACCCACTTTCATCCTTAGTCACCAGCAGAGCTTGGAAAATTGCTATTGAAAAAGAAAACAAAGAAGAAAATTGCTATTGAGTGCTAATATAGATTAATTTTCTGATCTAATTAACACATGGTTATTGAAGCTATTGTCCTATATAATAAAAGCCTAATATGCTAAGTGTCCAATTGACTGGTCGTCTGTTCAACCAATCAAAGCATAATATGCTAATGATACGCTAAGGCCACTCAATCACTCGCTATGACATGTACTGACCACCAGGGGGCAGATACTCCGACCAGTAGGTTAGTTTGCTGCTGGGGTCTGGCCAATCAGGACTGAGTGAGATGGGTTGGACAAGCCCTGGAGCCCTCCCGCAGTCCCTCCCCGGCCCTGATCGTGCACTGGTGGGGTCCCTTGGCCTATCCTGCACCCTCTCGCAATCTGGGACCCCTCGGGGGAATGTTGGGGAGTCGGTTTCGGCCGGATCCCACAGGCCAGGCCAAGGGACCCCACTGGTGCACAGATATGTGCACCGGGCCTCTAGTAATTTTATAAAGGTCATGGCTTGCAGCTCTTTAACTCCATTAATCAGATAACTTGTTTCAGAAAAAAAAAACTATGGCTATGTAATTTTTTTCAGAAAAAGGTACTGGCTACCAACTAAGTAAGATTCCTCTGTTATTAAGGTATTTTCTTTGCCATTCATACTCCTCTCTGCTACTTTGCTGTAAACAGTTCCAGAAATAACAAAACAATTAGAGATTACTGGAGAGTCAGTTATTTGTCTGTAAAATTGACATAATGAAATAATAGCTAGATAAGTGAGAGGATAGGATTTACAATGCATTTTAAGTGTTTTCAAAGAAAGCATACAGAATTGGATGGAAGATGATAAGACTGAGATACTAGAATAAATTCACAATATTCCCTTTTTAAAACTGAGTATTATTTTCTGGTATCTTATACTTCTGGTCATCTCTGGATGATGTCTGAAACTTATTACAGTTGAAATACAAAAGAAAAAAAAATACAAAGTAGGTGCAGGGACTGTGCACCAAGCAGAAGGAACGACATTTCACAGACAAGTTAAATTGGCATTTAAGAGCAAGGCTCCTGGCTTTGGTTAAAGATGGTGAATTAGGGAAATCCTGAGCTCACTTTCTCTCATAGACACCAAAACTACAACTACATATAGAACAGTTATCTCTGAGAATGACCTAAATACTAGCAGAATAGATTTTCTACAACTATGGATTTAAAAAAAAAAAAGCCATACTGAGAGGGATAGAAGGGGCAGAGACTCACCTTACCCCCTACTCCCCATGCAGTGACTCACAAGTGGGAGAGAGATCACAACTGCAGAGGTCTCCCCTGAAGAGGGAGGGGTCCGAACTCCAGCCTAGGGATCCTGTATCAGGAAGAGGAGCCCGTATAACATCTGAGTTTGAAAAACAGCAGGGCTTAGGTCTGGGAGTCAAAGGGTTGTAGGAAAACAAGGCTGCACTTTTTCCGAGTCCCAGCGCAGAGGCAGCAGTTTGAAAAGCACCTGGGTCATACATGAAGGTAATACATTGACTAATTTTAGGGCATCTGCTGGAGGGATAGGGATCTGTCAGAACTTTTTCCAGAGTCCGAAGTGCTGGTGGGCACCATGTCTTTCCCCTTTATTACTCTCCTTCCTTCTGCCTGGTCGGATGCTGGAAGGTGCCATTTCTGTCACTCTCCATTAACCTTGCTAACAGCGTTCACCCTACCTTGGTGTTTCCCTGAGGACCCACCCAGGCTGGCACCTCTCCAAGTGGTTTCTAACCTGCCACACCTGGTGGGCAGCCTCAGGAGCAACAGCACACAGCAGTGTGTTTGTAATAAGCTGAGGCTGGACCTTGCAGCCAGTACCTCACAGCCAGCCAGGCCAGAGACCAGCCTTGCCTGCCAGTGTGTTCATAGCAGTTGTGGCCCAACCACAACAGAAGACCACACTAGTCCATACAGGAAACACTTCTTGAGCACCTAGGAAGGGGGGATTCCACCACTGGAACCCACAGAACACCTTCTAAATAAGGGTACTTTTTCAAGACCAGCAGACACAGCTGATCTACCTAATACATAGAAACAAAAAGGCAAAATGAGGAGACAAAATGATATGTTCCAAACAAAAACAACACAAGACAAATTCACAGAAAAAACCCCTAAACAAAATGGGGCTAAGCTGTCTACTAGGTAAAGAGATCAAATAACAGTCCTAAAGATGCTCATCAAATTCTGCAGACAAGTGAATAAACTCAGTGAGAACTTCAACAAAGACATAAATTACAAAAAGAACTGAAGAATATAATAATTGAAATGAAAAATACACTAGAGGGAATCAACAGATCAGAAGATGCAGAAGAATGGATTAGCAATGAGGGAGACAGGATAGTGCAAATCACCCATTGGAAGATCAAGAAAAAATAATTTAAAAGAATAAGGAGAGCATAAGGGACCTCTGGTACAACATCAAGTATATTCACATTTGCATCACAGGGGTCCCAGAAGGAGAAGAGATAGAGAAAGGGATGGAACGCTTTTTGAAAAAATAATGGCTGAAAACTTTCTTAATCTCATGAAGGAAACAGATATCCATATCCAGGAAGCATAGAGAGTCCCAAATAAGATCAATTCAAAGATACCCACACCAGCACACATCATAATTAAAATGTTAAAAGTTAAAGATAAAGAGAGAATCTTAAAAGTAGCAAGAGAAAAACAACTAGTTACATATAAGGTAATGACCATAAGACTATCAGTTGATTTTCAACAGAAACTTTGTAAGCCATAAGGGAGTGGCATGATGAAAGGGAAAACTCTACAACTAAGAATGCTCTACCCAGCAAGGTTGAAGGAGAGATCCAGGGTTTCCCAGATAAGCAAAGGCTAAAGGAGTTCATTAATATTAAACTGGCATTACAAGAAATGTTAAAGGGTATTCTTTAAGTGGAAAAGAAAATGCCAAAACTAGAAAAAAGAAAATATATGAAATAAAATCTCATTAGTAAAGGCAAACATATAGTAAAGTTAGTAGATCACTTATAAAGTTAGAGTGAAAACAATTTAAATGACAATAAGTACATTACTATCAATAGTTCCTTTACATATCCTATACAATTAAATAGTAAGGAAAAGATTTTAAAACTCTAAAATATCCTTTTTGTTATTGTTGATCTCAACATATGGGGAAAGCAGTTTAAAGAAAAAGCACTTCAGGTAGAAGGGAAAAATATAATCTTAATGATGATTTCAATTCAGGATCAAGATATAGTGCTCTGCATACAAGGGAACACTTACTAGCAGTACTTGAAGCCTTGTGAGTTGAAATTGCATGTTACTTGAAAGATCGAATTAAGCTAAGTTTTGGTGCACAGCAATTGTACATAATTTCTTGTTAATGTAGCAAAAGGCATTGAAATGTACTAGTATTGAAACATACATGTAAATATAGTTGTGGAAATTGTCTATTATATTTTCCTTGTGTCTCATTTATTTAGAGCATAGTTTCATTTTTATAATTGTTCTAAAGGATAAGGCTAAATGAATACTGTAATTGAAATTACATTTTAAATCTTTGTCTTGAGTTTTTTTTTTTTTATAAAAAAGCTATTGCAAATTGTATCATTCCTGATTATACAGAACTTTGTGGGTGATTTTAAAAACATTTTATACTTCTAAAAAAAGTTACTTTAAATGTAAATGGACTAAGTGCTCCATTCAAAAGACACAGGATGGCCGGATGGGTAAAAAAACAAGACCCTTTCATATGCTGCCTACATGAGACTCACTTCGGTTCAAAAGACTCATACAGAATGAAAATAAAGGGATGGGAAAATATATTACATGAAAATGGAAATGAAAGCTGAGGCAGCAATACTTTACCAGACAAAATAGACTTTAAAGCAAAGGCTATAATGAGACAAAGCAGGACCCAGCAATTCTACTTCTGGGTGCTTATCCAAAAAAAAAATGAAACACTAATTGGAAATGATATATGCACCCCTATGTTTACTGCAGCATTATTTATAACTAGAGGCCCGATGCACAAAATTCGTGTAAGGGCCTTGGCCTCGGCCCCTGCCCGCCACCGCGGCTGCGTCCAGGGGCCTCTGCCACTGCCTCTGCCATGGCCCCAATCACTGTGGCTTTGTCTGGAAGGAAGGATGTCCAGAAGGATGTCAGGTCTAATTAGCATGTTATGCTTTTATTATTATAGATAGCCATGATATGGAGGCAACCTAGGTGTCCATCAGTAAATAAATGGATAAAGGGAAAGTGATACACACACAGACACACAATGGAATATTACTCATCCATAAAAAATAATGCAATCTTGCCATTTGTGACAACATGGATGGACTTAGAGGGTATTGACTAATAGAAATAAATCAGGGAAAGACAAATGATTTATCATTTCACTATTTGTGAAATTTAAAAAACTAAACCAATGACCAAACCAAACCAAACCAATAGACTCATAGATACAAAGAACAAACTAATAGTTGCCAGAGGGTTGGGAGGTGGGGGTATGGGCAAAAAGGTGAAGGGGATTAAGAGGTACAAACTTATAACTCAAATAAGTCATGGGATAAGTGCAGCATAGGGAATACAGTCAATAATATCGCAATAACTTTGTATGGAGACAGATGGTTACTTCTTGTGGTGATTACTTCATAAGGTATATAAATGTCACATCACTGTTGTACATCTGAAACGATATTGCATATTAACTATACTTTAATTAAAAAGAGGTTTACATTCTAGAATGAAAAAAGGAAAACAATACATAACCCATTATCTCCATATCTTATTACTTTCCTATCTACCATATATTAAATTTCAATTTCCTGTTTGTTATTGTCAATGGTATCAACTGTCTTCCCAGTATTCAAACATTTAACCTTTGATTCATTTTTTTCCCCTTTGCAGTCTGAATTATTAAGAACATTGTAATCTATCTCTTCTTTGACCCAATGTTTTTATTCACTCTCTTGCCCATCCCCAACCCCAATTTCAGGCATTCAATATGTCTGAATTTCTATAAAAGCATTATAATTGGTTATCTTGCCTATAAGCTCTTTCTTTTTGAGAAAAAAAAAATACAACAGAAACATCAACTTGCAAAACTATACTATTACTTGTATAAAAGATAAAACTGTACCAAACCATGACATATAACTCAAACTATTTTAAGTCAAACTGTTTTAACACAAGCGTGTTAGGACCTATATTCTCCAACATAAGACCATGGACAATTTGGGACTATCGTAATTCACATGGACTCATGTGTGCCAAAGAAAAGACTGTTTTAGCAACTCATTTACTTTACAAAATATGACCAGTTATTGCCTAGACCTTACTTATAAACTTTTACCTTAAAACCACCCACGATCAACTCCAGTCCTGAAAATTCTGTTTCCTTTTGTAACTTCCCCCTTTTGGGACATTACTGAGACTCTGGCAAGTGATGCTCATCCTTGCTCAAAAACTTTCATATATTCAGTTTTGTACAATCAACAAGTTTCCTTGGTTGTCCTTGTATTAAGACTTTCAGAGTCATTGAGGCTCTACCAAGATTTAGGGAGGACCCCTTGCCACCAGTAGTCTCATAGTGGTTACACTGTACTTCACGGAGATCTCTTGAGCCTCTTTGGTTGGGGGATTTTTTTTCTATGGTAATAAGTCCAGCACTATGTTAAGCTCTAATACTTTTCTGTTGTTTTGTTTTTTGTTTTCCTGATCCTTTTCTGTTTAGCTACCAAAGCTAGCTGATATTTATTTTGTTTGTTGTAAAAATAAGATTCCCAGGAATTTTTGGTTACCTGATTAAATTTGTCCTAATTTTTGTGTTTAGATTGTTGGAAAGAAAGATAGCTAAAGGAATGGGGGAAATTATGAGGTAAAGAGAAGGGAAAATGAGGGAACCCTTATCTAGTTCAGTTTGACAAGTATTTTTTAGTTTCATTTTTTTCCATAAAGGTCACCCGTGAGGTTATCTGCCACGAGTGAGAAAGTAGGGCTGCTAGTAAGATTTAAAGGGGGTAGAGAATGTATGAATGAACTATCCACTGCAGGAATGTGCAGTGACATCAGAATTACTGAGCAACTTTAAGTGCCAGGTTGACATTAAATGGCAAAAATTTGTAGTGGGTCAGGTAATCCAAGTTTTACGAATTTTTTCAGTAATGTTTTTATGCTTGGGAGCAAAACTGTAGTTGGAGGATGAAGTCATGCAGTTTTGATATTAATTTAATAAGCAAAGGAATAGATTATAAGGAGTGAAGCTGCCTGAAGTGTTAGTGAGCCATGGTCTTTAATCTGGACAAGAAGTATAATATAGTTAGAATAAAGTAATGCACTATCTAATCTGATAGATTTCAGATTGCCATTGAAAAGTTGGACAAATGAAATTTAAGAAACCTTTAGTGGGAAGCATTGTAACATAGTGGGAAAAAGTCATTATAGCCAAAAGACTCAGATATGAAACATAGCTACATCACTTACACAAAATATGTTAGGCTAGTCGCTTTGTTTTTGAGTGTCAATTTCCTGGATAATTATACTAATCTCATAGTGTTGCTTTAGTTATAAAGCACATAGCAGTCCTGGGCATAGTAGGCACTCAACTTCATATTCCTTATTAGTGGGGAAAAAGATTTTAAAGATTCTAACTTTACAGCAGCCGCTTGTGGAAGTCCCCAAAGAATCTATCTATCTCTCTATATAAAAGCCTACGCGACCATTATGACCGAAAGACTGGAACGACTGGTTGACCAGTCGCTATGATGCACACTGACCACCAGGGGGCAGATGCTCAATGCAGGAGCTGCCCCCTGGTGGTCAGTCGCTCCCACAGCCAACCTCCCATGTCCGGCCAACCTCCCATGGCCGGCCAACCTCCCGCTACCCCTCCCCCTGGCCGGTGCCTCCCCTTGGCCGGCCAGCAAACCTCCCATGATCCCTCCCTCCCATCCCTCTCCCCAGTTGGCAGGCCCTGATTGGCCGGGCACCGATCGGCCGGGCACCGATCATCCTGGCCCCGATCGGAACTGGGAGAGACGTCCTGATTGGAACTGGGCGAGACGGCCTGATCGGCCCTGATCACTGGCCAGGCCTAGGGACCCCACCCATGCACGAATTTGTGCACTGGACTTCTAGTATTACATAAAGATTTTAGACAGACTATATATATCTAAAGTTCATACTTGTTTGTACAGGCCTCTGCTATTGGCAGTGGCCAGGTAAATGATAAAAAAATGGAACAGAAAAAGCAAAGGTATAGTAGAGATAAATATACTTAATTCTCTCTCTCTCTGTTTCTTTCTCTCTCTCTCTCTCTCTCTCTTTCTCTCTCTCTGTAAGAGAACATGAATGAATGAATGGGTTATGAAATATGGCAAAAGGTAACTGAAACAGTATCTTCAAAACTAGAAGACTAGCATTTACTGAAGGAATAATTACCTACTTTGTGTAAGTAGGTAACAAGCATACAGTCTTGATTTCCTGAAGATAATGGTAGCTGGTTGACTGATGTCCAGTCTAAAGACCTATAGATCACAATCTAAAGTTTCAAGAGAATAAGAATGTATTTATCAATAAAGAGATGACATCATCAAGCCAAAATTAGCCTTTGGCTTGATAGCTCAGTTGGTTAGAGTGTCATACACCAAGGTTGCAGGTTCGATCCCTTGTCAGGGCACATACAAGAATCAACCAATGAATGTATAAATAAGTGGGACAACAAATAGATGTTTCTCTCTTTCTCCTTTTCTCTCTCTCTCTCAAATCAATCAATAAATAAAATAAGTTTAGAAAATGAGTCAAAATTAGAAAATACAACTGGGAAATATAAAGGCTGATAAAAAGGTGGAAGATACAATTGCCTCCTAAGTGTAAAACTTGCATACCCTGTCTTCCATTTATACTCACTTCCTAGGTGACTTTATTTAGTCTCATGATTTTAAACACTATGTACCAGTATATATCTAAAAAAAAGGGAATAAAACCCCTTCTGTTTATATGCTGATAACTTCCAAATGTATATATTTAGCTCTGTCTTTTTCTAAGCCCCAGGCTAAATATCTTATTGCCTCCTGGATATTTCTACTAGGATCTCTAATAAGTATCTCAAATTTAACATGTCCAAAATAGAATCCCTGATTTCTACTGCCTAAATCTTTCTCACGTGGATAAATAAATGATAACTATCCTTAGAACTGCTCAGGTAAAAAAGTTTGGAGTTCATCTTGACTTCTCACTTTTTCTTACATTCTGTTTTAAATTTACTAACAAATCCTATTGGCTTTATCTTCAAAATATATCCTGGATCTGATTACTTCTTACCATCTCCATTGCTACCACTCTGGTCCAAATCTCTTGCTGGAATATTGCAGATACTGCTAACTAGTCTCCCTGCTTTTTTCCCTTTCCTTCCTATACGACATACCATATAGAAGCCAGAGTAAACATTTAAAATTTTAAGACATGTTATATTAAAAAAAAAAAGGCGTTATATTCCACATTATGTTTTCCTTCCTCAAAATGAGCTATTATAATAAACGAGAGGCCCGGTGCACAAAATTCGTGCATGGGATTGGGGTTCCCTCAGCCCAGCCTACACCCTTTCTAATCTGGGACTCCTGTGGGATCAGGCCTAAACTGGCAGTAGGACATCCCTCTTGCAATCTGGGACTGCTGGCTCCTTACTGCTTACCTGCCTGCCTGCCTGATCTCCCCTAACCAACCTGCCTGCCTGATCGCCCCTAACTGCCTCTGCCTGCCCCTCTGCCTGCCTGATCGCCCTTAACTGCTCTCCCCCACTGGTCTGATCACCCCTAACCACTCTCCCGTGCCGGCCTGATCACCCTTAACCTCTCTGCCTGCCGGCCTGATTGCCCTAACCGCCTCTGCCTTGGCCCCCGCCACTGTGGCTTTGTTCGGAAGGACGTCCAGAAGACGTCCAGTCTATCTGGTCTAATTAGCATATTACCCTTTTATTAGTATAGATGATTGTTTCTATTATCTCTCCACCCTCATCTCCTTTTACTTTGCTCCTTTCCCTCTATACTTCAGCCACAGTGACATATTTGCTGTTCCTCAAACATGACCTTACTTCAGGGCTTTTCTGTTTGTTCCTGATGTTTGGAACACAATTCCCTTCATATGACATATGCTCTCAATGTTTTCTGATTTCCACTTTATCAGTGAGGCCTAATTACCCTATATAAAATAGAAGACTCTATCAATCAGGTCCGTACAAGAAAACCAAAAGTCCTCTAGGGATGGAGGGGAGGATGGAGAAAGGAGAATTTAATACAGGGAATTGGTTACAGATGTATTGGCTACCAAAGATCAGCAACTGTGGGAAGTCACCATCATCCCTAGGGATGTTGGGGTAAGTATTACTTAGAGTCAAGGAGCTTATACCTCTGGTAATTTCTTTCCACCTTCTAATATCATGTTAATGCATCCCAATGGCAAAACCTAACTGGACCACAGCTGGAAAGACAGCCTGGGAAATAGAGTTTTCACGCTTCTTGCCTTATTGTTTAGGGGAGAGTATAAAAGGGCTAATTTGAGGGAAGTTTCAACATATAGTATCTAGCATTGCCTCTTCTACCACCACACTTTATCATCTGACCCTTTCTTTTTCTTAATGTAATTTATCACTGTTTGTTTATTGAATACCCCTCTCCTAACCTACTTGCTTGCTGCTATATTCCCAGTGGTCAGAACCATGCCCGGCATCAGTATGGCACCATACTGAGGGGTAAAGGGTGGTGGGAGTGGTCTGTCCCAGTGGAGAGGAGCATTTTATCACTGGTATTGTGTAGAGAAAAAAACAAAAACCCAATTATCAAACCCTTCCATAAAGATCACATGGAATTTTAGCAGGAACAGGCTAGCCATGGTATCCCAATTCATTGAATTCTTTCCCACATAGAGGTGGCCTACATCACAGCAGCAGAGAGGGCACAATTCATTGTCCTAATAGACCAGTGGTTCTCAACCTGTGGGTCGTCAACCTGTGGGTAGCGACCCCTTTGGGGGTCGAACGACCCTTTCACAGGGGTCGCCTAAGACCATTGGAAAACACATATATAATTACATATTGTTTTTGTGATTAATCACTATGCTTTAATTATGTTCAATTTGTAACAATAAAAATACATCCTGCATATCAGATACTTACATTACGATTCATAACAGTTTAGCAAAATTACAGTTATGAAGTAGCAACGAAAATAATTTTATGGTTGGGAGTCACCACAACATGAGGAACTGTATTAAAGGGTCGCAGCATTAGGAAGGTTAAGAACCACTGTAATAGACCAAGTACTGAGTTTGTACAGCTGAATATCTATAGCAATCAGTCAACATTCTTTGCATGTGTGGAAAGACCATTGTTTCAGTCTAATAAATGGAAGGGATTATTTATATGTAATTTCTACTTCTTCCTTCTCATCTCCTGTACTTGAACTATCCTGAGGCCAATTTTTATTTCTTAGTTATAGGAATGTGGTAATAGTTATAATCCACAATCTTCTATTTGTAACATAGATGTCAGAAACAGTTTTATCTGAAAGTCCCCTTCACCTGACCTCCTTTTTTACCTCATTCCCTGTTGACATGACTGCAACCACTGGAAACTTATTAACTTCAACCTCCGTGACACCTACAGTTGCCAGAAGACCAATCTCTGAGGGGCCCATGTGCGTTCCTTTGGCCAACACGCATTCCCCTCTTTTAATGTCATGGCCGATGGGTCTGAAAGTCAAAGCAGAACCATAAGCACGATGAGTAAGAATAATATTTTCACTCAGAGGGAAACTTTAGTGTCAGAGAAGGAGGACACTCTAGGGAGAAAAATATTAACAGATGGGGCAGGAGCAGAGTAATGAAATGAAGAGATTCTAAAACCTGCATGCTTCTTAAATTAAAAATATTAAATCATACAACAGAAGACAGAAATAGAATTTATATCTATTACTGCTAAACAGGAATATGTTATTTCACACCTGAAAATTACTTTATAAATTGCTTTGTACCACATTTCTGTCAAAAACGCCAGTTGCAAACTTTCTTTGATATAAGGCAAGAAATTATATGGAGTTAATGATAAAAAGTCTACAGCTTGTTAGTTTTGTGGTAAGGAGAAAAATACTAATAAGATTAGAGTCAAAGAGATAATTTCTATTTGAGTCACTTAGGTTGGTCCAGTTATGTGTCTGCATAAGTCCATTCACCTTGGCCTCCTGACATAAGGATGGGAGAAGCATAGCTTTGCCACAAGGAGATTCGACAAATTAGTATTAATGAAATCAGGGTAAATATAGTCCATTGTAACAAAGATCATTTAAAATATGTGCCCTCCTTATGGTAGGACAGTGGTCTCATCTTTGCTTTTGATTATTTCATTTGCCTCTACCATCGCCATGAAAATGTAGGCAGAGCAGACATGGACTGTAGAGTTCAGAAAATTCATTTCCTACTTGTTAAAAAACCTGAAAGATAATGGTTGACTGAACTGTGGATTTATGATAGCCATTCTTTCCTGAGTTCATGAACATGCAGAAACAAAAGTTGGCTATACATTTTATATGTTATGACTTACCTGATATCTTGGCCTGGCCGAGCTTGCACCAGAATTCGTACTTCAAGTTCTTCGGTGCCCTATAATAAGAGGAAGTCGTGCAATTTCAAACAGGACAGTCTAACAGAATTTCTGATCAATGGAATTTAGCTACATCAGATAGGCCCAGAATATATACAAATAAAGAGAAACAAAAAAACATTTGCTAAACACTTTGACATGATAAATTTCTACCATAGGTTCCTGCAAAATTAGGTTTGATGCCAAGGACTAAATAAAATATTTTTACACTTTAAAAAAATATACCAATTAAAATTCTGAATCTTACTTCGTAAGTAGCATTCTCAAGGAAAAATAATTTTATATATATTATTTATATGTAATGTTTGTATGGAAAAATAATACAATTAATAAATAATAATGTAAGAATAAACTGTTTTGCATACTCACAACTCTAAACCTACCTTTGCCCCACCTTGTATATGTATTTGGTTACCCTAGTTACTAGACCCAATGAATGTGTAAGGAGATAACCTATCTCTTCTGTTCCCATGAATCATGGGTTTAATACTATACCAAGGTTCCCAAATATCTGCAGAAATTTCCGTGAAGGACTTACAGTTTGCCTGGTAGTAAATTTCTATAAATGAATAGTGATCATCAATTTTACATTTATGGGCTGTGAATAATATTGTGAGACTGGAACTGGGTTTTGTCATCTGGCAGAGTCTGTGGAGGCATGTGTTCTGCATTTCAATGTTCTGTTGGCTTCCTGATACCAATAAATCTGCTGGACAGTTTTAACAGCAAGCAATGTGATCTGTATGCCAAGAGTTGAACTTTATAAGATGAAGTGTGATAAGATGTGATAAGATGATTTAAAAAATTCCCAGATCAAGAAAAGTGGCGGTCTCTCAACATGACCAAATTTTACTATATGCCAGACCAGGAGAATATTGTTATTTTTAACTTCAGCTTTTAAAATATAAGCTACCTTAAACTTCTTCACAAAATAAGTAAGATAGCCAGTCATTAAGACTTCAGTTGAAACCATTCTTTTATTGGTGGCTGATCCTCTGGCTGTAATAATTGCCACTAGTTTCAGTGACATGAAGGCCTGCTTAGACCAAAAAAGATCCCATGGTCCTTTATTTCAGGCAATAGAGGGGGAAACTGGTATCAATTTAATATTTCCAGGCTGTCACTAGGTGGCACAGATTTTTCTGAAATATAGATACTAGAACTGAATGTTATTTTGTTCAATTGTTTGGCTTAGTGTAATATTTAAGAACCTGCCCAAGTGTTCTTTGTTAAATTTTTCTCTATTAAGTCTCCCTTTACATTTTATCAGAAGCTAGTGTCTGTTAACAAACTCCTTAGCTAGAAGGTATGTTAACAATTAATACCTCTATCTTTTATCTTGAGGTAGTTTCTTTCCTTGTTTGCATGCAATATTTCTTGAATCAATGTGGTTCAAGTTCTGCTATAATCACAGTAATACAGTGGGTCCTCAGGTTATGTCAGAGATCCATTCCTATGGCGTGACGTAACGCGATTTTCACCGTAAGTCGGAACCGACCTACATAAGCACCTACATCACTCACATGGAGCACATACACAGCAGTAATGAAGTGAAACAGTAAAAAAATTTGACCTTTACTTGTGGTAAATAAATAATAAAAAACATAAAGCACATATGTACATACATCGAATGACAGAAATTTAAAAAAAAAAAAAGGGAGATGGTGACGTAACCACCAAACGACGTACGTTGAGTCCGACGTAACCCGAGGACTGTCTGTAATCATAAAAATGTCTCCTATAACAAGAGATTTTCAAGCCTAAGGCAATTCATTATTTAGTGTAGACTCATACACTACATTGTAAGATCCTAACATAACCAAAAGACACTGGGTTATTCTCATAAACATTCCAGAAAATGGATATGACTTAATATACTACCATAGGAATGTAATGATAAGACCTGGTGATAACGTACATCATCAGACTCCCTGATAAGTTCGGTATCTTCTACTTGTACTACAGCATCAGCACCGCAGGGGATTGGAGCACCTGTTGTAACCCGCATGACTTGTCCAGGCATTACTGTCTGAGTTGGCTGGAAACACAAACATGTAAGAAAGAGGTGATTTACTTTACTGCTGTTAAGTAAAACTAACATTTTCCTGTAGGAGATGTAACATTTTTAGAAACAAACCATAAAAGGAAAATCATACAGTCTTGTTCATTTTGGGCCAATGTAATGAAAGCTAGTCACAAACAGGTACAGGTACACTCTAAGAGGCTTTAACTTGATTTATCGTAATGACCATTAGATGCCTTTTGTGGTACCCTGTTTTCCTTTTGAAGAACTGCCACTTACACGTGCCATTATTGTCTCTCGCTCAAATAATGTGAATTTTTAAAATATATATAAAGTGATTTCAGAGTCTTTAAGAAAAAAATGCCATGCAAAATGATTTTATGCATGACAATTATGAAAAACCAGCACATTAGACATTTACTGAAGTTTTGATATTTGAGAAATGTCATAACTTAAAACTAAACTTTTTGGTTAAATATAGGCAAGTCAGAAAAATTATTTAAATTATTGCTCTTGAAAATCTTTCTACCAAATGTAATTAGATAATTTCAAAATGATTGTAGTGCCTGTAATAATTTGGATGAAACATTATATCTGAGATTTTCACTGTCTGAACTCTCATAGGAATGGTAGGAGACCAATTATAGGACCTGCCTGGTAAACTTCTCCTAGCATAGGAAAAAGCATATTTTTATAAGATCCATCTGATAGGTTTGATCTGGCCTCAGATGAATAACTTGTCATTGGCCATGATTTAGGTCAGAATTGGGAGGAAAAATGCTTCCAACTTCCTCGAAGATAAAATTCTGAGATAATATTAATTCCCTAATAAAAATCTTTCCAGCCTGGCCAGTCTCACTCAGTGGTTGTGTGTCTACCTATGAACCAGGAGGTCATGGTTTGATTCCCAGTCAGGGCACATGCCTGGATGGGTTGTGGGCTCAATCCCCAGTAGTGGGGGCGTGTAGCAGGCAGCCAATAGATGATTCTCTCTCATCATTAATCTCCCTCTCCCCTCCTCTCTCTGAAATCAATAAAAACATTTAAAAATAAGTATCTTTCCAAAGATACCTGCATCATAATTATTTATTTAAAATCTTAGGTTATGTGCTTGCTTCGGCAGTACATATACTAAAATTTTAGGTCACAACATGAATATATTTAACACTACTATGCTATATACTTAAAAATGATTAAGATGGTACATTTTAAGTTATGCATTTTTTAACAGATTAAAAACATTTTAGGGAATAGCTAAGGATATATACCTCTCCACTGGATATACATATGGAGTAAAACTGGAAATTTATTTATTAGAACAGCTTTAAAAAGCTTTTTTCAATATTATCACTACAAACAATCCCACTAATAGATAATATTATTGAACCCTCAATCTATGTTTGGTACAGTGTTAAGTGCATTATTACATTCAATTTATATAATAATCTAAGCTCAACAAAGATAGGAATTTGTTTTATTTTTCTGTTTGCCTCTCCAGATCACATCATCATACCATCCTGTGCTGCGGCCCAGAAGACTGACCTCTAATGGACTATTTCAACCAGGTTTCCATCACTGGATTCTGGTTAGGTAAAGCCAATGGGAGGGGTCAACAAGAGAGAGAGGGCAGAAGAGAAAAGCAGGTTTATATTCCCTTTGCTCTTTCCCTAATGGGCTGCACTTTGGTGAAGGCCAGGTCATCACTATCACTGACAGGTGACCCTGAGCCATAGCTATGAATCTCCACAGGTCCACTTCTTCAGACATAGAGATCGTAATGGAATTTCACTGTTATCCCCTGGGTGCTTCACATTTCTTCGTTAGTTTCTCTTAACCCATCTATATCTTGGATAGTCCCCACATTACTCTTCTTAATCACTTCTTTCCAGACATATTTATTGCTCTACCATTCCAAAGTCTCAAAAGTGTCTGGCACAAAGTTGGTAGTCAATAAATATTTCCAGAATGAATAAATGAACATGAATAATCTCATTATCACAACAACTACATGAAGTATACAATCCTTTGTGACTTACAACTCCAGTGTTCTCCCTGCTTTTCTCACAGTTATTGGAGAAAGTGATTCTTGGGATTGTACTATGTATCCCCTTATTCTGCTATTTGAAAATACATTGCAGGCTCATTCAGAATTGTTATATTTTAATGTAATCTTCTGCCAAGGTAATACCTGGCTCTGACTACTACAAACAATTTGTAGTTCCCTGAACATTCCATGTAATTTTTAAAACACTTCATTGATATTTATACAGGAAGAAAGAATCATCCAATCAAGGGCTGGAAAATGTTTGTGGGCATGTCTATGAGACATGACAACAACTCCACGCCCTATATTAATAGATGCAGATTCTTACAGCAAGAAAGAATTGGTTCTTCTCATGGGAACTCTCCTTTAATCTCTAATAACGTGTCTAATCCCTCTTTAAGATTTCCCTTACAGTGATGGTTTAAACTTAGAATTAGATCCTGGAAGTGCATGAAACTGAACTCTTTAGGGCCTGTCAGGCCTATGAATCTACCTGTTCACCGGCTTGGGATTCCCCAATGATGAAACGATCTCCTGGGCCATCAGCAGCTGTGAGATGAACAGAACCAAGAATCAGAATGGACCTATAGCAAGGAATAAAAACCTACTATTGGAATTCTAAAATTTGACTCAAATGATCAGATAGGCCTCAGGAAAGTGGAATCTCCTAGATGAAACAATGGCTTTACTAGTACTCCTGGTTTGGTATTCCAAACTCACAAGTACCAATAGAAATGTTCCTAATTCATGCTCTTTCTTGGTGTCACTTGAGATGGTCTTCCTCTTGCTTGATAATTTCCAAACATGTACTTTTAAAATAGGAAGTTCTTTTTGTCTATCTTCCTAATGAATACCACCTTATTCATGGGTATGCATTTGTGATGTGTGTGTGCCACTCATGGATATTACTATACATTTCTCCATTTTCTATAAAATTTTTAACTATTTCATACTATTTTAAAAAAAGTTATCACTCAGTTTGATCTTTATAATTACCCAGTGAAGTAGGAAGAACATAACATTCTTTTCTCCTTTTGGCATTTGAAGGAAATGAGTTACAGAATAAAGGAATTCAGGTAGAAAAGGTTAAGTACATTGAACAAGTTCTGGCTTGTGGTAGAGCTAGGACTAAAATCCAGTCTCTTAATTTCCAGTACAGTGTGTGTGTGTGTGTGTGTGTGTGTGTGTGTGTGTGTGTGTATTTTATAATGGGTCAATGTATATTATTCTGAATCAGAATGTATAGGCAGTGCTGCATCACATTTTTTCCATTAATTATTTTTAAATTGGAAGAAACCCTTTCACTATTGAGATTGAAAAAACCTTCTTATCCATTTTTTTCTGAATACAGTATAGTAATGACTGGATAAAAATACTCCTAGAAATAAATACATTCAAAAGGGTTTTCTTCACATATGATGTGGATTTCAGACCAATATGACTGGTAAGGCAATATCTACCTAATAAGTTTTAAGATCAGGACCATTAGTTCATGTTATCTGTATACAGCAAGGGTGTAGGACACATACACAGAAAAGATAACACTTTCTATAATACTATTTTAATTACATTTGCAATCATGCTGATAAATAATAAAAGTATTTTCCTTATTTTAAAAAGGACATGTGAAATTCATTATTTCTCTATGTGACTACAACACTGTTTTTTTTACTAAAGGCTTGTAAGCAATAATGTTTAAATGAGTCACTCTTTTCGCACAGGCTTTGGTTGACCTATTGTGGAGGGAGGTAAGAATTAACATTGGGTATCTTCTACGTAAAAGATATTGTATCTCATGCTTCATAACATTATATTATTAATAAACTCTTGACTTTCTTTTGTTTGTTTTTAATCTTATAGTATTTTCAGCATTCACTTGTAAAAAAGAGAACAGTTTTCCTGTAATGCTATTCTTACTATGCTGTTTTCATGGGCTCTTCTTTTTTAAAAAAACTTTTTTTGAAGTGAAAAATTTAAACAAACATAAAAGTCTTTGCTTCAACAATTATCAACATTTTACCAATCTTGTCTCATCTATTCCTTCACTTATTTTGGCAGAATTTTAAAGCAAATCATTATTTTCTTACTGTTGAAAATTAAAAAGTCAATTAGCTTTCAGAATTCTGCACTAAATGCATCTCAAATGTGAATAAGTTGTTTTTAATTATTTTTTCTAGTAAAGATATTACCAGCCTGCCATCTCCCAGTAGCAACCTAGACATTTTCTCTTTTTACTTCTTTGGGCAAGGGAAAATTAGCAAGGCTTTAGAGTAAAACAAAGCTGAATCCTGCTTCTGCCTATTATTAGCCTCAGGACTTCCAGCAAATTACTAAACTTTTTTCTAGCCTTCACAGTTTTCTTGTTGATAAAAATGGGGATAATCATTTAAAAATACTAATTCTTTTTAAAGCTTTTCATTCCTTTCACTCATTCACTAAATTTCTAAGTGTCATCGAAGTGCTGAGGTAGAGTAAAGAGTAAAACCAGACACTGTTTCAATTCTAGTGTGGTGCCAGTCCGTTGTAATGTATTTTAAACTCTGGATCACAAATGGAAGTGGGCCCTAAAATCAACCTGTAAACAATGTTTGTTTGTTTTTTAAATTAAAAAGAATAGAAAATATATTTCATCACACATGGTAAGGATAAATACTGTTTCAGGAAACTTATTTTTATATGTGTGCATATATATATTTGTAGATATTATATATGTCATATATGTGTGTATATCATTGGCTTGTAATGTATACTGTATTTAATTTTTCTTTTTTTTTTCTTTTAAAAACAGACTTTATTTTTAAGAGCAGTTTTAGGTTTGTAGCAAAATTGCACAGAAGAGTTCAAAGTTCCCATATCTCCCCTGCTCCTGTCCATAGTTCCTCCTATCATCAATATCTTGCATTAGTGAGGTATATCTGTTACAATGGATGAATTAATATTAATACATTATTACTAATTTAAGTCTGAAGGTTACATTAAGATTCACTCTGTGTTATACAGTTCTGTGAGTTTTGACAAATGCATAGTGTCTCGTATCCACCATTACACTATCATAGAGAATTAATGTGTGTCTTCCTATGAGTGTGGTTAAAATAAAACTCTTCAAGCCACTGATGTAATAGATATTAACCATATTAATCATATTAATTAATATATAAGCACAAATTAAGAAAACCACTCTAAAGGAACATGGTTTGTGACAGTACACAACGAAAGTAATGGAAGTACACTGGAGGGTCAAGGAAAGTTACCCTAATAAGAGGATTTTTTATTAGAATATGAAGGATGAATAAAGCTAAGTAGGCAAAAGGTAGGAGTGTGTGTGTGAGGGGGTGGGGGGAGAGGGAGAGAGAGAGAGAGAGAGAGAGAGAGAGAGAGAGAGAGAGAGAGAGAGAGAGAGGTGGAAATGCTCCATATAAAGTTCCTCACCTAGAGAGCAGTATGTATAAAGGCCTCTGGTTCATGTCTTCCTTATATCTTACCCTTTAGCCATTCTCCAGTTCTGGTACTGTTGCTCCTAAGGATGACTCATATTTCAGCTCCACAGCATATGCTACTTCCATTGCTTGGAATGTCCTTTCTTTATTCCCGCCTTTGATGAAAGACTTAGCTTTTAAGACTCAGTTCAAATGTCATTTTCTTTATGAAGTCATATCTGACTCCGAATCCTCAAGAGTCACCTACTTTCTCTTTTGTTTCTCCAGAGTATTCTTGAAATAACTCTAATATGGCTTCCTAATGTATTTGCAATTATTTGCTTATTTGCCTCAGGGGGAATCCCTAGAACTTGCTGCATAATAGGTATTCTATAAATGTTCAATATGTGAAGTATTCAAAGTGTCCAATAAATAAGAATAAATTAATAATCTTTTTAGAAAGATGCATGAGTGACTGAATGAATAATATTTTTTCAACACAAAATGCTGTATTTTGAATGTCTTTCATTTTCTGCTAGGCATACTGTCTTTAAAATGTGTGTCAACATTCACCATCTTTCGATATTTAGAAAGACTGCTCTGATTTAATTCTATATAACTTAGGTTATGTTGTTATTCAGTCAAGGTTATGACTACCTCATCACGATGCTCAATAAATACTTGTTAAAAGAATAAAGAAATGAATTTGGCATTTCCATAATAGGCGGAAAGTTTGTAAACTGACTTGTATGTGTTACTATTGTGTTTTGTAAATCTTTTAAAATACTTTAAAATGAGCTCTGTAAAAATAGGGATCACTTCCTTCATTTCTTTTTTGAAACCCTCTGCTCTTCAATCTTCCTCCTGTCTCCTGTTCCCCTACACATGGAAATGCACATACACTTAAAATGCTTACATTAATATTTTACACAAATGCTCTAAATAAATGTTACTGAATAATGAGTGACTGGAGATCATCTGGGGCGAGTCTGGTATAGACTGCCAGGGAGGCCAACATCTGAAAGAGCCCTCAAGTGATTCTAAGCAGCAAGATCCCTTGTGATTAGGGACTGTGAGTTAACTGGGGAGAGAATACATGGTCACTTAAACTGTGTTCTCCACCTTGCCCTGGGAAACAGGCCTCTATACTGCTGGCTAAGGAAGGCTCAGCTAACCAACATAATATAAGGCTCTTTGAATGAAGAGGAGTCTCTTTAAAAATTATATTTCCCTTACAATAGTGCTTCTCAGTCCTTAATGAGCATATAAATCACCTGGCGATCTTGTTAAAATACAGATTCTGATTCAGTGGGTCCAGGATAGGACCTGAGGTTCTACACTGCTGAGAAAGCTGATGTTGCTACTGCTGGTTCATGGACTATTCTTGTTGAGGAGCAGACAAGATTGAACTGAATATAGACACATTCCGACTAAGAGAAAACTTAAGGAATAAAAAAAGCAGTGAACAACAACAGAAGTTCTGATTTTACATTAATGCCAAGGCTCACTATTTCTTATAAAGATAGAAAAATAATAACCAATCTATCTAATTGCTGATATTTATTGAAAAAATATCTATTAAAGAGATAAGTAAAAGAAAAGTTGCCATTTTCAAGATGAATTCTACAAGCTTAGGTGTGAGGGGGCTGAAGTGGAGGAACGGTGGTATATGAACCTAAAGTTTAAAAAAAAATTAAGCTACAGTATGCCATCAGAAAAGATGGAGTCCCAGGATTTCTGTAAAGGCTTAGGATCTCTGCCCCCTGCCAATTCTGACATTTCAGTTAATAAACTTTCTTGTTTTGTAATTGTTGAATTTAATTAGAAGGAAGTGCTAAAAGCAATATAAACCCAATCCTAACAGCAAATGCATCATATAATTCATTACACTTAATGCTAGATTCTGAAGCTTTTAATGTCCAGATTTTTTTTAGTCTTGTTTACCTGTTTATGTAAAGATTTCTGATGTCATTTTATATAAAATTGATACCATTAGATAACTATTCATTGTGGCAATGTATAGAAAATAGTGTTCCCCAAGTCATTTATTATAGAATTATTACTTATTTTCATTTTCCAGCCATATGTGAACTCTCTTTAAGCCTCCTGAAACACTTTATTCATTTATTTCCAATAATAAAGAGTCTCATCATTTCCATGTTAGGACTGAATAAAAAAGACTGCAGAGATCACATACCTTTCAGAGATCCTAGGAAATATCTTCAACAGAGGAACAAGGCAGAGGGGTTTATTTACTTTGATAACAGAAGCACACTAAGACCAGGATGACAGACAATAGGGCAATAGTATTTATGTATATAGTAAAATTAAGATTATAGAAAGAGTTGGGGTGGGAGAAAGAGAAGGTGACAAGACTAGCACAACAGGATTAATACTTGCTGCAATTATATTGAGGGATTAAATCAGGTGAGTTGTTTGGAATTTTAAGTCTGTTGTCTTTTCTTATGGAGAGCAGGGAGCTAGGGAGTAGAACAGATGAGTGAGACGGCATTTTATATAATTTACAAAAATGCCCATTTATTTTTAGTATTGAGAAAAGAGATATTCCTTAAATACAGTTTTAACTAAAATTAATTATTCCAAATTATCTCTCTGCTCACATGAGTAATACTCCCATATCATAGTAAGAAGAGTAATACTCTTCTTCATCTGAAGTGTCCTATAGTGGAGGCAATAGGCTGTCAAATGAGTTGGAGAACCAGCTGTGGCCAAAAAGGTTTTGAATGGGCAAAATAAAAACCCTGTAACATGGCTTTCATGAAAGACTAAGAATTAGCTCTAATAAAAAAATTATACTGATAAATCATAAATTAAAAAAAGGTTATACTGAATTTTAGTATACAGTTTAATCTACTGCCAGGAAGTACAACAAAATAATAATAGTGGCTGGGCAGTGAGAAAATGGGCAATTTTGAGATGTTCTTTTTTATTTTCTATAGTTTCCAAAAACAAATATTTCAATCAGAAATTAAAACAGAAAAAATCTTTTAAAATTTACTTTACCCAAATGGCAAAGATTTCTTTCAATATATCCTTCCAGAATTGATTGCAACATGTGGTTCTCAAAATACTTACTGGCTTGTTCATAATTTTTCCTTTTTCTAAATAATCCCAAAACAAGTTCTGAAGGGATAAGCCTTTCATATTGAACATTTTCAAGAAAGCTGACCCTGGAATTCTGAGACATTTTTTCCTTTATTACATCTAAGAAGAAACTGTGTAAGAAGATGGTCTAGTATTTTTGTTTTTTTTGCTTGTCCAATTTTCCCAACACCATTTATTGAATAGACTATCTTTACCCCATTGTATGTTCTTGTCTTCTTTGTCAAATATTAATTGACTATATAGGCATGGGTCTATTTCTGGGCTCTCGATTCTGTTCCATTGATCTATATGTCTGTTTTTATACCAGTACCATGCTGTTTCTATTACTATGGCCTTATAGTATAGTTTGATTATCAGGTAGTGTTATACTTCCAACTTTGTTCTTCTTTCTCAATATTGCTGAGGCTATTTGGGATTTTTGTGGTTCCATATACATTTGTTTTTTTCAAGACAGAATGGATGGACCTGGAGGGTATTAAGCTTAGTGAAATAAGTCAGTTAGAGAAAGACAAATACCATATGATTTCACTTATATGTGAAATCTAAAGAACAAAATAAATGAACAAACAAAATTTGATGCAGTGAGTAGGCTGTTGGTTGCCAAAGGGGAAGAGTGTTGGGGGACTGGGAGAAAGAGGTAAAGGTAGATTAAGAAGTACAAGTGGTAGTTACAAAACAGTCACAGGGATGTAAAGTAAAGCATAAGGAATATAGTCAATAACATTGTGATAACTATGTATGGTGCCAGTTTGGTACTGAAAATATCGAGGGAAACACTATGTAAAGTATATGATTGTCTAACGGTTAGACTCTAACCACTAAGCTGTAAACCTGAAATCAACACAAAATAATATTGAAGTAAACTGTAATTTAAAAAAAAATTGTGAGACAATGAGCACCTACCCACATCTCTCCAGGAGGGTGTGAATGCATCAAAATGATTGACTTACTCAGTATGAAGGGAGAAATAACTCTTCAAAAATATGAAGAATATGATATCTAACTTATACTGATAAATCATAAATAAAAAAGGTTTCATTTTCTTTTACCTTTCAAATTTACTCTGTCCTGAATGCAGTTTTAGGTTTATAAGGTCACAGCTCTTCCTATTATTTAAATCATCATCACTGACTCTTGCCTTCTTTACATTCTAATCTATCTTATTTTTAAAAAGTTGTTCCTATTTCTCATTTCCTTAGTCATTTTTTACTGTCTTGATTCTTTCAACCCACATACCTTAAAGCAAGTGATCCTCCAACTGGTTTGGAGTTTTATGCCACATGCTTCTGAAGGATACTGGCTAATGCTTAGTGATCCAGAGCAAGTTAGCAACCTCTTTACACCTAGAGGGTTAGCAATGCTCACAGGTGCCACTGGTTATTACTGGAAGGCCTAAGGCAAAGGCAGAGGAGAAGAAAAAAAGGGAGAATAACGGGAGTGGGGAGGAAAGAATGGCAGTAAAGGAAGACAGGGTGGAGAGAAGAGGGGACACGAAGTAGAGTGGTAAAGAACCACAACAATAGCTTCCAGGAAATTCTTTACCAAGACAATGACTGGGAGGTGGCATTGTAACACAGAAAAGCCTAAGACCATGTCTTTTTGTTTACTGATGACTTTTGCTACTTTAAGTATGATATTGATATATATATATATACACACACACACATAGATTTACCAACCATTCCCAATTTGAGATTTAACTATATCCACAATGTTATGTTATGTGTTAAGTCTCTGTTAAATGGTCTATATGTTAGAGAACTCTCAATACTTCACAGGAAAGAAATAATATGAATAAGTTGCATGATATATAATCTGTTGAAACTTTTATACTGTGAGATGTCATTTTAGATGTTTTTTCTCTGTGTAAAATAACTAAAATACCATCACTTCAAAACACAAAGAAAAATAAGATACTGAATGGTAACTTCACATAAAAATTTCTTTGATAGATTCTACAGCACAAAGGCTCTTTTTATGGCTCATGTGGGCTAACTGCTCTTTCTGGCAACTAGAAAAGCTAAGAGCAATAGTTTCTTTTTATTAAGCTGTTACATCTCATGCAAAAATCATAGAACAACATTCTGTTTGAGAATAATTCTGCCTCAAATAATTTATTTTCTTACTTTCTCCTACTTTATATTACAAAGCATGTAAAAAATAGACTTTCTTGTCCCTCTGGTATTTCATTTGTTGTAGCTGTTTGTTCAATTCTGGAAATAAGAATTATTTGTGATTTTATAGTAATACTGTATGGCTGTTAATTATAAGTTCAAAACAAAATTTATATCTTAGATTGGGAATAAGAAACAAAAAGAGCCAATGAGGCTATCAGAAGATTAAAACAATTTTATTTCTGGACAATATGCATTACATAATAAACTCTGTAGAAGGAATTAATTGGGAAAAATTTGGTAGGGATTTATTATTTATGTTTTCAGAAATACTCTAATTTAGTGAGATCAAGCAGAATGAGGTGCATCCAAGATAGTATTCCTGAGACAGTATAAACTAGTAGGAATTAATCCCCTCACCATTTTATTTACACAGAATATGAGATTAACAATTTAGGGAAATGTTATACTTTTTTCAGAGATTGTATAAGTCAATGTGTTTATCATAATAACAGTAGTGATAATAATAGATATGATTATTAAAAACAATTATTGAATGCTCTTTTTGGTGCCAGGAACTTTACTAAGGATTTTTATAGTTTCATTTAATCCTCACAACAACCTGTTGGGGTAAGAACTGTTATAATTATCACCATTTTACAGATGAGAAACTGAGGCTCAAAAAGTTTAGGTAATTTGCTAAAAGTTAAATCAATGGAACTGGTACTAGAACCCAGATCATTCTTTGCTCAAAGCCCATACCCTTAACCACTTACTATACTGCCTCCAACATAAAAAGATACTTCTAAGAGATGGTGATAGAACATAGAGATTAACTAATATATTTCTTTACAAAAAATAGAAAATTATTTTAGTAGTTAGAGTAAAAAGAAAATAATGACAAAAATCAGCAAGAAACTCCATAAATGATCATTAAAAAAGGAATTGGCCTTCTTAACAGTTTTGATAAGTTGGGAAATGTTTTTAGACATTTCTTCAATGACATAAGCCTTGAGTTAATAACCAATAATAGTTTCTAAGCAATTCAGTTGCATTTTCATTTAGGGTTCTTAGATTGGACTTTAGACAGGTAAATACTATTTCTTTTTTGCTTTTAAGTTTTACGTAATCTCGGGTAACTCCAAAGGTGTGAGCTGCCTGGTACCATCTGGAGCTTTAGATATTTGAAATATGGCATCTTCCCAGGAATTAGAGGTTTCCCTCATGCTTGCTTTTTATGAAGCCTTTATTGATGTTTGAGTTTAAAGCAAGAGAAAACATCACCCCACTTTATCCCTATGTTGGGAATCTGCTCTTCTTTCTTGTACCATATAGATGTTTTCAACTAAAAAACATGCAAAAAACATCCAGACAAAGTAAGACTGTCTACTATCTGGTATGTGTAAGGCTAAAAGAATAAACTATAGTATAGTGTGTTTTTTTTTATATATCAATCTCTACATATAATTGTAAATAATAATTTTTAAGTAACTAGTAATTTCACTAAAAAGCTTTAAACAAGATTGTGTCAGAAAATAGATAGATGTAGATTACTTTTGTTATCTATGAATAAAATTATTTTGACAACCAAGGGGGAAACAGATTTAACAGTTGTTGGGTGCCCAGGCTGAGCCAAAAATCTGAAAAAACACACAGTGTGAGTTATGATGATACTCAAGAAAGCCAAAATATTTACCTCGAACAGCATAGCCATCTTTTACTGATGCTGGGAAGGGGGGTAGGTTATCTTTTGCATATACATCTTGAGCAAGGACTCGACCCATTCCATCTGAAAGAAGAGAAAAGAAGCAAAACACGGTTGTTGAGATTAATTTTAAACAGGCAGTCATAGACAAGATGAGCATATGTGCTTGCCTGACAAGGCTTGTATATGGGCTCAGTCAGACCTGATTTCTAACCCACAGAATAGGAGACAGAAGGAAGAGATGAATCCTAGCATCTGAAATGAAATATTAGATTCAGTCCATTAATAATGTTTGCAGAGATTATTTGAATATGAGTAGCTATACAAAATCATCAAAGATGTGCTTAAGTTGACATGTCATTAATCCTTTGACAACCCAAAAATGACTTTAAAAAGCCAATTATTAAACATTTTCATATCCATTGACCCAGTAATTTTACCTCTAGAAATCTGTTAAGAAAATGAATAAATATTTTTTTCTATGTCTAAGACTTTTTCCTCTTTTTTGCTCAATCCCTCTACCTCCTTCCAGCCCCTCTCCTATAATAGGCTGTCAGCTTGCTGGTCTGTCTCTATTTTGCTAGTTAGTTCATTTTATTAAATTCCATATATGAGTAAAATCATATGGTACTTGTTGTTCTCTGACTGGCTTATTTCACAAATCTCTATGCACATGCTTATTTCAGAGTTGCTTACATTAGTGAGAAATGGGAAGAAATCAAAAGACCAATAACATAGAAATTTAAATATACGAAGATGTAGCCTTATGATAAAACATTATGTAGGCTAAACTAATATTTATGAAGAAGATTCACTGACACAGGAAAACTCATATAGTTAAAAACATGCAGAATTGCACATGTAGACATATGCATAAGTATCAATAGAAAAAGATAGGAAAGGCATACATGAAAAATAAAGCATCTGTTATTTCAGTGTGCTAGAATTATATATGATTTTTATTCCTTTTGCTATATACTTTTCTGAAAGTGACCAAGTTTTCTACAATAAACATGAAATTTTTATAAAGTTTTTTTTTCCTTATGAAGAGAAAAGCAAAGACAAGAGCTTCCTTACCATTCCATTTGAATTTTAGCCTTGATTTTGCCTTTATTAACCTAAAAAAAGTAGTGACTATAAGAAAAGGGCTAAGTAGAAAAAGCCAGTCACAAAAGATCACACATGATACCTTTATATAAAATGTCCAGAATCGGTTAATCTATAGAGATTGAAAGTAGACCATTGGTTACTTAAGGCTAAGTGGGGATATGAGGGGATAGGAGGATGACAGATAAAGGGGAGAGGGATTGTTTGTGAGGTGATGAAAATGTTCCAAAGTTGATTATGGTGATTATTGTACATACCTGTGAATATACTAAGACATTGTATTGTATACTTTAAATGAGTGAATTGTGGTATATGAATTGTATCTTCATAAAACTGTTATTTTTTTAAAGGGCAAGGATAAGAGATTTTAAAAAAAGAATATTCCTCTCATTTCAACAAATAAGTATATTTAGGCAAGTCAAGAAAAATTACATTTGTAGCACAGATATACCATCTGGTCTTTACAGACCTTCTTGAAATATCATGGGAAAAAAATAATACACATCATTTTGAAAAAAAAGAACTGCTTCATACTTAGGCTATTAAAATTTATCAATATATCATATAATTGGCAAGATTTTTATTTTGGACTTATACTAAATATAGGGTGCTGTCTTTAAGGTAAATTAGATACCTACTGGGTTAATTCTGCTTTTAGAGTTGGTATTAAGTTAACCTATCAGCAGAGTTTTAATCTCTTCAAAGAGAAAAACAAAAAGTTCTGGTCTAAAAGCCTAAGGCAAGGGACAGGATTTATAGAGAACTATGCAATTGATCGGAAAATGGTAAAAACTCCCAGTTGCAGCAGATGCAAGAGTTTTGAAGGAATAAATGTCAGATAGACAAGCACCTACTGTATATCCAAATCTCCCAGTAGGGTTCAGGACTAAACAATGGGTAGCTCTTCCAAGAAGTCAATATTAGAATTGTCTGGTCAATGTCTGACCAGATGATCTGTTTGGGAACTTAAAGAGTATGTAGTAGTGCTGAAAGTTACTTCATCACATGGGACAGTCTCTCTTGCATACATATAGGTACATAGATGTTAAAGCATCCCTTTTCTTTGCCCATAGGTGGAGCCCAAGGATTGTGTTGAATAAACTTTGGGCATGTGTTTTGAAAAAGGGAACCTCAGCCTTCTTCAAACTTGAATGGGAACCAGGCAGCAGTAACTTCTCAACTAGATATTATGACTATTTTAGGTTTCACATTTAGTAGAGAAACAACAGTGAGCAGTTGAAGCTGTGGGAGCCAAAAGTTTTACTAAAAGATATAATTTCAGGAAAACATAAGCAAAATTCCTTTTTCTCAGGTGCTCTATTCCAATAGAGCCCTACTTAAAATAAGCAAAATATGATTTCCCCAATATATATTTAATACAACTAATATGTTCTCTTAGGAAGAGTTGGTGGTGGGAATTCGTAGCTCTTCACAGTCAGAAGTGAGCCTTTCAGTTGTAGAAAGTTAGTCTGTATGCCAAGAAGCTATGGCCCTACTTTCGGAGTCTGAGGAGAAAATGTTCATTGTGTTCTACTTTCCCCCTCACACTTATTCTCTAAGTTCTGTATAATAAAGGATGTCTTCAGTTTGTTGAAGATGAAAATAAATATGCATATTTCTAGATTCTGTGGGGGTCAGAAATCTTAAAGGCAGGGCTATGTATTACTGGGGATCCTGATCTGTATACACAATTAAGTGTTCTGAAGAAGGTGATAAGAAGGAAAGAGTGGAAAAGACGGGCTGTTGTATGCTTACTTGTGCTGCAAGAAGACAGTGGCAGAGTGCTTGGTTAAAAGGTGGTTGCCTTTTATGCTATCAGCAGGAAACTCATGAGTCAGCTTCCCATAGGTAACAGTCATTATGCCTACTCTCCTAGTGTTAGCTTTTTTATAATGGGATGACTGCCCCAAAAAATAACTTCAGAAAGTCTTTAGAAATTCAAATGGCTGACAATGGACACATATACAAGGAAAATCAAGATAGAGAGCTGTTTATAAAATTGAGTATGCTTTGTAACCATTAAATACAAATGTATTCTCTAAGAGGTAAAAGCAAATATTTGTTGGTTGGGCATTTATTCTGACTCAGATAATAGTCTCTTCTTGCTATCTAAATTAGGATGTCAGGAGAACTGAGTGACTTTTGGATGTAAGAGGGAAAAGCATGTTAATTTCTCAAGGTCACTTATCAGAGTGATTCCACTCTGTAAAGTTTCCTGTGTAGTTATTTCTAAGAAGGCTTTGGAGGAAGTCAAGGGAAAATTGAGTTCAGTGCTCCAGGAAATTGATTCCTTGTCCTCACTTTGGCTAACCAGGATACTATCAGTTTATATTTCAGGAATGCAGGAAGAGTGTGGTAGATAACATAAGTTTGAAAAGAAAGGTACCATTCAACATTTCCTAATATAAAACATGGATATAACTCAGTTTTATATACTATATATAAAACATTTAAAAACCACCATCACATCCAATCTATGTGAGAGGCTACTGAAGGATCTTTTTGACTTAACAGCTATCAGTTATGCTTACAAAAATAGTTGAGAAGGCAGACTTGATACATATACTTACTCTGGCCAAATGACCATTGGTAGGAACAACATTAGTTAAGTCCAAAGATTAAGAGGAAGGTGAAACAGGTTCAGAATTGGGTCATTACAACATTAACAAAAAAAAGTTTTATTGTGAAATATAATATACTTATAGAAAGCTTCATGATTATTTAAGAGACATTAAACATTTAATATGGTGAGCCTATCCCAATATAATATAATTTATTCCCACATTTTGACTGTGAATTTGAAAGATTAGACAACATTGGTACATTATAAATCTAACTAATGTATTATTATAGGCTTCACAATTTTGTAAACTGAGAAAGATTAAATGATTTAGGGTTGAATATATTTTGGGTAAAAACAAGCACATTAATTAATCTCTAGTTACTCCAGAAGTCATGTTTATGGAATAGTACAAAAAAATGCCTAAGCTTTTAAAACATGTAGCTTGTTCAAAGAGGTATTGCATTGTGCATTTGTATTTTTCCATCTAGGGATGCTCATTACCTGTCAATGTAATGAGTGAGGGCCAGCATTACAGTTTTACATCATAAAATAAAAATAAGCTTTGTGCAAAGTTACAGAATTTGGATAAATACAAATGTTATGATTATTAGAAATGATTAAGATGATTTAGAAATACAAAAAGATGCAATGGAATTGGTAATGAATTAGTTCTTAGACTGTATTGTGGTTTCATGATATAAATTTTATATCTCTGTTATATATTCATTTATATCCTACATAATAAAAGGCTAATATGCAAATTGACCAAACAGTGGAATGACTGGTGGCTATGATGTGCAATGACCACCAGGGGGCAGACACTCAACGCAGGAGCTATCCCCTGGTGGTCAGTGCGCACCCACAGGGGGAGTGCTGCACAGCCAGAAGCCATGTTCACGGTTGGCGAGCGCAGTGGCGGTGGCAACGCTAAAGATGTCCAACTGCCGGCTTAGGCCCACTCCCAGTGAGCAGGCCTACACCATCAATTGGACATTCCCCAAGGGCTCCCGGACTGTGAGAGGGTGCAGGCCAGTTTGAGGGACTCCCCTTGAGTGCACGAATTTCGTGCAATGGGCCTCTAGTATATAAAATATTAAGCTTTAAAAGCAATAAGTGCATAACTGTAAAAAGCATTTACCTTAATTGAAATGAAAGATATATATTTTTGGGAAAACATTAGTTTTAAAAAATACCTAAACCTGTGGTCACAGAAAATATTTCAAATGAAAGTAAATGATCACTCCTTGTGGTACTTAATGATGGAAACCTTCCCACACCAAGGTCACATGAATAGGGTGTCACTGATAAATAGATAGCACTTAGGTGAAAGGGATGGATTTGTTGGTCAGGATTTGGTAGAAACAAACAAAATGCTCTTTCTATAGTTTGAATAATTTAAATAAACTCTTCTTTATTGGTAGTTTCTCAATCACTGTCCTATAAACTACAATGTACTCCACAGGGAAAAATATTTTCTTATTATAATTTCTATAATTTTAAACACATGTTCTAGTATCCTAAAAATAATTCCTAACATTCAACATTAATTGTCCTATATTAGCATATTACTACTATGACTATTTAAAAAAGGTATGTAATAAATATTTTATAAAAAGAAAAAAAAAAGATGATGAAATAAAGCTCCTAGATGAGATGCAAGAAGAAGTAAATATTAAATCTAACAATTACAATATTGACCTTGAAGTAATCCTGGCAACTTACTTTCATATTGCTTAAATCAAAATAAGGAAATTAGTAAAGCATTATAGTTTCAAGGCTGCAATAGTATCACTGAATCACTCAGTGTTATTTACAAATGATAAGACAAGATGTTAATAGTTGATTTTTAAAATTAATTAACTAATTAATTAATTAATTTATCTAGCACATTAACCAAGGACATTGGGATTCTGTAGAAAAGGAGTTTATCGACAGATAAAATAATATATTTTTTTAAAAATATATTTTATTGATTTTTTACAGAGAGGAAGGGAAAGGGATAGAGAGTTAGAAACATCGATGAGAGAGAAACATCGATCAGCTGCCTCCTGCACATCTCCTACTGGGGATGTGCCCGCAACCAAGGTACATGCCCTTGACCGGAATCGAACCTGGGACCCTTGAGTCTGCAGGCCGACGCTCTGTCCACTGAGCCAAACCGGCCAGGGCAGAGAAAATAATATTTTTAACCAATTAAATATATTTTGTTCCTGGAAAATGGAGTTAAAGTTTTAAAAATTGATGCAAATTTATTCCATTCTTATATACATTAGGACACATTATAAAGATTGTTGCTGGTTATAAAAGAATCCTTGTGTCTCTAATTTTGCTCATATGCTTTTGTTTCATAATTAACCTAGAGGCCTGGTGCACAAAAATTTCTGCACTCGGGGGGGAAAGGGGGGTCCCTCAGCCCAGCCTGTGCCCTCTCGCAGTCTGGGACCCCTCAAGAGATAACGACCTGCTGGCTTAGGCCTGCTCCCGGGTGGCAGAGGGCAGGCCAAATCCCTAGGTACAGCCCCTGGTCGGGCTCAGAGCAGGGCCGATTGGGGAGTTGGGGCGCCGCCCCCTGTCATGCACAGAGCAGGGCGGATTGGAAGGCTGCGATGCCACCCTCTGTCATGCTCAGGGTAGGGCCGATTGGGGGGTTGGGGCACCGTCCCCTGTCACACTCAAGGCAGGGTCGATAGGGAGGTTGTGGCGCCACCCCCTGTCACGCACAGAGCAGGGTCCATCAGGGGGGTTGGGGCTCCGTACCCTGTCACGCACAGAGCAGGGCCCGTGGGGGGGGGGAGGGTTGGGGCGCCGCACCCTGTCACATACAGAGCCCCAGGGAGATCAGGGGGTTGGGGAGCTCCCCCGTGTCAGGCACAGAATAGGGCTGATCAGGAGGTTGGGGCGCCTTCCCCTGTCACGAACAGAGCAGGGCCGGTAGGGAGGTTGTGGCCCTACCCCCTGTTACACACAGAGCTGCAGGGCGATCAGGGGGTTTGGGCGCTACCCCCTGTCATGCTGATCCCGGTGCCGGGAGGCCTCTCGGCTCCGCTGATCCCGGTGCAGGGAGGCATATTACCCTTTTACTATATAGGATAGAGGCCTGGTGCATGTGTGGGGGCTGGCTGGTTTGCCCTGAAGGGTGTCCTGGATCAGGGTGGGGGTCCCCACTGGGATGCCTGGCCAGCCTGGGTGAGGGGCTGAGGGCTGTTTGCAGCTGGTCACACACCCTTCTGGGTGGGGGTCCCTACTGGGGTGCCTGGCCAGCCTGGGTGAGGGGATGATGGCTGTTTGCAGCTGGTCACACACCCTTCAGGGTGGGGGTCCCCACTGGGGTGCCTGGCCAGTCTGGGTGAGGGGCTGAGGGCTGTTTTCAGGCTGGCGGGTGACGGAAGCTTCCAACTGATCCTTTTTTTCTTTTTTTCTTTTTTAATTCTGGGCCAGCTTTAGCTCTGAGGCTCCAGCTCTTAGGCCTCTGCTCCTGAAAGCAGGTATCTGGTTTGTTTCAGTTCTATAATCGAAACTCTGTATCAACTCCAGCTCTGAGATCCCGGCTCGCTTAAAGCTGGTTTCTGGGGTTTTGTTTAGCTTCTATATTTGTTACTATGTTTCTTAAACTGCAGGCTCAGAGGCTGGCAAGGCAGGCAGGGAACGTTGGTTTCCTCCGTCACTGAAGCAAGCAAACCTCATGTTAGTTTCAAGCTGCCTGGCTGCCGGCCGCCATCTTGGCTGGCAGTTAATTTGCATATCTCACCGATTAGCCAATGGGAAGGTAGTGGTCGTACGCCAATTACCATATTTCTCTTTTATTAGATAGGATGGAAGATTTGAGTTTCCCTGCCACATACTACATGGTATGGGGTGAGTTAATAGCCTGCCAGGAATTGCAAAGTCTTTACTTAAAAAAATAGTCAAAGAGGTAATTACTGTAGCACTGGATGCTCTAATGGGAAAACTAATCAATAAAATCAATTTAAAAAAAGCTATTGCCCAGTTTCCATTCCTGGTAATTCTCTTGCTGGTGGTACTGGCAAATCCTTTACTGCCACTGAAATTTGTCTCTTTTCATTTTTATTAATTTTCTTCCCTGTAGTTTGGAAAATCTTGTATATTTACAAAAATTTTCATAGTTCTACCAATATAATTAAGAATAGACAAGAATTTCTAAAAATCGGAAATCCTTCTTTGATCACTGCAAGAATAAGGTGTTTTGATGCTATTCCTTGGAAAAATTTTCTATTTTCATTTTATTTTAACTGAAACATTTTTCCCATTGCTTATATTCTGAATCCTAACCTAATACTGCTAATAGAGATGATGGTACCTCAAAATAGATACTGAATAAAAGGATTGCCAAGTAAACTATGCTAAATAAAATGTATATTTAAAATGTGAAAAAGTACCCCAAAAGAATGGAAAATTAAGAATCACTAAGAATCGTATTTAAAAATTATACTTTGTTTTAACCTGATATACTGAAATTACTTCCTCCTTATTTTAAAAAAATTAATATAGATGGTTTTATCAAAATTATTTCAAGTGAGATACACTTATAATAAGCTTTATTTTTAAAGAGAGAGAATACATATAAGGAGACATTTAATGTTATGGAGAGAAGGAAGTATGAAATAGGAAGATTAGTCTACCTGACTGCCACATGGGATAATTAGCCAATGTTACAGGTCTGATTCCTATGTGACTTAATTTTACTCAATTATATAACTATAGAAATGACTCCCCCACACAAGAGGGCTTATTGAGTATTGTGATAACAGCACACATGTGGTAATTGCCATACTGGGGGAAAAGCACCTGAAAGCACATATACAGAGAACAGATTGGTATTATAATCACAATCTTGGACATTAAGAGCAGCATAATTGCCTAGAGATTATGATTACATACACACACACATACAAACAAACATACACACATACCATGAATACATAGAGGGATTTAATTTTTCGTATTTGAGGAATACAGGAAGAAGTATACAGGAAATGATATAAATAAAAGGATATAATGAGATGTGCATATTTTAGAGGCATAATAAAGTTTATGGGTTAAAGAGTCTAAAGAGATAAGACTACCTGAAGGGAAGTACGAATGAGTTCAAGCAGTCACATTGAAAAATCTACAGCAAATGCTAGCCCAGACCAACACCCCAGGAGGTATTTGCAAGCAAATGGGATCATCCTAGGTGAAACTTTACTAGACTGGAGTCAGTAATCCACACTAATAAAAGGGAAACATGCAAATTGACCATCCCTCTGCTACGCCCACCAACCAATCAGGGCAAGTATGCAAATTAACCCAATAAAGATGGCGGCGGCCACGGAGCTGGAGGCTTGGGTTGCCTCTGGTGATGGAGGAAGCCAAGCTTCCTGCCCGCCCTGGCCGCTGCTGAAGGAGTGGCTGGGAGCATGGGTCAGGGGCGACCCAGGCTTCCAGCTGGCCCTGGCTGCCGCTCAAGGAGGGGCTGGGGGCCTGGGTTGCCAGGAACCCGGGGAGGCGGGGCGGGCCTAGAGACTTGGCTTCTCCGCTGCGGCTGGACCAAAGGCCTGGGTCCTGGGTGCCGGAGGAAAATAGATGCCAGCAGCCAGGGGAAGGAAGGCCTTTTGCATGAATCTTCATGCAATGAGCCTCTTGCTTAGATAATAAACATATGCTTTCACTTGAAACATTTAAATAACTACCCAAATTCTCTGCTTCAATTTTGTAAAGCTCAATCAGAAATAAGCTCAAAAACTGCAAAAACTGCTGTTTAGGTTACATTTCCTAATGGGAAAGGGAGCACATGCCTGAATGACCTAGTAGGTAATGTAAATTTGACTACAACAAAATGCATAGGGATCCAGAAACAGTTCATGTGGATCAACAAATGGAGCTGAGCCAAGGGATCTAGCGTTGACACTGTAATTTATAGGTGCTTATATCAGGGCTATGATCTCAGAATCCCCACGTGGAGAAGGGAAGGGAATCAATCATTTACTAAATTTGAAATATGGCAGCTTGGTGCAAACTAGATGATTTACATATATTATTTCCTTTAATAATATCTCACAATGATCTTATTGGGTAGAAATTATTCCTATTTTTATGTATGAGAGAAATAAGACTCAGAAGGGTTATGTAGCTTGCCCAAGGTCTCTCAGCTAGTTAAAAGTGAAGCAAGGTAAAGAGTATATTTGATGGCAAGTTCCTGCTGGTATACCTTACTTGCCTTTTCATTATTTTCTGACAGCCCCTGAATCCTCAAGAGGAATTAATGAATTCCTAGCATGAGCTGTGAACCATTTTGGTGAGGACCTCCTACTGTTTGAAATCAAGAGCTTCTGAATTTCTTCTAGAGGCAGTAATTTCTGCCTACTTTCAGGCAATTATCTAACTGTAAGTCAGAGACAGGGAGAAATACCTCTGCTGTGGTCAGTATTCTAAAAGAGACCACTGCTTCCAAGTGAGTTCCAACATCAAAGCTTAACGTTTCCTTGACTCGAATTACTTAAGTGTTTTCTGGAAAAACAAAGATCCAAGGTTAGAGATGCTAAAGTCTGCGATCATTTAATCTTGAATAAGAAAGCCTAGAGCTAGTGATCTAAAATAATATCCTAAGAAAACATAACCTTTCTATTGAAAGCTCATAGTTTTTCCATTGTTAACTAAAAGAGACGGGGAATTACAGCGAATGGTGCCAGAATATTTTAACCTGCTTTACAGTAGCTAGTACAATACCAAATGTGAAGCTGTAATTTATTCATGCAAAGCATTTCATAAGCAAAGAAAACGAATCAGAAGTGGCAGTCTTACATATATTATCCCCTGTTGTTATCCCAGGTATGCCTCTCACAAGAAACCAAAGGAAGATATTTATAATCAATAGAGCGCTTGTTCCTTAAAGGCCTTGTTTGCAAGTAGAAGCTGAGAATAGTAGAAATGCATTTATAGCTAAACCAGATGAAAACAAACAAACAAACAATACATACATGGACATCTAGGCACTTGCTTTAGAAGGATAATTTTTAATATTCTATTAAACAATAATCCATGAAGTTAATAATAAAGACCTAAATCAAAATTATAGCTTTGGGAATAGAAAACAAGGGATGGATTCAAGAGGACGTAGAAACAGCAAGTATTGTAGAGGTAAAGAATATAAGTTTAGTTTTGGCCATGTTAAATTTACTAGCAGCAAGCCCTGCCAGTGTGGCTCAGTGTTGAGCGTCGTCCCATGAACCAAGAGGTCACGGTTTGATTCCTAGTCAGGGCAAATGCCTGGGTTTCAGGTTTGATCTCAAGTGTGGGGTGTGCAGGAGGTGGCTGATAGATGTTTCTCTCTCACTGATGTTTCTATTTCTCTATCCCTCTCCGTCTCTCTCTCTCTAAAATAATAGAAACATATTTAAATATTTACTAGCAGCATCATTACATTTGGTGTATAAGTCTAGAGCTCAGGCAAGGTCTGGGCAAGTGATATGGATTTAGAAATCATTTAATAGCTAGCATTTGAAATCATTGGCATGCATGAGGTTATTTGAAGTGCATGTGCAAGATGTGAAAAGGACCAAAAACGAAAATGCTAAAGAAAGCTTATATTCAAGGAATGGACAAAGGCAGGCAAGCCTACAAAAAAGCCAATAAAGGAGACAATTATCTCATTGTTTCCCTGTCTCTTCTGCACTATACGTGAGATCCATGGGGCAAAAGTGTTTTATTCACCTTTGTCTATCCAGGACTTAACATAGTACCTACCATTTGGTAGATGCTTAATAAATATTTATTGAACAAAATGAATTATGTTTCTATATATGATGATATTTTTTAAACACCTACTTAAAGTGCCTAGGCCCTAGGAGGTTTAATTATAATACTCTCTTGCATGAAAAATTGAGTTTGATCTAACTCAAAGGTTGAATGCACACTTCATCTTCATGGGTGGAAGCACTTGACAAGAAATTTAACCATCCATGAAGAGTTTGCTAACTTATAAGTGACAACTGATTTGATGAACAAATGAAGGAGAAACAAGCACATGAAGAAAAAAGAGATTCCATCTGACAGCTTTTTTTGGTTTGTTTTTTCCCCTAGAAGAAACTTATAAATGGCCACTTTCAATTCCGTTTTTGTTTTTTTCTTCCTTAAAAAGACTAAAATTTCTGCTTAAATGACTTGGCATACTCTGAGATTTTTCTAAAAACTGCTGTTAGGGAAAACTCCCGTGAAATTCCAAGGTCAGAGATGGTTAATTTATGTTTCTAATAGGTAAAGTATTACTTAAAATTTTTTCCAACTTAAGTTTACATTTATATTTTCTGAATATGTCTTGCTGTTGATGGATATAAAAATATCTGAATATTCTACATTTAATAATAGCAAAAACCTATCCCATTAAAATTGATTTTGAAAACACTTAGTTAATTAATTCCTAACTAATTCCTTACTCTAGTGAGCTTCTAATCTTTAGATCCTTTAATGAGGATTAATAATAAACCAAAAGTTTAAGCCTACTGATATACATATTTAAAAGAACGCAAGTCAGAGATATAGGATTAGGGTGAATTATATAAAAAGAATTTTTGTCTAAGTACCATCAGTGAACAGAGCTAGAATCTGGCATTTAGAATTTCACTAGTATTAGGCCTCTTAATTTTAACATAATTTGTTTGGTTACCTATCGTTATTTTAAAAAATAAATATTTTTATTGATTTCAGAAAGGAAGAGAGAGGGAGAGATACCATTTGCAACGTCATGGATGGAACTGGAGAGCATTATGCTAAGTGAAATAAGCCAGTCAATGAAGGAAAAATACCACATGATCTCACTCATTCATGGATAATAGAGACCATTATAAACTTTTGAACAATAATAGATACAGAGGCAGAGCTGCCTCAAACAGATTGTCAAACTGCAGCAGGAAGGCCGGGGAGGGTTGCGGGGCAGGAGGTAGGGGGGTAAGAGATCAACTAAAGGACTTGTATGCATGCATAGAAGCATAACCAGTGGACATAAGACATTGGGGGATAGGGGAGGCTAGGGGACTGTCTAGGGCGGGGGGATAAAATGGACACATATGTAATACCCTTTGTAATACTTTAAGCAATAAACCCCCCCCCCCCAAAAAAAAAAAAAAAAAAAAAGAAACATCAATGATGAAAGAGAACCATTGATCAGCTACTTCTTGCACGCTCCCCACTGGGGATTAAGCCCACATCCTGGCATATGCCCTCACTGGGAATCTAGTCGTGACCTCCTAGTTCATAAGTTGATGCTCAACCACCAAGCCACTCTAGCCGAGGTCTGTCATGTAGTAAAAAGAATGGAATCTTGAGCCTTAGTCTTATTCCTTTTCAGCTGTTCTGAGTCTGAACTGCCTTGCAGAAAAATTAGGGTGTTTGTATAGATGCTCTCTAATGTTCATTGAAGTTAGAATATTTTATGATCTATGAATAAAGTATTTTTTAAAATCAATCCTATTGTGTTGTTTTTATCTGCATAACAAAAATAACTAAGAAACTGTATTTTATTGAGATTGCACTAAATATAACTTTCATGCTGAATTTTTAAGAAGGGGGTTGATTAAAAAGTGAAAACACTGGGGACACCACCTTTCCATTGTCCTTCCACAAACTGGTCTCAATGTGCTACTGAACTAAAGGGCAGAGAATAAGAAGATAGACGAAGCACAAAAACTGAGATCAGTCTGGTTGTCCAGTGATCCATGGATCATTTAATGTAGTTTTTACATTTAAAAACATATTTTCCACAAAGGAAAACATGATTACAAGACACTTTAGTTATCTTCCATTTCTAACAGAAAGGACATCAGGAAGACTCAGAGTTAACTATTTTCCTCACTCAGTGCTAACAGCCCTCTTTTTGGTTTATAGTATTAGTATTTTGATGAACAGGAGAAACACAGCTACTTTATTCATTTTTTTATTTTTATGAAAAAGGAAGCTTTATAGATGTTTTACTCTATATACAATTAAGGCTGATCGTAGAGTTGAGTAGAAATAAGAATTTAAAAGAATAATGATAATAACTGTGATAATAATTAATAACCTTTTCTTTCAGGAAACTGTTTATTAATGCTCTATGAATCTTACTTGGAGAAAAGTGAAAGGCAATGGACAAATATTATAGTACCTCGGTAGTTGATGATTTCTGTCCCAAGCACCGGAGTCATCTCCAGGACTGTGATGAAGGCTTTGTCCATAGATGTTAGAGGAAAAGGAGACATGCGGTGTCTTCTAGCCACCTTGGTGATATCAACAGCACTGTGACCTAAACAGGAAGATAATTAACTAAGAATATGATGCGGAAACACTGATTAAAGTGGGACTGGCTCATAAATATCAACAACCCTCGGTTTCTTATATACCCAAATGAAGAATACAAGGAGAGAAATTTTCTCTTGCCAAAATATAGCCTTCTTTGGTGGAACATTACATCAAGTTAACATTACCTCATGTGTCAAAACATGGTGAACTTTAAAGATAATACTGCCTAATTCTTTTTGTTTTTTTCTTAAATGTCTTTTTTTAATTAAAAACTTTTAATATTGACATTATTGCAGGTATTCCCCCTTTTATCCTCCTTTTCCCACCTCTACCCACTCCCCTCCCCCTCCCTTGGCTTTCACCATACTATTTAATTCTTAAATTTCTTAATTTTTTTTTATTGTTTAAAGTATTACAAATAGTAGTACATATGTCTCCTCCCCCTCCCCCCCATTTGCCTAATTCTTTTAAAAAAATATTTTTATTGATTTCAGAGAAGAAGGGAGAGGGAGAGATAGAAACATCAATGATCAGAATCATTGACTAGCTGCCTCATACATGCCCCACACTGGGGATTAAACCTTCAGCCCGGGCATGTGCCCTGATCGGGAATCGAACCATGATCTCTTGGTTCATAGGTTGATGTTCAACCACTGTACCACACCAGCTGGGCTGCCTAATCTTTTGTGCATGTTACTATTTGCCATGGCACTGGTCTAATTTAACTTACTCATCACAAGAACCTTATAGGAAGGCATCATTATTATCCTTATTTACAGATAAAGAAAGAGAGGTGTAGAGGGATTATATGTTTTGGTCTAAATCACAGAAGAGCCACAATTCAAGCCTAGGTAGCCTGGCTTCAGAGTCCACGTGCTTAATCACTACACTAAACTTTGAACATTTAATGTGCTAGTTAGTAAAATGCAATACCCAAACTTGATCTTATCTAGGATTTCATAGAAAATTTTCTTTCTTCTGAAAAGTCATAGAAAAAGGTTATTACTTAGCTACCCCCTATATAACCTCATCTAGTCTCATGAAATTAATGTCACCCATTCACTAAAATTCCTAATTTTATATCTCTAATCCCAACCTCTACTGGTGACTCTAGGATTGTAGGCCATGCAAATAGCAGTGGATAAGAATATATATATATTTCCTAACATAAATCATCCAACATGCATTTGGATATGTAACAGGCATTTCAAGCCTAAACTGTCCAAATCAAACTCTTGATTTCCCACCCTCCTAGCCTACCCAAACAATTCCTGTCCTCAGAAAATAGCAACTCTGTTCTTCCAGTTATTAGTCTAAAACGTTGGAGACATCCTTGATTTTTCTTTTTGTCAGAACCATATCTAAACTACCTTTGAAATACCTCTAGGATCTGATCATTACTCACCATCTCTACTACTGCCACAATGGCTGAAACTATCACTTATTTTCTGGGAAACTGAATAGCCTCCTAACCGGTCTCCCTGTTTCTATCCTTGTTCACTACAATTTATACTCCACAAAGTAGTTATAGTAATCCTTTTAAATTGTGAATTAGATTGTACTAATCTCTGCTCACACCCTCCAATGACTTTCCATTTCACTAAGAGTAAAAGCTTTGCTAAGGCTTACAAAGCCCAACATATTATGGCCCCAACTGTGCTCACCTATCATTTTCCCTCTTGTTCTCTGTGCTCTATCTATATTGGTTTCTTGTTTGTCCTTGAGCATGCTAAATGCATCTCTTTTCAGGGCCTTTGTATTTGCTGTTGTTGTTGTTTTTTAACTTGGACCTTTCTTCCCCAGATATGACTCCATTGATTCTTCATTTCTTTCAGGTCTTTGCTAAAATATCACCTCATCAGAGGGTCTTTGTTAAACATCCTATCCTATATAATAAAAGCCTAATATACTAAGTGTCCGGTTGTCCACTTGGCCATTCAACCAATCAAAGTGTAATATGCTAATGATAAGCTAAGGTCGCTCAACCACTTGCTATGACGTACACTGATCACCAGGGGGCAGATGCTCAATGCAGGAGCTGCTCCCTGGTGGTCAGTGTGCTCCCACAGGGGGAGTGCTGCTCAGCCAGAAGCTGGGCTCACGGCTGGCGAGTGCAGCGGTGGTGGCTGCACTCCCCACACACACAGACACCGAGTGCACGAATTTCATGCACCAGGCCTCTAGTATAGAATATTACCTATCGTAACTATTCTCCTTACCCTACTTTACTTTTCTTTATAGATATGTACATATATCTGAATATATGTATATATGTATGTGTGTATATATATATATATGAATATTTATAATATATACTTATATTTATTTGTGTTTTAGCCTTCTAAGGACAATGTAAGCTCCATGAGAGCAACAACTTTATCTTTTTGTTCAGTGTTGTTATTCCCAATACTTAGAACAGTATCTGGACCATATTAGGTAATAAAAATGAAATATTTGTTGAATTAATAAATTAATCATTTACTGACAAAAAAGAGACTTCTTAGAATACTATATCTCCATTCATAAATAACTTGACCTTTTCTTTGGAACTTTAAGGTTCTATAGCTCAAAAGGTAAACAGAAAAGGAATAACTGCAGATACTGTTGCTTGGCTATGCTAAATACTATCCACAACTCCCTTCTTCACTAGCCACCTTGCAGCTACAAGTGTTTATATGATATAGTTCTGGCCAAGGAGATGTAGGAAGTTCCTAGGGAAGGTTTCCCATTACAAATAAAAAGATAAATATATAAAGTTTTAAGAGGAGAAAGCTCTTGTCCTCCTACCTTCCTTCTACTTGGACACAGCGAGATACAGAAGGTGCTGTAGCAATTTTCAATCATGAGGATGAAAACCCATTCAGTAAGTATGGAAACACGAGAAGAAAAAAGAACCTGAACCTCTCTAGTGACAATGTTGAGCTGCTGACAAGTCTTCAGCTGCCTGCTTCCAGACTTTTGGTATATGAGACAAATAAACGCGCATCATTTTAATCTACTCTACAATGATGGTATATATCTCTCAATAGTCTGTTAGTTACTGGTTACTGTAATTTATTAAATTTAGTACAGTACTCTTACCCCAACCCAAGCCGTTGCCTCATACATGACTTAAAGGTACTGCCTCAAAGACTTTACATTCTAAGATAATGACGCTGCTATAAGTACGCAGAAAAAAGTACATAAAAAGATGATTATAATTATGATACTCCTTCCCATAAATAATCATACAATTAAAAATGTTTCAAAGCTTCAAGAACCTTAAAGTTTATTTAGTGCTGAATATGAACAATATTTTCTATTCAGAATTTTAGTGAATATTTAAAAAAAGATTATGTGTGATTTATCATTCACTTACAATTGAAATATAAATATTATTTATAACTCACTTTCACTGAAGTCCTGGTCTCATCATTCATATATCATAAAACATCTTACCACAACCAGTATAACTGGGGAGAATGGTGGAGATGCTTCTGCCTTTAACTCAGGTTTATAGATTTCAGATTTAATCTTTCCTAAGATAAGCTTTCTTTATGGTGCAAATTTTGTGTAATCTTACAAAAGCTGTCCTTTTAAAATGTTGTTCCTGAGGAGAAAACTGTACTTTTTAATTGTGCGGAGTTTATTTGTGGAATACGTGTTGTAACAGAATAGAATATTTCTTATTAAAAAGCAAGTCTGATTATCAGTGACACACACACACTGAACAAATATTTATCCAATGCATTTTATGAGTCAGGAACAGTTAGGGACTTGGGAAACACAGAGTAAGCTATACCCTGCTATGAAGAACATTACAGCTCAGCAGAAAGAACGGACATGTAAGTAGATAAAAAATAAAAGCAGGAGGTTATGAAACCATCTGATGGCTCAAACTACAGAAATAAGTAGTTTTCTCTCTCCGTGTCTTTTAATTGGAAATTGTAATGTGGGTATCTACCAGCCTGGAAAAATATTCCCCACCTTTAAAATAATTTGCTTCTTGTTTATATTTTTCTTATGGCACCAATCACTCTCCTTTTTATGTTAGAGGCATTTAAATATCTGCCTTCCCTATGTTAGTCGATTGTAAACTCCTTGAAGGCAGGATCTACTACGTCTTATTAATATCTGTATCATTTGCCATATTTAGAAGTGCTTTTCCTTATACTTACAGTAGTTACTGAATAAATACTTATATGTATGAATAACAAATCTTCCAAACAAAGTCAAGTTGGGAAGGGAAAGACTCAGTGATGCTTCCTCCTCTGCCCTTTTGCTTCTCTAAGCCCTCCAATATTTATAGAATCTCTGCTACAAAGTGATTGCTCACTGGATAAATAATACAAACTTTGATGCTAATGCCTTAATATTGGTCCCTGGCTACACTATTTGCATGTTATCACAGGGGCCTTCTGGATATATAGTAAATTAACTGAAAGAAATGTCTCAAAGGAGGAGTATTTTAATTCTCTGGCACATTAGCAGGTTTGTGTGTGTTCTTAACAAATATTTACTGAGTACATTCCATGTGCCAACAGGTGTCTTCCCACTTCAAGACCCACTCAAAATCACACTAAGAATAGTCAGCTACTTCACCAATAAAAAAAGTTTAACTTGATCCTATAAATATGAGAAAACAGTATTTGTAACTGACCTACACACAAGAATAAAGTTAATAAAATAGACAATAGCTGTTCTTTTTACGTAAAAAGAACTACTAAATAACATTGCACACCTAGTTGTGTTTTATCCTTACTATGTACAAGATGACTATCATATAAGATCCTGGGTAACAAAAAACTGTAGCCAAAATAAGTTTGAAAACCATTGATCTAGGTGACCCAGTGCTCTCATTTCCAAATCAAAAGTGAACAAACATTGCTCCAGGGACAGCACCAGGGACAGACACAAAGAGGCACCAGCAGCTGGAGGCCTAGGCTGACACAGCACTCACACGTACATAGGGGGGTCTCATGCAGGCTTCCCAAGGGCAGCCCATTTTTAGAAGGCATACATTTCCAAAGTAAATCTGGTAAGCAAATAGTTATGTTTCCTTTTGTGGTTTGTTTCCATTTTTAAGAGAAACATAATTCTAATAAAGACAATTGTTTTCTGATGTTGACACTTGATTTACAAGAAGCTTCAAAATGAGAGCAGAAAATTTAAGAATAGTTATCTCTGACTTCTCTTATTTTGCAACTTACAACCTCAAAAAGCACTTCTCTTTAGTCATTAGAGAACTCAATCAGGCAGGGAAAAGGATCAAGACATACTCTCTCCTAAACCCCAATCCTCTTCTTGATTCCGAGCCTAGCACAGGAATCTGATAGAAGAAAAAAAAATTGAGGGAAAAAAGCATGCAGTTTTGTGTCTTGAAGGTAAGATGGGTTATAGCCCATTCAGTGGTCCATAAACCCCACTTAGCCAGAAGGAGGAAATGAAGAAAAAAAAATATATTTTTTTAAAAAGTAAGAAGGTTACAATGAAAGGAAGTTTGGTGTTTGGATAGAGAAAATATCCAAAATTTAATAGAAAATCTGGATAGTTTTTTTCTATAAAGCAAAAACTATTTCATGGCCACAAATATATTCTGATTGCTACCTTACAAATGAATTCCAATGGTCACAAAGAGGATCTGTGAAGACATTAGCTCCATTAAACTCATATATATCACAATGCAAAACAAAACCAACATGTGAAAATATGCCCTACTGAGAAGATTATAGTGTTCAAGGGAATATTTATTTTAACTTACAATAGTAAAATTAACTGGTAATATATGGCTGTTAGTGCAAATTTTTAGGTGGGCTAGTGAGTTTGACAAAAATAAGCTATGAAACACTCTAGGATTTGGGATTTTTACTTGAGAGTGAGGGTAGGGATAAGAAACGGAAGTCTATACATCTTCCCCACTAATAACAAGCTTTCCAACTGAGCTAAGAGTAACAGCATGAATTATTATAAATTCTAACATGACAGCATTCTTCTACAATGGTTTAGTTTTCTGAACTAGATATGCAGGATTAAAGCAATTTTAAATTAGCCACGGATTAATGATCTAAAGATTTCTCTAAAAAGCCTAGATTTCCATAAGTAAACTGAACTTGTCTCATTTATATTTTCTGGCACATAAGTCTAGGGATGGGGTTGATTACATTAGTTCAGGATCTTTGCAGGTACTCAAAATGTATTATCTTCTATGCTGAAGCTGTAATTACTACAAACCCATCTAATAAAAAAGTAATATGCAAATTAACCATCACTTTGCAACAAAGATGGCAGCACCCATAGCAGGGGCAGGATGCTGGCGGCATCACCCCGCAATGTGAGCCCAGCGGGCATTGCTGTGGCGACCTGGAGCAGGCAAGTGCCCAGCAGGGCCTGCTGGCGGGTCACTGCAGGGACTCGCGAGCAGGCAAGCATGGCCTGCTTGCAGTCGCCATGGTGTGGAGCAGGCAGGCCCTGCAGAGAGCAGAGAACCACAGGGAGCGGGCCTAAGCCGTCAGTAGAACATCCCCTGAGGGCTCCCGGATTGGAGAGGGTGCAGGTCGGGTTAAGGGGCCCCCCTTTCCCCCCTCCCCCCTTTGCACGAATTTCGTGCAACAAGCCTCTAGTACAGTGATGGCGAACCTTTTGAGCTCGGCGTGTCAGCATTTTGAAAAACCCTAACTTAACTCTGGTGCCGTGTCACATATAGAAATTTTTTGATATTTGCAACCATAGTAAAACAAAGACTTACATTTTTGATATTTATTTTATATATTTAAATGCCATTTAACAAAGAAAAATCAACCAAAAAAATGAGTTCGCGTGTCAGAGGTGTCATAGGTTCGCCATCACTGCTCTAGTACTAGGGACTTTGGTAAGTCAAAGAATGTGTGGTTTAGGTATACAAAGCATTTAGTCTTTCATGTAAATCTCTCAAATTAAGTGAAATCAGGTATGAAGCTCTCAGGAAACACTGGTAACAGTAGTGTTCTAAAGCTTAGGACTACAGGACACTTTGCATATTTGAAAATAATTTCTTGTATTGTTTCAATAATAGTTTTATGTCTTCTATTTGTTTATTCAAAATAATGAGACTTACAACATTCTGATAAAACCTAGAAACCATGGCTGAAAGAACTGTGTTATTTTTTTTAGAGTTGTATGGTATTGAGCATAGACACATAACAGTGTAGTGACAGGCAGAGGGAAAGGGAAGTGGGGAATAGGTGGAGGTGGGCAAGGTGGGGGAAAGGGAAACAGAAAGAGACTGTCTGAAGTGATGGCCGCATGATACAGTTTGCAGATGTTTTACTGACCTGTATATTTGAAAATTGTACAGTTTTGTGAACCAGAGTTACTCCAATAAATTCAATTAAGAAAAGAAATATTAAAGCAAAGTATTCTTGGAAATTTTATGCATCAAGATTATAAAACAGGGCATTGTTGTCACAAAATGTGTGCTCTATAATTTATATGCTAGGTTCATTATCACCCACAAGATAAAACTCAAATTACTTAGAATAATATATAAAATCTTTTCTTGCTTCCTTTTCAGACTCATCATTCATTACTCCATCACTCACAAAATTGTTTCCACTGTAGATATTAGAATATACCACACTATTTCATATTTTCCTGTCTTAGCACATTACGTTATTTTTGACTAGAATAAATTTTCTTTCATCTTTTTATTTTCATGTGAAGTTATTCTTCCTTCACAACTTTTTTTTTTTTTTTTGTAAGGAAGTACTCAATAATGATAGGAACATGCCGAAAGGATCTTGGAGTCAACTTGAAAAGACTCCCTTTGGCTAAACCTGGGAAAACTTAATCAAAATCACTTAGGAGAGCAACAGATTATATAATCTACTAGTGGCCTGGTGCACAAAATTCATGCACCGGGGATGGGGGGGGGGTGTCCCTCAGTCCAGCTTGCACCCTCTCCAATCTGGGAGCCCTCTTGCAATCATGGACTGCTGGCTCCTAACTGCTCACCTGCCTGTCTGCCTGATCTCCCCTAACCACTTTGCATGCCAGCCTGCTTGCCCCCAACTGCTCCCCCAGCCAGCCTTCTCACCCTCAACTGCACCCCCATGCCGGCCTGATCACCCCCAACTCCCACCCCCACCCGCCGGCCTGCTCGCCCCCAACCGCCCTCCCCTGCTGGCCTGATTGCCCCTAACCACCTCTGTGACAGCCCTGCCACCATGGCTTTGTCCAGAAGGTCTCCCAGAAGGTCTCCCAGTCTGATTAGCACATTACTCTGTTATTAGTATATTTGTTGTCCTTCCGGACAAAGCCACGGTGGCGGGAGCAGAGACAGAGGCAGTTAGGGGCGATCAGGCCGGCAGGGGAAGGTGGTTAGGGGTGATTGGGCCAGCAGGCAGAGGGGTTAGGGGTGATCAGGCAGGCAGGCAGAGGGGTTAGCGGCGATCAGGCAGGCAGGCAGAGTGGTTAGGGGGATCAGGCAGGCAGGCAGGCAGGCGAGTGATTAGGAGCCAGCGGTCCCGGATTGCGAGAGGGATGTCCGACTGCTGGTTTAATTTCGTGCACCGGGCCTCTAGTCCTATATAATAAAAGCCTAATATGCTAAGTATCCGGTTGACTGGTCAGTCATTCAACCAATCAAAGCATAATATGTGCACCGACCACCTGGGAGCAGACGCTCTGACTGGTAGGTTAGCTTGCTACTGAGGTCTGGCCAATCTGGACTGAGTGAGATGGCTGGGCATGCCCTGGATCCCCCCCACAGTCCCTCCCTGGTTCGCCAACCTCCCGTGTCTCTCCCTGGCTCCAGTGGGGTTCCTCAGCCTGGCCTGCACCCTCTCGCAATCCAGGACCCCTCGGGGGATGTCGGAGAGCCGGTTTCTGCCTGATCCCCCAGGCCAGGCTGAGGGACCCCACTGGTGCACTAATTCGGGCACTGAGCCTCTAGTTGTGAATAATGCTACAATGAATATGGGTGTGCAAATACCTCATTCATATTTTGTTTACAATTCTCTTGGATATATATTCAGAAGTGGGATTGCTGGAGCATATGAGAGTTTCATTGTTAAGTTTTTGAGGAATTGGCTTACAGTTTTCCCTAGTTGCACCATTTTACAATCTCACCAACAGTATACAAGTGTTCCAATTTCTCCACATTCTCACCAACACTTGTTATTTGTTTTTTGATAGTGGCCATCCTAATGGGTTTTGTTTTGATTTGCATTTCCCTTATGTTTAGTGATGTTAAGCATGTTTTCATATGCTTTTTGGCATTTGTAGATCTTCTTTGGAGAAATGTCTATTCAAGTTTTTGCCCATTTTTAAATTGTTTTGTTTGTTTGTTATTAAGAAGTGTTCCCTCTTCTTCAAACTCTTGTCAGAATTTGAGAAGAACTGGCTATAATTCTATGACAGAATTTAATAGTGAAAGCCTCTAGTCCTGGGCTCTTCGTTAGGAGGCTTTGATTACTGATTCAAACTGCATTTCTTCTAGGTTGCTTAATTTGTTGACATAAAAGTATTCATAGTAGTCTCATAATTCCTTTTATTTTTGTGGCATCAGTTGTAGTATTTCTTCATATTTAATTTTAATTATTGAGTCTCCTTTCTTTTATTCTTAGTCTAGCTAAGGGTCTGTGAAATTAGTTGATGTTTTTAAAAAATCCAACTTAGTTTTGTTGATTTTTTCTATTTTTTAAGTCTTTATTTCATTTATTTTTGCTTTAATCTTTATTATCTCATGCTAAAACTTCAATCATATAGAAAAACTATACTTTTACATCTTTCCGCTCCTACTTTGTTAATTATGTTACAAATTACATCTTTATATATTGTGTATGTAGTAACATAGTCTTATAGTGTTTTTATGTTTTTGTCTTTTAAAAATCTATGACATAATTAAAGGTGCTTTATGTAACACCATTACAATATTATAGAAGTCTGTATTTGTCTATATAGTATCTACCTTTACTGGTGAGTTACATATTTTAATATGCTTTTGTGTTGCTGTTTACTGTCATTTTATTTCAACTTGTAAGACTGTCATTAGCATTTTTGGTAAGACAGGTCTAGTGCTGATAAACTTGTCAGCTTTTGCTTATCTACAAAAGTACTTATTTATTCTTTTTTTTTTTTTTAAATATATTTTATTGATTTTTTACAGAGAGGAAGGGAGAGAGATAGAGAGTTAGAAACATCGATGAGAGAGAAACATCGATCAGCTGCCTCCTGCACATCTCCCACTGGGGATATGCCCGCAACCCAGGTACATGCCCTTGACCAGAATCGAACCTGGGACCCTTCAGTCCGCAGGCCGACGCTCTATCCACTGAGCCAAACCGGTTTCGGCAATTCTTAATTTTTGAATAACAGCTTTGTTGGACATAGTGCACTTGGTTGGCTGAATTTTTCTTTAAGCACTTTGAATATATCATCCCACTCCCTTCTGGAAAGTATCTTGCTGAAAAAGACACTGATAACCTTATGAAAGCTCCCTTACACATGACGAGTTGCTTTTCTCTTGCTGCTTTCAAAATCTTCTCTTTATATTTGACTTTTGACAGTTTAATTCTCTTATGTTTTAGTGTGGGCCTCTATGGATTCATCTTAATTGAAATACTTTGAGCTTCTTGAATTTTGATGTCCATTTCTTTCCTCAGATTTGAGAAAATTTCAGCCATTATTTCTTCAGATCGTTCTCTATACCTTTTTCTCTCTTCTCTCCCTTATCAGAATTTATCTGAAAAGTCCCTTAAGCTTTCTTCACTTCTCTTCATTTCTTTTAAATTTTTTATTATCTTTTATTTATTTTCTTTTTGCTCCTCTGACTTGATAATTTCACATGATCTTTTTTCCAAGTTCTTTCTTCTGCTTGATTAAGTCTGACTGAATGTCTCCAGGAAATTTTTCTGTTCAGTTATTATAGTATTCAGTTCCAGGATTTCTGTATGGTTCTTTTCTTTACAGTTTCCAACTCTTTGTTGAGATTCCCATTTTGTTCATGCATAGTTCCTGATTTTGCATAGTTGTCTGTGTTCTCCTGTAGCTTCAAAAAAAATTACTTTGAATTATTTGTGAAGAAATTTGTAGATTTCTCTTTCTTTAGAGTTTGTTTCTGGAAATTTATATTTTTCATTTGATTGGGCTATGATTCCCTGTTTCCTCATGTGCCTTGTAATTTTTTTTGCTGAGTTTACCCATTTGGAAAAAATAGTTACATCTCCTAGTCTTCATAAACTGGTTTCATATAAAGAAAGACTTTCACCAATCAGCCCGACTAGAGGTTCTGGGGGCCTATGAAAATTTTTTCTGTTGGCTGTGTGTATAATTTCCTAACCAAAGATTTGCCCAATTTATTTTTTCAGGAGCCCACAATCTCTTACTCCTTTAGGTGCTGCAGCTGCAGGCCCCTCTTCATTCCTTTATTCTCAGTGGCCCCCTGGCATCAAAAGCATGCTGGCTCACATGCCTCGAGTCAGCTGAGATAGAAACCAGTTCTTTGGGCAACCTCCCCAAAAAACCTGAATCCTGGGACATATGCTCTACTTTTTTCCCTTCTTCCCAAGGAAGAAGCAGTGAGTTGAGTGCCTTTTTCCCATTTCACTGAGCCATGGCAGCCTCTACACCACTTCAGGCTCTCAAGCAGTCAATACCCTCCTTTGCTTTAGTGGCCCCAGGCACCAAACTATGGCAGTCAGGCAAGACAGAAACCAGTTCCTTAGGCAGCCTTCTGAACACGTGAACTGTTGAGAGAGAAAATGGAATGTGCATCCATTCTCCCTTCAGCGACAGGCTGCAAGCCAGGCATTCTCTGCTGATCACGGTGACCTGTGCTGGTTTGGTGGAGGAGAGATCACAGGTAAAATGAAAAGGCTCTTCTTCCCATTTTAATGCAGCTGTTCTTGGCTTTGTGCTCACCTGGGGTATTGCAACTTATTAACTGGTTTCTGGATTTCTCATAAAGGTATTTTGGTCCGTATGTTGTTTTCAAGTTGTGTCTCCGTGGAATAGAGGGGGGGAACATACTATTCCACGATCTATTAATGTTTTTAGCTATACCAATATACAATATTGACAATGAGGAGGCTGAAAAGGGTGACTGGCCCAGCTGGCGTGGTTCAGTGGTTGGGTGTTGACCTATGAACTTGGAGGTCAGGGTTTGATTCCTGGTCAGGGCACATACCTAAGTTGCAGGCTTGATCCCCTGCAATGTGGGGGCATGTAGGAGGCAGCCGATCAATGATTCTCTCTCATCGATGATGTTTCTATCTCTCTATCCTTCTCTCCTCCTCTCTGAAATCAATAAAAATATATTTAAAAAAAAGGTTGACTGAAAGTGATAAATGAATCACAATTTTTTATGTTAAAAAAAGTGATAATCTAGGAAAATAAGACAAGTGAGATACAATTTAAATCAAAGATAAATACTATGTATGAAATTAGTAAATTTCATAAATAAATGAGAACTTGGTAATTAAACTATATGAGGGTATATGAAAGATATAGTTGACTTATTTAGGATATTAGATGAGAAAGTTAAGAAGGGTCGTGTTTATAAATGGTATCTCACTAAATTCTTATGGAAGTGAACTGCTAATTGTCTTTAGTTGTCTAAAGAAAATTTGGATAAGTGATGATAAATTGCAGTTGTATAATTCAGTAAGTGCCAATTAAGATGGTAAGGGATTAGATTATAGCAGAAAAGAATTAGGAAAATTATTCTAAAAATAAGACTACAAAAATTTATCATACTTCTTCAAGAACTATTTCATAATTCTTTTTACTGAGAATCATAAAGAAAAGAACGTCATGTTTTTAGGAGCAAGGTATAAGAAAATTAACTAGAAGACTTATTTATCTAGGACAGATTAAAGGGCATAAAAAAGTATGATAAAATACTCCAGGCAAGAGGTAGTTATTGGTCCTGAATCTGGGTGGCAGAATGTATATAAGGGCAGAATGAAAACATCATATAATTTGAAGAAAAGGAGCACTTAAAAAAATAGTATTGGTAAGAAGGACATTTTTGATAATGTTTATTATTTTCCCTCTCAGTTTCAACTCTGATTTCTTACTTGAATGTTCTACTGTTCCTTGCCTGCTCTACTTGCCCAACATTTTCTTCTCATTTATTTACATACTCACACATTGAACCCATTTAGTGAGGGACAGTTACTGTGCTAGATCCTGGGAATAGTACCAGTGAATAAGATAAGAGGGACCTGTAAGGAGCTTAGGGTGGAGTGGAGGAAACAGGAAAGTGCTATACTGTAAAAGAGGCTTGCAATAAAGTATGAAAACTACAGAGCACTAAAGAAGAACATAGGAGGGATATTTTACTCCGAGTTGGGCAGTAACGGAAAGCCTATGAGAAGAAATATAGAATAAGTAGCAGTTATTCAGGAGAAGAGATGGGAGAACAACATCTTTCAAAAGAGGGAACTACTTTTGTAAATTGAAAGTTTCACATGGCTGGAATACTAAATTTAATGGGAATGATAGAAGTAAAACTAGAGGTAAGCAGAAACTAGATTGTAAGCAATTTTAAGGAGTTGAGACTTTAAGAACAATGAGAAGCTATTAAAAAGTGAATAAAAGTCATTAAATGAGTATGAAAGGTTTAGGTTTGCATTTTAGAAAGATAAAAATGGTTGAAGGAAGAGGGATAGGAAAACACTGTAAAGATTTTGGGTTTGGACAACTAGGTGGACAGTGATGTCATTTTTTGAGATATGTTAAGAATATGAGATATGAGATTATATATTTGGTTTTGGTGATGTTGAATATGAGGAAATTGTGGAGTATCCAAGAAGAGATCTACAAAGAGATCTACAATAGATTATTGGAAATATAACTGAAACTTAGGGAAAAGATAAACTTACTGAAGCTTTGTGAGTGTGTGACTTTACTCATGTACAATGTGAAGTGTGAATGCAAGGTCTTGAGAAAACTCTGAATAACAGTGATATTGAACGAATGGACTAAAAGTAGAAGTCATCAAAGAAGCTGTGAAACAGGTAGAATAAAATGTTCCCCCAAATTGCTCGATTGAGTTAAGCCCGGCAATTATCAATAGGTAGCTATAAAACAATGGTCCAGGAATCACCCTGACTTCTTTTAAGTTTGTTTTTTAGATCTAAAAACAAGCCACAAACCCCAGAAACAAACTCAATACCTAGTTGGGAAAGTCCCTTCCTGCATCCCATAGTAAGTGCTGCATAATCTCAGAACACTTAGCTTTGTTGATGTATACCTGGACATCAGTGTTCCAAAAAAGAAAAAAAAAAACAGACAACCTATACTGTGATTGGTTAATGCCAACAACTTCTGTGTTCCCAAGGAATAAAAACCCCAATACACCACAGTTGGGGTGAGAAATCTGAGGCTCTATCTCAGTGTTCTAGTCCTCTGCAGAGCCTAAATAAACTTGCCTTTGCTTTTATCACTGTCCTTGGTCTTAATTCTTTTGTGTGTGTGTGTTTTTTTTTTATATTTTATTGATTTTTTGTAGAGAGGAAGGGAGAGGGATACAGACTTAGAAACATCGATGAGAGAGAAACATCGATTCAGCTGCCTCCGGTACGCCCCCCACTGGGGATGTGCCCGCAACCCCAGTACATGCCCTTGACCGGAATCGAACCTGGGACCCTTCAGTTCGCAGGCCGACGCTCTATCCGCTGAGCTAAACCGGTTAGGGCAAGTCTTAATTCTTTTATATCAGGAGACAAGAATCCAAACTCATTTGTAACAGCTGGAGAAAAAGGAAACCGATAGTTTAAAAGAAGAGAACAAAACCAAGGAAGGTAGGTAATTGTTTCAAGGAGAGAGTGATTGATTAAAAGTAGCATCTAGCCCGGCTGGTGTGGTTCAGTGGTTGAGTATCGACCTATGAACCAGGCAGTCTTGGTTTTATTTCTGGTCAGGACACATGCCAAGGTTCCTGGCTCAATCCCCAATAGGGGGCATACAGGAGGCAGCCAATCAATGAATCTCTTGTCATTGATATTTCTATTTCTCTCTTACTCTCTGAAATCAATAAAAATATATTAAAAAAATAAAAGTAGTATCCAACCTTGACCAGTCTTCTTTTAGGCTTTTCTTTTTCACTTATATTCTAATGAGAGGCCCAGTGCACAAAATTTGTGCCCGGGGGAGGGGGATCCCTCAGCCTGGCCTGCGTCCTCTCACAATCTGGAACCCCTCGGGGGATGTAGGGCCTAAACTGGCAGTCGCACATCCCTCTTGCTATCCAGGGTGCTGCATGCACCAGTGACCATACTTTTCATACAGGTGAAATGCATTGTGCTGTTGTATGGGCAGCTACATTTTTTTGGCCTGATTATAAAAAGTAGTACATAACATGATCCTTCTGAGGCAGTAGTACCATTTTCCCCATCTTAAAGGTAGAAAAACTGAAGCAGAGAGAAGTTAAGTAATTGGTTTTGTCACACAGTTATAAGTGTCAGAATCAGGGCTGACCACGAAATGTGCAAGCCAGAGTCCATGCACGTCATTGATGCATCATCCTGTTTTTTCAGTGTTAGAGTAGCCTTGCCAGGCTTTAATTTTTAAATCTAAGAGACTGTTCCCAATATATAGGGCAGGGTCTCGAGGCCTGGCCAGCGATCAGGGCCATCTGTGGGGCAACCGATGGGCGGGGTGATCGGGGGGGCCCTGGTGGCACCTGCCTTGGCTGGCGGCCTGGCGCCGCTTGCTGGCCACCCCTCCTCCCCACCCCCCATTGCTGCTGCTGGTCACTTCCCTCCTGGTTGGAGGCAGCTCCTGCATTGAGTGTCTGCCCCCCAGTGGCCAGTGCATGTCATGGCGACCAGTCGTGCCACTGTTTGGTCAATTTGCATATTAGGGTTTTATTATATAGGATAATAGCTATGTACCCACCCATTGTCTTAAAACTAATTTCCCAGAGGTAGCAGCCAGATTATCTGATAAATTCATCTAAGATTAATGAATTCTAAATGCTTAATTTGTTACCCCAACCAGTTAACAGACTTTCATTGAAGTAGTTTTTTAAAAGACAATGCCTTTGTGCTAAAGAACAATTGTTATAACAATAATAGTAATACTAGTAGTACTAGTAGTAATAACTGTAATAGCAGCTACCATTTACTCATTTACTGAATATTACTAGTATACACCAAGCACTTTAGCTGTTTAATCCGTACAACAATCCACGAGGCAGATACAATTCTCATTTGATAGAAAAGAAACCGAGACATAGAGATAATGAGCACTTGCCCAAGTTCATACAGCTAGTAACTAGAGAAACCAAGATTTGAACATACGTAGTTTAAACCTACAGCACATTTTCTTTTATAAGGTGAGACACTGAGGATAGTTTGAGACTTGCAGATTTTTCATGGTACCTCAAAATATGTTAAAACTGCAATCACTTGTTTTGCTTATGTATAAACCTGAATTTGAACAATTTAGAGGATATAGGCTTATTAAAACACAATTTGCTTATTGAAAATTGTTTTATTGCTTCCTTAAATTAGAATTGACACTTGGGACCTATAATATTTTAATACTAAGGAGTTTTAATGGACTGCATCTGTCATTAGAGATAATATTTATCAAACCTGATGGTAGTGAGGTGATACGGTTTCTTAAAGTTATTTAAGATCACAATTGTTAAAATAATGACAGCAAAAATGGAATATCTAACCTGGCCTGTGTTGTTCAGTGGTCAGAGCGTCAGCTTACATACCAAAGGGTCTTGGGTTTGATTCCAGATCAAGAGCATGTACCTGGAATGCAGCCTTGATTTTGTGGTATGTGTGGGAGGAAACCAATTGATGTATGTCTCTAACATTTAAGTCTTTATCTTTCTCTCTCTCTCCCTCTCTCCTCCCTCCCAATCCCTCTAAAAAAATCATTGGAAAAAATATCCTCCATGAGGATTAACAACAACAAAAAGGGAATATCTGACATTTATATATGGGTATTAAAAGTATGTGAACAAGAAGGAGATATAAGTAAGGTTATAAGTAAATAAGTCATTATCTAGTAATTTTAAAGTTTAATCACATTTCTGAAAACTTTAGAATATTGGAGTATTAAGATCAATGGAAAGAATTCTAAAACCCACAAAGTTCATTTTTTTTAGCATAAGGCTAGCAAACTTTTACAAATCTATATATATAAAAGCCTAAGTGACTGTTATGATGGAACAACTGGAACAATTGGTTGCTATGATATGCACTGACCACCAGGGGGCAGACTGACCAACGCAGGAGCCGATTGCCAATGGGGCCTGCTGGCCAACCTCCTGGTCCCTCCCTCTGGCTGGCAGGCCCTGATTGGCCCGCCGCCTGCCCGCCGCAGTGGCAGTTGGCCCCTCCCCCTGGCCAGCAGGCCCTGATCACCTGATTGGGGCCTGCTGGCCAACCTCTTAGTGTCCCCCGCTGGCCAGCAGGTCCCAATCACCCAATCAGGATCGGGACCCAGGTTGGGATGAGGAACTAGGGGTGGGTGGTGGCGGACACGGGTGGCGAGGGAAGGGGGGGGGGTGGCGGGGAACTGTGTGGTAGTGGCACAGGGGTGGAGAGGGAAGGGGAGGTGGGGAGGCAGGGAACCTGATCAGCTCTGATCACCGGCCAGGACTAGGGACCACACCCATGCACGAATTTCATGCACCGGCCTCTAGTAAAGTATAAAAAGGTAAAGCTTCACAAAGTTAGGACCTACAGATAAACTAACATACCTAACATTTTTCATTTCATTTAATAGATGAATAACATTTATCTTTTCTGCATCCCACTAAAATCTGTTCTATTATGTAATGAATCCCTCCAATAAAATAATAATGTCTTCAAATAAACATGTCTTTAAGGTAAAATTATTTTAAAATTAAAAGCCCACTAGAAACATGGGATGAATGTGCTAGTCTTTGACAAAACAATTTGTGAGAAAGTAGTTGTTTGAAAAGAAGAGCAATGCTAAATCAGTTTCAAAAGAAAGCCCTGGGAAATCCCTTACTTTAGTACTACTCAACTGAATCATTATTCCAGTTTCTTGCTGTACAAGTAGTAAAATCTCTTAATGTATTCACAGGAGAGAGTCAGTTTGTCTTTATATAACTCAAAATCCAACACCACTATTTTATTTATAGTTTATTCAAATAAGAATCTCCAGAAATTAGCATAGAATTCTACACATCCTATCTAATAATAGACAAATAGGGTAATTAACCGTACCTCCGACATGCTTCCCATTGGCTAATCAGGGTGATATGCAAATTAACTGCCAACCAAGATGGCGGTTAATCTGCATACGTAGGCGCCAAGCCATGGACTGAGGCTTTAGGCCTGGGTCAGGGAGGAGCCAGCCAGTGATCCTTGATGGTGGTGGCAGCCGGGAACCGGGGCGGAGCCAGCCAGCGATCGTTGAATGCGGCGGGGAGCTGGGGGTGCCCTGGCCCAGGGTTAATGACTCGCCAGAGGCGTTAGGCCTGGGCAGGGGCCAAACCGGCAATTGGTGTGAACTACAGAGGAAACACCTTTTCTGACTGCTGATTGGTTAAGCTCCCTGTATGCCACTGGTAATATTCTTAGTAACTTGGGTAATAAGAGTCCAAATAGGTGATCTAGGGTTTTTTTACCACATTCTTTGAGAAAAAAAGGAAGGTCCGCTGCTGGAGGGCTAAGAAATGTCATATCCTGCCCTAGCTGGTTTGGCTCAGTGGATAATGCCTTGGCCTGCCGATGGCAGGGTCTGGGTTCAATTCTGACCAAGGGCATGTACCTAGGTTGCAGGCTCCTCCCTGGCCCGGGGCCCAGGTCAGGGCTCATGCGGGAGGCAACCAATCAAAGTGTTCCTCTCACTTTGACGTTTCTCTCTGTCTTTCCCTTTCTCTTCCACATTCTCTAAAAATCAATGGAAACATATCCTCAGGTGAGGATAAAGAAAGGAAGAAAGAAAGAAAGAAATGTCATATCCTATGAAAGACACTTCTTGAAAATGCCTAAAGAAAGTTGTCATTTTTTCATGGTAAAGGGACTGGAGTCCATGTTGATGAAAACACCTTTGCGGCTGTGGTGACTGGCAGTGGCTGCAACAGTGCAGTGATGGGGCTGGTGCCTTCCCCTGATCAGCCCGGTCGCCTTCCACAAAGGGAGGCCAGTCTGTGGTTTAGGCCCGCTCCCCAAGGGGAGCAGGGAGCAGGTAGTAGGACATCCCCTAGGGCTCCCAGTATGTGATAGGGGGCAAGCTGGGCTGAGGGACCTCCCTCCAGTGCACAAATTTTTGTGCACCGGGCCTCTAGCAGTTAAATAAAGCAGGATGCCTTTTCACCAAGTTAGGGTGCAGATAAATTATTTTGCACCCTGGGGATATTTCTGGCTAGATAATTACTGTTAGCTATTATATTAGATTGAGAATTGAAACATGGCTTTACTATTCTACTGTCTTCATCAGCATAACTTTAGTAATCCAGAAAACTCTTGCTTAGGAAGATAAAACTTACAAATTACTATTCATTCTACGAACTTCCTCAAAGACCCATTGACTATTAGACAGTATCAAAGGCAGTGTACACACCAATACCTTTCTAAGCCCTCACCCCCAAATCTTTGCAAGGAGGCATTCTGGGTACTGCTTAGTGCAGAGCTCCTTCCCAGGAATTGAGGTGCACTGTGGGCACAGGGTCCTCGCCTCTACTGCTGGCCACAGGGTAGCCTCTTGCAGGACTGGCGATTGGAATGGCCTGCCTGGCGCTGGGGCTTGGCTGAAGTGGATGGAGAGGCAAATGGGGAGAGGTGCCTAGAGTCTGATACAACAGACCACATTAGTCCTAAGTTTGGCATTGATACATTGGTTTCACTTCTGAGGCAAGAAAATGTGTGATAAAAATTCCTCCAGAGATGAAATATACAGATTACTTTGTGACTTGGAGTGGAATCTCCACATGCCATGTGAAAATGCACAAATTGGCATAGAACATAAAAGTGAGTGCAAAAGTGAGCCTCATGTTAAGATCCAAAGAAATAGAGATTAGAGGACTTAATATTAAGATAACAATACTACCCAAAGCAATCCATGGTTTTATTGTAATATCTATCAAAATTCTAAAGGCTTTTTTTTTCTTCCAAGAAATAGAAAAGCCAATCTTCAAATTCAGATGAAATGGCAAATCAATATAGAAAAAGAACAAAGTTGGAAGACTCTCACTTACTAATTTTAAAACTTACTTACAAAGTTACAGTAATCAAAACAGGGTGAGATTGGCATAAGGATAGACATATAGATCAACAGAATAGAAATGACAGTCCAGAAATAAACTGATACACCTATAGTAAATAGATTTTGACAAGTATGCTAATACCAATCTCTTCAACAAATGGCATTGAGACAACTGAATACCTATAAGCAAAAGAAATTAAGTTGGATCCCTTCCTCACATACATCAAACTTAAATTGTACCACTGCAATACAATCTCTTCATTGCAGTAAAAAAAACTACTCATTGGTGGGTATCTCTAATAATTCTCTGTCGTGTCCTTCATAACTGTCACCCTCAGAAGTTTAACATAGAAACAGTTTTTCCTCCTCTGTAATATTCCTGCTAACTTGATAGGCAGAATGTACTATATAAATGGAATTGATACTGGTAGATGAAATGTTCTCCTGATGTTTTCCTTCCTTGAAATCCCCAAAGACTCCCCTGTTTGTAATGAGATTATAGCTAATTTGAATATTGAAGATCTCCAGGAGATCAACCCCAAATTGAAGATCTCTAAAAGATGCCAGACCTTTTACACTTTGTGGGCAAAATTTCAACAAACAGGAGAATTACTGCGATTGAACCCAGTAAGATTCAAATCAGGCCATCTAAACCTCTATCTACTCCTATGTGCAAAATACTCTTTTATTATCTTCATTTTGCAGATGAGGAAACTGAGGTAGTAGATGAAGTACTTACTGCAAGGAGCTTCTTCAAGAACCCATTTTAGACAATCAGTTTCTTTTCTAAGAAAAAACACAGCACCAGTTCCTAGATTGTTAGATAACTTAATTTTTAAAAAGTAGGAAAATTGGGCCTTAATGCAACAATCAAATTCTTGATCACTCAAGGGAAATTCTGTATTTCTTTCTTCCTTTCTCAAGCCTCTTTACTTCAAGCTTTACAAAAGGCCCTATAAGTAGGGAAGGTGCTACATGCTATGATTCAGAGAATAACGGATGAGTTACATAATTCCCCCAAGGCTAAATAACTCATTATTTGAAAGTTTCATGAAATTACAATGACAGTGCCTTAGCTGCTTTAGATATAATATTGTCTTCTTATGGAATAACATGTGCTGATATTGGGTAAGAATGTGCTGCTTATACGCCTGTAGACTTCTCTGGGATCACTGTTATTACTAAAAACAACCAGCATGCAAATAAAGAAGTCAGAAAATTAGGTAGTTTGACTAATAACCCTATATCTTATTCTGAAGACTCCTCAGAGTGAGAAAGAGATTTATTCTCTTGGCTTAATTTTGTTTTTGTCCCCTCACCCCCAGTTTTATTGAGATGTATTGACATAGAGCACTGTGTAAGTTTAAGGTGTACAGCATTATAATTTGACTTTCACATATTGTGAAATGATTACCACAGTTAGTTAACATTATTATCTTACATAGATACAAATATTATTTTTCTTGTAATATGAACTCTACTGCCTTAACAACTTTCAAGTACACTACACAGCAGTGTTAATTATAGTGTCATGTTGTATATTACATCTCCAATACTTATTTATCTTATACCTGGGAGTTTGTACTTTTTGACTACCTTCATCCAATTCCCAACCCAACACCTCTGGACCTCTGGTAACCACAAATGATCAATTTTCTATGAGTTTGTTTTTATTCTACATATGAGATCATACAGAATTTACCTTGCTCTATCTGACTTATTTCACTTATCATGATGCCCTCAAGGTCTATCTATGTTGTTGCAAATGGCAAGATTTCCTCCTTTTTTATGGCTGAATAATATCTATCTATCTATCTATCTATCTATCTATCTATCTATCTATCTATCTATCTATCTATCTCATTACTTCTTTATCCATTCATTCATTGAGGGACACTTAGGTCCAAAGCTGCTATGACCATGGGGGTTGCAGCTATCTTTTCGAGATACTGATTTTGTTTCCTTTGGATAAATACCCAGAAGTAGAATTGCTAATATACAGTATTTCAATTTTTATTTTTTTGAGGAAACTCCATACTATTTTCCTTAGTGGCTGTGCCAATTTACAATCCCACCAACAGCGGGCCAGGATTCACTTTTCTCCACTCCTTGCCAGCATTTGTTATCTCTTGTTTTTCTGAAGACAGCCATCTTAACAGGCATGAAGTGAAAGCTCATTGTGGTTTTGATTTGTATTTTCCTTATGATTAGTGATGCGGAGCATCTTTTCATGTACCTGTTGGCCATTCATATGTCTTTTTCTAAAAAATGTCTATTCAGGTCCTTTGCCCATTTTTAATTAAATTATATGTTTGTTTGTTTTGTTTTGCTATTGCTAAAAAATGCCAACTATCTTCTAAACTTTCAGAGACTCATAATCTTTTTTTCTAGTAGGGTCTTGTCTTTTTTTTTTTTTTAATATATTTGATTGATTTTTTACAGAGAGGAAGGGAGAGTGATAGTTAGAAACATCAATGAGCGAGAAACATTGATCAGCTGCCTCCTGCACACCCCCTACTGGGGATGTGCTTGCAGCCAAGGTTCATGCCCTTGACCAGAATCGAACCTCGGACCCTTCAGCCCACAGGCCGAAGCTTTATCCACTGAGCCAAACCAGTTAGGGCATGAAGAGTCTTGTTTTGATGCTGATGGCTGCTGACTGATCAAGGTGGTGGTTGGTGGAGGTTGGGGTGGCTGTGGCAATTTCTTAAAATGATAATAAAATTAAGTTTGCCATATTTATTGACTCTTCCTTTCACAAATAATTTCTCAGTAGCATGTTATGCTGTTTGATAGCATTTTACCTACAGAACTTCTTTCAGAATTGGAGTCAATCTTCTTAAACCCTGCCATTGCTTTATCAACTAAGTTTATATAATATTCTAAATCCTTTGTTGATATTTCAACAATCTACAAAGTAGCATATTCCAACAGGAGTATATTCCATCCCAAGAATTCAAGATCAGAAAAACCTGAACCATCATGATGTCCAGCCAAAGTGATTACTAGCCAACAAGCCAGTAAGAGTACAGTGAAATGAAAGACAGTCCTAACAACACAAAGGTCCATGAGAAGTGAAAAAGGGTTCAAAGAAGTCTGTTCTCCATAAGAAATTATTTTTGTTCTAATCACCATAATCACTATCAGTTTATTCATTATCATCTCCGGATCAACAAAAAAATGGAAATCATACAGTAATCATTATAAAATGTAATTTTAAAATTTAATTTATATCTATTATTTTATTTTAGTGAATATTCAATTATCATTCACCTGGTTCTTAGGTTTTTCAACCTTAGGAGTTAGTATAGGACTATAGGACTTTACATCTCTTATAATTGAAAAGCCTTTCTCATGTCTTTTAAAATGCTGTAGAAACTCGCAAAGTATAGAGATTAAACATGGCTGTTTGCATTTATTTTTTTTTTATATAACTCTAACATAAATGTCTTGGGCAAATAATTGCAATATGCTTGCCTATCAATTCAATAGTTTCAAGCAAAGATTCATAAAACAGAAATGGGAAAAAATTTACATTAAAGAAAATAAAACATGAATTTTTACCCATCTGAAATTTTGTTATTTTTTTTTAATGTTAAATAATATACACATTCTACTGGAAATATAAATAATCCCATTTACTAAAACTCCTAGTGGTATAAGTATCCAATAGACCCATTTCAGTATGATCCACCTGTACTTCTTCTTTTGATAAAGAAGAGGAATAAGAAAGGATGATATCATTAATATTAAGTGAAAGAAAATAATAGTAAAGTAATTAGCATTTATACAGCATTTTCTCTTAGAATCCCAAAGCTTTTAAGGCACAACCTTCAACATCACATCATTTCAAGGATGCAGGTTATTTATAGTTCCTTTTTATAAAATAAAAAATAGTTCCTTTTTATAAAATAAAAAAATGAATAATACACAAAGTTAAATGACTTCCAAGTTATCGTTACTAGCAATCAAACAAAAAAAAAAATAAAAAAGAGGTTTCTTTATCCATGGTTCATGGCACTATTTTTAAAACATGCTGCCTGTGAAGTAAGATCTTTCAGGAATGCACATACATAAAATGATTATGCTGTATCCTTTTAGGAGTCACTTTTTTTTAGTTAGATTCTTTTAGTGAATTTAGATTATTATTTTCAGTTAGTCTGTTTTTAAGTAACTTTTTTGGCAGTGAGGCAATTAAAGAAGGTTCCCATCTTAGAATAATAGAGGTGCTCATTATCACCCTAACTAGGAGTGTTATCAAAGTTTTGCTGTTAGCTTGCAAAGACAATTAGAATAAAGGAAACATCCATTACTATATTGATACTAATATTCTTAGAAGGTAAAAGCCCTATTCATATTTTTGATATAAAAGTTACCTATTACCTTCTTCATTCTTTCACCAAAATGACATTTTTAGGGTTCATTCCTGTTGAACCACAAGCTCTGATTCACTAGTCCATCTGAAATAAGCACATACTTACTGGCTCTGAGAATGTTCTCCTTGCTGCTGCACCTGGATTGGACCTGCAAAGAAAGCATAAACTCAGTAATTTAGGGCTTCTAACATAGATAGCCAGATATGTATGTATTCTTATTGGGCAAACTCCTGAGGTCTAGGAGCAAGGGTTCTAGATATCTCAGATATCAGAACATGTTAGTAAAAATATGCTACATTTGTTTTATATATTATTATCCTTTCCTTTAAGTAACCGATTTCCAGAAAAAAATGGGAGTACAATATTATAAATGTGACAGGATTGTAAAACCGAAGGCAATTTTTTATTTATGTGTATATGAACTTAGCATATGGAAAAAAATTCAAGTTACCACATATTCAGTTGCAAATAAAGACCCTTAATCTTAAGGCATTATGTTTATCTATTGACTAGAATAATGCAATTCAAGTATTAAAGTTACAATCAAATATTCTATTGTAATGTTTGTTCCATGTTAATAAGGGGAAAATCCTCAGATACAATATTTATGTGTGATTCTAATAACTTTTGTTATTTATTGTATTTATTAATATTGGTTATAAAAGTTGCACCTGTTTGAAATCAATGATTTCGAATACATTTATTTACCAGTTCTTAGGTGTGTATATATAGTTTATCAATCAGAAACTTTTATGCTTTGATTAAAATATTTTAGTTCAAAGTGGAACATTCTTTTAAATGCTGTAAAACTGTTGAATTCAAGGGCCATGTTGAATGGCACTATCACTTGTTAATTTCAGAGTAAATTGCATTTAAACTCCACACCTCTTCCTCCCATTCCACAGCAGCTTGCCCCAAATGGATATATACACAAAAAATTAATTTCTATAGCTTAACACAATCTACTATTGTAATGAAACAATTTATGAAAGGAATGTTGCAACTTAGGGTGGATTATGGTTGTCCTTCCCTGAAAAAAACAATTGTTAATGTTTAAAGAAACAACAACATAAAAAAAAATCACATACACACAAGAAAAACACACACACACCAAAAAAAGAAAAAAAAAGAAAATAATTCCAGATGTTAAAGTTATTCTCTTTTGGTCCAGATTGTTTAATTAGATTTAAATATACTATAATGAAGAAGCTAATCTAGAAAATAGTATTGTTATATTATTTTACTCATAAGTTTTATTGGGGAACAATTCTGGACCAAATGGGAAAGATATCAATGACTACTTAAAGAAAACAATACAGGGAGGAAAACACAAGAGTGAGGAAAAAAAAAAAAAGAAGAAGAGATGGGGTGGTAACTCTAGCAGATAGAAAAGAAAGTACGGGTTTACAGAAGGGGACTATATGTTAATGCTATTTCTTATTGAAAATTCATATCAAGAGGGTAAGAATGACGAATGAACTTGCTGCAAGATAAACAAGCAAGTTGACATACCATGGAATGAAAATAAGTGTAACTATACCACTACAGCCTTAAAGGAGAAAATAAACAAACACTAATAGAAAAATTAATAGACAAGCTTAATAAAGAGATAAACTACATTTTAAAAAGTGATTCAAAGAACATAAGAGAAAGCTAAAGAGTGAGAGAAACATCTGGGAGAGAGAAGAAAAAGAAAGGGAAAATGTTGAAAGACAAAAACAGAGTTCAAAGAAGTCAAATGGAAGTCAAGAAAGTCTTCAACAAGATGTAGAAACAGAAGGAGCCCAAACCCATAGCGCAAAGCAATGTTTGCGAATGGAAAGCAGCTCCTTTGATCAGTAATAGTTACTCTTAAGTCGTAGCCTCTATTCCTCCAGAGTTCATCTTTAAGCCCTTCCAATCTAGAGTGGAGCTAGTGTATGGATAGAAACAAGAGATTTATAATGAACAGAGCAGTTCAGATGAGTAGTTCAAATCTTCTCATCAAATGTTTCAACAGGTTTATATAATGTCTAAATGAAAATGGTGGTGAAGAACTAGCCAGCTTTACCAAAACCAAACAAAAAAACAAAACAAAACAAAAAACAAACCCAAAGCAAAACTACAATAAAAGAACACCGTGTCCCTTCCATAGATGGCTTAAAAAATTAAAAAGTCCATTCATAGCGTAAATTTAATAAAGAACACTGATTTGCTTTGTAGCACCTCATTTTAGAATTATTTTTCCCCCAAATGGTTTTGGGAGAGAAATTTGGATGATGAAAACAATTCAATTTTGTGAGTCTGTTATTTATTTAGGTTCATAAATTGCCAACAGCAGTATTAGCAATGTTTTCTCATTTATGTTACATTGGCTATTTGATCTAGATCGAGGGAAATCACTTTTAAAATCAACAATTACATAAACTTTAGTGATTTTGAGTATGTATGTAAAAATATTGAGTAAAATAATTTTAAAAATGTAATATTTATGCATGTAGCAGATGCCCCTCTCTCTTGTACCATTAAAGTGGTCATCTTTATCTATTTATTTTATAAAATCCCAATATAAAGACTTTACTTAACTCATAATGAAATGGAATTTACTTGAAAGAATAAAGTTGAGAAACAACTATTGTTCTTATTCTCACACATATGAACTATAAAGAAGGTAACACAGGTCTGTCTCAAGTTTTATGGCTTATTGTTTTGTTTTATCTTACCCTGGATTTTTACTCAATGTAGAAAAATAAAGTTTGAAAAACAAAATAAAACCAATATTTTGCCCTAATACCAAATTTTTTAGGGATTAAAAATGAAAAATATGGTATTGGATTATCTATTACTTTATTCTATTGGATTAACATCTGACTTTATTGTGTTGACAATGAAGTTCTCTTTCAACTGGAGTCAAAACTACAATAATGGTGTAGAAACGTCAATGGAGGAAATGAGACGTACAAGAGACTCACTGAAAATATAGGTATTCGCCAAAGCCGGTTTGGCTCAGCGGATAGAGCGTCGGCCTGCCGACTGAAAGGTCCCAGGTTCGATTCTGGTCAAGGGCATGTACCTGGGTTGCAGGCACTTCCCCAGTGGGGGATGTGCAGGAGGCAGCTGATCGATGTTTCTCTCTCATCGATGTTTCTAACTCTCTATCTCTCTCCCTTCCTCTCTGTAAAAAATCAATAAAATATATTAAAAAAAATATAGGTATTCATTTACTAATCAAGACTGCTTTCAGACATTAAATAATTCATTTAATTAATTTCAACATGTGTTTACATGTGTAATATAATTTTGCTGAAGATCACATTGCCCATTAACAAATCTTAAAGCCATGAAACAGAAAACAAAATGGGGGAGAACACGCAATAAATGGTAAGGGAAAAAGTGAAAATGCTTTAAACAAAACTGAGAAAAATTTAACAAACAACCACAATCTTTAGATACAGTTAGAGAAGTGACTTACCTTATGCTTAGGTCATAACAAGAATAGCACAGTGTTTAAAGTCAGCTCTTCATTATGGGAGGTGCAATTGAAAGCCATTGGTTATAATAACATGAATTGCTACACAGAAATGAAGACTTTTTCAGCCCAACATGAAAAGCTAACTCTTAAAGGAGAACATTTCAAATTATGTTTAATGCAACATGAAGAACAATTGAGGGTGTAAACATCAAAACACATGAATCTCACACCAATAAGAGAGAGACGGCCCAGTCTCTCAGGAACACAGAAGATTTAATCTGTGATCATAATCTGTGACACATAAGGGAAGGCACATCACTCTAACATTGCATGCATGATGTATAACCATCCACTGACAACGCCCCACCCCAACCCCCATCCCACTCGTACACACAAGCCCACTAAGATACAGGGAAAGAATGTAGTGGTGCCAAGCTGTTATGAAGAAAGCAGGACACACAGAAGCGCAGCAGTGGTCATGTGACTTGAGAGGTGTTCTTCCCTTAAACCATCCCATCTCCATGCTTATTTTAAAGAAGCCAGGAAAAGGCCCTCTTCAATGCTGCAGTAGCTACGAGCCCCCAGCATGAAGCTAGTGTGTGGAATTTTGATCACCGTTCCCTGCGATGTCAGGGGCTCTCCAGTGGAAGCCAGATGTGTAACACCAGTTAGTGGGGTATAAATGTATGAATAACAAACACCCTTTCCTTTCTGCATTTCACAGAAATAAGGGAGGAGAGAAACAAATAAATAAAATCCACGTTAAGAATAGGCTCATAACAACATAAAAATGTATAAATATTAAAATAAAGATTACATTTGATTGCAGGTTAACACAACTTAGGTTTCTTAAAAACTTGTCTCTATTTTGCTGCTCACCAGGCTAATTTGTATTTTTCCCCCTGCAAACAGGTGGAATAAATTAATTAATACAATATGACTCATATTGAAAAATTCTGAGCAGTTGGTCAAATGGGGTTAAAGTCAAGAACAAAATAAATCATCTTTGCGGGTCATTAAGAAAGCCCTTTCTATATTTAGCATAGTTTTACTGGCCAGCAGTCATATTTAAAATTAGAAATTAAGCTTCTGTATATCTGCTCACTCATATAATCTGAAAAATTCTATAGCAATTTTTTGAAACACCTAATTTAAATTGTAATCTTTTTACATTTTAAAAAGCAAAAAAAACCCCTACCTATTTAGAAATTGTTGCTAACTTTCCTGTGTACAGTGGGGCCTTGACTTACGAGTGACCCGACAAACGAGTTTTTCGAGATACGAGCCGTTTCTCGGCCGATTTTTTGCTTTGAGTTGCGAGCTAAAATCCTGGTTACGAGCCAGCTTCAGATACCCCACTGCTAGTTGGCGTAGCAAACGTCACAGTGAACGCCACAACATCAGCCCAGCATCATGTGTCACTGTAATGGTGAAAATTGATTTGACATACGAGTAATTTGAGTTATGAGCTCCATCACGGGAACGAATTAAACTCGTAAGTCAAGGCCCCACTGTACTTTTCTCTACTGTCAATAAAAGATGGGCCAGTAATAGGATCATATCAGCTCATTAGAAAAAATGCAAATTTGCTTATCTGTAATTGAAGATAGTAGTTAACTTCACCTATTTTATTTTTTGTATGAGATGAGTTTTGAGTCATATGTGGCATGCAATTTAGTTAGATTTTTAATTGTTCAAAGATCATTTATTTATATTACCATTTTCCCTCTCCCTCATCCTATTCTTAGCAGGTCAGAATATGTTTACCTTTCTGTTAGCATGTCTCTATTATTTTAGGCTCTGGGTCCTCCTTTAATCTGTTTCCTCTTGGGGAAAATAAAGACTATAGGACTCACAGGAGATAATGCAGGTATCGGTGATTTTAGCTATAAAGACGGAAACAAATATCAAGAGTTGCTATCAGTGGAGCCAGTGATAATTGTGAAATACCGTAATTATACACCCTCGAATTGTAACTTCCTCATCTGCTCAAAATGGAGGCAAATACTTATTTTTAACTCAAAGGAAGAAAAAGTATTTATATACAGTTATGTTTTTCAATAGGAATTGACCAAAACTTTTTGGAAATGTTATAGCCATTTGGCCATATGTACTAGTAGGAATGCAAGTCATATAATCTAAGGCATGGAGCAAAGTCTGAACTAACTCCTCTAGCATAATCCTTGTACGTTTGAACTCTTAGACCTTAGACAAGCTGTTTACTCTCTCTGGAATATCCTGTTGCTTATTTTCTAATCTAAATACTACTTGTCTTCTAAGATCCAGCCTAAATTGCACCAGGTGCAAAAATATTCTCCAAGTTCTTAATCAGAAACAATTTCTTCTTTCCCTAAACTCTTTTAATAGCTGTATTGAGATAAAATTTACCTACCATAAAATTCACTCATTTTAGGTATACAGTTTTATGATTTTTAATACATTTATATGGCTGTACATATATGGCTGTACACCACAATCGGGTTTTAGGTTTACCTAAACTCATAAAGCCTCTTATCTGAACTTCTATTATAAGAGTTACCACAGTTACTAATATTCCAATTATTGATGCGGGTCCCTGAATATACTGTAGGTTGTGGAGAGAAAGGATTTAACTTTAATTCTTGGTATATTCTCTTTCTATCATGTCAAACATAGTACTTTATACACAGTAAATATTAGCCATATTTGAATATTTGTATATTTTGTAGTAATTATAGTTTTTCTAATCTCAGCAGATTAAAAATGATTTCTCATCAGTATGATCATATCCACTCCTGTACTAACTTAAAAATAGTTTTTACTTATTTGGGTCTGCTAATATTAAGAGATATAACATGAAAAGTATGTGAATTATATCTAAAAAATATATGGGTAACCTACAGAATGATATTAAAAGTTTGGAAAACACATTACTATTATTATTACTTAAGGTTATTGGAGTCCAATAAAAGTAATCCTATACCAAAAGTTTCAGTTTAGGTTAAGAAGATTCCTTATTTTCTAAGAGAACAGGATGTTCTATATCTCATACAGTTAGGTCAGTAGAATGAGAGATAATAAAGATTTCATTTTAATTTTTCTATCTTGTTAAATTTATTTAAGAATAATCTGTCTACAAAAGCACAAACTTTACTGAATGCCATTTACTCATAAAAATAAAACTTAAGAAGATAGAAAAAAAGAACCTCCTTGGCGTTTCCTCTGATTATTTGCCTCTTTAGCCTACCCAAAACCAGAAAGGTTTGATTTAAACAAATTAAGCCAATGCTACAATCACAGATTCTTAAATTTGATTTCTTTCTTTTCCAACTTCTTATAACAAAAATGGATAATTGGTCTACAAATACTCTATTCCATAGTTCCATTCATTCATCACTTTATCTATAAATTTGGATACAAGTACTGGGCTCATCTGATCCTGATAACAACTCATTTGTGTTCAGTTAGGTTTATGATATCACAACACAAATGCAACTACAGAACTAAAGTTTTTGATTTATTTATGACATGAAAGGCAGTATGATAACAGGTATGGTTTCTAATATTGATTTTTTTCCCTTTTCCTAGCTGTTTGGCCTTAGACTCAATAATCAACACCTCAAAGTTTTAATTTCCTAATCCATAAAATGGGGGAAAATTAAGTAGGATAATGTATGTGAAGGTGAAACTACTATAGATGAAAAAGAGCAATACAGATCTATGTTATTGTTATTATCCTTATGTATGTTGGTAGAATCTGAGGAACAATGAGAATAAAGAATTTGCTTCAGATTATGCCACAAATCAGTAACAGTATAATGGCCAATTTCTAGACTATAGTTCAAAAAAGGCTGAGATAAGGTCTAAGGTTATCTTTGCAAGGATTGATCTTCTTTTGCTTTGTATGATTTTAGATAAGTTACCTAATTTCTATGGAACTTAGTTTCCTCAACTGCAAAATGAGGATATTTTCAGGGGTTTGAATTGAGGTTGATGGACCCCTTGAGAGAATCTGTGGATATTTGTCAGGGGGGTCCATTTACTGGAATGAAGAAAAAATATTTATAATTTTTATATTCATCAAACTAAATAAATTTTAGCATTTTCTTTCATTATGAGCATATGTGACAAGCCACAATAATATTAGCAGAACCTATTGCTTTGAATTATTATGAGTATCTTAAAATATTGTCATGTTCATCAAGATTTCAAATAACAGTAGTCTAATTACTAACAGGTTTTATTATCTAATGGACAAAGCAGTATTTAACATAACTTATTTTATACATATTTTGATAATGATTTCAATTAGTTCTCTTTGTAATTCTATATATTTATATATTTAAAAAAAAATATATATTTTTTTGAAAAGAAGAGTGTAGACTTTGCCAGATTCCCAAATAGGTTCAGGAGAAAAAAACGGTTAAAAAACTGTGTACTAGATAATTTCCAAGCTTCCTTTTATGTCTAGAATTTTGTAGCTCTAGAAATCTTTCCTATCTTTATATGCTGCTCTTTATCAATTTATATATAAAAGATGTCCTTATACTTTTGAAAAATTATGTAAAATTGGTCTCTGAATTAAGAAATTACCATTTAGTAGACCCCCTACAAAACAAAAAAGGAATATGGTTATTAAAAAGTTATAAAGACCTCAGACTTAAAAAAAAAAAAAAAAAAGAAAGAAAGAAAATCTGGCCCTAGCCAGTTTGGCTCAGTGGATAGAGCGTCGGCCTGTGGACTGAAAAGTCCCGGGTTCAGTTTCATTCAAGGGCACATGGCTGGGTTGAGGGCTTCATCCCCAGTAGGGGGCATGCAGGAGGCAGGTGATCAATGATTCTCTCTCATCACTTATGTTTCTATTTCTCTCTCCCTCTCTCTTCCTCTCTGAAATCAATAAAAAATACATTAAAAAAAGAAAATCTGTTTTACTTGCTCTTTTTCCAATGGTTTAGATAAATAATTATATGGAATCATTTAACAGCCATCACATTTAAAACTAACCAAATGTAAACGTACACACATACACACACACACACACAGACACTTCTATAGCTAATTATTTTTTGAACTCTTAGTCATGTGTTGATCACAAAGAGAGAGCAACAATTCTATTATCTATGTACTAGTGGCCTGGTGCACAAATTCGTGCACATAGAAAGGAAATTAATTAGAATTATTTTAATATCGCTATTCGCCCTTTCTCTATAATAGAAGTGTCAACCATATTTATGACCGACAATGACAGATGGAAATACACGCATGTGATAGGTGCCAGTAGAGCTTTATATGTATCGTGAATGCATGAGTCAACTTAGCCTTTATAGATATAGAACAAACTTGCTTAACTAGACCTGCTTTCTGATTTAGCGAAACTTTTTCCAGCCCAGTGAAGCACCCAAACTTCTCTTTCAGGTAATTGTCAGCAACACAGTAATTGTCAGCAACACAGCAGTAAAGATCAATACGAAGCAGATTATTATTGTAGATCATGCAGGGAGAACAAAGGGTAACTGCAGCAGTGTTTGACTATATTCTGTGCAGTGAGAAAACCTGAAGTGATTTTCAAGGTCCACCATTTCTTACTTCTTTTCAGTCGAGTCAAGTTCCTAAGCTTTTAAAATCTCCATTTTCCAGCTAATGAAAAGAAAATGGGATTCTACTGAGTCTCTTATCTACCTACTCCAGGGCTTCTGTGAGGATCAAATGAAATGAGGCAGGGGAAAACGCTTCACAGACATTTGGTTACAGTGTAAAGTGTTTCCACCTGGCTATAAAGCAAGTCATGTTCCTGGGCTGAAGAAACTGTAAGGAGGCTAGTCATTGCTAGGGAGAGGAAGCCAGGTGTTGCTATGTGATGTCATTACCCCTCAGTGGGAAGGACACTTAGCATATTAGCCTTTTATATATATAGATAATGTAAGTCTTTGAAGGTGCACAGACAATATTTATAAGCAATACAATTTTGTAAATCTTTTCCAGAGGATTATTCTTAAATGTTTTTCCATGGTTGTATAAAATATTATTGTCTTAAATTCCCCTGAGCTTTCTTAAGTCTTGGGTAAATGTGAAGAATTCTTTTTGTTTTCAGGATTGACCTCTTCTAAAGTAAGTCAGAACTATAACAGGCACAGAGTTGTTGAAGTGGATTATATTTTTCATTGTAAATCAAAAGCCTATTTATGGTGCTGTATAGGTAACTTGGTGAGTTCCTTATCCCTAAAGAGAATAATATAATATGTAGAACATAACTGGTTATCACCAGGTCTCAAGGGAATATGAATACAAACATCAATGGTGAATATTCTTAATGTATTTTCTATATAAAGCTTTAGTTATAAATTGAGCCACTATCAATCACCTCCAGAAAATTTGTAATCTCTGGCTGGCTGATTTCCCCTTGGTAACAACAATATTTTTGAGTTGATGCTTGTTCTGAGAATTTTAATGTTGAATATGATAAATAGGAGGAAAATATACTACCTAGTTGTATATATAAAACAAAGCTAAATAAAAAATATTTTTACTAATAGGGATTTGGGATTATTCATAACACTATTTCTCAATCTTCAGATGAATAACTGATTATTTTACAAAGATATTTATATCCATTCTAGAGATGAAAAAGCAAGGATTGTTACTGGCTTCAGATCACACAGTAAAGTAGGGAAGGGGAGCAAAATATGCCACCCTGAAAAGTTCTCCTTTAGCATGTGGATTATTTTGAGTTGAGGCAATCATGATCCAGCAGACTCAAGAAAAACTTTCACCTCTCTTACCTACCAAAAAAAAAATTTGATGTGGGGAGAGGGGGCTAGCTCAGAGAAAGAGACAGCTGTTACCAGAGGGAACTTTCATTTGAATAATCTATCTGTATGGCAGGGCAAACATCTAATTACCAAACATCTGCTATTCTTATTGTCTTGTGAATTACCTCCTACCCTTTGAAGCCTCAGGCACCCATCCCATTCCTTGGCTCAGGAAGGTATATAAGCCTCAAATGCCTGACTTGATGTTGGTCTCATACCTTTATGGGACTCCCATATGCACAAAATTAAAAATTTTTCTCCTGTTAATCTATATTACATCAATTTGATTATTAGAACAGCCAAATAATCTAGAAGGGTAGAATATTGCTATGCAATTAGGGATTATAGTTTCAGGATGAAGTTTCATTTTAGACACTTTTTTTTTTTTTTAAAGAAAAAGCTAAATAGTCATGTGTAGGAAGAAGTGAATTAGAAGGGGTATTCTTTCTTAGAACATTGTTAAATTTAGGCTTACAGGTAGTTTAAGTTGTTTTAGACCACTTTAATTACCTTGCAAAAATATGCATTTGCTCCATATATATTGCTAGTTCTGCTACTTCATACCAGTATAAGTTCACATTCATATAACTCATTCATATAACTCATCCCTGTATTTAGTACATATACACATACAGTATTTGTGTGTGTATTCTCTCTCCATCAGCACATACCCCAAATCCTTCAAATCATGCTACTAAATAAGTATTTTAAAAATAAATATAAGCAGGAATATATCGAGGTATCACAGAAGCAAAAGGGGTCCTAAAAATACAGCATCATTCAAATGCAGGGTCAATATATGCCACACATGTAGAAAGAATATCTTTCTAAATTTCTAACATATAATGTACTATTTTTCTATAATTATAATCCTATGCAAAGGGAACTTGAGCTTTGTCATAACTTTTAAAAAATGTTAAAAGATCTAAAGACATTATAATAAACATTAATATTTGTTAAATCTAGATGGTCAGCATATGGGTGTTTGTTATTTATTCTTTGTTAAATATTTGAAGTATTTCATTAAAAAAATGAGAACTGTAACAAAAAAGAGAAAAAAGGGAACTGATTCACCAAAGGATATTTAAATGAGGCTGTGGATATCAAGAAACCCTTTAGCTTAGATTTCTCAAATTCAGAATTTGGGATCACCTGGATATTCTTTTGCCCTCTTTATTCTATAACAAACACAATGCCAATGTTTTCAAACCATATGTTTTTCCTATTTTTCCCCCTTGGCTAAGTATATATTGAACTGAGAATGCTGTTTAGCTGTTACCACTGTCCTTGACTGTTTTGCCATTCACCAATTTACTCCCTTTACTCTTCTCAGGGTTGCTTCAGGGAGCTTTGCTATTCCTTTTATTGCTCACTTATTGCATAAGGAATACAATCAAGTCAAACTGCAGAAACACATCCACCAGATTTTCCAACTCTTAAATCTCTTATATACTAATCGTTCTTAAAACTTTCCACATAGGTTATTCTTTAAAGATAATTATTCCTTCTATATATGCTTCTTTATTTACTTTACAGTCTCAATAGAATTTCCTTTCTACTCTCCTCGATACACCATCCTATTATTTCTTTTCATTAAATGTCAACAGCATTTAACATGGGGAAGTTCAAAGGTAATTTTTTTCTCTTTGCTTATCAATATTCTTTACTGAATATGTGAAAAACAAGCCAAACATTATTCAAAATGAAAGAAAAATAGAAACTGCTATTGAAAATGATACATTTGATTAAATTTTTTAAAATTCAAACCTCTTAGTTTAGTATAGATTGACCATTATTTTATTTGTTCAAATCAGTCTCACTCAATTGTTGATAGATTTATTCTGAGCCATCAATACATCCTTCCTCAGTCCTTTCCCTGTATACACATCTACAATAAAATATTTAGGATTATTTTACAGTCTATAATTATAGAACAATTTTGAAATTAACTGGCTTTACTAATCTGTAATCCTAAACTCATTATTACCATTACGTTTTAACTCAACTAAGCTGAAAAAGGCACATATATTCTTTTCATAAATAGTATTTTCACAGGGCCACTGCATGACTTAAAAGTTTAATAGGTATAAATGTTATACCTAATTAATTCATGCTAGTTTCTTTCAGATTATCTGTCCCATATTCCTGTGAGATAGCTTGCCTAGAATATAGGCACAATATATGGCTGTTATTTATTCTTTGCCATATTTAAATACTAAAGCAGCTATGCTCATCTCATTTTGTTTCTTTATAGCAAACTGAGACACACATATTCATTTAAACAATTATTAAAGTTCATACTCTTTATCACTGACTGAGATGGGTTGGGTTATTTATAGAAAAAGGAAAGAAAAATAGGAAACAGGTAGAGATATAAAGATAGGTCATTTCTATTAAAAAACACATATACACACAGGAAAGAAAAGCACAGAAAAGAGTGAAATGTAGGGAACTGCAGTAAGAAAATGGGTGAATGTAAATTACAGAATACCAAAGAACAGAACAGGGATTCTTATATGTTATTTTCCTCTTTATACTTCTTATTTCAACCTTAAAACACCAATATCATCTGTGATCTGACATTTTCTTTTCAAGTAATAGGCCAGAGTCAAAAGACATAGCTTATAAAAATTTAAAAGGTGTGTGTCAGAGTAATAACAGGTATTTTGAACCACATCATAACTTAAGAGCAATAGCAACATTTCTCTTTGTGGATGGGATATTTAAAAGAAAGCCAAAGTGACTTCAAACATTAAGGCAATGACATAGTATAGCTACATCTACCAGGATAAATAACTCAATAAAGAACAGGTAGATAATTCTAGCTGGGGAATATTTCAGAACAAAGCGTTGAAACAGAGCTCAGTTATATCTAAAAGTTAGGTAACTGCAAATGAAAGGACAGTGATATAGATGGACTAAAACAGTGGTACTTATATATGCCCAAGAATTCTTTAGAAATGCTACAATCACTGACCTGTAACAGTGAGAATGGCTATAGAGACCCTTGCTAATATATATATGGCGGTAGTTGAGGTTGAATGAATAACGCAATATTATCTTGACGTGGCTTTAAAAAACAACATATTTTCATTGATTTCAGAGAGGAAGGGAGAGAGAGAGATAGAAACATCAATAATGAGAGAATCATTGATCAGCTGCCTCCTGCACATCCGCTACTAGAGACTGAGCCCGAAACCCAGACATGTGCCCTGACCAGGAATCTAACAGTGACCTCCTGGTTCATAGGTCGGCACTCAATCACTGAGCCACACCGGCCAGGTTTGAAGTTTCTTTTGAACTCTTAAAATGTGCTACGTGGCTCTAAAATAGGTGAACCAGGGCGAGTACAGATAAACTTGCTATATATAAAGGGAAATGAGCTAATGGAGGTCATTTAGATAATTCTGAGCTTCTGGTCATATAACATTTTTTGTTTGTTTGTTTAAATTTCATTAGCCTACATATCAAAGACTGGAGTAATTGACAGTTGTGTGGTCCAATTACTGTACTCACACTGATTTTCTTTGGGAACATCCAGTTATAAATTAAGCAACATAATAATAATTCATGTTCATAAAAATGATTTAGGAATATAAAGATTAAATGCCCAATTTCAGGAACATTCATTTTCTTCCTATCTTTTCAAAATAAAACTTTAAAGTGAAAGGGAAACAGGAATATTTTTTTCCACTTGGAAAAACAGCATCTAATTTATTTTATTTTCTAGTAAACAAAAGATGCATACATGAAATAAGATGAATACTTACTGGAATTAATGAAGGGTATTGATCACATGATAGTTAAATCAATGCTTCTAATACACAGTTAAAATATCAAAGGCAATTATAAAGTTTGTTTAACCAGTTAACTGCCACAATATTTTGAATTTAATTAAAAAAGGTCCCCTGCTTGTGTCTATAGTCACTTATGGTGTACAAATGGTTTAAAAACAGTTTGGCACTGTTATGGATATAAAGAAGTTAAGACATGTTTGATATATTTAAAGCTGTATGACTGGGCTGGGAAATTTGATAAGACAAAGTCGGTCTTAATTTGACCCAATTACTTCAGACTCTGAGTCAAATATTTGAGCTTGAAGACTGACTCAACATTTCCTCATACATCTCTTTCAAACCTCCTTTTTTCTCTTTCTTACTCCCCCACTCATGTGCATTCTTTGAAGGATGCCTACCACCACAACTGAAAAGTACCAGTGACTAATTTAGCAGCCTCTGACTGCAGAAGACCATTTTTACCTCAGTGCCCACTTTTATTCTTGGGGCATTCCCTTCTCTGTCAAGTACTGTATAGAAGGCCATCATCTATAACTGCAGCTTCAATACTAAATTCAAAGGACTAGATTGCTAAAGGAATTTTTCTTTTGGTGAGATACATACACAACAGTCTTCTCAAAAAGCCATGTATTAGCTCATGTCATGCTTCTCATAGGAAACAGCTAGGCATGGCAGCTGTGTGTTGATATAGCAGCAAGTTGTCAAAGAGGGGGAAAAAAAATAAAAGCATCAAGCCCAATTTTTATGACTCTAGGCAATACTGAGTGCAGAATGGCATGGACAAAATTTCAAAAATAGACCCTTCTGTTCTTATCCTAAGGCAAACTTAGAAATAGGACAAGGAAAACTGCTAATATAATTTAAAACTATGGCTATAAAAGTCCATGTGAATCTGAATTTCATTCAGGATTTCATGGAACATGATTCCAAAAATATCTTTAAGGTCTTTCTGAATTCACTCTTGTTCTTTAAGTTGCTACTCATGGTCTGCAACTATTTGATAGGAGAAATTATAATAAGTGATTTTTTTTTAAATACTGAAGCAGAAAATGGAAAGAAAAACTGTTTGTTTCCTTTTCCCCCCTATCTTCTCCTTTCACTCCATCCTTCCTCTCTTTTTCTTTTTTAAAATTCAAAACATTTGAGTAGTAACATATCACTCTCAATTCTAAGGAATATATTCAATATTAGTTTTCCTATGTATAATACAGAGCCAACTGTTTTATTATAAAACAATCTTATTTTATATAATAATTTTATTATGTTTAATAATCCTTTGCTTTCTGTAGTAACAAAAGTCAGATGAAAATTAGGTCAAAAGCATTTACATTTCAAAGGCTGTATGTGACTTCAATTTATCATCCAATGCACTGATATTTCCTCCTGCATATAAAATATCTCACTTATAAACCGAACATGGGTTTGGATACACAAAATATTTAGGCTAAAGAGAAGTCAGTATGATAAGAATGAGCACACCTATAAAATACTCTGATATCATATACATGTAATTATACAAGTTGAACTTTTCAAAGCTAATGGAAAGGACATTAAGATGACATTCTCCATTTTTTATTTCTAGTGTAGCCTCTTGATGATGATAGGGTACCTTGGGGAAACCCCCCTAACATTTCTCTATAATTTTTAATTCTGTAATTCTTGTAAAAAATGAGAATAAAATACTATTCCTGGCTGATTAGCTCAGTTGGTTAGAGTGTTGTCCTCATATGCCAAGGTTGCAGGTTTGATCTCCAATCAGGGCACATATAAGAAGCAACCGATGAATGCATAAACAAGTGGAACAACAAATCTCTCTCTCTAAGAACTAATTTAAAAAAAAATGAGAATAAAATAATTCTGTCTTAGATGCAAAAAGATAAAATAGAGTTGAAAAGCGTTTGAATAATAGGCATAACACTATTATTAAGAATGCAAACATTACAGATTAATGTACATTGGAGAATGACAGCCACAATTGTAAAGTGGGGTAGGAAACATTTATTAGATAACACATGGGAAAGACTACTTGTATGATTAAAATGAATTACATAGAATTCAAAATATGCCCTTATATTGAATTGAGTGGACTCAAAATACATTTCTCAAATTCCTTTTTGTAGATTATATCTCTTTTGCATATGCTATTCATTCTGACCCATGATGTTTGCTGAGTTCTTTCTCAATGTCTCATATACCACTCAAATGTATTTGGTAACTTAGAGCAGAGAAGAGCATTTGAAGAATGAAAATTTGCATTCTCCTCCAATAAGTAATGTTAATAGCAATATCAACTATTGATAAAGGCTTTGCCTTTATCTCTCCTTTCCAAAGAGGTCTGCACTAGGCAAATAAATTAAATAAGGCTTTCCATCAAGTTAGAATAACTGACACCATCTCTGTATAGGAAAAAATATGGCCTAAAGAAATATTATGGCATTTTTAAAGTTATATAATAAGGCCTCAAGATCTCAAATTTATTCTAGAAAAATCTGCCCTAAGCAAGTTCTTTTTTGGGACTTGACAATAATTTGGTGAATTATAAAATAACTCCCCATGACTATTTTGTGAACACAGAGCCCAAGAATGATGATTTTCCTCCTGACTTTTTTGATGCTAACACTGAATAGTTTTAATTTTCAGCTTGAATACAAAGAATATGATTTTTTAAAAAAATACAGACAATATCCAATTTGTAAAATTCTTAAGTGAAGCCCCATTTAAAATTTTTACTACATTCTCTATATAACTAATAAAGCAATATCTTCTCTGTAGCAGAGATGCCCAATCGATACTTGATTAATCATAACCTATTGGTAATGTTAGAGAAACTCAAGGTATAAATAATCAAGTAGAAAAAAACACAATGATAGCAATTTCAATTTTTACATTCATCTAGGACATCCAATTCATTACAGCCCTGGATGGGTGGCTTAGTTGATTGGAGTAACATACTGTACACCAAAAGGTTTCAGGTTTGATTCCTAGTCAGGGCACATATCTAGGTTGTGAGTTCAATCCCTGGTCGGGTCGTAAGGGAGGCAACTAATCAACGTTTCTCTCTCACACTGATGTTTCTCTCTCTCTCCCTCTTCTCCTTTCCTCTCTCTCTCAAATCAATAAAAACATATCCTTGAGAGAGGATTAAAAAAAACTAATTACAAACTTTAACCTCAAAGTATGTTTTTGTTTTTTTTTAATCTGCGTTTTGGTACTCTGACTGAACTTAATGTAGAAAACAAAATGAGCAGAGGATAATCAAGATCAAATTCCTTTAAACTGGTACTATTAAAACTGTAACAGGATTAAAAATCCTGTTTGCTACATTCATGATAAATTAGCTTTCTCATGAACAGACCAGGTAGTAGAAATAACCTCTTTTAATTCAGAGTCAGACATCTATCTTTCTCAGTTGGTTCAAACACCTATATATTGTTTACAAGATACTAAGGACATAGAAGGCACTTAATAAGTCAGAAAAATCAGCATTCATTAGGAAGAGGTATTAGAAATGACACCACACTATAAAAACTTATTGAAATTTAACTATACAGGTATAAACCATTGATATAAATGTCCAATTTATAATTTCATTCAACAATGGTTGATGCTGCTGTGAAGAAGTCCTTGCCCCCAATTGCCAGAGTTTCCCTCTCCCTTTCCCTTCCATCATAATGAGTATTCTAAGGAAGATGTCCCAGTTGAGCAGTTGGAGGAAGAAAACAGAATGTAAGACATGTTGCTGTTTAGAATTTGTCAGGGTAAAAATGCCTTGGAGTAAGCTGGATTTTATTAGAGGTTAAAATGCATTTTCTCAAGAAATAATGTTACAAACCCTATCTAATAAAAGAGAAACATGGTAATTGGCGTACGACCGCTACCCTTCCCATTGGCTAATCAGGGCGACATGCAAATTAACTGCCAGCCAAGATGGCGGCCGGCAGCCAGGCAGCTTGAAACTAACATGAGGCTTGCTTGCTTCAGTGACGGAGCACTCCAACGTTCCCTGCCTGCCTTGCCGGCCTCTGAGCTGGCAGTTTGAAACATAGTTACAAAAACAGAAGCTAAACAAAACCCCAGAAACCAGCTTTCAGCTAGCCGGGATCTCAGACCTGGAGTTGATACAGAGTTTCCATTGTAGAACCTAAACAAACCAGATACCTGCTTTCAGGAGCGGAGGCCTAAGAGCTGGAGCCTCAGAGCTAAAGCTAGCTCAGAATAAAAAAAAAAAAAAAAAAAGGAGCAGTTGGGAGCTTCAGTCCCAGCCTGAAAACAGCCCTCAGCCCCTCACCCAGACTGGCCAGGCACCCCAGTGGGGACCCCCACCGTGATCCAGGACACCCTTCAGGGCAAACCAGCCAGACCCCACCCATGCACCAGGCCCCTATTCTACATAGTAAAAGGGTAATATGCCTCCCAGCACTGGGATCAGTGGAGCCGCGAGGCCTCCTGGCACTGGGATCAGCATGAGAGGGGGCAGCACCCAAACCCCCTGATCGCCCTGTGGCTCTGTGTGTGACAGGGGGCGGGGCCACAACCTCCCTATCGGCCCCGCTCTGTTCCTGACAGGGCAAGGCGCCCCAACCCCCTGATCGGCCCTGCTCTGTGCTTGATAGGGGGGAGCTCTCCAACCTCCTGATTGCCTGCGGTCTGTGTGTGACAGGGTGCGGTGCCCCAACCCCCCCCACACCATGGGCCCTGCTCTGTGTGTGATGGGGTAGAGCCATAACCTCCCCATCGGCCCTGCCCTGAGTGACAGTGGCGGCGCTCCAACCCCCTGATCGGCCCTGCTCTGTGGGTGATAAGAGGGCTGCGCCCCAACCCCCTGATCCGCCCTGCTCTGTGCGTGACAGGGGGGAGCTCCCCAACCCCCTGATGGGCCCTGCTCTGTGCATGACAGGGGGGAGCTCCCCAACCCCCTGATGGGCCCTGCTCTGTGCGTGACAGGGGCTGGCGCCGCAACCTCCCCATCGACCCTGCCTTGAGTGTGACAGGGGACGGTGCCCCAACCCCCCAATCGGCCCTACCCTGAGTGTGACTGAGGGTGGCATTGCAACCGCCCAATCCGCCCTGCTCTGTGCATGACAGGGGAAGGCGCCCCAACTCCCCATTCGGCCCTGCTCTGAGCCCGACCAGGGGCTGCACCTAGGGATTAGGCCTGCCCTCTGCCACCCAGGAGCAGGTCTAAGCCAGCAGGTCGTTATCTCTTGAGGGGTCCCAGACTGCGAGAGGGCACAGGCCGGGCTGAGGGACCCCCCCTCCCCCCCGAGTGCACAAATTTTTGTGCACCAGGTCTCTAGTAGTATATAAATCCCTAAATTAATCCTTATATTTTGACCCTCAATTCAATTAAACTATAGTGCTATTTCAACTTTTGAGTGCTAGCCTAGAAATCTGGTCACTATAAGTTACTTTCATGGCAAAATGCTTTGTCCCACTTATAAGGCAAATGCTTGTAGAGTATCTGTATATATAAAAGCCTAAGAGACAGGTTTGACTGGCCAACCAGCTGCTATGATGCAAACTGAGCACCAGGGGGCAGATGCTTAACGCAGGAGCGGAAACCACCGGCATGGAAATGATGGAATAGACTGAGAATCTCAGAGGGAAGCGGGGAGGAGGGAGGGCGGGAAGAGATTAACCAAAGAGCTTATATGCATACTAGAGGTCCGGTGCATGAATTTGTGCACTGGTGGGGTACCTCGGCCTGGCCTGCGGGGATCAGGCCAAAACTGGCTCTCCAACATCCCCCAAGGGGTCCCAGATTGCAAGAGGGTGCAGACTAGGCCAAGGGACCCACTGGTGCATGCACCAGGCCTCTGGTGACATACAATGGAATTCAAGGACAATATAATGAATATAATGATGGCATTCAGGACATACTACCGCCAAATATGGCACTTTGGCATACTCAATTTTTTAAAATGGAGAAGTTTAAGAAAACGGCAGAAGCAAGAAGGTCTTTCTGTCTCTCCCTTGCCCTTCTCCCCTAAAGCAGGTCAGAAGACCTTTAAGTGAGAGGTGCCCTCCCTATAGCATAAGGAAAGGAGCATCCTTACCTCTAAGATGAGGGGGCACTGAGAAGAAGCAGAACAAACAGGCCTTGCTAAGTTTCCCCCATTTACTACCCTTAGCTCATATTCTTTGCCCTATCCTTTTTTCCCCAACAAATATCCACTTATTATCAAAACTATCATAAAAGCACACAGGCTTAACTATTTCTTTGGTCTTCATGTTGTTATGAAGGCTCCTATGTCATGTAAAATTTATAGAAATGATGCTGTATGGTTCTCTCCTGTTAACCTTTATTAGGTTAATTTTCAGACCCAACCAGGGACCATAACAGTGTCAAGGAAAATATTTTCCTGCCCTAAAATAACAATTATAATAAAAAGTACTATTCTTATTAGCTATAATCTTTAGTGAAGTGGTGTATAGGTGTGCTAAATAATGCGGACACTAAAAAGGAAAGTGATTTTGGAGAAAAAAGACAAGATAATCTGGGAAAGATAGTCAACTGGCTAAATGAAAAGAAATAGATGTTCATATATAGCATATTCAACATACTTACCATGACTAAGAAAAAGAAGCAAGCAGGAATGTGTATAAGTGTTCATGTTAAGTTAGGTAAAGTTGATAGCGAAGTTAATAATACTTGATTTTTCAGTCAGAGTGTGGCTAACCATATGTAAAACATATTTTACTGCATGACAAATGTAGCAGCTACTATGTCTAACAGGTAGTTCAAACTAAACATAACTTTACCTTTGTACCTCTAGTATATATTTATTGAGTACTTACACACATCAGGCACTGTATCAACCAGTATTAAGTGATTAAATACATAAAGTACACTTAACAGGAAGTATTATTTCCATTTTATAGAAAAATGAAGTGCAGACAAGTTAACTTTCCTAAGATTGCAAAGCTAGTAAGAGGCAGGGTTGGGTTTCAAATCCAGTGCTGGGATTCAAATCTAGCCCAAACACAAAATTTTTTAAGCATTATGCTAAATTCATCTTCAGTAAATTTACTTCAAGACTGTGAGAAAACCAATAAATATTAATAATTGCCAAAACATGAACATCTTTGGAATATGGTGAGAAGCTGGTTAATCTTGATTCGTTCAGAAAAATAATTTTAAAAAAATCAAATAAATCCATGACTCATATTCTCAAGTCTTAAAATAGACATGGTAAGCATGAAGCTATTTAGGTATTTTAGTATCCTCAAAAAAATGGCAATAAGAAGAATTCCCAAAGAAGAAATTTTTTAGGTATGGCTTTAAATGACAACTGGTTGCAAGAAATACTGAATTACTTAAAGAGTAGAGAAAGAATTAATATGTTTCTCAACTCTGGAAGAGAATTAAGCCTGATGCACTATACATGCACTGTATGTAATAAATTAGCTTCTCCTTTATGAATATAGACTGGTACCATCTTCGTAGGAGTTTGAGAAAACAGCCATACAAATAACTTGTTCTGTGGTTTAGATGAGAAATCCCAGTTGAAAAAGGAAGTGATTTTGAACGGGGGAAAAATGTTGACCAGAGAAAACTGACAATTCTATTTGCCAAAGTCCAGGCTACACATTTCATTGCACTGAAATGCATGTTTGTATGAACAAGTAAAAGAAAGTTTACATTGCTGATAGTCAAGAAGATACTTTCTGAATCTTTAAAATTTAGACCAGGTTTGGTGATAAACTAAAACTGTCTGTAAATCTATGGGTATGAACCACAGCAGGGTGTGACCACAAGCTGCTGAGTATTCCTGCTCTGTAATTTGCAGGCAGCTGTGCAAGTATACATATACTACCTCACATATAGAAGAGACAATTGGGTTAATTAAGAAAGAAGACAAATGGAGACAAAATGCAGGCTGTGGTGTATAAGAGCACATGAAAGAAAAGAATTATGGGCATCAGCCCAGTAAGGAGTAAAAATCACTTTGATGTAAATTGTCCTCAATATTGAATAGAGAGCAATAAAAAAATAAAGCCCCTGGGAATTTATATGTTGATCCTTCTTTAGACTTAAATTGCCTACCAATACTCCCTTTGTGTCTTGGTAATAAATAACGAAGCTTTGGCTGGCTGGTGTTGCTCAGTGGTTGAACGTAGACTTGTGAACCAAAAGGTTGCTGGTTCAATTCCTGGTCAGGGCACATGCCAGGGTTGCAAGCTCAATCCTCAGTCGGGGGCATGCAGGAGGCAGCCAATCCATGATGTTTCTCTTATTGATTCTTCTATCTCTCTCTTTTCCTCTCCCTTCCTCTCTCTCTAAAAGTCAATAAAAACATATTTTTAATTTTTTAATTTTATTTTATTGTTTAAAGTATTACAAATAGTTGTACATATATCTCCTAAAACAGCTTCAATGAAAGGCCTATATATGATTTATTTATTAATCAATAACACTAGATTCTGACTTCAAGTTTGTTGAAAGCTAAGAAATACTTACTATTGGTTTAACAGCTTTCTTTATTTTTTTGCTTGTGTACCAATTCTGATTCCCATCTGAATTTATAAAAGCATGATTTTTCATGGACTTTTAGTCCCTAGTGTTTTTCAAACAGGATGTCAAGGAGACTGATTGAGGACAGAGAAGAAAGCTGCATTGCTCTAGGTAAACTTCAGGTTTCAACAATAGGGGGAGAAAGACAATTCAGTAGTTCGAGATTCCCTTCTCACCTATTACATCCAAGGTCAATAAGGAATTAGAGTTGTAGAGATTGGAACAACTATTTCATAATGATGATGCCCACACTCAAAAAAGACTGGGCCAGCTACCTTTGTTACTTTAGAAAGTAGAATATCAGAATATGCTGTAGGAAAGCCAGTCAGGCAATGGAGAATTAAAATGTTTTAGAAGCACTGACCTAGAATAGTGATGCTCAACCTTTTTCATCTTAGGGCACATATAAACTAATTATTATAATTCTCCGGCACACACACAAAAATACATATTTGTTGATCTGACAAAAAAGTAGGTGTAATTTTGATTCATTCACACTGATGGCTATTATCATGTTGGCTGTTATCTTTTTTTAAATTGACAATCTAAGGGAAAAGAGGTCAGTGTCCTTGACTAAATAGGTATTGCATGTTTTAAAAATTTTTGTGGTACACCAGTGTACCTCTTATAGCACACTAATTAAAAATCGCTGACCTAGATTATTTTATGCTTCAGGAATTTAAAAAATGCATGTAAATCTTACTCATATTTGACACATACAGAATGAGATATTTGAGACTGTGTTTGAACTCATGACCTGGTTAATATGTGTTTATTAAATGCTTACTGTGTGTGCTGTGTGTGGGGGAAGGTAGTATAAAACCCAAAAGAAGCTAAGTCAGTGTCTCTATCCAACCAAGTTCCTAGAATGATCCCTGACCAAAGCAAGTGGTATACACATAGAATGATGATGATGGACAGTGATGATCATAATAATAATGGCTGATTATATCGACCCAGAAGAGAACATTGTGTTCCAATATAACTTCTTGTGATGATGAAAATATTCTATATCTATAGTTTGTAATATGGTAGCCACTAGTCACATGTGACTATTAAGAATTTGAAAAGTGACTGCTACAACTGAGAAACTAAATTTTAAATTTTATTTTATTTTAGTGAATTTAAATTTAAAGGCTACATATGGCTACAGGCTATTATGTTGGAAATGGCAAATATATAGTGAGAAACGAAACAGAGAATCTGAGAGTGAATCAAGTTGATCACCAACATGTATGCAACAATAAAAAAACAGTAAAAAAGGCAGGAGGAAAAGCAATATAGGGAAATATTGTCTTTAAGTACAATTCAAATTCCTTTGAGAAGAATGGGAATTGGTAGAGAAGGTTTTCTGGAGGAAGATGTGCTAGAGTTATGGAGGAAGAAAGAATAGGACAAATCTATCTATATAAAACCCTAATATGCAAATTGACCAAACTGCAGAATGACTGGTGGAATGACCCGTCATTATGACATGCACTGACCACCAGGGGGCAGACGCTCAATGCAGGAGCTGCCCCCAGCCCACAGGTCCCGACTGGCAGTGGTGGGGGGCTGGGGCCGGTGAGCGGGCAGTGCCAGGCCAAGGCAGGTGCAAGCGGGGACCCAGAACATCCCGCCGGTTGCTCCACAGATCGGCCCTGATCACCGGCCAGGCCTAGGGACCCTACTCATGCATGAATTTTGTGCACCGGGCCTCTAATAATGGCCAATAAAAAGGAAGAAACAATATGACAAGAAGTTTCACCTTGACTGGAACTGTAGGTACATGATAAGGAGTAAGTGGTCAATTATCCTTGTTGCCTGGGATTGAGGGGGTTCCTGGTATATAGGACTTTCAGTTTTAGGATGTGGTACTTTCAGTGCCAGAATCTGGAAAGTCCTGAGCAAAGTTGGAGGAGTTGGTCACTTTTAGAAAATAATGTTAGATAAACAGTGGCTAGTTAAAGTATGAAGGACTTTGATAGAGAGGCATTTACTCTTGATAATAACTCAGAGGTAGGTTATTATAGCTTTTTTGATTGGAGAGCTGAAAGGAATTAAAGTGGCCTTGGGAAGATTAGTCTAACATAAGAGAAAACAAGGATTATAAAAAGAGAATCAGTTATTTGGCTACTCTAGTAATCCAAGTCTGAGGTTATTAGGGCTTTAAATATCCAAGTTAGAGAAGGGAAAAAAACAGAAACCCAGATGTGGAAACCTTATAAACTTTAGAAAAGTTCACTGATTTATTTGTTTAAGGCACTCACCATTTCCCAAATATTTTTTGAGTTCTTCCTATAAGACATACCAAGTTCATGACTTATCTTACTATAACCAGGGTTTGAAAGTAGATCAGACTACAAAGTTTATTGTACATATTAGAAGAATTAAAAGAAAATAATTTAAGGAAAGAAATAACAAAAATGACAAAATTTAATCATACACTGTCAAAGATGAAAAATAAAGAAGAGTCAAAACAACAAAGATTTCTATGTTGGGAAACTTTAAGAACATGATAAAAACAAGTGAATTAGACAGCAGAGTTGGATACAGTGAATTGACATCATAAAAAGACATTCAAAGAGCAGCTGGAACTCTAAGTATGAATGCAAGAAAGATATGTCATTTTCGTGCATACCATAATGGCCAACATTTATTTGGGCTCTAACTATATTTAGAATTAATATATTTCATTTGTAAAATGATAACGTCATGATGATAAACTAACTTGCATTTGTATAAAGCTGGATTTCCATTTAGTATTTGATAGACTTTTTTCATTTCTATTTCCATTTGGATTTTAGTTATGTACTTTTCTTATTTTGATCCAAAGAATCTATATACTTCAATTCATTTTTAAAAATTCAAAAGTGAGGAAGGAGTCAAGAAACTTTGTTAACAGCAGTTGCAGTGTTATATAAAAATATACTACTTCTAAGAGATTTCTTTAAACTGTCTCCAAATTTCCAGCTATTATATACAAACAGAATGAAAACAGTACACATTAAAGTGAAAGGAAAGAGTGGAGCATTACAGAAAATAGATTGCAATAAAGAGTAAATCAATTATTAAAGATTTTCTAAGTGATAATTTATATAATAGGAAATCTTAGGTGATTATCCGGCAGTGTAGAATATTCATTTATGAATATTTATTATATTAAAGTTTCTTTTACTTTGAACAGTTTGTGGTCCTCTTTTTTAAACAGGAAATGCTATAGTCTTTAGAGTCCAGTTTTCTTCCTTTCCTTCCTCTCTTCCTCCCTCCCTTCCTTGATTATATAGATCTACTATCTGTAATTTAAATAAAACTTCCATTTACAGAAGCTCCAAATTGTAAATCAGTTGAGGTTTGTTTAGATCAGATTTGGTGTTCTAAAAGTGTGTTAAGAGTTCAAAGGGCAGCCTAGCTGGTTTGGCTCAGTGGATAGAGCATTAGCCTGTGGGCTGAATGGTCCCAGGTTCAATTCCAGTCAAGGCATATGCCCAGGTTGCAGGTTTGATCCCCTGTAGGGGGCCTGCAGGAGGCAGCCAATCAATGATTCTCTTCCATCACTGATGTTTCTATCTCTCTTTCCCTCTCCCTTCCTCTCTGAAATCAACAAAAATGTATTTAAAAAAAAAAGAGTTCAAAGGGCAACTGTTTTGCATGTTACAACTTAAAAATGCCACTTTTTCTTTAGGTAGCTAAGTTCTTAAGCACTAAATAAAGATATAATTAAGTTTTAGTCTTTTTCTGCTCAACAGGAAAAATCAATTTAGCTTCAAAATTTTAAATTATCTAAATCAATCTTGCTACTGGGAAATCTAACACATTAAAGATAGGTTTAAAAGCTGTTTATTAACTATCTTGGTGTAGACATTGTTACAAATCATTTAAGATTTATATGTAATATATATTCCCGCTTTGCAAATACAGGAGTGGGAAAGGTAGGTTTACAGTTGTAATACAAATAAGTAATCAATAATTAATAAATAATAATACAAGAATAAATTGTTTTGTATACCCACAACTATAAACCTACTTTTGCCCACCCCTATATGTCAGAAAATAGCACTATTTCTATCAGAAGATAGTACTAAGTCTGGCTTTTGTTTAGGCTAAGAAAATTCTGAAGCAATTTTTCTAAGTATTTTAAAAAATGAACACTGCTGAAACACTGTTGGAACAAAGTTGAGGGTTAGAGATTTGGAAGGTGAGTTTTTTCCTTTTTTTCATGTGGCTTGCAGTGATGAATAATAGTGTACAACATGAGACACTAATCTCTAATTATATTCATGATATTTCTATGCATTCTAAATGTGAAGCCAATTCCATAGATAAAAAAATAGTTAGCAGATTACAATTACATTTGAGTAAGGCATAGTAGGAGCTCAATAAATATATTCTGAATAACTAAGTACAAAAATAAGAATAATAAATTATAAAAAGGGTTGTCTTTCTAACATTTCCTTAAAGTTTTCTATCTTATACAACCACATCCTCTCCTATAATAATATCCAAAACTATATAATCAACGTAAACTAGGGAAATAGATACTGTGAAAATATAAGACTACTGCATGCCATTCAGAGAGCTGATGACTTTCAATAACCCCTGAACAGTAGAAACCATGGTATTTAAGAAAAAATTCTCTACCACTCACTTGACAGCTTTTATAACTTTGGGCAAGATATCTAACCTTTTGAGCCATAGCCTACTCATCTGTGAAATGAGGATGACAATAATATCTTTTCCAAACAGAGCTGTAGTGAAGATTAATTAAGATAAAATAAGTGAGATGTCAAACACAGACTTGTCACATAGTAAGAGAACTGTATTTTTTACAAAGAGCCATCAATCACTAATACATGGAGTAACATTTGCTGAGCAGTATTATCCAGGTAAGGTTAGAAATTATCTTGTTCTTGTACAACTCATGGATGGATTCATTTCTTTCTTTCTTTTTTTAAAAAAATATATTTTATTGATTTTTTACAGAGAGAAAGGGAGAGGGATAGAGAGTTAGAAACATCGATGAGAGAGAAACGTCGATTCAGCTGCCTCCTGCACACTCCACACAGGGGATGTGCCTGCATCCAAGGTACATGCCCTTGACCGGAATCAAACCTGGGACCCTTGAGTCCGCAGGCTGATGTTCTATCCACTGAGCAAACTGGTTAGGGCAGGATGGATTCATTTCTGAACAAGGCTTATTATTTTTTTAGTCTTATGAATGCCACAGAAGATAGTGACATGCAATTGGTAAAGCATTAGGGTTTCGAGAAGTTGTTTCTACCGTAGTGGAGGTTAGTGAACATGATGTAAATGTGAGGAAAAGAAGAGACTGAGCCATAAAGGTTTGGCTACCTCCATAATGATGCTATAAAATACATAATGTACTTAAGCAACAGTCTCATCAAGAGGCTTTCATGTCAAAAAACATGAGGACATTCCCTGAAATTCTAATAATTAAGGCTTACAGTCTAACATTTGTGAAATAGTCATTTACCAATTTAAGATGAAATGGAAAACAATTATAAAAGTTTATTTCTGTCCAGATGATTATCATATTAGAATGCCTAAGGAGTTCTTCATGGTATTAGTCTTTATAGCATCATAAGTTACCACCTATAGAATCCACAGACATGTGGCATTGAGTGAAATATAGAAACCTACCACAAGTGACAAAAAGAGAAACATACTTCATGACAAATAAATAAAGCTCATGTGTCACAATGAAAGAAACAAACCCTGATAAAGCCAGAGTTTATTTAAGAGCTGAGTGCTATGGAGCAAATGCCATAGCATACACAATCCCATCCCCCTGAATCCAGTTCCACATTCCAACCTTAGAGCCCTCCTGCACACATGCTGTCACAGAGAAAGTAATACCCTGATGGATGCTGTAGACTGTGATTGGAGATGATGCCAATGGTAGACTTCTTATACACTCTCATGGGAAATGGAGAATTGCCTGGATGAAGTGGCAGAAAGAAATGGGTTATATATACACCTTTTTTACACTGGGGATTATAATCCTGGGAACTTAAGAAAAGACCTATGAAAAATGTGATGAGATGACATAAATCTTCTCTTTTAAAAGTCTTTGCTGATATCACAAGTAATTCATTTGTCTTTCATTACTTTGCTTCTCACTACAAATACATATTTCAAGAAGAAATTAATTATCCACAAAATCAGTTTTAAGAGAAAAATATTGGTAGCAGTTGTAACTTGCAAAAGAAAGAAAATTAGAGAAGCTGGTTGTAATTCTACCAAATTTAAACTTTGTGAGGCTATGGGTTTAACTATGCTATTCCTTCAAAGCTTTTTCTTAAGTTTTGAAGTCAAAAGATGGTATTCTGCCTGTGGTCTGCATATACTTACTACCTGGTATTTTAGATACTGTGATCTTTCTGTTTGTTGTTGTTTTGTTTTGCATAACATTATAATATTTTTGTGGTCAGAATTAAGCTGACAATACTGGCCTGCACATGGCAGCTATAGCTATAGTGGCCTGAGCAAAGTGTAGAAATGTTATGTTTCTAAAGTAACAAACTAAGACCTTAAAATTCATAGGCTATTAAAGTCCTTTTAATTACTAGTCATATTTTGAGGTACATATATTCTTTCCTTTTAGCTACTTAACAGTGACCTTGCTTTGGAAAGAATATTCAAAGTCTATTAATAATATTTTAATAAATATGGCTTATAAAAACAGAAAATCCATTTATGCTATGGTTTAACATAGTAAGAATAAGAAATTAAACCCCTAAAAAGGGCAAAGAACATAAAGGTCAAATTTCATGTAAAATATTTTGTTAAAAACAACAACACATGAATCTCAGGAGGATAAGCTCTTCTAGCTCATAAAAACCTTATAAAAATACAAGTATCCTGAGTAACCTAATCAGTATCTTAAAAGGGACTGAATCCTTTCTTTTAAAAATAGAGAAATCATATTAACTTTTCATTTAATAATCAGTTTTGGATGCTTTCCTGTTTCTATGGATAATGGGTCAGAGTCATCACTAATGTAATATACATATTCAGCTACCAGAGACAGACCTTTACAGATTTGCAAATTGGAATCTTTGTCTTTAGCCAATTTGAGTTTAATAACAAATTATTTGTTCAAAGGAATCTTTATGTAATTAAGGTGGTGATAATAATCAAATGGGCTATTTGGGTTTTAAGCATTTCAATTGATACAGTGATTGCCAGAAAAAAAGTTACTCAGAAATAGTACAGTCTAAAAATATACAAATTTTCCCCAAAACAGCTAACTTCTCCCCTTTCAGCCAAATGCAAAGTGCAAGGCAAAAGAAATTAAGGCAAAAGGAAAATAAAATAAGAAAAATGGTGAGGGCGAGCATGTTGTTGACCATGTAATAAAACACGTGCAAAGTATACCTCAGAAACACTATAGGTAGATGAGCACGAGGGAAGCCGAGCCTGGTTTTGCAGTGGGGAAAAGAAAACACTGTTAAAGAGGAAACGATAGCATAGTAAGGGTCTCAGAAGTTTAGATGGCTCCATCACCAATACATTTGCCAGACAGTAAAACAGCCTTATAAGAAGACACTTGAGTTTGAAATCTCAAGGTTCAAGCTAGTTGAGAAGAACCTCGTGATAAAAAAAAAAATACCAGCTTATAAAAAAAATCCATGACGAAGATGACTCCTTTAATCAGAATCTGGTATAATCTTGTCGAAAAGAGGCTAATTTAAGGTTAACAGAAAAGGACTTTGTCCTATGGTATCACACCAATCTTCATTGGCTTAACACTAGCAAACTACATGTGACATTATTCTGTAAAGAGGGCACTAAGCCAGCTCAGTATTCTAATTCTGATTTCCTGTTCCTACTATTCCATTCTCAGTATTACTGAATATTTTTCTCTACATATCTATACCTATAGCTCTATCTCTATTATATCTACCCATACCAATACCAAAAAAGATATGAAATCTTAAACACAAACTCTTCTACAGACCTATCTTTTAAAAACAACTATTTTATACTTTAAAACATGTTTATAATCTTCATGACTCCAAACTGATCATTTTCTGGCCTGTTTTTCCTTTCTAGGCTGTCACATTGCCATGTTCAATTCTGTGGCTTCTTCTTTCATTAGGTTTTCTCAATGTCATGTGAGGCAAATTCTTAAGTCTACATTCTCTAGTTACAAAATTCTTCATGAAGTTCCAAAATACAAAGTTAGGATGCGAAAATGAAGATATAGGAAATGTCAAAATGGAGGAATCAAATGCCCTTATTATTTGATTTGTTCTTTAACTGTATTCCAGCTCAGCTAGATGTAGAAGGTACTCAATGTATTTATTGAGTGAATGAATATACAAACTCTTTTCTTCTAACCTTAAAAAAACTTGAACCATGTGAAATAATAATCAGAAGGTTTTACACTTACCATTAAAAAGACCTGTGATAGAATGTATGACTGCCACTTAATGAGTTACTTTGAGGTAGATTTTAAAATATGGCCAATTCTATACATATTAAGAAATTATATCCTGGGTGGTGAACATATAATATAATACAATATATAAATGATGTATTATAGAATTGTACACCTGAAACCTACATAATTTTATTAAGCAATGCCATCCCAATAAATTCAATACAAAAGAAATTATACCTTTATAATCAATCACAGACACATCTGATTTTCTTTAGCAAGATGCCAGTTCTAATAAAGCCTGGCCCTGCATGTTTATTCTGTTTCTATAACTATACCCATAAAACTAAAAAACATTATCTTTGAAATCAGTTTGAGACTTGTCTCCCTCCCACCTCTCAATTCTCCATTTTCTATTACTAGGGAAATTTACTTGTCAAGGAGATCTTTTATTAGTATCTTATTTTTGTATAAAATTTCTGAGAAGGGCAATTCTGTAATAAGTATTAAACACTTCACAGATATGTTATTTCCACTCCAAATGATGTTGTAGGCTATTGTAGGTGATTTGATAAGTATCAGATGAGAAATTTTTAGTTCGAAGCACAAGATAAATTTTAGCTATTTTTCAGTAGAACTGAAACTTCAGAAATGTATTAACTTTACATACATGTTAAGCAAATTCTAACAAAGTAAAAGGTAGCAAAATTAGCCAGTTTTCCAAAAGAAATAGCCCTAAAATTGATTTACCGCTATCTTTATCTTTATTGTAGTGCAGACATATTTATAAGACATCATCTATCAAAGTACTCAGAATGTTACATAATTATTATAAAGTAAATGCATATTATCAATGAATAAATGCCAAAAATGTCAAAAAAGGGAAGACTTAAAGGCTTACATAATATTCTACATACAAAACCCAAAAAACATAGAAATTTGCCTAAAGAAAGTAGAGTATACAAACTGATGTTTATTCATTTAAAAGCTACTGGCAATGGGAGGATAAGGACACATATGTAATACCTTAATCAATAAAGAAAAAAATTAAAAAAAATACACAGAAATACACAGAAAAAAAAAGCTACTGAATGTTTATTTACCTAAGGAGTAGTGTTCTAGCTGTTTCTCCTCACCTCAGAAAGAGTTGGCTGATTCAATGCAGATACCTTTTAGACTTTTAAGTGCTGTATAATAAGATATGATGTATTACTTGTACTGTCAGAGTCTTTCCCATTTGTATGGTACTTTTTATATAAGGTATGATTTTAGGTGAGGTCCAATTGGAAATTCAGTAGAAATTAAAAGTTGATCATGATTTTCAAGGGGAAAATTATTAAAAGGCAATGAAGTGATAAACAAAAGAAATGCAATGTATACTGCAAAAATACTTTAAAAATACATTTTAAAAAAAGTTTAAGAGAGCAAGAATGGAATTTATCTTTATATATTAAGTGGTCCCCCAAAGAGGAGGAATGTATAAACTATACTTTTTTCATATGATATGTCTATATTTGAAGGGTTTAATGTTAATTCCATAGTAAGTTTTACTCTCTATGTGTGTGTTGTATGTGTGTGTGTGTGTGTGTGTGTGTGTGTGTGTGTGAGAGAGAGAGAGAGAGAGAGAGAGAGAGAGAGAGAAAGAGAGGGAGAGAGAGAGAGAGGGGGAATATGTGGCATATAAAAAGAGAGTAGCTAGCAGGAAAAAAAAGGAAGAATAAAAATTCAATAATAATCTGAAACCATCCCTAGAAAAATGAGCAGCTCTCCTTTTTTCAAGCTTTAAAATGAAGATAATTTCACACAGCCTCTACTATAATCATTTCTTTGTCAATGTCATCTTTCTTTTCAATGTCATCTTGATACACTAACCAGTTATAGCAGTTCTTGGCAAATGTTTTCTATAAACATTCAGATAGTAAATATTTTTGGTTTTACAATTCTTATGGTTCTTGCCTCAACTGTTAAGCTCTGTTGTTGTAGTGCAAAAACAAGCATAGATGATATACAAATAAATGAGTGTGGTTGTGTTTCAATAAAACTTTATTTTTGGACACTGAAATTTGAATTTAATATAATTTTCACATATCATAAAATGATATTCTTTTGATTTCCCTCCATTATTTAAAAATGCAAAAATCATCCCTAGTTTGTGGGCTCACAAAAGAGAAACAGGATTTGGCCCAAAGGCTATAGTTTGCTGACTCCCGAGTAATAGCATTAATTTGATGAATATAAAAGTGAAAAAGAGCCCAAATACAATTCAAAAAATATAAGAGGTAATTCAGGAGTAAGGCTGAAATGAAAATACTGATTTTAAAAGATCTACAACCTACTTCATATCAGTTTTATTTTTAGTTAACTTTGTGCCAATAATCTGTCTTTATAAGTCATCTTCCCTTTTATTGTTTTTAAAAGCCTTTAAAAATTAACATATTTGGTTACCTATCTGTATACATTTGTAGCTGAATAAAAAGTTACTATCATGTTACATAAACTGAGTGAAAATACAAAATTTGTGGCTTTGAGGTATTTTTACTCCTCTCCTTGCTTTCCTTTCTATTCGTCATTATTTCATGAGCATATATCTAACTCTTCTTCTAAATATTTTAATATTCAATCTTTCCAGATCCTATTTTTAAAAACTAATTAACTTCAATTTTGTAAATTTATCTTGATTTATATTACTTAAACAAAGTGTTAGTTTGTCTTTTTATAACCTATGTTTTCCAATTTTCAACACTATCTACATTGTTCTTCAATCTTGTGCATTACTTTTAGTATTCTTCTTACTAGTTTCATGCATTTGGTTAAATGGAAAATTAACTTTTTACTTTATGTGGTTTTAGTCTTGTCATTATTCTCAACACATTATCAGTCTAAGAATTTGCAGTAAATTTTGCAGTTGTTGAATTAGGCAAACTCTGCTTAGGTAGAAAATGTTAATATTATCAATATGAAAACTACTAAAAACCCATTGAGGGTTCAGAATATTTCAGCTTTGTGCAATGGACAGAAAAAGATGATAAATTCTTAATGTAGAATTCAAGAATCTATTACATCCTACATTTTGCTATAGAGGAGTAAATGTAGGATAAAGAAGTATATAAATAAAATTTAATATTCAAAAAATTATATTTTAATAGAATATTAAATTTTATATAATTGATTATCCATAATAAATAAGAATGCAAGGTTCTTTTCTCTCTAAAAAATAATATATTGTGTAGATGATACCAATAGAAGCATCAATGATTTAATAAAATCCTTATTCCAAACTTCTGTATGATGCCTCACCTTCTACAATTATTAAATAAAATATTTAAGTGGCAAGATGGTTCTAAATCTTTCCTTTTAATGAAATATTTAGCAGTGTTTCAATGAATAAAATGGCACCCACTGTTTTGCTCTTGTGTGTGATCACCTATAATAAATTTGTGTGAAACTGAATGGTGACTATCTGCCAATTTACCCCATTTTAGAAACAAAACCTATTTATATAGCCTATGGTCCTGAGAATAACTTTATTCTGCTCTTAAGCAATATTTTAAAATATACAAGGCATATATTACAGCATTCTGGGGTAATAGAAATTAAAGGTGAAGGAGAAAAAGTGAACATTAAGTTAAGCATTTTATTTGCATCTTTTCTTAGCTGAGCTCTCTAGAGAAGATATAATTTGCCTTTAGATAGTTTTTTTTCTACTCTTCTAGTTAACAGAAATCTCAGAATGATATACCTCTATTCAATCTTTGCAGAAAAATAAAAGGTATACAAAACAAGTGCAGCCCCATGAAATGAAACAAAAGATGAAGATACTGAGACTGGTCATTATGTACTATACTACGCAGTATAGGTGTTGAAAAAAGAAATCGAAGAATGACATGAGATAAACTAATTTGCAAAGTACAGAACTTTTCATTTAACCCTAACATAACACTAACTCCCCACCAAGTTGACGTGAACAAGTCTCAATTTTCTAGTCTTAGTTTTATTGAAAGAAAAAGAATATCAGCTCTCATGGCTGATTAGGGAAGAGTATGACACTAAATACATATATTAATTAATATAATCAGAATATCTTTAGTGGTTTTTAGAATAATATCCAGGTATCTTTAGACTGATTTAGACATAGAGTTCATGCTGATTTTTTTTTAAACAGTGGAACACATTCTGAGGGCGATTGTGGATGATCTTTTAGCTTCAATAAGAATATAAATAGAAAAGAAGGACTGGCTCCAAAGGAAGAAGTAGAAAACACTTGCTATACTTTCCTTCTCTGTTTAGCTATTATAATTTAATTACTGATATTAGTAAAAACAATTTTGGACTTCAGTAATCAAAACTTAATATAGAGATATAAATAACTAATTAAAAACAAGCTGAGAATTATTATATCACTATTATTTTTCATTCAACCCTGTATAACAAAAACTATCATAGCAATATGAATTAAATGTATAGCACTAATCTTGGGAGAAGTCAGGGCTAGGATTCATAGGCACTTTTTAAAAAGCCTTAGGAATGGGAGGTCAGGGCTAAATAGAGCCAGAATTATTTAGAGTAAACCCTTGATTTTTGCAGACCTCAATTTAATGGACAAAATTTCTAGTCCGCATGTCATATGTGAATATTAACACTGATAACTTTAAAATGTTTTTACCCAAGTTTTGCTTATAATTAAATTAACAGATTATTATTTTTTATTTTTGTTATTAATTCACTGCTATTTTTTTAAAACAAATTTTAGTGAATAGGCCATATGATAGAAAAACACTGTAGTAATTTCACTGACATAAATAAATATTACATACCTACAACTATAGTCTACATATTTAAATCTAAGAGCCAACACTCATAAACAATGTTCAACGAATGATTAGCACGTGACCACACCGCAGCGCTTGTGCTACTTGGTTCTGTTGTCCTGTGGCAAGACTTTCTGCAGCAGTTTTAACGCATGCCTGCTGATGGTTGGACTTGTGCTAAGCCATGCCCCAGTGTCAGAGCAAGTTCCTCCTCCAACCCTGCTAGCTGCACTAACTGTTGGGAACACAGCTCCTCATTTATCCTATGCTTGCTGCACCATATGTTGGCGGCATAGATCTTGATCCTGCCCTACTACGCCAGTTGGATCCGCGCCTCTCTGCCGGGGGCTGAACCTTCTTGGACATCCAGCATGCTCTGAATAGGGCCTTCACACTCTTAACTGGCCTTGAGCATCCGGCATATTCTGAATAGGGTCCCCAACCCAGCTTTGTGCATTTGTTTACTTGTGATGACTGATGAATGCATGCATTTACTAAACTTACTCAGTTTAAAATTAAAATTACAGTATACATTTAGAAAAGTTTTCTGTGAAATTAAACTTTTCATACATACTTAATTTTAATTACACAAATATGTCCACATAAGTAAAAACAAGTAAACTAACTAATTTGTCAAGTTTTTAACATGCATTTAGAAAACCTTCTTTATTATATAATGGAGTTTCAGCTATAATGAACACTCCCTCTCCTGAATTAATCTGTTATATCGAGGTTTTACTATACAACAATAATTTAGCTTTTCTTCTGCCATATTTATATCATATACCATTTTTGAGATTTACTTCCATTTATCTTAGAAATGTATATTCAGTAGAAGAGCTAAGTATTCTGAGTCTGAACTACTGGTCACAAAATACTATTTTTGCCTTTGATTATATAATATATGCACAGTATTGAGTGGCTATAAGGTATTGTTCTCTTTCAAAGTGTTATCTTAAGCATACAATCCTTTGTCTCAAGTAAGATGTTACATGATGGTGTTCCTGATAAAGATGCTTACTATTTTATTTTTAAACAAAAAATATCTTACAGTTAATCCTAAAGAATATGAGTTGAGAAAAGTCTGTTAATTCAGAAAAAAGTCTACTTGCCAGAATACCTATACTCTAACATAGATCATTTTCCTTGACAACTGAAATTGAATCATAAAGGCTCTATCACTTGGATTCAGCCCATAAATTATAATCCTGTTGACACATCTAACAGGGGACAGAAGAGACAGTCAACAGAAAAGCTCCAAATGAAGTCTCATGAATAGATCCTCAGAAAATTATATAATTGAATAAGAAACACAGATTTTGCAAAGGAAGTTTTTATTTTGTAATGAATCCAGAATGTTATTAAATCAACCTCAATGCTAGTGTGGCTTAAGGGTCCTCTGCTCTGCCAATTTAATCTGTATTTCATAAACATGAGCATGAAGCTACAGCTAGAAAAGAGGGAGAAAAGAGAAAAAAAGTAAACAAAAATGGAGATGAGAGGACAAACCAATCAGATTTGGAATTACCAGTCAGCAGAAGTTTAGGGGAAAAAAAATCACCAAGTAAAATCGTACATGTACTCTGAGAGAGTATCCTTTCACATTGCCTTCTAGGTGATCTCTGAGCTCATCCAGCTTTCGATGGAGCTACATGTAAACATCAAAAAATGAATTGAAAAAGCACCTTGTTCTCTTTTCAGTTTTTCTTTTAAAAATAAGATCATAGCATTGCACATTTCTCACTGCCTTTGGCAAACATTTCAACACATCAAAGATCTTTGTATAATACAAGAATACATGCTAAATAAAGCTGTGACTAGGGAAGCCAATATTTTAATGATTGCATCTTGTCTCCCCAAAGCATTAGAGAAAAGAAATACTGTAACTACCCTTTTAATCCCCTAGAGATCCACTTAAGATTTTTCTATTTGGTAGAAATATGGAGTAAAAATATTTAAAAATTATGAAATTTGCCTTTCTTTCCCAAATACACTTTTTGATTTAAGGCTGCATCCACATTAAAGTAAACTGACTGAACCCAAATATCTATCTTTTGTTCTTATAAATAATGTGTGTATATATATAATCATACTGTATATATACTTAAAAACAACGAACATACAATTATAACTTGAAGTTCTATACACACAAAAGCTGAACACAGAGATAATTAAACACACACATACTCACACATACAATCCAGTTTATAGCAGATGGTGCTGCAGTTAGGGATGCTATTTGATCTTTATTTAACTATCAATAACTTCTCCAAAGTTATGTTGCTCTGCACATTTGAGTGTGAGTCATAATCCATAGTCTAAATGATTATAGATTTAACTTTCCTTAAAGACAAAGGTAAAATATGATAGATACCTCACAGTAGACAGTGAGGAATGTTACTAATAATCATCAGGATACATAAACTAATATATTTGTGACTGAATAATTTTAACTTGCCTCATTTTTGAAATAGAAATTTAATCAACACTTCCTATCTCCTCTGATTATCCTTAGTGAAATAACATTTTAAAAAATGATACCCAGTATATAGCAGTGTTAGAGAACAGAGAGGATGATTTGTCTGGAATTAAGGACACAAACGTACAGACACACCTTCATCCATGTGCAATCACACAAGTGGCACACACACAAATAAACAAATACAAAAAAAGTAAAATTAAGAAGGCAGAAGAGGCAAGGAGAGGAAAAAGTGCAGAAATTAGTGCTTAATAAATTGTTAAATGGAAATAAACTGAAGGTGTGTAAAATTTTGAAATAACTTAATATTAGGCCTCTAGAATCTAAACCAGCGGTCACCAACCTTTCGGACCTCACGGACCACCAGTGGTCCGCAAACCAACCGGTTGGCAACCGCTACATAGTTATTGAATTTTGGAAACATCCCAGTGTAATGAAGTCATTTTGATTAGTTTAATAGTTACTACTGTTGCAAGAACAAATGGGATTGACATATAAGAAGCTGTTAATTTGGGGGGGGGGGAATTCCTTTGTGTATTTTAAAAATTCAAATTTTATCTTACATTTATGGGGGCAGCATTAAAAATTATCAATGCAACTTTTAACTATGTCTGTGTTTCTTAGGATTGATAACTTGTTTACCTACTCATTGTGACTAAATGTTAGAGTATCAAGTACCCAAGATATTTAACAGCTAGTAAATGGGACCATCAGATCAGAAATATTTAAGTTGTAAATTAGCAAATCACATACAAAAATGGGCAAACATTAGATGTATATTGTTTCTGCTGATTGTTATATCAATTTTTTAATTTAAAAAATAAAATAAAGGGGATTGAGTGCTTAAATACTGTTAGCTATAATGTGAGCCCATTATACCAGCATCATATAACATTTCTAATTCTTAAGATTTTTATATATGTATAAAATATGTTATTAATTCATAATTATTTTTCTGGAATAAACATAAATGGTAATAACACCAAAATAATACTTAATTATTTTTTATAAAAAACATAAACAGGGAAGATAGTATTCTGAAAATAAATATTAGTTCTCTGTATAACAGGAACTTAACACATAGTGACATCAGTCAGAGGAACGGTTTACTCTAGAACCCCAAATTATGGCACCTGTAGTGAGGCAGTTGCCCTTTTTCTTGTCTGTAGTGCCATTCAAAGCTAGTTATTTGTCAGCTTGCCTTCAGCTGGTTGCTCTATGTGTAGCTGAAACAAACAAAAAATATGACCCAACAGCCAATAAAAATATTAAAATAAAAAAAAATGGGATGGTGAAAAATGGAAAAAGCTCCCTTCCTCCCACCACCCGCCAAAAAGGAAGAAGTGTAGGCTATAGACAAAATCTTGCCAAAAAATGTTAGAAACATATTTACTTTGAGGGATCCAACTCTACTAGCAACTCCTTTGCTTTCATCCGGCCGTCTAATTTGCTACAATGAGGGAAGATGGGTAAAAAAGACAGAATAAAGAAAAAGTGAACTTAAAAATTTTTCTACGCATTAGTAAATACATGCAAAAACATCAATTGACTCTTTGAGGTACCTCTTAGGAGGTCAAGGAGTTAACTAACCCAGAGGCTATATGACATGCTCTGCAAATAGGCTAGTCAGTAGAATGCAATCATTGTTATGGCACTATTCCTGATGAAGAAATGTGCACTTACTTTCAGTTATCTTGGGGATTTCTGATGAAGCAGTATCTGGGGTAGTGTTACATTTGCATTTGGTTTATGAAAAACAAAGAATTACAAATATACCTATGCATAGAACTTTGTTTCTTTCAGTGTTTTAGTATCTATTCCATTGTAATATCAGAAAACATTAATGATATGATTAGAAACATAAATGTTCCCCAAGTGGAAAGATCAGTCCTGACAAGCATCATTCTTAATAGGTGACAGAGTGAAGATCCTCCGCTTGCTGACCCAAGCATTGAGGTTGTTCAGCTGTCACTGAGATTCCCAATTAAACAATTGTGCTGCCCAACCAGAAAATTTTAATGCCAGACCAATGTCAGATACAGTCACTCCCTCAAAGCTTTCTGTATTTCAGTTGAATCTTCCTCCTAGGTAAGAGGGGAAAATAAAGTTGCCATTTTAAAAACTCGTTTTATATCATTACATAAATGAGAAAAAGAAGGTTCTTAACACAAAATGTTTTATCAGATGAGGGATAAACTAGAAATTCATTTGCTTTTTAGTAGAGCTGTAACAACAACAAATATTTTGTTTAAAGAGGAAGACAAAAAGAAAAAAAAATGAAAATAGAGAGGGAGAAGGGGAAAGAAGCTTCCGATCAAGTGGATTCGTACATGTGCAGAATGATAGCCTCCCTTCAGACTGCACAGGTCAAGTTAGCTGGAATGCTTCTGCTTGTATTAGGAGACAGCAGAGAAGCATCAACATGATGTCAAGTTCTGAGTGTTAAAATCTCCTGAAGAAAAGAAACCTGACCATACTACAAAATTATATTTGGCACACTACATATTGTTTTATCCTTTTTAGGACATCTCAAATAGTATATGGAGATTACTAAATACTAAGAATTGAATTTTCATTTTGAAAAAAAAAAACAGCATCTTGGCACATAAGAATTTTAATGCCAACTTCTGGTTTTAGTCAATATAAATAGTTTCTACTAATTCTTCAGCATTAACTAAATTTATGCCCAAATAATAATCACCAATTCTCATGCTTAGTCAAACAGAATTCTCAAATTTAGAAACAATGAAAACCAAGTAGAATGTCTACCCGCTATAAGACAGGGCCTTTGTGTAGACAATGTGTTCCTAGTAATTCTCTTGTGCTATTTTCTTTGACCTCAGAGCACATTTTCATATCAAAAGTTGTTTCCCTTTTTAAAGGGAGACTCACTATATCTTGATTACAAAGATAAACTATGCAGTTTCCAATAAAAGTATAGTCTAGTGACTCATGCTGCTTTCTGAAAACTTTCAAAAACTGTGAAGATTTTCAGCAAATTTTCAGTAACAAGTGAATGCCACTTTCTACATACATATTTTTTTTAATTTCCAGAGAGCTTAAAATTACATCAAGTCTAGCAACATAAGGTATCTTATTCAAGGTTACACAAAATATTAATGACAAATCAAGGAACAACATCCACAGTTCCTAATTTATAGTTTAAGGTTGTATTTCCTTAATAGGCCTGGAAATAAATGGGTAGGACAAAAATTGATGCTTATTAGATTATATGTATGTATATATCTCTTTATCTCTCCATCTTAAATAAATTTTGTTATTATATGAATTATAAGAGAGAAAAGATAGTCACTATTGAACACTAAACATGAAAAAAAAGACTATAATACTAATTTAAAGATAGATTTTTGGAGTAGACAGCTCATTTGTCAATGCTTGAGATAAATTTTCTGCATATAAATTGGATATTGTAAATTGAAACTATCATAAGAGGAAGACTTTAGAAAACCAATGTGGTTATCAAAGTCAGAGTTGTCATGTAATATTTTTGTGGCTCCTACAACAGGTAATAATTCCAAATACTAAAAATTTTCAAAGAGAATCTGAAAAAGATTTGTCTCATAAACAAAAATTTGAGAAGTAGAGAAAAGTTAAATGAATAGATTTTGAAATGCAATGCTCTCACTTATTCTAGTCAACCCTTAATAATCAAAGATGGAACAGAATAAGAGAAATCACAAAAGATTAGCATTTGAATAAAATGAATTAATTTGGTCTTCATGATAATTGTAAGAGCCTCACATGTTAGCTAATTTTATACATACATTTCTCTGAGGCTAAACATTCTCTATCAGTAACTAAGAGAGGTTAAACTGCAAATGTTTCTGTTACATATAGGATCATTGCAATATTAATGAAATTTTTATAATCAGGTGTAAAGAACTGTAAGGATTATGAGTTGGTTGAAATTATTAATTATTTACATATACTGAAAAATAAAATGTCAGTTGCAAAACAAAAAATGTTATCACTAATAATTTTTCTATCTTGAAGAAATCCTTCTACAAGCATTTTACTGAGATTGTAAAAGATATAAACCAGAGGATCAAAACCATTTCAATATTCTATTCAGCCTCCCAGCTAGAATATTTAACAAAACATTTATTAAAAATAGTCTGAAAATATTGCACAAATGTTCTTTTGTAACATTCTAGGAATCTTTCTTTAGGATTACTGGAGAATCTATCCTTAGGGATTAATTACCAGTATGTGTCCTATAAAACAGTGAAATCACTGCTGTTTATAGTCAGCTTTTTAATAAAAGTTTGAATTCTAGAAATATCATTTAAAAAAGACATTGCCTGAAAGCGAATACAATATGGGTTGTTGATTTGCTTTGTTTTAGTCTAATTTTTCAAAACTGAGCTCACTGTAAAATCATTTCGACTGCTAAGAAGGTAAAAAATTATTCCTCTTGCCAATAATAAGTAGTTGTGTTATGTTTTTATTGAAGCAAACATATAGATTTTAGAGTAGAAATCCAACTTTATATTAATTTTTTTAAAGATATGAAATTTCAAAGAAAGTTTAGGCTTGTAAAAGCCACATAAAGGTAAGTGACTATATCACTGGGTGTATGCATTCACATTTCTCTTTATTACAAAATGTTTGCTGAAAATTTTTGAGAAAAGGTTTATATTTTGTGTGTTTGTTTTATTGATAAGAGAACTCAGGTTTAGAGAGGTTCAGTGGCTTTCTGGAGAACTAGAAATTAAGAAAATTTAGACTTTCATCTATGAAATGACTAATGTAGACTCCCATCCTTGTCCCCTGACATATTTTCTATTGATTTAGATTATGTAGATTAAACAAATTTTTCTGTTTGTTTGCCTTAGGGCCTGAATTCTTTTATTTTTAGAATTATCTAACTGACTCCTAATTACCCTGAGAGACAAACATTTTTAACCTGATTTTATTATGCCACTTTTTAAAAAGTATGGGCATCAGTAATAGAAAAAAAACTTCTTACTTAGAAACTATCTTCCAACCAATACCACTCAGTGTATATTAGTAAAGCTATAGATTGTTTCTGGTAGTTATGATTTGGAGGAGGACATTAAAAAGAGTTTTACTTTCAACTTGAAAATTTGAACCAACTTCTGTAAGTAAGAAAATACTTTTTTAGGATTTGTCTTTAATCCTGAAGTTTTGGCATGGCCAATTTTAGAATATATATCATTTTAAAATATAATGATCCAGAGAATAATTTAATTTGGGATTTGCTCTTTATTAAAGTCATGAATGAGATGAGACATGGCCAGTTAATTATATGGATATTTATTTATTTATTTATTATTTATTATTTATTTATTTATTTATTTATTTAAAATGTCGACCCTTCTTGCCCTTTTTTTCTTGGGTGGTTTTTTTTTTAAAATATATATTTTACTGATTTGGGAGAGGGGAGAGATAGATATATCAATGATGATAGAGAATCAGGGGAGAGAGAAGATAGAAACATCAATGATGAGAGAGAATCATTGACTGGCTGCCTCCTACATATCTGGAACTGGCACGTACCCCTAACCTGATTCGAACCTGGCACCCTTCAGTCTGGAGGCCGACACTCTGGCCACTGAGGCAAACCAGCTAGGGCAGTGGTTCTCAACCTTCCTCATGTTGCGGTGACCCCCAATTTCATTGTTACAAATTGAACATAATTAAAGCGTAGTGATTAATCACAAAAACAATATGTAATCATATATGTGTTTACTGATGGTCTTAGGCAACCCCTGTGAAAGGGTCGTTCGACCCCCAAAGGGGTCGCGACCCACAGGTTGAGAACCACTGAGCTAGGGCAATTATATGGATTTAAATCATGGCTCTATCTAATAAATTCTGTTGCTGAAATAATGATGGCATAGGTTATTTCTGTTGAGCTGCTTTTGCACAAACATGCCCCAAACTATCAAAAAGAAGTTTAAAGGAATCAAAACTTTTTAATTAAAATGAAAGCTAGTATTCTTAATTTAATTATTCCTTGTATTTCTATACTTCTCACTTTCCTATTTTCCTATCGCTTGCACAAACTCTAGTGGATACCAAGATAAATCATTATTTCATTTAACAGAATTAAGCTTGACCTAAATGAGAAAAATCTTGACTAAAGTTAGAGCATTTTCAGTTGATAATCCCCAACTTTATGTAGTAACATGGAATGTAAAGGCTGGATAAATAAATATAAATTATTTTATATTAATTGGATATTAATATAACATCAGAGAGGAGGGCTAAACAGAATGGTAATATTTATTCAGTCAGTATAGAAACTTATTTCAAAGAAACAGATTTATAGGCCTACAAGGAACTTTAGAGGTTACTTAATTTAATACCATGATATTATAAATATAAAAACTGAGGTCTATTTAAAAAATATTTCAAAGTGGCAGTTGGGCTGACCCTCAATATTTAGTGCCTCATAGTGCAATTACTTTTACATACTCAATGTTAAGTTTTCAAACAACTTTGGATCCATAATTTTTTAAATGTCTGCCAATAAATAAGTCATATGCAAATACTAAAAACTGCTTTTAATTGAATATCATTAAATTGAATTCATCAAGATGCAAAAATGAACTGTTCTTGGTATCCATATGAATTATATGAATAAAGAAAAACTAAGATACCTAGGAATAAACTTAACTAAGGACGTAAAAGACCTGTATTTAAAAAACTACAGGACATTGAAAAAAGAGATAGAGGAAGATATAAACAGATGGAAGAACATACCATGTTCACGTATTGGTAGGATCAACATCATTAAAATGTTCATACTACCCAAAGCAATTTACAGATTCAATGCAATCCCAATTAAAATACCAATGGCATATTTCAAAGATCTAGAACAAACGTTCCAAAAATTCATCTGGAATAAAAAAAAGACCCCGAATACCACAGCAATCTTGAGAAAGAAGAACAAAGTTAGAGGGATGACAATACTGGATATCCAGCCATATTACCAAGCCACGGTTCTCAAAACTGCCTGGTTCTGGCACAAGAACAGACATATAGACCAATAGAACAGCACAGAGAGCCCAGAAATCGACCCAAGCCATTATGCTCAATTAATAATATTTGACAAAGGAGGCAAGAACATACAATGGAGTCAAGAAGTCTCTTCAATAAATGATGTTGGGAAATTTGGTCACATACATGCAAAATAATGAAACTAGATCAGCAACTTACACCATACACAAAAACAAACTCAAAATGGCTAAAGGACTTAAATGTAAGATGGGAAACCATAAAAATCCTACAAGACTCCATAGGCAGCGAAATAGCAGACATATGTCGTAGCAATATCTTTACAGACACAGCTCCTAGGGCAATGGAGACTAAGGGGAAAATAAACAAATGGGACTACATCAAAATAAAAAGCTTCTGCACACCACGAGAAACCATCAACAAAACAACAAGAAAGTCCACTGCATGGGAGAACATATTTGCCAATGATATTTCCGATAAGTGTTTAATCTCCAAAATTCACAGAGAACTCATACAACTTAACAAAAGGAAGATAAACAACCCAATAAAAAAATGGGCAAAGGATCTAAATAGACACTTTTTGAAAGAGGACATAAAGAAGGCCCAGAGACATATAAAAACATGCTCAATGCCGAAACTGGTTTGGCTCAGTGGATAGAGCATCGGCCTGAGGACTGAAGGGTCCTGGGTTTGATTCCGGTCAAGGGCATGTGCCTTGGTTGCACGCATATCCCCAGTAGGGGATATGCAGGAGGCGGCTGATCGATGTTTCTCTCTCATCGATGTTTCTGGCTCTCTATCTCTCTCCCTCTCTGTAAAAAATCAATAAAATATATTTTAAAAAAAACAACATGCTCAAAGTCCTAATCATCTGAGAGTGACAAAATAACAATGAGACACCATCTCACACCTGTCAGAATGGCTATCATCAACAAATCAACAAACGACAAGTGCTGGCTAAGATGTGGAGAAAAAGGAACCCTCGTGCACTGCTGGTGGGAATGCAGACTGGTGCAGCCACTGTGAAAAATAGTATGGAGGTTCCTCAGAAAGTTAAAAATTGAACTTCCATGTGACCCAGTAATCCCACTTCTAAAACTATATCCCAAGAAACCAGAAACACCAATCAGAAAGGATATATGCACCCCTATGTTCATAGCAGCACAATTTATAATAGCTAAGATTTGGAAACAGCCTAAGTGCCCATCAGCAGATGAGTGGATTAAAAAGCTATGGTACATCTATACAATGGAATACTACGCCACTATACAAAAGAAGGAATTTTTACCATTTGCAACAACATGGATGGAACTGGAGAGCATTATGCTAAGCGAAATAAGCCAGTTGGAGAAAGATAAATATCACATGATCTCACTCATATGTGGGATATAATGATCAACATAATTTGATGAACAAGAATAGATCCAGAGACAAATGGTGGTGGTGGTGGTGGTGGTGGTGGTGGTGATGGTGGTGGTGGTGGGGAGGTTAGAGAACAACCAAAGGACTTGTGTGCATGCATATTCGCATAACCAATGGACACAGACACTGGGGAGGTGGGGGCATGCCTAGAGTGGGAATGGCTGGGGGGACAGGGGGATCAATCGGAGGAAAAGGAGACATGTAAAACTTTAGACAATAAAAAACACACACAATTATATGAATAATGAACTAAAGATTCTGCATATACTTTAAACAAAGGTAGAATTAATACAGTTGCTAGGTTTAATTAAGAGAAAACTGTAGTTCTGGCCAGTGTGGCTCAGTTGGTTGGGCATCGTCCCATGTACCAAGAGGTTGGCAGTTTGATTCCTAGTCAGGGCACATGCTTGGGGTTTCCAGCTTGATCCCCGGTAGGGGGTGTGTAAGAGACACTGATGGATGTTTCTTTTTCTCTCCATATCCCTTCCTCTCTCTCTAAAAATAAATAAAAAAAATTTAAAAAGAGAAAACTGTGCCATAGCCAGTTTGGCTCAGTGGATAGAGTGTCGGCCTGCAGACTGAAGGGTCCCTGGTTCAATTCCGGTCAAAGGTACATGCCTGGGTTGCGGGCTCGATCTCCAGTAGGGGGTATGCAGGAAGCAGCTGACCAATGATTCTCTCTCATTATTGATGTTTTAATCTCTCTCTCCCTCTCTGAAATAAATAAACAAACAAATAAATAAAATAAATAAATTAAAAAGAGAAAACTGTGAAACATTTAACTTCCAGATCATTATATCATTGTTTTAAAAACTGAAATAACAACTGAAATATCCATAATAGGGGCTGCTGAAAAAACGATGCTACCTCCACAAATTAGAATAGCAAACAATAATAATGTTGTACAAGATTATTTAAAAACATGTAATGATGTTTATATTACTAAATGAATGAGCTAGGATAAATTTTTTTTTAATCTTTATTGTTTAGGATAAAATATTATAGTTTAATAATAATAGCTAACATTTAGGGAGCATTACTTGTATTTCAAACTTTGTGATAAGTGATTAATATGAATTTTGAAATTTAAACCTTATAATAACTCTATGAGGGAAATGTTATTATTATTTTTCATTTTACAGATGAGATAATTATGGTTACAGAGGTAAAGTAACTTTCTAAAGGCCATATACCTACTAGTGATTCCAGAACCTAAGCTCTTATTCACTGCCTTCCTATTATGATCCATTTATATAAATATTTGAATGCAAAGAAAAAAATAACAGAATGATATACAACAAAATTTTAGCAGTCATTAATTAAGTGTAGAGGAACTCTTTTCCCCCCTTATATACATTTTCTAAAATGAGAAGGTATATTACTTGTTTTTAAAGAATAAAAAAAGAACCTAGCCACTTATAGACTGCCTAAGCCAGCAGTTCTCAACCTGTGGGTCGCGACCCCTTTGGGGGTTGAACGACCCTTTCACAGGGGTTGCCTAAATACATCCTGCATATCAGATATTTACATTATGATTCATAACAGTAGCAAAATTACAGTTTAAAGTAGCAACGAAAATAATTTTATGGTTGGGGGTCACCACAACATGAGGAACTGTAATAAAGGGTCGCGGCATTAGGAAGGTTGAGAACCACTGGTAAGCAATAAAACTTAACTCTACAGCTAATAATTTCTGGTTAGCTATATCTTCTTAGGATAACAATTAAATGTCATTTGCAAGTTCAGATTTCAGAGTAGAAATTGTACATTTCCCAGTTAAATTATGCTTAGCTTTAATGATGAATATAATTCTGTGAACATTAAATAATTAGAAAAGGATGGGAGGAATTTCATTTTCAATTACCACTATATATAAAGACAGAGGGGACACTAAAGGAGATGAACAAAGAAACAAAAATCAATGTAAAACCTGTACATTTAGCAGAATGCCATAGAACAACCATTTAAAATTATTTGTCGCCCAGCTGGTATGGCTCAGTTGGTTGGAGCATGGTCCCATATACCAAAAGGCAGCGGGTTGGATTCCCAGTCAGGGCACATACCCAGATTACGGTTTCGATCCCCAGTTGGGGTGTGTATGATCAGCAACCGATATATGTTTCCCTTTCTTGCTCTCCTTTCATCTTTCTAAAATCAATAAAAATAAGAAAATAAAATGATTTGTAAACTCAAAATTAAAAGCTAAAACATATTACTATTGTTTAACTTCAATTTTATCAAAATATGAAATACTTTATCATACTGGGTGGTGCCTTTCTCATTAGAAAAGTACAGAAGAGAACCATCTTTTATTTGAAGTCTCAATAATCTGTTTTGCTATCACACCAGAATAATTAGCAAAACAAACATGTTGTTATAATGGAGGAGAAACTAAACAATAATGAACAAGAGTAGAAATCAGTTACTCAAACATCTATAGGAGCCAGTCATTGAATGCAAATGAGTAAAATAGCCTGGAGGATATAAAGAATGACAGCTGTGATATACATAGGGCGCTGGACAAGTAATGTTGATCTTATCTTTTTAGGAAAAGCTGAAAAATTTTATATTTATTTAAAAGCTCATCAATTTTAAATGTTCTAAACTGAGTTTTAGAGAGCCACGCTCAATTATATCTCTAATAAAATTATCTTTCCAAAACAAGGCTATTACTTAAAAGAGGCCTCTCTGTATCTATTAGTAGATAAGATATCCTGGGGAAACATTAGATGCCATCCAAGTACAGAAATAGTATCTCTTTGGAAATAAGTCGAGTTAGCCAGAAATTACAATTCCTGGTCTTGTATCCGCAAAAGACTTTGTGAAGCCTTTTCTCATTTTGACTTAGGGAGGAGATATTCTATTCCCTGCTCTGGAATTAATTGGGATTACAGAGTGAGGGTGAACCATTTATAATGCTTAAGTAGGGTACTATACTGTAGGGTATAAGTATAGGGTATAAATAAGTAGGGTTATTTACATACCAGGGGTGGGGAATGTCTGGCCTGTGGACTGTATAAGGCCTATGAAATCATTTGGTCTGGCCCTGGCAAGGCTTTAGGGGTGAATTAATTAAATGTTTGACCAAATATAGCAGGCTAATTTTTAAAGTGATAATTTTGTATGGCCCGTGAATGATGTTATAAATACCCAAATGGCCCTTGGCCAAAAAAAGGTTCTCACCCCTGAATAAGATCTCTATTCTGAGGATAGCACTGTAACATTGTCTCACTGAAAAAATAAGATTCAAAAGACATAATTTTGACCCATATATGTTCAAGAAACAAACCAGTTTGCTCATTTAATTATACTGGTGATTCTTTAAGTCCACAGTCCCATGAGGGTCCCCGAGGCCCTATCAGGAGTCCAAAGGCTGAATTATTTCAATAATAGTACTATGACATTTGCCTCTTTCACTATGTTGACATTTTCAATAATGATACAAAAGCAATGGTGGGTTGGCACCTGAGTGCAGATTGAGGTGGTGGATCCAAATAGTATGAATAGTCCTTGTATTATTCACTATCATGCGCTAAGAGTTAAAAAAATTTAATAGTTTCAAAAAAGAAAAGCTAGTTTCATTTAACATTGTTCTCAATGCAACAGTAAATACTAATTTAACTTACTTTAAACTTGTCCCTTGAGTCTGGCAAAATGAGTAGTATGAATACAATACTGCTGTTCCATATCAAAGGATGATGATTGTCTCAAGGAAAAGCACTTATGCAGTTGTTAAGTTGCATGCTGAACTAGTCAGGTTTTGAACAGAATACCATTGTTACTTGAAGGAATGAAAGAATACTGACAAACTGTGATTATTCAGACTTAGATATTCGGCAGACATTTTCTCGAAATGAATGAAATGGGCCTGTCAATTCCAGAAAAACACAGGAATTGTTGTTTTGTCAAAGATAACTTTTAAACACAAATCAGAACTGTGGAAAACATATAATACTATGAGTTTGAGAGCTTCTAATACTTCAAAATCCTTTTTTATGAGCTTGGTGGTTATATTAATGAAAATGGTTTTTTAATATAAATAATGAAATATGTCAACACTTAGAAGAACATATATTTTTCAAGTTACCAAGAAATGTGTTACAAAATCATACCTACGTTCATTCAAAGTTCAAGCCAGGGCAATGGATTATAATATATCAAAGTACTCAATGGTCCTGACAAAATTTTTGATTCCATCCTTTAACTAACTTTTAAAAGAAAATTGTAAATTTTTGGTGTAATTTCAAAGAATACCCATAATTATCTGAAAATACTATTAAAATCATCCTTCCTTTTCTAACTACATGTGTGAGGCTGATTTGTTTCTTCATATTCTTCAACGAAAACAACATATCACAACAGACTGAGTACAGAAGATGTGAGAATCTGGCTGTCTTCTATTAAACCAAACATTGAAATATATTTGAAAAAATGTAAAGCAATGCCATCCTTTTCAGTAGATATTTTTGCTTTGGAAAACATTATTTTTTTTCATAAAAATGTTATTTATGTTGACATATAAAGGCTTATTATTCTTATTTTGAGGCAAATAAACATTTAAAATTTCTCAGTTTTAATTTCTTGCACAGTAGATATTACTAGGTATAACCACATAAACAAATGCTATTTGGTGTCCTTAATAATTTTTAAGTGTGTGAAGGGGTTCTGAGACCATTATGTCTGATAATTGCTGACTTTGACAAATAATCTAGAGAATATTATTCTCAATATCCATCAGATGGGGCAATTAACTTTTTATAAAATAACTTACATTTTTATGTTTAGAAAATGTACTTTTGATGTCATTAAGTCAGTGTTTTCCAACCTTTTTTGGCGTTTGTAGAACCCATATTTCTATAATGTCATTTACAGCTGAATAGATGTTGCTATACCAATACTGATTTAATTTAAGACAAAAGCAAAGAATCTTAATGTTTAGTATAGTCTTATTGATTTTGTATATGCTCTTACAAATAGTGCAAAATAATTTGCAGACCCCAGCTAGTACCATGACCTAGCAACAAAGATTTTCCAGAGACTTGGGAACCTCAGGTTTACAACCAATGAACTAGCCATATCATATAATTACCCTGGTGCTCACAAAGAAAAGTGGTAATAATATGGAATAGTTTGTAAAACTAACTTCACTAAGAAAAAAATCTCAGAGGGAATATTATACTGATACTGGATCAATGATGCCATTTTTATATGTAAAGGAAATCACATTGTTTTCTAGACAGACCTAGTGATTGAAAACTGTGAGTTAAAAAATATTCATTATTTATCCAGAGTAATCTAAATTCTTATGTTCAAAGGATAAAGGAAACGTATAAAAAATTAATAATTATGCATTTTGTTTGAATATAAGATTAGACATTGTATTCTTCATGTCCTAGGTGAAATGTTATTCCTTGGCGAGGTCTTCTCTGATCATTCTAAGTAAGGTTTCTCTCCTATTATTTTCTATCACTACAATTTTTTCATTTCTTCTTGCATGAATTTCAATTTATAATTATGAAGTTATTGTAAAATTATATTTGAATAATTTATGTTTATCTACCTATTTATTTTATTATACCATCGACTAAACTGTCACTGATTCCAAAGCATATATAACTTAGATTCAATCAAGAAGTCTTAATAATTTAAAATATTTAATAGAAAGATTAATTTGACTTCACTCCTTTAAGAAATCAATATTCAAACTAGTTTTTTATTATATTAGTATTCTGATTCAGCCTTAACAATTTAATTTTAAAATTACACTAAAGCAATAATTTTATCTTTGATGTACATTATGATGCTGGTAAAAATTATTGAAAAGAAACAGAATCTTATTCCTAGATAAAAGTATAGAAAAAAACTCCTAGGAAAAAAGATATTCACATACACTGCTTTATATGAATTCATTGTCAGTTTGAGCATGTAAGTGTTAATTAAGAGAAAAATGTCAAGACAAGCCACTTGCTCTCCTAAAGCTTTGCAATAAGCACATTAACTTAATAAATATCAATATTTTTATTTTTAAGATTTCACCTTAGTAAACTTGGAAATACCAAGTGAATTTTAAAATTGGATTTAATAACCACTTTGTAATTAAAATGTAATTACAATGTTTTAAAAGGACTAAGAACTAGTATGTATAATTAAATTATGCTTAAAATATTTATGTTCACAGTATATATTGTTAAGGGGGAAAAATGCTGTATCTTGGATAGCTCTTTATTACCAAGATTTGGATCTTAATATGTGGTGAATGGCTAAACATTAATAGTGACCTTAACTTTCAGCTTTAATTATTTCTCAGATTTTATAAATGAATACAGCTTATACAATTAGAATTTAATGCAGTCAAACAATAAATTATTTTGATTTAAAAATTTAAAAGACATGAATGAAATTCATTTATCCAATTTTAGTCTAGAGAACTCAATGTTTTCATTCAGTGAATATGTAGTTGATTATCATCCCAATGGCATTAACATACATTTCATGTCTAGAATGTGCTTACAATTTTTCTTCACTGAAGATTTAGGACCTCAGTTTTTTAAAACTATAAAATTAATATGTTATTTTTGATACAAGTCTAAAAACAATGATATACAACATTAACACTGTGAAGACTTTGCTAAGAAGGTTGTACCATGGAATGTAAAAGCAACTGCATTATATATCAAGAACTGCTTGAGGTCACTTCTAGTTAAATCCAATTACAACACTGATAAATTCAGAGAAGTTGAGAAAGAAATTGAGAAAGATAGCTATGTAAGTTCTTAAATTTGATATAGAGAAAAAGTCACAATTTGAGAAATTACCTGCAGAGCCCTAGAATAAATTCAGTGTACAGACTGATATCTAACACCATATCCTATTAAGTAAGCAGAAATTTTACTCTTAACCTTCTGATGCCAATATTGGATCCATTCCATAGAAAACGTGATAGCACAAATGATTATCTTAACCAGGGAAGGGAGATTCCAGGAGTAAGCAGTCATAGCCATAATTAAGTTTGCTATTTAATTTATCATACACATTGAAGATGTGAGGCAGTGAATAAATAATACATTTTCCCCCATACACAATTCAGTACTTGGGAAAATTATAAAAAATAAATACTAAGATACTTCTCCCCTCCCCCAAAGGTTGGCATTAAAACTTTCTTTCTAATCAATTTAGATGTGTTTCCAAATATTAGGCAGCAACATTCCAAGTTGGATATGTTTGAAAAAATTTGGAATGATACTAGAGTAGGGAGCTACCCCAGACTGGACAGGTTAAAAAAAAAAAAACACACCTTTTGGTAATATTATTTTATTTTGGCCAAAAATGCATTGATCTGCATATGCATGTAACTCCACATCTATACTGATGAGTATGCTAAGAAAATAACAAGTCTACAGCAAAGTAATAGGAGCTACAGAAAGTGATACCTGATGTAGAAGTAGACATTTTGCATGAAATTTTTATTGTCCTTCTGTTGGCCTAGTATGACAATTTGTGAAACAGTAGGTGGTAACTATCTTATAGTCCATTAATTTTTCATTGTATTTATCATGCATGAATCCGACCTTGACAAGCAGAAGAAAATATTGGTTAGTTTTCCCAGATTCACATCATAGCCACAGTACCAAGGGACTGTACTTACTTTTGGTGTTGGGCAGGAAGCAGTAGAAAGGCGAGATGTAGCCTGAGCACGAGGCGATTCTGAAGGAGTAGTGCTGAGGGAAGCTGTGTCTCGTGGGAGCACCTGAACGCCACGAGAAATTATGGAGTCTGGAATCTGAACAAGGGGAATATGCATGGTTTAATATTCTAAAAATACTAACAGCATGTAAAACCAATACCCACACCTAACTTGTTGTTGGATGGGGGCATTCTTTTCTTCTCATATACTGTTAGTTATAAAAGTATCCAACAATTTGACGTAGAATAGAAACCTCCAGATTCAAAGTATTTCCCCTGGCCAAATAATATTTTATTAAACTTCTTTATGAGAGCTTTTAACCACAATTGCATTGTGGTCAGGAGTAAAGTGTTTGGCATTCATATACTGACTCTGTAATTTAATAGTTATGTATTTCCCAGATATTTTCCATTTCCCTTTCAGATTCATTTTCCATCCTTCTTCACCCTCTCTACTTTAAACTGACTTGTATAGATAGAATCAACAAAATATCCTGGGCTTTCTGGTTTCCAGTTGGAGTCAGCCAATGGGAGGCACTGTCAGGAAACTAAAGGAGTGGAGGAACATAAAGTCTGGTATTTATTCCCCTGGCTTTTTCTCTACCAGGTCATTATAGGTTAGCTAGGATCACAGCCATGTCAGATGACACTTGCTTATAGCTCTTTTCTGGATTGTAATAGCAGCTCCCTTCCTTTGTCCCATTAGGACTATCCACTATTACTAGTCCCAGGGCACTGCATTATGTCTGGTTGCTTCCCCTAAAACAGTGATGGCGAACCTATGATATGCGTGTCAGAAGTGACACGCAAACTCATTTTTTTGGTTGATTTTTCTTTGTTAAATGGCATTTAAATATATAAAATAAATATCAAAAATATAAATCTTTGTTTTACTATGGTTGTAGATATCAAAAAATTTCTATATGTGACACGGCACCAGAGTTAAATTGGGGTTTTTCAAAATGCTGACACGACGAGCTCAAAAGGTTCGCCATCACTGCCCTAAAATCTGCCCAAACCTTTGTAAATACCATAGTCCTTTATTAAACTCTTCTCCATTTAAGTATGCTATGACTTCTGCAGGGATACTGATGACTATATTTTTCCTTTTTTTAAAAAATTGAGAAGACATTAGTTTTATTCATACCAGAGGAATATATTTTTCTAATCATCATTTCTTTTATCTAAAACATGAAGACAATGATAGCATCTACCTCACTGGATTACTGATGAAGATTAAATAAGATAGTGTATTTAAATTATCTAGCACTTCCAAGTAGTAAACAATAAATGTTGGCTATTATTATTATTATTATTATTATTAAATTATTCCTATCAACATGGTAAAGACTGATGTAATTGAGAATCACCATTCTAAAAATATACAAACATACGGGCAAATAATGTGAATTATTTATTTTAAAAATCATTAATATTTATGTTGATTATAAAATTTATTATTTGGGGCTATGCCTAATTTAGTTCATGTTCTGGGCTACTACTAATGGTATAGTTCTTCTATTCTCAAAGTGAGAATGTGACTACTTTCAAGTTTTGTGCACAAGATGGGAACAAGGTGATATTCAAAGAATATACCAAGAGAGATAAAGGGGAAAGAAACAGACACTAAATAGATGGGGTAGTCATTAGTGGTCTGAGAGAGAGCTACTTCATTATTTCATGAAGATAAATACTTGATTATAGGATATAAAGAAAAAAGATGAATGTAAGAAAAAGGAGGCAATGAATATGGATTACTCTGTTGATGAACATTTGTATTATTTTCATTTTGGAGACATTATGAACAATGCTACATTCTTGTTAATATATCGTAATTCCCACATGCATTAATTCTAGCACATATACATATACTCGGGAACAGAAGTGCTGTTATAGGGTATAAATACCTTCTTTTACAAATTCCTAAATTGGTTAAGCCAATTTATGTATATCACAAAAGAATGGTAACAATTGCTCTTATTCCACAATTTACCTCTACCTAGTATTGTCAGTATTATTAATTTTTGTCAAATCTGGTAGGTAGTATGGTGGTTTTACTTTTTCTTACCCTACTTATTAATGAGGGTAAACACCTTTTCATCTTTATTAGTCATTTAGATATTCTCTTTTGTAAAGTCCCTGTTCAAGTCTTTTGCCCTATTTTCTCTTATTGGGTTCTCTTTTATTGAACTGTTATACTTCTGTATCTATTCTGAATAACTAGTCTTTTATCAGTTTTATATTGTGTAAATATATACTCCTACTATGCAGATTGTCTTCTTCCTTTATCATGTCTTTTTATTTTAATTTAGTTAAATCTATCAATATTTTCTTGTATAGTTAGTAGTTTTTGTGTCTTAGAAGGAATCCTTTCTAAGTGATAACAGTGGAAATGGCAGAGTAGGAATGCCAAAAGTCCATCCTTTCACTAAAGAGATGAATAAACTAGCAATAATGTCAGAATCAACTTTACCAGAAATCTAGAAACTAATAAAAAGTTTACTAGTATAGTAACTAGGAGAATGCTTAATCAATTTAAAAAAATCCTACTGATCCCCCAATATATAGCTCAATGAATGGCCTTGAAGACACAGTCCACAATCCTGGTAAAGGTTCTTACAAATGAAGGAGAACAAACCTTATTCTAAAAAATCGTGGTTGTTTGTTTCAACATGTCTGGTGGTTCACTGAAGGACACACTTGAAGGGCTGCCTTTATTTCCCCTGATTTGTAACATTCCCAGAGCTCAGGCAGCTAACTAGGGAAAGGGGGCGGGGCACAGTAGTTGTCAAAATCTACTAAAGGGGTTCAGCAGCATACTTGAATAAGAAGAAAAAGAATTAATGAACTTGAAGATAAATCAATTTAGAATGCCCAGTTTTAGAAGCAGAAAAAAAAAAAAAAGAAGAAAAGTAAACAGAACTCAAGAAATCTAAGGGACACCAATAACTGTACCAAGATATGTGTAATGGGAGTTCCAGAGGAGAGGAAAGAGGCAGGGATAATATTTGAAGAAATAAGGCACCCAAATTTTCTAAACTTGATAAAGACAAAAAGCTCAACAACCCCAAGTTGGATAAACTCAAAGATTTCTAAACCAAGACACATTATAATCAAGCTTCCGAGAGAAAAAGACAAAGACAGAATCCTGAAAACAGCAAAAGAGAAGCACTCAGACAAAAGATCCTCAATAAGAGTAACAGCTGATTTCTCAACAGAAACCATAGGGATCAGTAGGCAGTGAAATGACAAACTAAAAATGCCAAAAATTGTATATCTGGCAAAATACTTCAAAAATAAAGGTTAATTCAAGACATTCTTAGATAAACAAAAACTGAGAGAGTTCAATGCTAGTAGACCTGCCCTACAAATAATGCTAAAAGGAGGAAGTCCTTCAGGCTGAAATGTAAGGACATTAGGTAGTAATTTGGAATTCATATGAAGAAATAAACAACACTGGTATTCTGCATAGGTAAATATAAAAGTCAGTATTGTAGAGTGTATATTTTGGTTTGTAAATCCATATATATATATATTTGTTGCTTATATAATTTAAAAAGACAATTTTAGCGCTAGCAGGTTTGGCTCCATGGATAGAGCATCAGCCTATGGACTGAAGGGTCCCGGGTTCGATTCTGGTCAAGGGCACATGTCCAGGTTGCAGGCTTGATTCCCATGCAGAAGGCAGCCAATCAATGATGCTGTCATTATTGATGTTTCTCTCTCTCTCTCTCTCTCTCTCTCTCTCTCTCTCTCTCTCTCTTTCCTCTCCAAAATTAATAAAAATAATCAAACAAACAAATAAAAAGACAATTCCAAGTAAAAAGTAACCATGAGAGCTGGAATGGCTATAATAATATCAGAAGAAATGGATATTAAGCTAAAAACTATTATAAGAAATATTATATAATGATAAAAAAGTCAATTTATCAGAATATATGACAACTATAAACTTACATGCACTTAACCAGAGCCCTACAATATATGAAGCAAAAACTGACAGTATAAAAGAGAAAAAAAAATTTAACAATAGTAATGGGATATTCCAATGCTCAACTTTGAATACTGGTTAGAACAACTAGTTAAAAGGTCAAAAAGTAAAACAGATGACTTGAACAGTATAAATTAATTAGACCTAACAACCATGTAGAGAACAATCAGCCTGATAACAGTGGAATATACATTTTTCTTAAGTGAATATGGAATATTTTCCAGGATAGATAAAATGTTAGGGCACAACATAATTTTCAGTAAAATATTAAAATCATAAAATGCATTTTCTCTGATTATAGAAATCAATACAGGAAGAAACTGGGAAATTTACAAATATGTGGTAATTAAACACATTCTTAAACCAATGAGTCATGGCAGAAATCATAAGGAAAATTAGAAAATATTTTGATATGAATAAAAATGAATACATAACAGGGGGCTTCTGGTCAAGATGATGGAGTAGGTAAACATGATATAGGCATTCTCCCATACCAGTTCAAAATTATAACTAAACTACAGAATAACATAATTGCAAATGGCCTGAAATCTAGCTGAACTATAATTAAGGATATACAGAAACCACATGGAGACTGGTAGGAGGGGCATAGACATAGAACAGGCTGATCCCATACCCACATGTGATGGTTAAAATGGGCAAAGCTATCTTGGCTGCAGAGATATCCCCTTGAGGAGAAAGATGTCCGAGCCCCACACCAGGCCCTTCAGCCCATGGTTACAGTGCCAGCAAAAGAAGTCCTCATAAGTTCTGGCTGTGAAAACCAGTGGAGAATGTGGCTGTTGAGTCCCAGGTGTTCCCCTTAAAGGGCCCATGCACAGATTTACTTGGACTTATTTCCTCTGAGCTCCAGCACTGAGGCAGCAACTCGAAAGGTGCCAAGGATATGTGGGAAGGAACTGAATTGTATGGCATCAAGGCGAGGGCTGGTGGAGCAGCTCTCCCAGATAGAAGTTCTGGAAGAAACTATTGTTCTTTGCAGAGCCCTCCCCCTGCAGATGCACATGGGCACCATATCTGATTTTCCATCAACCTGATTAACACTGTTCACCTTCTGGTGATCCTCTGAGACCCGGCCGCACCCAACTTGTGGCTTTTCATTACAAATGGCCTGTCTTGGCTCATGCTACAGACTTTCCTAAATTCTTTCAAAGGTTAATAAACCACAAACAAGCAGTATCTGGCTTTGACATGCACTGTATCTCTTGCTACGTGGCCCCAGGTTCAGGTAGCCAGGCTCTGTTCCCAACTTGGCCTCCCCTGCACCTCCAAGACCAGCACAAGTAACAGCCAGCTGCAGATTGCTTTATGGATGGCCCTCGGTAGGGCATAGGCAGCAGCTGACCTTGGTCTCGACCTCAAGGGAGGCCCTAGAGCCAGTGCACCCTGTTAGCCAGCTTCAGACCAGGCTGGAGCACCACCCAACCACTTCTACAAGTCATACACTCAAGGAGTGAATATGTTGGGCACCAGAGCCCTACTGAAGCAAGTTCTGTTCTATGGGGTAGGCCCTTGCAAGCAACTCCTTTGCTATAGTCGTGGCCAGTCCTCCTAGCTGATCACCCTGTGTGTCAATTCCTTCCAATAACATGCCAACGGCAATTTGGCTCAACTATAACAGGAGGGTGCACACAGTCCAAATGGGTGCACCTGAAGTACCAGGCTCAGGTGACTGGGGAGTCTGTGCCACTGGGCCCTCCAGACACCTACTACATAAGGTCACTCTACCAAGTCTGGGAGACACAGAAATCTATCTACTAGTATATATAAAAACAAACAGAGACACAGACACAATGGGGAGACAAAGAAACATGTGCCAAATGAAAGAACAGGAGACTCTCCAGAAAAAGAATTAAATTAAATAGAGGCAAACAAACTACTAGATAAAACAATGGTTATAAGAATTCTCAAGGAGCTCGGTGAGAACTTCAACAGCATAAAAAAGGGCATATAAACCATAAAAAGAAAAAAGTTAGAAATGAATATAATAAATGAAATGAAGGATATACTAGAAATCAACAGCAGATTAGATGAAGCAGTGGGTTGAATCAATGATTTAAAAGACAAGGTAGTAGAAAACATCCAATCAGAGCAGCAGAAAGAAAAAATAATTTTAAATAATGAGGATAGTTTAAGGGATCTCTGGTACAACCTCAACTGCAACAACATCTGTGTCATCAGGGTATGAGAAGGATAAGACAGAGAGCAAGGGATCGAGAACTTATTTGAAGAAATAATGACTGAAAACTTCCCTAACCTGGTGAAAGAAAGAGACTCAAGTTCATTGAATTTGTAGATCCCTTTGGGTAGTATTGCCATCTTAACAATGTTTTCCCACTTATTTATGTCTTTTTATGTTTTGTAATTTTCAATGTTCACTCTCTCTGATGCTATTGTAAATGGTATTTTTTTAAAATTTTCTTTTAAAAAATTTTAATGTCAGTATATACAAATCCAACTGATTTTTGTGGGTTCTTCATTTATCCTGCAACTTTGAATTTATTAGCTCTAATGGTTTTACTTCTTCCTTTTTAAATTGGATGCCCTTTATTTCTTTTTCTTGCCTAATTTCCCTGGCTTAAACTTCCTGTACAATGTTGAAAAAAAGTGTTGAGAGCAGACATCTTTGATCCTTATCTTAGGGAGAAAGTTTCAATCTTTCATCATTAAGTAGGATGTTAACTATGGGTTTTGTTTTTGCTTTTTTGTTTTTTTATAAGATGCCCTTTAATCAGGTTGGGAAAGTTGCCTTCTATTCCTGGTTTTCTTACTGGTAAAATGCTTTTTCTACATCAATTGAGATAATCATGTGGATTTTTTTCTTTGGTTAATGCATCGTAATATAGTGATTATATTTCTTATGTTGTTTATATCCATGGAATAAATTTTACATGGTCATGGTTTATAATCATTTTAATATGCTGTTGGATTCAATTTCCTAGTATCTTGTTTAGGAGGCTTGCATCTGTAGTCATAAGGGATATTGGTTTGTAGTTTTCATTTTTGTGTTCATTTATATTTTGTATCAGGATTATTTTATATCATTTTATGTCTTGATATTTATAGAGTAGGTTTCCTCACTTTGCTCTTTTTCTTATTCAAGAATATCTTCGTTATTTTTGGCCCATTCCATTGACAGTCTATAAAATTTTAGAAGCAGCTTGTCAATTATCTCTCTCCCTCTTTCAATTACACACACACACACACACAAATACACAACACATCACTTACAGATTATTAGGATTTTACTTACTACATTTGTATAGAAAAGTTTTGAGGAATGCCCTGCTGAACGATTAAAAAAGGTTTACTTCTGGGGAAATATAAAGATAAATGAGAATGAAATGAGTGTGGTTTAAATGCATGTTAATCTTTTTTTTTTTTTATTTTTATTTTTTTTATTTTTTATTTAAATCTTTATTGTTCAGATTATTACATTTGTTCCTCTTTTTTTTTTTTTTTTTTTTCCCCCCATAACTCCCCTCCTCCCAGTTCCCGCCCCACCCTCCGCCCTCACTCCCCACCCACTGTCCTCATCCATAGGTGCACGATTTTTGTCCAGTCTCTTCCCGCATCTCCCACACCCCTTTCCCCCCCAGGAATAGTCAGTCCATTCCCTTTCTATGTCCCTGATTCTATTATAATCAACAGTTCATTCTGTTCATCAGATTATTTATTCACTTGATTCTTAGATTCACTTGTTGATAGATGCATATTTGTTGTTCATAATTTGTATCTTTACCTTTTTCTTCCTCTTCCTCTTCTTAAAGGATACCTTTCAGCATTTCATATAATCCTGGTTTGGTGGTGATGAACTCCTTTATCTTTTCCTTATCTGTGAAGCTCTTTATCTGACCTTCAATTCTGAATGATAGCTTTGCTGGATAAAGTAATCTTGGTTGTAGGTTCTTGGTATTCATCACTTTGAATATTTCTTGCCACTCCCTTCTGGCCTGCAAAGTTTCTGTTGAGAAATCAGCTGACAGTCGTATGGGTATTCCCTTGTAGGTAACTGAGTTTCTTTCTCTTGCTGTTTTTAAGATTCTCTCTTTATCTTTTGCTCTTGGCATTTTAATTATGATGTGTCTTGGTGTGGTCCTCTTTGGATTCCTTTTGTTTGGGGTTCTCCGCGCTTCTTGGACCTGTAAGTCCATTTCTTTCACCAGGTGGGGGAAGTTTTCTGTCATTATTTCTTCAAATAGGTTTTCAATATCTTGCTCTCTCTCATCTTCTGGCACCCCTATAATTCTGATGTTGGTACGCTTGAAGCTGTCCCAGAGGCTCCTTACACTATCCTCGCATTTTTGGATTCTTTTTTCATTTTGCTTTTCCGGTTGGGTGTTTTTTGCTTCCTCGCATTTCAAATCATTGACTTGATTCTTGCGCTCCTCTGGTCTGCTGTCGGGAGTCTGTATAATATTCGTTATTTCAGTCCGTGTATGCTTAATTTCTAGTTGGTTCCCCAATATAACATCGAGGGTCTCATTAGTTTTCTTGTAGATCTCATTAAGTTTATCGGCGGCTTCTAAACAGTTCTTGAGAGACCTTAAAAGTGTGGTTCTGAACTCTATATCTTCCATTGACAATTTTGTCCTGTTTCTTTGTCTCCGCATTTTGTTATGCTTCCTTGGTGCACCCCCTAGTGGTCTTTGTTCGCAGTTTTATAGTTAAATCTTGATTGTTGTAGCTAATTCCAAGGAGGGTTTGACCTCCAGGCCAAGTGGCTATGAGAATCAGCTGTGTCAGCAGTGAGAGAACTTCTGCCTCTAGGGAGGTGCTAATCTAGCCTTTGCCTGAGGCTATCCGGCAAATGCCTCTGTGCAGGGCTTGGGCGGGGCGGGTCGCACAGGATCAACAGGGTGGGCCGGAGAGAGCAGTTATGGCGGCTCTCAGTCCTGTCCCCAGGGGCTCTGCCTCTCTGAGTCCCAGCACCCGCTGCAAAGCTCAGAGAGAAAGCTGCACTCGCTCTGACCGAAGCCAGACAGTCCCGCTTCTCCCGTTTGAGTCTGGGTCACTAAAGACTCGCCCGGTTCTAGAGCTCAGAGTCTGCGACTCCCTCCCGATTGAAAACGCCAACCGCGCCCTCCGCTGCCAGCCCGCTCCGCGCCCTCCGCACCTCAGAATTTGACTTCAGCACTGCGCCTCCTCTGAGTGTCCGTATGCTTTTCTCTTTCCTCCTAGTTGTAGGACTTCCACTCAGCCAGCGTTCCTGTGGTTCTGGGTGATGTCCCTTCCGTTTTTTGGTTTCACTTTTGAAGTAGTTGTTCAAAGCAGCAAACTCCGGCGTTAACCTATGTCGCCATCTTGGTTCTCCGCATGTTAATCTTATTAATGTTTCATTTTTACTTTTTAATAAGGAAAATGTATTTATGCATAGCTTACAATTAAAAACATTTTAGTAAAGAAAACCAATTCAAGATTTAGTTTCAAAAATGAGACGTGGTCAACACACTCAACAACTAGGGAAAGGTAAAGGAATGAGCACAATGTCTGGCATGCAGTTGATACTTAATCATTATTTCCTTAAAAAAAAAAAAAAACCCAGTAAAAGCAGTCATTAACTTTGAAAATTACAATCTCTCTTTGTGATAAAAATGAACAAAGTATTAACTAAAAATATAGTTTAAACAAAAAGAAAAAATGTTTAGCTCTGTTAGTCTTTAATTTCTTTAAGATAACAATAAGCAAGAGTTGTCCTGGCCAAGTGGCTCAGTTGGTTGGAGTGTCGTCCTGTACACCAAAAGGTGGCAGGTTCAATTCCTGGTAGGGCACATACCTAGGTTGCGGGTTTGATTCCCAGTCGGGCATGAATAAGAGGCAACCAGTTGATGTTTCTCCCTCACATTGATGTTTCTCTCTCTCTTTTCCTTCTTCTCTCTAAAAATCAATTAAAACATATCGTCAGGGTGAGGATTAAGAAAAAAAAAAAAAAAAAAAGAGCAAGAACAGAGAATGGGGGAAATGAGATGAAAAAGGTGAAGGTCTGTATCTCATCAATATATATAAAGGAATCAATAAGGGATAAGCCAAAGACTTTCCAAGGAGTAGTGAGAATCTACCTAGAGTAAGCAGAATTTGTAGTGGGTTAAGTCAGCAAAAAATGAGAAAGAGAAATGCCAAATCACTTTCAAACAAAATAACATTCTTACTTTTAGAGAACTAATCTGTATTCCTATTATCTTACACAACTACAGGGAGAAAACAATTTGTCCCAGTTGATTGAAAACTCTGTAGATATATAATTAAACAATAGAATTTTCTTCATTAAGGGAAACTGTAATGGGAATACATACTTTCTTAGGAACTGTGCTGATTCTATCTATGTTGCTTTTTCTGTCCTAAAGCTAATTTGATTGATAGGGTGAACACTTCTAAAAGAAAAAATAGAGAGTTATACATCAAAATCAGAATACATAGCCAAAATATCATTTTCCTTTTTGAACTCCATAGTCTTTTGAAATGCCAGTAAGAATAACAACAGTGAAAACATACACATTTGTATTTGGTGCAAGGTAAATTCATAAGTAAGCCTACATTTCACCCTTTGAATCATTAATTTTATCACTTAAAATTTTTTTGTTCTGAAAAATGGTTAAACTTATAGAAAAGTTGCAAGACTAATACAATAAAAGATCTATTATTTGGATTTAATTTTATGTAGCTCGTGAGCAAATTTATAATAATTGGAATCAGTCTCCAAAAGCAGCCATATATGAAAAAGTATGGCTTCCATAGCCATAATTTGTCAATCTCCACTGGTAAGGCTTTTGGAGTCCCTGTTAACTTTGGTAGTTAGTTCTATCATATGTACACTTTCTTAATAACTTCTCTGTTTAGAGACCTTTACAGACATCTCAGTGTGCAATATAGAATCTAAATAATAAAAACAGATGACATATGCATACCTAAATTGGTTCTTTCTGAAAATATACAACATATATCCTTCCAGAGCTTTGGTACTAATCCTTTAAAGGCTATGATTAAACATAATGGAAATTTTACTAAAGAACAAAGCTATCATACCTATCTTGCATTCAGTAGGTATCTTATGACAAATCATTTATAAAATTCTGTGGACAAAATTGATACAGTGGGTTTTCATGACTATAAGAGAAGTATATGTTAGCTGGTTAAGTGCTATAGCCAACAGGGTTGCTGGCACTATGTACAATGACCTATCCTAAAAAAGAGCTCTATCAGTGACTCGCATAAAAGCATGGTTAATATATCTGTAGGTAACAGAGCTAGAAAAGACAGGAAATATACTTAATGGCCAATATAGATTTAAAAAAAGATCTTCTCAGGCTAGACTCATCAGCTGAATGTAGCAAAATGGAAAAAAAATTCATTGATTTTTAGAGAAGTGAAGGGAGGGGGAAAGAGAGAAACATCTGTGTGAGAGCAAAACATTGATTGGTTGCCTCCAGCATGTCCCCCCCCCCCCCCCCCCCCCCCCCCGGGGATCGAGCCCACAACTCAAGCATGTGCCTTGACCGGGAATCGAATCATAAACTTTGCGATGCCTAACCAAGCCACATCGGCCAGGGCGCAAAATGAAATTTAACAAGAATAAGACCTGAATTTAGATTAAAATAAGCAATACAAAAATCCACAAGAATTTCTGATATATCCTATATAATAAAGAGGTAATATGCAAAGTGACCATCACTCCAACACACAAGATAGCCGTCCCCATGTGGACACAAGATGGCCAGCAGGGAAGCGCAGTTGGGGGCGACGAGGCCTGCAGGGAAGGGCAGTTGGGGCAACCAGGCCTTCAGGGGAGGGCAGTTGGGGGGAACCAGGCCTGCAGGGGAGGGCAATTGGGGGGGGACCAGACCTGCAGGGGAGGGCAGTTGGGAGGGGCCAGGCCTGCAGGGGAGGGTAGCTGGGGGGAACCAGGCCTGCAGGGGAGGGTAGTTGGGGGGACCAGGCCTACAGGGGAGGGCAGTTGGGAGGGGCCAGGCCTGCAGGGGAGGGCAGTTGGGGGCAACCAGGCCAGCAAGGGAGGGCAGTTAGGGGTGACCGGGCCAGCAGGGGAGGGCAGTCAGGTGCAATTGGGCCGGCAGGGGAGCAGTTAGATGTTGATCAGGCTGGCATGGGAGTGGTTAGGGGTGATCAGGCTGGCAGGCAGGCAAACGGTTGGGTGCCAGCAGTCCTGGATTGTGAGAGGGAAGTCCGACTGCCCATTTAGGCCTGATCCTGGTGATGGGATCGGGCCTAAACAGGCAGTCAGACAGCCCTCAAGGGGTCCCAGATTGAAGAGGGTGCAGGCTGGGCTGAGGGACACCCCTCCACTCCTGTGCATGAATTTCGTGCACTGGGCCTCTAGTATATATATATAACACACGCACTGTGATTTTGTCTACACAGTAAACATATAAGGTATAACTATAAGCTATCTTTTTTATAAATGTAAAAATTTAAATATTCATATGAGTGTTTCTTTACAAGTACTATCTCCACTTATTAAAATTACAAATGAGAAACTGAACCTTAAATCTTGAGTAATTTGCCCCAAATGTTAAGTGGTAAAGTCAGGGCTAATATCTAGTTTTTCTGATTTTAAGTTTCATAATTTTACATTATTCCACACTGCTTTGTATGCCTCAGAATGGGAACCAGCTGAGGGAAAACTGTGATTTTTCTCTCGAATAGGTAATTAGATGCTCCCTTTTAAAAATTAATTTTTAAATTTTACATTAGTAAAGCTTGTAACAATCAGCCAAATAGTTCATAGAGATATTGCAAATGACTGTCTCATGTAGAGATCTAAAACACTGACACTAAATCTGGGCATTCATAACCACTGAGGCTCACTGATGAAGTTAGTGCCAGATAAGCATTCACAGAGTTAACACAACTTCTTTAGGAGTACTGAGGACATTAAAAACCTTCCTTTTAATCATTTTCTGTTACCTATTTCTTCTTTTTCATTCTTTTCTATGGATGTTAGGTCTGTAGAAATAGAACATTATACTCTTTGATTTATAGCTCTGATAATCATTTGTCAAAGGAATTGTAAGTCTACTTACAAAACTGAATTATCTGTCAAAAGACCATAACCACTACTTACAAAGGATTATTAAATATCAATTAATAAATAATAAGTTCCTGGTGATGCCATATGAGGCCATCCAGTTAGAATACTTAAATAGCCATTTTCAACTAGTTTCTCCAGAGAATGAAATCCTAGTAATAAAAGGAATCCACCATATGTAATAATTTCTCTTCCAGGCATCTAGAATGGTACTAGGTATGTGCAATCCTTGGGACTACTAAAAATACAAAACGAGCCACGCCAGAAGGGGTCAATGGGGGAAAATAGGGGACATATGTAATACTTTCAACAATAAGAGTTTTAAAACAAAGAGCCATTAAAATAATTTTCAGTGTAATAGTATAAAACTCAGACATTAATAACTTAAAACTTCCAAATACTTTATTTTGAAAACCAGGATGATTATTACAGTTGTGGTTGTTTTATAAGATGAGAATACAAAAAACAGTCCTGGTTCAAGTTTCATATATTTTTGAATGTTTATAATTTATAACAAAGCTATATCTGGAGAATTCACATGCTAGTTGTCAACTGAAATTCATTAGTAATTTTAAAAATCAATATTTAAGTTTTCTACTTGTCCTTTGACTAACTCAAGTCTATTTCCAACCAGGTAGGGCTTGTTGTATATAAAGATTAAAGTCTTCATTGTGGTAGTGTATCTCCCAAGAAACCACTAGTTCCCCACCTACCCCTCCATACCCTCTTCCCCAAATTATGAGTGCTTGTTCTCCCTAAATATTTAAAGGCAAAATTTACTTCAGTACTTTTCCCTCTCAGTTTATATCCCTATTAGGGATTATATATATATATATTTTCCCCCCCCAGTGGTCAGATTATTATGACCACCTGATGTTTGTAGGCAAATTAGCTATAATTTCGCGCTGAAGTTGCAAGAGGGCCAGACCATTATAAATAGGGAAGCAGGTTGTTTACCACAACAGTAGAAGTGATTTTTTTCTGATGATATGGGTAAACAACGCGATTTAACAACCTTTGAACGTGGGAGATTACACACACACACACACACACACACACACACACACACATACATTGAGTGGCCAGATTATTACGACTACCTGACGTTTGTAGGCAAAATTAGCCGTACAGTGCACCGTATGGGATATGGAAGCCAAAGGCCTGTTCGAACACCTTTGTTGTCTGCAGTTACAAAGATAAAATGTCTCCAATTTGCACAGGAACACAAGGAAAAAACAGTCGAGCATTGGAAAAAAGTCATGTGGTCCGATGAATCATGTTTCCAGGTGCATCAAGCAGACGGCAGAGTGAGAATTTGGCGGAAACAGCATGAAAGCATGCATCCCACATGCATGAGTACAACCTTTCAAGCTGGTGGGGGCAGTGTTATAGTTTGGGGCATGTTTTCCTGGCATGATTTGGGCCCTTTAATTCATGTGGAACAACGTCTGAATAGCACAACATACCTAAGTATCATTGCTGATCAAGGTCATCCTATCATGTTGATGGCGTATCCCAGTGGTCGGCAAACTCATCAGTCAACAGATCCAAATATCAACAGCACAACAACTGAAATTTCTTTGGAGAGCCAAATTTTTTAAACTTAAACTATATAGGTAGGTACATTGTTATTAACTTAATTAGGGTACTCCTAAGCTGGCCTTTGCTAAAAACATCCTCAATCTGATTGAGGTATGTTCGCTGAGGTCGAGCCCTTCCAACTCTCCCATCCACACTCGTCTTGTATACTTGTTTCGTCTATCTCCTTTCCTTCATAATCTCTATATGTCCAAACCACCTCAACCTACCTTTCTCAATCCTCGACACTACATCTTTCATTCCACAACGTTCCCTAAAATTAACTTAATAAACTTTACTTAAAGTTTTAAGTCAACTTCGCACTGTACGTGCGTGCCCGTACGTGGTATTTTGTGGAATAGCCATTCTCAAGGGGCCAAAGGGCCGAATGTGGCTCATGAGCCACGGTTTGCCAACCACTGGTGTATCCCAATGGAGATGGCTTCTTCCAACAAGACAAAGTGCCATGCCACGGTGCTCGTATTGTGCAGGAGTGGTTTCAAGAACATGAGGGAGACTTCACCTTGCTTAGGTGGCTCCCACAATCACCATATCTCAATCCAATTGAGCATTTGTGGGACGAAGTTAAAAGAGCCATCAGGCAGCTGGTTCCACAACCATCAAATCTCACAGAACTGGACAGTGCTATTCATCAGGCATGGTGTCAGATTCCTCACATCACCTTTCAACATCTCGTGGAGTCAAAGACAAGAATTGCCGCAGTATTGAAAGCAAAAGGTGGCCCAATGAAGTACTGATGGGGTGGTCACAATAATCTGGCCACTTATGTTCAAATATATCCCACGTTCAAAGGCTGTTAAATCACGTTGTTTACCCATATCTTCAGAAAAAAAATCACTTCTACTGTCGTGGTAAACAATCTGCTTCCCTATTTATAAAAGTCTGGCCCTCTAGCAACTTCAGTGCGAAATTATAGCTAATTTGCCTACAAACATCAGGTGGTCATAATAATCTGGTCACTCAGTGCACACACACACACACACACACACACACACACACACACACACACTAGAGGCCCGTTGCCCGAAAATTTGTGCAAGAGTAGGCCTTCCTTCCCTGGGCTGCTGGCACTGGCTTCCCTCTGGCACCGGGACCAAGGCTTCCCTCCCTCTGGCCGGCCGCAGGCACCCGGGACCCCGGGCAGCTTCCTCTAGGCTGGGCCCCGGCTTTGTCAGGAAGTATGTCCAGAATGACGTTAGGAAGATGTCAGGTCTATCCGGTCTAATAAGCATATTACCCTTTTATTAGTGTGTGTGTGTGTGTGTGTGTGTGTGTGTGTGTATATATATATATATATTTTCTTGATTTCAGAGAGGAAGGGAGAGGGGGAGAGAGAAACATCAATGATAGAGAATCATGGATCAGCTGCCTCCTGCATGGCCCCAACTGGGGATTGAACTCACAACCTGGGCATATGTCCTTGACCGGAATTGAACTCGGGACCCTGCAGGCTGCAGGCTGATGCTCTATCCACTAAGCCAAACCAGCCAGGGCATCACCAGTTACTTTTAGAAGGTTGTATTGCTTCTAGAAGAAACCCTGTGCCACCTTACCCATCTAGTTGCCTGCCCCACCCAGCTATCTGCACACTGCTGTTTGAGACATTTCATGGGAATGGGACCATACACAATGGGCGTTTTGTGACCGGCTGCCTCACTTGGGTGTATAACTTGGAGTGGCGGGTTGCAGGGTCCTATGTGACTGATATTAATCATTTGAGGAGCGGCCGCACCATTTCCATTCCAACAGCAGTGGGTGAGGGCTCAGATTTGTCCACATCCTCACCAACACTTGCTATCATGTAACTTTTGGTTCTAGCCTCCAAGGTGACCTCGGGGTCCCGCTGAAGCATTGCTCTCTAGAGCAACAATCTATGCTTCTCAATTCAGTTTTAAAAGTGGATGTTGTTTACAATGTCTGCACAAACATGCCTATTGGTAAGTTCTTGCTGCTCAGGATCTGCTGTGACACAGCTTGCAAGGGCTAAGTCTGCCCCAGGCCAACTTTACCCCCCGGCTGTCTGGTCCTGTCTGGTACCTGGGGAGGGCTGTTCACAGACTGCATTGGGCTTTGGGAACCGAGGGAGGAAGAGCGAGGTTCAGGTGCAGCTTTGGGGCCATGCCTATCGCAGTGACTGTGCTGCTCCCTACAGGCTGAGGTGAACGGTATGTGGGGGGCACCTTCTCTGAATGAAGCCATGGGAGCCCAGGAGCTCCTGGGTGCCCATCTGCAGGCTCCACTGTGCCCACCGTCCTGGCTTCTACGCTGCCTGGCAAAGGTCCGATCAGCAAAAATGAAAACTTTAAAGAGGTGATGTGGGCTCCACCTCAGAGTGGCTCAGACATGGTTCACGGTCCCACGTGGGACTGCAGACACCAGTGGGGATGGGCAGCGGCCACGCGGGGCCGGCATGGCCCTCTTCGTTGGGAGAGAAAGTCCACAGGGCTGAAGGCTCCCTCTTCAAACACTGATCGCTGGTCACAGTCTGGCCCCCAACTCCCATCCACGGGCCCTCCTCACGAAGTAAAGGGTGCCAGGTGAGGCCTCTTCCTGGCCATCCCCACAGACCCATTGGCTCTCCTGAGTCTGTGGGGGCAGATTGTGGGGCTCCCCACTGGGCAGCGCAGCCACAGCTGCAGCCCTGAGGCCAGGCTCTGGGCTTGGAACTGGGGTCTCCAGTGCTGCAGCCCCCCTGATCTGCAGCACCCCTGATCCGCAGCCCCCTGTGCAGTGACTCTGTGCTCACTTTGAATGCGTCATTATTCCAGGCCTGAGGGTGTGCTGGCCGATAGGGGGCTGGCGGTGCTGGGAGCCTGCGGCTGCTCAAGTCCCTCCTGTTAGGTTGTGACCGTTATGGCGTCCGGGCTAATTTGCATATTTCTCTATTTTATATATATATATGGCTAATATGCAAAGTGTCCCCTTAGGAGTTCGACTGGGAGACTGGGAGTTTGATTGCTCACTATCATGTGAGCTGACCACCAGGGGGTGGTGTGGAATGAAGGCCCTGCCTGGCAGCCAAAAGGCCCCGATCGGCCCTGACTGCTGGCCAGGCCTAGGGACTCTACCCGTGCACGAATTTCGTGCACCGGGCCTCTAGTATAATAATAAATCATAATATGCTAATTAGACTTCCAGACTAAGTCGGGGTTATGAGGGCCGAGGCAAGCCGCCACGGCTGCGAGGGCCGAGCCCCTTGCACGAATTTCATGTATTGGGCCTCTAATATCTATCTATCTATCATCTATCTATCTATCTATCTATCTATCTATCTATCTATCTATCTATCTATCTTTTTTTCCTTTTTTTGCAGCCATAGTCTAAATTATCACTGCTTAGTCAGTTATACATATCACTTTAATCTTTCCTAGTCTGGCATTTCTTGCAAACTATCATTCAGCCAGTGACTAAAAGAAGTGATATGTATCCTTGAAAGTTTCTATCTTAGAAATCTCAGAATTTGTATCAAGACTCAACTCTCTAAATGGTTGTAATGAGAACATAGTGAAGGAAAAGAAAATAAGATGTAAAATCATGAGCAAAAAACCCCAAGGTTAATACAAATGGAATATTAGCTTGAACAATCTGTTTAGATTTTAAGACATAGGCTGAACCTCTTAAAGAAATTACTTTAATTAAGCAGGATAATTTATTTGAAGGTATTTGATAAAACTGCTAAAGAAAAGAACTTCTGAGCAATGAATTTCTTGGAAGTCATGTAATGAAAGCTCATTGCCACATACTTCAGAATCTTAATGATATTAGAGTAGTAGTAATTTAGGTATAGGAGAAACTCTATTAAATTAAATTCTTCGATGAAATATAGTCAGTGGCACTTACACTTTCACAAGAAAGCACTGCTGAAGGTCCTTCTGAATAAAACATATCTCCCATAATATGTTATAGCCTACCTCTAAAGATAGGAGGTAGGTGGTATGCTTGCAAAATCATTAATGCAAAAGCCTCTTTGTCTTACCCGTTCATCTGCACTGCCTGTTGCATGATGGGAATAACTGATGAGACCAGGGATGGGCTGCTCACCATGTGCCATGATAACAGCAGGACTGGTGTAGAATGGATGCTTCTAATGCACAACACATAATAACTATGAATATAGTGACAAGAAAACATGAAACTATACAAGCAAAATGACTAGAAAGGAAAAAAGGTGAAAACAAATGGAACAATGAAATGTCAAATCAGCTTAGATTTCAAATGCTATAAGCTTTTTTCTTAAGATTGAAATTGGTGGTATTTTTTACTCTTTTAATTAAGAGTAAAAGAAAAAGAACATACATTGATTTTTAAATGTATATTATTCACCAATTAGTTCCAGCAAAACAAAACAAAATTCACAGACATCTTAAATACTAGCCTTAAGTAAAAACTTAATGGATCATTAAATTGATCTGAAGATAGAATCATCTGTCTTCAGTGAAAGGATCACCTGCTGGTTGTCTGAATGTACACTTCAAAAAGATCTCTATGATCCTTTCTATCTATATGTTGCCAAAAAACCCTCTCATGCAATCCTCATAGGCAAAATATCTGGATAATCCATGAAATGTTAGGAATTGCTTAAGATAGTAATTGGATTTTTACTCTTTATGCTCTTAATCAATGAACAATCATTATTCCCAGAAGTGATATTTTACTTTTTGAAGATTTTAAAGCACACTGGTAAAGCATACTAGGTATGGATAATAATGTAAATGATGTTCTGTGACTTAAAATGACTAAATTCGTTCAAGTACCTCATGGTACCCTACTCCCTGCATTTCCCCAAAAGAGTTTTTAATATGTTGGTACTGTCCTAATAATATTACTTTATTAGATTAAAAATGCAAATACTTTATATCCATTTCCTGTCTACACCACTATGGTAATCAGTCATTTATTTAAATAACTGTTTAGTTAATTGCTGAAAACGCTTATATTAAAATATCTTTATTAACCTTTTTAACTAATCTCTTGAATCATCTAGCAGTGGTTCTCAACCTTCCTAATGCCGCGACCCTTTAATACAGTTCCTCATGTTGTGGTGACCCCCAACCATAAAATTATTTTCGTTGCTACTTTAAACTGTAATTTTGCTACTGTTATGAATCGTAATGCAAATATCTGATATGCAGGATGTATTTTCATTGTTCACGACCCACAGGTTGAGAACTGTTGAATTATTGTTCCTTTAAGAAATTGTGAATATTTGATTTTTTGAATATGTAAACATTATATATTTATTATTACACAAAAATGACATCTCCAAAAAGTTCTTCAATGTCACATTGTTTATCATTGCAGCTTTTACTTCACTAGATAACAGCAGTATCTTGAATGCCTCAGAACTCAGAACAAGCTTCAGTGCTTTCAAGAACTCTACATTATGGAGGAAACAGCGGCGTGTCCTGAGTATCTCTGTTCTTTTTAAAGAATGTAGTAAAGAGGTTTTAAACTTATGGAATGATGAGATGAGAAGAGGGATGAAATCAGTACATTTACCTGTGAGTCCTTTAGATTGCTGGGTCTCTCTCAGCAAGCTTACCTTGGCAGCAATGGCTGCTGCAGTTATATGTGATGAAGAACTATCTTCTGTTGAAGCAACACCACTGTCTTTCTTCTCTTCTTCCTCCTCTTCACATTGAACCCCTTTGTCTTCTGTCTGTTTATGGGGGCTAGTTGTGGGAGGAGGAGAAAGAGGAGGTGGTGGGGAAGGTAAATCTTCAAGTTCATCATGCACTTCCTTTACTTTTACAATGGCATCACGTAAAAGGTCAATGGCATGAGGTAGAGCTGGCAGTATGAACTGAAAGCATTCCTGTATGCAAGAGAAAGAAAAAAATGAAGATGAAGTACTTTTATAGGCATAAAAAATGGTAGCAATCAAACTTATCTGTGATTTTTGGATTTGCATTTCTTTTCATCAGTCTTAAGAATGAATATTTAAAGCATTATTGTTGTAATATGAAAAAGGAAGTAAGCATGTTGTATATTACAGTGTTCTTTGAGGAACTACAGTACTATATAAGTACACAGTATTTTTTTGACCAAAAATGTTTATACAACTTTGGGGTTCAAGGATATATTATGGGAAAAGAAAAAGTTTTTCCTCTCTAATTAGAGCAGAGCATTAGAACTAACAAACCACTTGAGAACTGAGCTATTTTATTCAGAGATTTAAAGTTCTGACTACCATTATAAAGTACAGCTAGTCAACATGAGATATAACTTTGTACAAAACACTGCATTAAAGTCAATACAGTCTCCTGCTCAGCTGTACACTATTACCTATAATGTATCATCAAAAAGAGAATAGGTGAGAATGTTAACCTTAGAACACTGGGTCATATATGTTTGGGGAATGTGTTGGGGCAGAGGTCTTTCTCTTTTATATTTAAAGTAACTTACCTTAAAATGTAAGATGTAAAAAAAAGTATCTTGAATTTATGGGGGGTTACTGAAATACATGAAAGCATGCCCAATATTTTTATCTCTTTTCGCATAGCTCAATCACTTTACTGATAAAGATTAGATAGTAAAGGATTTAACCTTAACCAAAGAGAGGTTTGGCCTTTACTTTCAGATTTTGAGAGGTGATCTCTAGTGCCTTGGAATTTCATGCATGATAGAAATGTGTTTGTTTGCTTGGGGGCTTTAGCTACTGGACAGCCTAACACTGATTTATTATGAGGGCTTCAGGAAACATTATTAGTTTTGCCTCTGGAAGGAACTAGAGAGTAAAGTCACCAGTCTTCCCTCTGGAAAAGACTAGGCTAAATGTCAGCTTTGCAGGAAATATGTGATCAAGTCCCAATAAAAACTCTGGTCACCATAGGCAAAAAGTCAGGGTACCTTGCTAGCAATAGTCTGTCTGTATCGTCTCATATTATGGAGAGTAGGTTAAGAGGATAACCAGAGTTCCTCATTTGGTACCTCTCTTAGACTCTGCCCTTTCTGCTTCTTCCCTTGGCTGATTTCGATCCATATTCTTTCCATGTAATATAACACATAACTGTGAGTATAACAGCTTTCAGTGAGTTCTATGAGTCCTATTGAATTATTAAAACTGAGGGTGGTTTTAGAAATCCCTTGAATTGCAACTGGTATCAGAAATGAGGGAAGTCTTATAGTTGGCTAACTTTTGCAGTTGGCCAAAACTCCTTACAATTGGTATTAGAAGTGGGATTCACTAGAAAGAGTGTGATGCATGAAACATGTGATCTGGGAGGAGGAAGGAAGAGAGGGTAAAGAACGATGCGTCTTTAAAGCCTGAATGAACACAAAGTCACTCACAGAAAGGAAATGCAGCTGTGCTGCGATTAGTTATTGAAGATTAAAGTTAGCAATGGAATTTCGAAATGAAAGGTCCAACTCCTAAGGAGCTGTGTTACTGGGTGGATAAATAAACGTAAAATAACAAGAAACAAGGTACATATATAGTCCCTTGGTTACTGATATCTGTGCTAGCTAAAATTAATATAAGGGAGAATGTTGGGGTGGATCCTGAGGCTGAGCCAAGCCGAGATTTTGGCTTGTCCAATATATAGTTGTTAACCTCAGAGCTGCTTCCGAAGGAAAAAAGTTAGGTTAAAGCAATAAACAGTGAATAAAGTTAGATTAATTTATAAGAGAATAGGACTTGTCCTAGCAGGAAAGAATTGGAGAATATCATACTAATTAAAATAAATCAGAGAGAAAAAGTGAAGAATCATATGATTTCACTCATATGTGGGATATAAAACTGAAAGCAACACATGAACAAACAAAACAAACAAAATCTCATAGACACAGACAACAATATGGTAATTATCAGAGGGAAGCAGGGTTAAGAGGGTAGTAAAGGGTAAAGGGGGTCCAATATATGGTGATGGAAGAGATTCAACTGTGGGTGGTGGGCACACAAAATGCAATAATAGATGTATCATAGAATTGTACACTTAAAACCTATATAATGTTATTAACCATTGTTACCCCAATAAATTCAATTGAATAAAAAAATAAATGGCTGAATAAAGTGAGCACTGATGGGGGCAAAACAAAGGTCTTAATGTAGCATTGTTGTGGATTGAGCACAGATAGGAGCAGTTGCTTGTCTCCTGAGAGGAGTGTCTTTGATTTCCTGGTGACTATGGCACTGCACCATCTAACAATGTAGTTTAATATGAGGGCTTTGGTCCTAAACAAATCTCTATTGAGAGGTCCTAAACAAATCTCTACTTACTTTAGTTTAGAAATATTTAAAAAGTGAGAAGACAAAGATGACTGTAAGAAAACTCACCTTGAATCACCTAACGTGATGGATGATCCCATAATCTAGTCAAGATAAGGCCTGACAAAAGGGTCTGGATCCCTTCGCCCAGTGTAGGCCTAGAAATCCAAGGCCATATGCACATAAATTGGTCAAATGGTCAGAAAATGGAGAAGAGATTTTGGGGGGACTTTTTGACATGGGAGTACCATGTACTGTGATTCTAAAACTTGTTAAGGTCCTAATTGGGGGATAATATTAGGTTGAGAGGGTATAGGAGTGCAATAGGGATTAAGGTGAAAGTTTGGATGAAAATAGCATGTTTGTACAGTGAACTTTATGTGAAGTGGTGAGTCTCCTTTACCTGAATGTATTATGGGAATGGATATTGTGTTTGGAGAATTCTTCCCCTATCTAGTATTGTATGACAGAAGGCATGTAAACCCACTCTTCCATCCAATATAGACTGGATGTGCTAAGTGAAAATCAAAAGATTGTCTGAGCCCAGACAGTTCATTAATTTGCTGTACAATAGCTTTGTGAAGAGTGCAAAGTAGAACTTATGGCAAAACCTATGAGAGCTACCCAGCAACAACTGCTGAGATTTTGGTCCAGAAAATCTGTATTTGAGGAAACAATTACTAGCTTATTATTGAACTTTAATTGAAACTTCCCTTATTACTAAATGACATAGAATAATATAATCTTGAAACCTGAAATAGCCATAATGTCTTAGGTAAGGTCAGAGAAATGTTCTAATGGGGAAGGCAATGCCTAGGAGAGTTCCATAATAAAATGGAAATGGTGGATATAGGATCATGCTACCAGGAGAATGCAAGGAGGTACTCACGAGCAGGTAGCCTCTTTTCACCTAGGGCCGACTTCGGAAGCACCTGAGGAGCTGCTGGATCCTATGGCCACTTAGGCCACTTGGGCGGTGCCCTATAAACAGCTTTCTATTGATCAACAAAGAGCTGCTTGGTTTATGGATGGCAATTCCAAGGTGAAGGGACAGCATCCTGTTTGGAAGGCCGCCACTCTGATTGAAGAAGGTAAAAACAAATCAGCTCGATGGGCTGAACTGCATGATTTTTGGCCCTATATTTGGGTTTTAATTGAATCATGGGAAGTGTCTAATGGCCTGGCCATATGGTCAGGCAGAAGGACAATGGAAAACTGGTTTACTAAAGGTATTCCTGTATGGGGCATAGCCCCATGAAAATCACCCTGGCAATGCAGGGGGTATATTAAAGTAAGATATGTTAATGCCCATCAAAAGAACCCCCTTCCAGAATTGGAAACTGATTGAAACTAGTGAGCAGGTATTGATGTGCCTTCTTGATATGGCCACCTGGACCCATGAGATGAGTGAACATTAGGGGGCTGCAAGATGGGATGAATGTAGATATATTCGTCTTGCACTTTCTGAGACACACAATGCCAACAAGGACTGTTCTGTCTGCTAACAAGAGAGACAGAGACGGCACAGGGCTATACAGCAGATTCCACGGGAAAGGTCTTTCACATAGATGGCAAGTTGGCCTGATGCCAGTAGTCTCTGGCGGCTACAAATTTGTCCTAATAGGAATAGACACTTACTCTAAATTGGGCTTTGCTTACCCAGTGGTAGATACAAATGCTCAGTGTACTATGAAAGGCCCAGAGCAGAAGATAGTGTATCAATGACCATTATACCAAGGAACACACTTTCATCTAGAGCAATGATTTGATAGAAAATTGGAATGGACAATGAAACACTTGTCTCAAAGGGGAGGAGATAAAGATATGAAGGGCTGGCTTACTTATACACCTTCATTGGTGTGTGATCATACTCAACATGAGGCAGTCCAAGGGATGGTCCCCATTAGACAGATTCCTCTACTTTTCTGGGGAAGAGAGGGATGGGGGAAGATGCTCTTATGACATACTTTTTACTTTAGGACATTACTTTTTTCCCCCATGTCACCTCAATTTCCCCCCCCTATCAGATGTAGTGGTCCTAAACCAGGACTGCAACTGTGAGTGCCTACTAGTTCTATACGTAAGTAATCCTACCTTATATGAAAGGAAATGAACTGGGTGGGAGGCACTTGCTAAACAGGTATTATTGGTGGCAATCTGGATCACATACTGGCCAAACTAATTGTCTCATCAAAGATTTTCAAAGGAAAAGTTTGGGTATAATGGAGAGAAGAAATGGTACCTAAAGGTAAATGAGTGAATAAATGGTTTATGCAATGAGGGCAATCCAATATATTGGTGTATCAAAAGAGGTTTAGGACAAGAGATGATGTTGTTTCTTAGCTCAGTTGTAACAGATGCCAGAAAGGGAAAAGCCATATGTTGTTGAGACTACTGCTTTTGGAACATGACAAACCGTAAATCTGAGTAGCATCATTCTGGGAGGCATTGTTGTCATATGAAATGATGATGGACAAGGGTAACTTTAATGTATGTGCAGGAATTCAACTATGTGCCAATATCTTCTGACTTTTATTTTTCACATTACATTTACTACTATACTGTGATATGTTATAATACTGGCACTTTAGTAAGATTATAAAACTGGTTATATGTACTGAGAAACAGAGTTAAAGCCTCCTCAAAATTGTAATACCGATGGAAAATGATTGACCTGAGCAACAGAGCTAATTTCTATGGTAAATAGTTCTATGTGAATATATCATAAACTACAAATAGTAGTTAAAGGTGAAAAATCAGTAAATTAGTACAAAAAATATGAAAATGTATGTAATGGCTATAGAGGATGGATTAGCTATTTCTTGAAATCTATCCCAGTCCCACACTGGCTTCTCCAAATCTTAGGCATATTCACACTTATATTGTTTTTGTGTCTATAATAAAAATGCTATAGTCGATTTAGATGTCCAGTCAAACAAATACAATCATTTAGCCTTCATATAGCCTTGGCCAAAGGCTAGGGAGTAGCTTGTCTAATAAAGAATTAACTTTATTCAAAGAGAGTCTGGTTTTTGCCCTCAGTAACTGATAAGTGATAGGAGTGTCTTTGTACTGGGGAAGTACAAAGACACCAGACAGTCTAACAGTGTGATTTATTATGGGGCTTTGGGCAATGTGCTATCAGTTTTACTTCTGGAAAGTGTTGGACATTAAAGGTATCAGCCCAACTTCTGGGAAGGGCTAGAGACTAAAAGTCAGCCATATGAGCAGTATTTGATGAGCCCTAGTAAAACTTTGGACACCAAAGGCTTGGATCTTCCCTGATTGGCAATGCTCCCTGTGTTGCTACACATTGATGCCAGGAGATTTTAATGCATTTATGACTCCACAGGGAGAGGCTAACAGACGTTCCTACTTGGTAACTCTCCTGTACTCTGTCTAATGCACTTCTTCCCTTGGTGGATTTTAACCTGCATCCTTTCCCTGCCATAATTGTGGGTATACCTCTTCAGTGAGTTCTGTGAGTCTTTTTAATGAATCATTGAAACTGAGAATGGTTTTGGAAATGTACTGAATTGCAATTGGTGTCAGAAGTGAGGGTAGTCTTGTGGAGTGCTCCAACTCTTCAGCTGGCTAAATTTCACAGCTGGCCAAAACTTTGTACACTAAACCATATAATTCTCAAGAACATTAAATCATATAATTCTCAAGGTTTCTTACCTGAGATCCTTTCTTGCTACCTGGCAAGTTAATTATGAGAGTTTTCCCTCTGATTCCACATACAGGCCTAAAAGGAAAGATAAACTGGATGAATACTAAATGGTAATGAAAAGCTGGTTTAAATATATTAAACAACAAGAATCAATCACTGTTCTTTTCATGAGAACAATTGTTTTAGAAATATAATTGTTGTGGCTAGAGATTCACCAATTGGTATACAAATTGGGAAATCTGGCTGAGGTTTTTACAATAATGGTCAGTGTGGTGGATGGGAAAAAAGCACTGAACATGGAATCAGAATAAATTAAAGCCACTTTAAAGAATTAATGGTCAAATTATCTTTCTCTAACTTCAGGTTCTTAATAACTCATACGGTTATAAGATTTTAATGAGACAGTGTATCAAAATACTTAACATAATATTTAACTTTAAAAATGTAACACATAAGGTGCTCAAGAGCTAACTGAGGCTTTTGAGTTCTTCTTAGGAAGTCATTAAGTTTTAAAATAAAACAATGTGTCTAGTAAATGAATGGCAGTGGGGAGTTTGGAGAGCTCAGTTGTTAACAGATCCATTGATAAAGAGTCAATTTAAAGTAAAAGGTCACTGTCAATTTCCAAGCCACTTTAATCTAAGTGGTTAGATAAGAAACATAAACACTAGAAAAGGACTGGAAGACTGAGATAAAAATTGAAGGCCTGGATTTCATATGAGAATTGTAATCATGCTCTGGCAACATCTCATGGTCATTATTTGAAAACGAAAGTATTGACTAGTCTATTCCTAAAATTGCGCAGCTAATATTTAAAAGTCATATAAGAATATTTTCCCAAAACTTCTATGATAGAGTTTATACTTTACTCTCACTCTCTGAAATAACCTAAAATTATCTCCTATTTTGTTTTTTTATTTTCCTATTCACAAAGAGAAGAGTTTATAGCTATTTATTTAAAACTTTCCATATTCTTTTGTTTTCAATTGTAATATAATTGACAAATAACATTGTAGTAGTTTTAGGTGTAGAACATAATGATTTGATATATGTACTGCAAAATAATTATCACAATAAATTTAGTTAACATCCATCATTCAGTTACAGTTTTTCTTCTTGTGATGAGAACTCTTACAATTTACTGTCTTGGAAACTTTCAAACATACAATGCAGGATTATTAACTACTATACATTATACCTCCAGAATCATATCTATATCTATTTATATCTATCTATCTATCTATCTATCTATCTATCTTCTATCTATCAATCAAAGGCTAATAAGCTAAGTGTCCTCGCAGTTCAACCAGGAATTCTATCATATGCTATGACAACTTGCACTGACCATCAGGGGGTGGCATAGAATGAAGGCAGGCCCTGGCTGGCAGCCAGCAGCAGGGGAAGGGAGGTCCCAGCTAGCAGCCAGAAGGCCCCGATTGGCCCTGATGGCTGGTCAGGCCTAGTGACCCTATTTTGTGCACCGGGCCTCTAGTTTATTTTTAAGTGGAAGTTCTTACCTTTTAAACACTGTTGCCCATTTTACCTACTCCTCAATCCTGCCTCTGGCAACCATCAATCTGTTCTCTATGTCATGGGTCTGCTTATTTTTAGATTCCACATATGAAACTATATAGTATTTTTTCCCCTCTGATTTCACTTAGTAAATGCACTCAAGGTCCATCCATGTTGTTGCAAGTGGCAGGATTTCCTTTTTTTGTGTATGTGTGTGTCTGAATATTTCATTGCACATATATATGTTCTTCCCCAGGATAGGAAATTTTTAGTCATGATTTCTTCAAAAACTATGTATATATTTTTTCTTTATTCATTCATCAATTGATGGAATCCTAGGTTCTTTCTATCTTTTTGTGATTATTAACAATGATCCAATGAACATGGGGGTGCAGGTATCTTTTTGAGACAGTGACTATCATTTCCTTTGGATAAATAACCAGAAGTAGAATAGCTGGATCAGATGGTACTTCTACTTTTAATTTCTGATGAACCTCCATACTCTTTTCATAGTAGATTAACCAATTTACATTCTCACCAACATTGTACAAGAGTTCTCTTTTCTCTACATCCTCTTATCTCCTGTATTTTGATAATGGACATTCTAACAAGTGTGAGATGATAACTCATTGTCCTTTGGTTTTGTGTGTTCCTGATGATTAGTGATATTGATTGACCACTTTTCATGTACCCGTTGGCCATCTGGATGTCTTCTTTGCAAAAATGTATATTTGATTATCCTCTGCTCATGTTTAAATTATATTATTTGGTTTTTCGATTGAGTTATATGACTTCTATATATAATTTGGATATTAATCTCTTATCAGATATATTATTTGCAAATATTTTCTCCCATTCTGTAAGTTGCCTTTTCATTTGGTTGATGGTTTCCTCTGCTGTACAGAAAGTTTTCAGTTTTATGTTGCCCCATTTGCTGATTTTTGCTTTTGTTGCCTTTGTTTTTGAAGTTAATTCCAGAAAAGCACTGCCAAGAATAATGTTCAGGAGCTTACTCCCTATGTTTTCTTCTAAGAAATTTATGGCTTCAGGTATTACATTCAAGTCTTTAATCCATCTTCAGGTATTATATTAAAGTCTTTAATTCATATTAGTTGATTTTTGTGTATGGTGTAAGATAGGGGTCATATTTCGTTCTTTTGCATGTGGCTATATAGTTTTTCCAACACCATTTATTGAAGAGACTACCCTTTCCCCATGGTATATTCTTGGTTCCTTTGTTATAAATTAATAGACCATACATATGTGGGTTTATTTATAGATTCTCTATTTTGTTCCACTTATCTGTGTATCTGGTTTTATGCCAATACCATACTGTCTTGATTACTAAAGCTTTGTAATGTATCTTGAAATCAGGAAGTGATTTTTCATTTTTCTAAAGATCCTTTGCTATTAGGGTCTTTTATGGTTCCATTAAAATTATCCTATTTTCATGAAAAAATGCCACTGAAATTCTGATAAGGATTGCAATGAATGTGCAGATTTTAACAATATTAATTCTTCCGATCCATGAGCACAAAATATCTTTCTATATTAGACTTCAATTTCTTTCATCAATGTCTTATAATTTTCAGTGTACAGATCTTTCACTTCCTTGGTTAAATTCATTCCTAGGTAGCCTATTCTTTTTGATGCAATTATATATGGGATTGCTTTTTTAAAAATTTCTCTTTCTGATAGTTCATTATTACTGTATAGAAATGCAACTAATTTTTATATGTTGACTAGAGGCCTGATGCATGAAATTCATATAAGAGTAGGCTTTCCTTCCGCCAGCTGACAGCACCAGCTTCCCTCCGGCACCCGAGACCCAGGATTCCCTCGCAGCCCCAGCTTCATCTGGAAGGTTGTCAGGTCTAATTAGCGTATCATGTTTTTATTATTATAGACTTTGTATCCTGCAACTTTATTGATTGAATTTATTCATTCTAATATTTTTGTGTGTGAAGTCTTTATGGTTTACCATATATAATATGCCATTTGCAAATAGAAGCAGTTTTACTTCTTCCTTTCTATTTTGGGTGGCATTTTTTCCCCTTTTATTTGCATAATTGCTCTGGCTAAGACTTCCTGTACTATCTTGAATAAAAGTGGCAAGACTAGTTGTCCTTGTCTTGTTCCTGATATTAGAGGAAAAGTTTTCAGTTTTTCACCACTGAGTATGTTGTTAGCTATAGATCTGTCATATATGACTTTTCTTATGTTGAGATACATTTCTTCTATATTCACTTTGTTAAGTTTCCATTATGAATGAATGTTAACTTCTGTCAAATGCATTTTCTGCATCTATTGGGATGATCATATGATATTTGTTATTTTGTTAAAATGGTCTATCATATTGATGAATTAGTGGCTATTAAACCATCCTTGCATCCCTGGAATAACCAGTTCATCATAATGTATTATTCTGTTAATGCAGTGGTTCTCAACCTTCTGGCCCTTTAAATACAGTTCCTCATGTTGTGACCCAACCATTATTTTCATTGCTACTTCATAACTGTAGTGTTATGAATCGTAATGTAAATATCTGATATGCAGAATGGTCTTAGGCGACCCCTGTAAAAGGGTCATTCTACTGCCAAAGGGGTCATGACCCACAGGTTGAGAACTGCTGTCTTAATGCAATGTTGTAGTCAGTTGGCTAATACTTTGTTGAGAATTTTTGCATCTATGTTCATCAGGTCTATTAGCCTAAAATTTTGTTTTCTTGTACTGTCTTTGCTTGGTTTTCATATCAGGGTAATGTTGGCCTTGTAAATGATTGGGGAAGTGTTCGCTCCTCTTCTATTTTTGGGAGAATTTGTATTACTTTTGAGAAGGAATTGTATTAATTCTTCTTTAAATATTTGGTGGAATTATCCAGTGAAACCATCTGGTCCTGCACTTTGTTTTTTGAGAGGTTTTAGGTTATTAACTCAATCTCCTTACTAATAATTGATCTGTTCACATGTTCTACTTGTAAATTCTAAACTGAACTATATATTTACCTTTACTAGAGAAATTTATACTTTCATATAAGTTTTCCTGTTACTGATTAGTACCCTTTGTTTCAGCTTAAAGAAGTCCCTCTAACTTTTCTCGTAAGGCCTGTCTAGTTACACTGAATTCCTTCAACTTTTTCTTGTCTTATATACTCTTCTTCTCTCCTTCAATTCTGAAGGACAATTTTGTTGGGTAGAGTATCTTGGTTGAAAAGCTCTTTATTTCTTTCAGCACTTTAAATATATCATGCTACTCCCTTCTGGCCTACAAAGGTTTTTGTTTTAATCTTCACCTGAGAATATGTTTTCATTAATTTTTTTAGACCAAAAAGAAGGATGAGAGGGAGAGGGAGAAGGAGAGGAAAACACTGATTGGTTGCATCCTGTAAGCACCCTAACCGAGGATCAAACCTGTAACCTAGGAATATGCTCTGACTGGGACTCAAACCCACAACCTTTCTAGGGTACAGGATGATGCTCCAATGAACTGACCCACCTGGCCAGGATGAAAGTTTTTGCTGAAAAATCTATTAATAATCTTATGGGAGTTTGCTTATATATAAGCGAAAAAATGTATGCACACCTTAATAGCTGATTCTATTACATTTTTTATTTTAAATATATTTTATTGATTTTTTACAGAGAGGGAGAGGGATAGAGAGTTAGAAACATCGATGAACTGCCTCTTGCACACCCCCTCTTGGGGATGTGCCCGCAACCAAGGTACATGCCCTTGACTGGAATCGAACCTGGGACCCTTCAGTCCACAGGCCGATGCTCTATCCACTGAGCCAAACCGGTTAGGGCAATTCTATTACATTTTTTAAAATGAAATTTTAATAAACACTGTCTTTATAATTATGTAAAGTGTATACATATTTTTTGGGATACCCTATAGTTGTTCTCTTGCTGCTATTAAGATTCCCTCTTTAATATTTGATAATTTAATTTCAATGTGTCTTTGTGTGGGTCTCTTTAGATTTTTCTTATTTGGATATCTGTGGGCTTCCTAGATCTGAATATCTGTTTCCTTCCCTAGGTTAAGGACATTTTCAGCCATGGTTTCTTCAAATAAATTTCCTGGCCCTTTTTCTTTATTCTCTCCTTCTGGGATCCTTATAATGTGAATATTAATCCACTTGATGTTGTCATGTGAGTCCCTTAAGCTATCTTTACCATTTTTCTTTTTCCTTTCACTCCTCTGATGGATGAATTTCATTGCCTTGTCTTCAAGTTTGCTGATCCTCTCTTGTTTCATCTAGTGTGGTTGAACCCCTCTACTGTAATTTTTCAGTTCATTTATTGTATTCTTCAGCTCTGTGGTTTTTGTTTGGCACTTTATTATATTTTCTCTTTGTTGATATTCTCACATTGTTCATACATTGTTCTCCTGACCTTGATGAGAACAATGTATTCTGAATTCTTTATCAGGCAAATTACTATTTTCCATTTCATTAAGGTCTTTTCCTGAGATTTTGATATACTATGCATACAAAATTGGATTAATACATGCCTCTGGGATTCTTGTAAGTTCATTCCACCCATGATAATATAGTTTATTTTCTAAGTATCATGGCCATGAATTTATCCTTACTAACAATAATGTTGTGTCTACAGTTTAAAAAGTTTATCATGTGTTATGGAACTTAGAATCTATTTTCCAAGAATCCTATCTAATAATAGACAAACATGGTAATTGACCGTACCTTCTCTATGCCTCCCATTGGCTAATCAGCATGATATGCAAATTAACCACCAACAAAGACGGCGGCTAATTTGCATACTGCAGGCAGGGCGGGACAGTGCGAGCCGCCGGCACATCGCCAACCAGGGCAGCCCCAGAAGACCCAGAAGCCAGGACCCAGAAGACACAGCAGCTGGTCTTGCCTTGTGGCCGGGGAACCGCCCATCGGCGGGTCCAGGGCTGCAAGGCAAGGCCCGCCCCCCGAAGCCCCAGCAGCTGGTCTTGCCTTGCGGCCCGGGAACTGCCCATCGGCGGGTCCCGGGAGGCAAGGCAATGCCTGCCCCCAGAGGCCCCAGCTACTTTAAAAATAGAATGATCTCCTTTAGAACCAATCTGTTTAGATTCATGATTAGTAAAACAGTATGGAACTAATGAAATACAGTGATAGGAATTAGGAAGTGCGACACTGATGGTTCTGGGCATGTGAAGGGTGAGGGACAGAAGGGTACACATGGTCTTCCCTTCAGTTCTGCTGGAGAGATGAGCTCCCAGGGCCCGAGCTGCTCCATGCCCAGAGGAGGTGGGTGGGGTCAGTGGCTCTGTTTCAGAACTTCCTGCCAAGCAGAGACCTTACCCAACCCACAGGAACCTTTTTACTCCAGAAAACAAACAGCCAGTTCCTAATGGGCATGGGAAAACCAGTGTCCCCTCCTGTGCACGGCGTCCTGATGGGGTGTCAGGGGAGGTGGACGAGGGGAGCAGTGCAGAGTTGTTAGGCAGCTGGAGTGGGAGTGGAAAGGCCATGAAATGTCCACAGTCCTGGCTGTGCCCACGGCCTGGGCTGCTCCTCCAGGCCCTGGCTGAGGGATTAGGGCTGATTCTCTTTGGAAGGGAATATTCCATAGGTGGAAGATTTACAGGCTCAGGGTGGGCTGTGTGTTAGTTTGGGGCAAATCCCTCAGCACTCCTGCTGCCAAGCCCTCAAAGGAAGGAGGCAGAGGCACTCCTCACCCCCAAGACCCCTTCGTGGACATTTTAGCATCTACGTGATTTTTAATCCCTTCAGGGAGACTTTCTATCCTGCAGTCCTATCCCACCCCACTGTTGCTGTTTGTCTGCCAGCTGGGTCGAGCATCAAGGGGAAGGGGGGTTTAAACTCACTGAAAGACTACTGATCCTACTGGGAAACCAATCTGTTTACTATACTGTTGTAAATATCATACCCTTTATATCCTGTTATTTGGCTTCTTTTAAATAAAGTGAAATGTCTTAGAAAAAAAAAGAAAAAAAAAAAGGCAAGGCAGGGCGAGGCCCAGAAGACCCAGAAGCCGCCTGATATGGTAGTAACTCTATCAGTAAGCACTCTGAAAGTCAGTGGCATAAATGCACCAATTAAAGGACAGATTATGAGGGTGAATCAAAAACAAAACTCACTTTAAATATAAAGACACATATAGATTAAAAGTAAATGAATTAAGCTGCAGCCTGTTTTGCTCAGTGGATAGAGCATTAGCCGGTGGACTGAAGGGTCCCAGGTTCGATTCCAGTCAAGGGCATGTACCTCACTTGCTGGCTTGATCTCCAGTCCCTATCAAAGCATGTGCAGGAGGCAACCAATCAATGTGTCTCTCCCTTTCCCTTCACTCTCTCTATTAGTCAATGGAAAAATATCCTTGGGTGAAGATTAACAAAAACAAAGTAAATGGATTAAGTAACATTAAAGAGATTATAAGAAAAATATATTCCAAATTCTGTTAGTTGTATAATAGTTATGTTTAAATTATTAACACCTAAGAAATTGGGTGAAGGGTACATATAATATGCTATAGTATTTTATAGTTTTTTTTAACATGTATGAGATTATTTCAAATTAAAATATTAAAAAATTAAAAATTAGTAAAATATTAATTGAAATGTATCTGAATTACATGAAAAGTCTCCTAATTGCATCTACCATAATTTATCAAATTGTGCTAAAATTTATGAGGGTTCAATTAAAAAATATCTTAATTCTAAATGATATAATAGAAAATATATAATAGTGCAGTTATAAGCACTTATCTGAAAATAAAAATTTAAAGAAGTGAATTTAAGCAAGGGATTAGCCAAAGAAAATTTATGTACAACCCATGGACACAGACAACAGTATTGTGATGGCCAGAGAGAAGTGGGAGGCAAGAGCTGGGTAGAGGGGGCAAAAAGGGGAAATAGGGACATCCTATATTCTATCTAATAAAAGAGAAACATGGTAATAGGCATACGACCGCTACCCTTCCCATTGGCTAATCAGGGCGATATGCAAATTAACTTCCAGCCAAGATGGCGGCTGGCAGCCAGGCAGCTTGAAACTAACATGAGGCTTGCTTGCTTCAGTGACGGAGGACTCCAATGTTCCCCGCCTGCTTGCCCGCCTCTGAGCTGGCAGTTTGAAACATAGTTACAAAAACAGAAGCTAAACAAAACCCCAGAAACCAGCTTTCAGCTAGCCGGGATCTCAGACCTGGAGTTGACATAGAGTTTCCATTGTAGAACCTAAACAAACCAGATACCTGCTTTCAGGAGCGGAGGCCTAAGAGCTGGAGCCTCAGAGCTAAAGCTGGCTCAGAATAAAAAAAAAAAAAAAGAAAAAAAGGAGCGGTTGGGAGCTTCAGTCCCAGCCTGAAAATAGCCTCAGCCCCTCACCCAGACTGGCCAGGCACCCCAGTGGGGACCCCCACCCTGAAGGGTGTGTGACCAGCTGCAAACAGCCATCATCCCCGCATCCAGGCTGGCCAGGCACCCCAGTGGGGACCCCCACCCTGATCCGGGACACCCTTCAGGGCAAACCAGCCAGCCCCCACCCATGCACCAGGCCTCTATTCTATATAGTAAAAGGGTAATATGCCTCCCAGCACCGGGATCAGAGGAGCTGTGAGGTCTCCCGGCACCGGGATTAGCATGACAGGGGGCAGCGCCCAAACCCCCTGATCGCCCTGTGGCTCTGTGTGTGACAGGGGGCGGGGCCACAACCTCCCTATCAGCCCTGCTCTGTTCCTGATAGGGGAAGGAACCCCAACCCCCTGATTGGCCCTGCTCTGTGCCTGATAGGGGGGAGCTCCCCAACCTCCTGATCGCCCTGCGGCTCTGTGTGTGACAGGGTGCAGCGCCCCAACGCCCCCCCACACCACGGGCCCTGCTCTGTGTGTGACGGGGTAGAGCCATAACCTCCCCATCGGCCCTGCCCTGAGTCTGAGAGTGGCGGCGCCCCAACCCCCTGATCCGCCCTGTTCTGTGCGTGACGGGGGGAGCTCCCCAACCACCTGATGAGCCCTGCTCTGTGCGTGACAGGGGGTGGCGCCGCAACCTCCCCATCGACCCTGCCTTGAGTGTGACAGGGGACGGTGCCCCAACCCCCCAATTGGCCCTACCCTGAGCGTGACTGAGGGTGGCATCACAACCTCCCAATCTGCCCTGCTCTGTGCATGACAGGGGGCGGCGCCCCAATTCCCCAATCGGCCCTGCTCTAAGCCTGACCAGGGGCTGCACCTAGGGATTGGGCCTGCCCTCTGCCACCCGGGAGCAGGCCTAAGCCAACAGGTCGTTATCTTTCGAGGGGTCTCAGAGTGCGAGAGAGCACAGGCCGGGCTGAGGGACCCCCCCTTCCCCCCCGAGCGCACAAATTTTTGTGCACTGGGCCTCTAATAATAATAATAAAAGGCTAATATGCACATTGACTGAACGGTAGAATGACTGGTTGCTATGATGCACACTGGCCACCAGGGAGCAGATGCTCAATGCAGGAGCTGCCCCCTGGTGGTCAGTGCACTTCTATATGGGGAGTGCCACTCAGCCAGAAGCTGGCTCATGGCTGGCCAGTGCAGAGGTGGTGGGAGGAGCCTCTCCCACCTCCGTGGCAGCACTAAGAATGTCCAACTAACGGTTTAGACCTGATCCCTTGGGGGCCTAAGCCTTTAGTCAGACATCCCCTGAAGGCTCCCTGGCTGCCAGACAGATGTCTGACTGCAAGCTTAGGTCTGATCCCCAGGGGAGTGGGCCTAAGTTGACAGGTGGACATCCCCCAAGGGGTCCTGGACTGTGAATGGGTGCAGGATGGGCTGAGGAACCCTCCCCCCCAAGTGCACAAATTTTTGTACACCGGGCTTCTAGTCCTATCTAATAATAGACAAAGATTGAAATTGACCATACCTTCGCTACGCCTCCCATTGGCTAATCAGTGAGATATGCAAATTAACCGTCAACAAAGATGGCGATTAATTTGCATATATAGGCACGTAGCTGCGGAGCGAAGACTGAAGGCGGCTCGGCCGGAGAAGCAAGGGCTGTGAGGGCAGCTCCGGCCGAAGCAGCGAGGGCTGTGAGGGCGGTTCTGGCCAGAGCAGCACTGGTTTTCCTCCGGTACCTGGGACCCAGGCCTATTGCACGAATCTTTTCGTGCAACAGGCCTCTAGTATAACTATATTTTCCAAGAGTGTTCCAGCATATTATTTTCTCATATAAAGCAGACATAATTTTTATTGTTTTACAAGGTACATTAAATAATTTTACTCATATATTTACCACTGTCTTATTCTCTTTTCCTTCTTGAATTCTCAACTCTTCATTTGAGATAAAATTTCATCTAAAAGAAGGATATCCTTTAAATTCTTTAAGTGCGGTTGTTTGGGTAATAAAATCACCAATTTCTATAAGTAGGAAAATGGCATTTCTTCCCTCCTTCATTCCTGAATGACAACTTTACTGGATGTGTAATTCTTGGTTATCAATTATTTTCTTTCAGCACACTGAAAGCATTATTCCAGTATCTTGTTTCAATTATTGTTATTAAGAGGTTAACAATGAGTAAAACTGCTGTTTAATTTTAGGTGTTTTGTGTTTTTGCTCTCTCCAATTTTTGAAAGATTTATATTCATAAAACTGAAATTTCCATTTGACAAAATACTATAAGTAAATATAAAAGTGAACAAAGAACTAATTAGAAAAATATGACTTAAAATGTTAATATTTAAAAAACTCATAAAATCAATAAAAAAGCAGACTAGCCTAAGAATTGATAAATGAAGTGAATATGCAACTTATAAATGAGGAAATACGAAGTATATAAATACATGTAAATGTTTCATATTGCTATTAAGCAAAGAATTCTATATCTAAATAATATACCATTTATTGTTTATTACACTGAGAAAAAACCAAAATTATAATTCCAAGATATAAAGAATTATGCATTTTCAACAACTATATTGAAGTATAACTAACATATCATACATTTCATTTTCTGAAAATTTTAAGATCTCTTTTCCATGGTATTTTATAGTGTTACTATGATATGCCAGGTATAGATTTCTTTATATTCATCCAGCTACTGATTTGTTTGGGTCCTGAATTGAAGATTGATGTCTTTCAAGATTTTGAAATTGTTTTTGGTTTTATTTGTCAAACATTTCCTTTCCTTCATTCTCTATTATCTCTTTCTGAACTCCAGTTATACTTTATATGGATTTGTGCACATTGAAAGGAAATTAATTAGAAGAAATATTTTAAAATCACTATTCACCTTTTCTCTATAATAGAAGTGTCAACCAAATTCACAATTGAGAATGACAGATGGAAATAGACGCATGCGATTGGCGTCCACGAGAGCTTTATATATATATAACTTGCTTAATTAGATCTGCTTTCTGATTTAGCTAAACTTTTTCCAGCACAGTGAAGCACCCAAACTTCTCTTTCAGATAATTGTCAGCAACACAGCAGTAAATATCAACACAAAGCAGATTACTTACTTATTTATTTAAATATATGTTTATTGATTTTAGAGAGGAATGGAGAGGGAGAGAGAGATAGAAACATCAATGATGAGAGAGAATCATGCATCGGCTGCCTCCTGCATGCCCCACACTGGGGATCGAGCCCACAACCCGGGTATGTGCCCTTGACTGGAATCGAACCCGGGACCCTTCAGTCGCAGGCCGATGCTCTATCCACTGAGCCAAACTGGCTAGGGCTATGAAGTAGATTATTATTGTAGATCATGAAGGGAGAACAAAGGGTGAAATATCTAACTGTGGCAGTGTTTGACTATATCCTACGCAGTGAGAAAACCTGAAGTCATTTTCAAGGTCCAACATTTCTTACTTCTTTTCAGTCGGGTCAAGTTTCTAAACTTTTTAAATCTCCATTTTCCGGCTAATGAAAAGAAAATAGGATTCTACTAAGTCTCCTATCTACCTACTCCAGGACTTCTGTGAGGATCAAATGAGATGAGACATGGGAAAACACTTCACAGACATTTGGTTAAACTGTGAAATGTTTGCACTTGGCTATAAAGCAAGTCGGGTCCCTGGGCTAAAGAAACTCCCAGGAGGCTAGTCGGGCGTTGTTACATGATGTCATTACCTGGCACCCACAGCCACTGTTTCCAGGCTGGGCTGGGCTGTGGGCCGCATTTCGCACCATGGAGTCTTGGCAGCGTTGACTGTGATTTGGTGGGCTGTTGCTCTGGGGTAGTGGAGGAGCCTGTGTCTGGCTTGGGGGAAGCCAATTGTTGGTTTGTCGGTGCCCAGTCCACGGTGCTGTTTCTTTTAAAATGGCCAGTGCGCATCATGGCAGCTCCTGCATTGAGTGTCTGGCCCTGGTGGTCAGTGCGCATCATAGCTACCAGTCCGACGGTCAGATGGACACTTAGGCTTTTATATATATAGATATTCTCACTGTATTCTCAATGTTTCTTAATTTTTATGTCGCTGTCAATCTGAATTGTATTCTGGATAATTTCTTCAAATATTTTCTTCTAGTTCCCTAATTCTCTCTTCAATTATATATAATCTGCAATCTAATCTATTTAGTTTAATATTTGTCATTATTATATTTTACCTATCTAAATATGTTTCATTCTTTTAAAACTACTTGCTACTTGAATATAATTTTCCAGCTTCTTTTTTAGTTCTCTTAGATATATTACATTATTTCTTTTTATTCTGTCTGATACCAGGGTTTTAAGTCTTTCAGATCTCTCATTCCTTAATGTGCCTTGATACTTGTGTGGGTGACCTGCTAATTTCTGTAGAACTTTATCTGTGACAAACCTTTGAGGTTTAGATTGAAGTATAATTCCTGAAGAGAGGATTTATGTCAGTCCAATATTTGGGACACTTCCAACACAGAGACACTTTAAATTTAATTTTCCTTTACTTGATGTTTTTCAGATTACACAAGTAATCCAAACCTATACCATTATGTGGTTATGGTATTGAGGAGATAACAGCTGGACTCGACTCCTTCCAAAGTCAAGGAGATAATTAAAGAGATAATTCTGGGTCAAACTGCTTACTTAAAAAAATGCACTAAACTGATCCTGTGCTCTAGGTGCTTCTGAACTAAAGCTGTACTAGAGTTGCTGTGCAAGGATCTGAAGATACCATGAGGAACTTGAACCATGTTACTCAGATTGTTTATTTTTTGTAACAGCAGAAGCACATATACACACTCAGTGCCCTCAGCCCCATCCCTCAGAATAACATGGAAGTCCTTGGGTTGTAGGAGGAATCCTTTGGAGGGAAATGGATGCCTGGTCCACACTGCCTTGACTGGTTGGGATGAAAGGGCCATTGCAGGGCCTAGTTACATGTCATCCCTAGGCCTAAGAAACCCTAAAGATGGGAATGGATGCAAGCTCAGGATATTAATCACTAATCCAGCATGTCTAGGGGTCAAGGTTAAGTCTGCTACTAGCTTCTTCTACAAGAATATATACATTCAGGGTGTCCGCCTCAAAAAGTCCAAACTCCTAGGATCCCCACAAAAACATGGTCTGGCAGAAAAGGAAAGTCTTAGAGCAGCCGTGGGCAAACTACGGCCCGCGGGCCGGTTCCGGCCCGTTTGAAATGAATAAAACTAAAAAAAAAAAAAAAAGACCGTACCCTTTTATGTAATGACTAGAGGCCCGGTGCACAAAAATTTGTGCACTCGGGGGAGGGGGGGTCCCTCAGCCCAGCCTGTGCCCTCTAGCAGTCTCGGACCCCTCGGGAGATAACGACCTGCTGGCTTAGGCCTGCTCCCGGGTGGCAGAGGGAAGGCCCAATCCCTAGGTGCAGCCCCTGGTTGGGCTCAGAGCAGGGCCGATTGGGGAGTTGGGGCGCTGCCCCATCATGCACAGAGCAGGGCAGATTGGGAGGTTGTGATGCCACCCTCAGTCACGCTCAGGGTAGGGCCAATTGGGGGGTTGGGGCACCATCCCCTGTCACACTCAAGGCAGGGTCGATGGGGAGGTTGCGGTGCCACCCCGTCACACACAGAGCAGGGTGGATCAGGGGGTTGGGGCGCTGCCCCCGTCACACACAGAGCAGGGCCCATCAGGGGGTTGGGGCGCCACCACTCTCACACTCAGGGCAGGGCCGATGGGGAGGTTATGGCTCTACCCCATCACACACAGAGCAGGGCCCATGCGGGGGGGGGGGGGGAGGGGGTTGGGGAGCTCCCCCCTATCAGGCACAGAGCAGGGCTGCTCAGGGGGTTGGGGCCCCGCCCCCTGTCACACACAGAGCCGCAGGGCGATCAGGGGGTTTGGACGCTGCCCCTTGTCACGCTGATCCCGGTGCCGGGAGGCATATTACCCTTTTACTATATAGGGTAGAGGCCTGGTGCATGCATGGGTGGGGGCTGGCTGGTTTGCCCTGAAGGGTGTCCTGGATCAGGGTGGGCGTCCCCACTGGGGTACCTGGCCAGTCTGGGTGAGGGGCTGAGGGCTGTTTTCAGGCTGGGAGTGACTGAAATTCCCAACCGTTCCTTTTTTTCTTTTTTTTATTCTGGGCCAGCTTTACCTTGAGGCTTGGCTCCAGCTCTTATGCCTCCAAGGCTGAAAGTAGGTTTCTGGCCTTTGCTTACAATGTTGCGAATCTGCTGGCGGTATTTGTTACAACGTTTCTTAAACTGCCTGCTCAGAGCCCTGCCGCCGCAGGCGGGGAACGTTGGTTTCCTCCAATGATCCTCTGTCACTGAGGCAAGCAAGCCTCATGTTAGTTTCAAGCTGCCTGGCTGCCAGCCGCCATCTTGGCTGACAGTTAATTTGCATACCTTGCTGATTAGCCAATGAAAAGGGTAGAGGTCATACGCCAATTACCATGTTTCTCTTTTATTAGTGTAGATGTTTACTTTGAATTTATATTACTTCACACGAACACTCCATCCATGCTTTGGTTCCGGCCCTCCGGTCCAGTTTAAGAACCCATTGTGGCCCTCGAGTCAAAAAGTTTGCCCACCCCTGCCTTAGAGTCTGCTGAATGATGCAAGTCAGGCCCAGAGTGGACCACACTGCTCTCAGCACCACTCCAAAAGGCATCCATTGGCAAGGACAGCCCAAAGGGGCACTGCCACCAGCCTGGCTCAAACCCAAGCCTGGGTTAGGAATGGTCATGTTCAATCACCTTTAGACCATCTGGACTTCTGATTCCTCAGCTATTCCCTGAAACTTTTCCATGATGATCCCTGAGGGGGGCTTGAGTGCTGGGTGTGGGGGGCTCTCCAGTGTCTTTGGACAGCACATAGTAGACTATCTCTTGGGCATTGGTCTGATTCACCACATGGATGACAGTTCTGGAGGTGTCCTGAGAGGCTGAGAGGGCTATCCCCTCACTACCTCTGCTTTCCTCTTCCACCTCTTCCTGGGGTCCTGAATCCCCTGATGCTGATTTTAGAATGATGCTCTGCAGGCTGCTCTCATTCAGTGATACTCTCAGGCCCAATCCTTCTCGTGATTGCCACAGCAGTTGCTGTGTCAGCTCTACACTTTCATAGCGAACTAGCTACAGCTGCATGTAGCCGTCTTCATGTTCCTTGTTCAAGTGTCACTTGAACTGGTGCTTCTTATGAAGATACATGGTGAGGCTGTTGCACCTTGTGAAGCATTTGGGACACACATGACATTTGTACTTTGGCTCTGAGTAATCTTCATGCACTTTTCAGTAATGGGACTTGACAGAGCAGAGGGCTCGGGCACTAAAGTTGCAGTTCTCAAAATGATACCTGTAGGCTGGCTCCTTGCTATGGGTATACAGGTGCTTCCAGAAGTCAAGTAGATTCTTGCAGCTGAAGTTACAACAGTCACATTTAAAAGGCCAGTCCTCACTGTGGCGATAGTGCATGTGGTTGCAGAGGGAGAATGGCAGCAGACAGATCATATCACACAGAGGACACTTACAATATAGTGATTCACATGGTTATGCATATGGTCGCACAACACCTGTCACAAATCTCATGGAACAGTGAGAGCACTGGGAGCATTGCTGATCCAATGAGGTCTGGCAATAGATGTGATCTAAGAACTTGGTCAAACATGCCCTGAAGGTGGGGCAGGCCACCACCTTTTCCTGGGTATGGCTACAGAGGTGCTTACGAAGCTTACAGTGGTCCTTGAAGGTACAGGTACAGCCTTTCCTGCCACACAGCACCACATGGTTGTCTTTGCCAACTGCTTTGTATTCACAGCACAGGCTGTGCCCTTCCACATGCCAATAGAACCACTCAGGATTATTAAAGGAGCTCTCACAGTGCTCCCACAGACATGGGAAGTGGTCAGGGATGTCAGGTCATGTAGCTGTGGAAGTCCAAATGCAAGGGCTGAAGTTGGCCTGACTCTGCAGGGCTGGCAGCCCCCCACTGATTCAACTTGGTATGGTAGCAGTGGTAGTAGACATGGACAAGGTCAGCACAACTGACCAGAGGACAAAGGCCACACTCCTGCCATATGCAGGGGTATTCTTCCTCCAGCATATCCTCCTCATCATCCTTTTCTTCCTTCCCCAAGCTGTGCAGGTACTTCTGCAGGAGGTGAGTGACGTGTTCACAGAACTCCTACATGGCCAAACACAGAAAGGAGGAGGACCCCCATTCACACTGTAGGTCCAGGTTCTCCTTTTGGGAAACTTTCCCAGGGGGCAGCATGGCCTTCACTTGCCCCTCAGCTCCTAAGTCTCTCCAGTTTTCCTTCTACCTTGACCATTTCTGGAAGGGCCCAGATTGTTTATTATATGGCTTATGACGATGGAACTCAGCTATCAAAAAACTCTTATGGGACTACAGTACATAAAAAAAAAATATATATTAGGGGGGTGAGAGGAGGGAAAAGGTACCAGCTTTCCTGTGCTGCAGTAGTTATTCATCCCAAACCTGTCTCACTTGTCTTTTGCAACCTGATGTACTTCCTATGATGCTGAATGGATGTCTGATGTATTGTAGCAATATACCAAGAAAATTTGCATTCCATGGATGCTGTATTTACTATCCTAAAGCATTTCTTCACATTGTGGTGAAATATACATACCATGCAATTTACCATTTTAACCAATTTTAAGTGTTCAGTTCATTGGCATTAAGTACATTCAAACTGCTGTGTAACTATCACTATACATCTCCAGAACTTTGTCATCATTCTGTACTGAAACTGTCCAATAAACAATAACTCCATGTTCCACCCTTCCCATCCTGGGTAGTCACTGTTCTACTTTCTATATCTATGTATTTGACTTCATATAAGTGGAATCATACAATGTTTGTCCTTTTGTCTAGTTTACTTTACTTAGCACATCTCTAAGGTCATCCATGTTGTATAATGTATCAGAAATTCATTCATTTTTAAGACTAATATTCCATTGTATGTACTGATACATAACACATTTTGTTTATCCCTTCACCTATCCATAAAGGGACATATGAGTTGCATCCACCTTTTGGCTGTTGTGAATAAAACACTATAACCATTGGTGTACAAGTATTGTTCCAGTCTTTGCTTTCAGTTATTTTAGGCATAAACCCAGAAGTGGAATTGCTGGAAAATACGGTAATTCTATATTTAATTTTCTTGAGTAGTGGCCATAGTGTTTTAAACAACAGCTGCACCATTTTACATTCCCACTAACAATGTACAAGGGTTCCAATTTCTCTACACCCTCACCAGTGCTTGAATTTCTGTTTTGTTGTTTTTTTTTTCGATAACAGCCATCCTAATAGGTGTAAAGTGGTATCTCATTGTAGTTTTCATTTGCATTTCTCTAATGATTGCTGGTGTTGAGTATCTTTTCATGTGCTTACTGGCTATTTGTATATCTTCTTTAGAGAAATACCTATTTAAGTCCTCTGCCCATTTTTAAATTGGGGTGTTTGTTTTGTTTTTGAGTTGGAGTCCTTTACAAATTCTGGATATTAAACCCTTATCAGATATATGACTTGCAATTTTTTTTTTACCATTCTGCGGTTGTCACTTTATTTTGTTGATATTGTATTTTGAGGCACAAAGTTTTTAATGTTGACAAAGTCCAACTTGTCTATATTTTATTTTATTACTTTTGATATTATAGTCAAAAAGCACTGCAAAATCTAATGTCATCAAGCTTTCCCCTGAAGTTTTCTTCCACATGTTTTATAGTTTTAACTCTTACATTTAGGTCTTTGATTCTTTTAAAGTTAATTATAATATATGGTATAGGGTATAGGGCCAACTTCATACTTTTCATGTGGATATTCAATTTTCCCAACACCATTTGGGAAGATTATAATTTTCCACACTGAATTGTCTTAGTACCCTTCTCAAAAATAACTGGCCTCTCTATTCTTTCTCTTCTTTAAAATCCTCTTTTAAAAAATATATTTTTATTGACATGAGAAAGAGAGAGGAAAGGAGAGGGAGAGAGAGAAACATCAATGTGAGAGAAACATTGATTGGTTGCCTCCTGCATGCCCTTACTGGGGTCATGCCCACAACCTGGGCATATACCCTGACTGAGAAACAAACTAGTAACCTTTTGGTGCATGGGACACTGCTCAACCAACTGAGCAACACCAGCCAGGTTTGACCTCTCTATTCTATTCCATTGGTTTAAAAAAGTCTGTCTTAATGCCAGTACCACAGTTTTAATTACTGTAGCTTTTTAATAAGTTTGATATCAGGGAGAGAGAGTCCTCCTACTTTATTGCTCTTTTTCAATATTGTTTTGGCTATTTGGGGTCCCTTGAGATTTTCTATAAATTTTAGAATAAAATTTTCTATTTCTGCAAAAGGATGTTGCTATGTGTATTTTGATAGGACTGCATTACATCTGTAGATTACTTTGGGTAGTAATGACATTTTCATAATTAAATTTTCCAATCCATAAACCTGGGATGGATTTCCATTTAATTAAGTCTTTCATTTCTTTCAGCAATGTTTGGTAGTTTTCAGTGTACAAGTCTTTCACCTCCTTGATCAAGATAATGAGTAAGAATTTTATTCTTTTAAATGCTATTGTTAATGTATAGAAACACAACTGCATGTTGATCAAATGCATGTTGATTATGTATCTTAAGCTTGGCTGAATATAATTCTTAGTTCTAATGGGCTGTGTGTGTATAATCTTTAGGGTTTTTGTTACATAGAAGATTAAGTCAAACAGGAATAACTTCAATTCTTTCTTCCCAATTTGGAATTTCATTAATTAACTGATTAATTTATTTTTGCCTAATGCTCCAACTACAACTTCCAATAGCTTCTTTTTTTTTTTTTTTTTTTTAAGTGGCAAAAATTGGCATCCTGGTCTTGTTCCTATTTTAGAGAAAGAGCATTCAGTCTTTCACCATTGAGTATGATATTTTCTGTGTGTTTTTTAATATAAGGCCTTTATTCTGTTAAGGTAGTTTCCTTCAATTTCTGATTAAGTGTTATTAACATGAATGCATGCTGAATTTTGTCAAATAATTTTTTTTGTATCAACTGAGCTACTCAGTGTTTTTAATCCTTTATTTTGTTAGTATGGTATATTGATTGTTCTGTTTTGTGGGTTTTTTTTGTATGAAGAACTATTCTTGCATTCTAGATATAAATCCCACTTCATCATGGTGCATAATTCTTTCAATATGCTGCTGAATTTGGTTTGCTAGTATATTGTTGAATATTTTTGCATCAATGTTCATAAAGAATATTGGTCTGCTGTTTTCTTGAAGTTTTTTTTGTCTTTCCTTGGTATAGGGTAGTGCTGCCCTCATAGAATTAGTTAGGAAGTGTTCCCTTCTCTTCAATTTTTTTTGAAGAGTTTGAGAAGGATTGGTATCCATTATTTCTTAATGTTTGGTAGACTTATTAGTGAAGCCGTTGGATACAAGCATTTTATTTGTAGGTAGGTTTTTGATTACTGATTCAGTCTTCTTACTAGTTACAGATCTATTTGGATTTTCTATTCCTTTGTGATTCAATCTACTAGGCTTTGTGTTTGTAGGAATTTGTCCATTTCATCTAGATTATCCAATTTTGTTGATCTTTTTAAAGAAACAATATTTGATTTAGTTAATTTTTCTGTATTGCTTTTTCCATTTGCTATTTTATTTATTTCCGCTTTAATCTTTATTATTTTCTTTTTTCTTCTAGTTTTGGGTTTTGTTCATTCTTCTTTCTTTAGTTCCTTAAGCTACAATGTTAGGTGGTTGTTTTGAGACTTTTCTTTTTAAATGTAAGCATTTACAGCAATAACTTTCCTTATCAATTAAGTTTTGTTAGGAATCATGGAGGCAGGAAACAGTGAAACTTTTTTTTTAATGTGCTGAAAAAAAGAGCTGTCAATCCAGAATACTACATCTAGTGACAATATCCTTCAGGAATAAAGGTAAAATAAAGGCATTTTCAAATGAAAGAAAGCTATTAGAAGGTATTTCCAACAGACTTGTTTAAGAACTAGAACACCCAACCAATAAAAATACAACAACAATGATTAACACTTAAATAAGACTTATATATCAGTTGTTGTTTTAAATACTTTACATAGACTCACTCACTTAATTCAAGGACACTGGTACTATTAACATCCTCATTATACAGATAAGAAAACAAAACAGATGTTAAGTAGCTAGTAAGTATTAGAGCCTGAATAGAACCCAAGCCAGCCATCTGCCTTCAGAGATGATGCTCTTAACTAATACGTACTTGATACTATCTTCCAACTTTCTTGTACAGAAAACCTATAGTATATCAAGTAATCAAATAGATAAAAACAATTTGGAATAGATTTGGTGATTCTGAAAGGTATTTTTATTTAATTCTGCTCTCTAGAGATAAAAACAGAAATGCAAGGCACCAACTTGACAGATTACCTTGAAAAAAATTCTATTAGAATTAGGATGTATTGATTTATCAATAAAAATAACCTTAACAATGAATAATTTTTGAGTACTTACTATGTGTTAAAAGTGGTTTTGTAGGGTGAGGATGTAAAAATGAATAAGACAAAGCTCCTGTTCTTGAGAGTTTTATACAAATTAGGTAATACAGACAAGAAAGTACAGTAGGTCCTCGGGCTACGTCGGAGATGCGTTCCTACGGATGTAATGTGATTTTCGCCGTAAGTTGGAACCCACCTACATAAGCACCTACGTCACTCACATGGAGCACATACATAGCAGTAATGAAGTGAAACAGTAAAAAATATTTAAAAGAAAGATAACAATTCCTGACCTTTACTTGTGGTAAATAAATAATAAAAAACATAAAGCACATATGAACATATGTCGAAATGACAGAACATTTTTTTTTTACAAATAAATGGGAGATGGCGATGTAACCATGAAACAACATACGTCGAGTCTGATGTAACCCGAGGACTGTTTGTAAATAATTAAAATATAGCATGTGTTATAATAGAATTATATGCAAAGTCCAAAGTACATACAAGGTAAAAATGCTATCAAAAGGAAGCATCAATCTAATTATGGCTGTTTTAAAAATAGGAATTAAAAAAGGCTTTAAAAAGCACCAAAAATGAACATTCATGGGAATATTCTACAATTTCCTTTTCCACTCATGTAGAACTGTTTCAAATCTATTAACTGTTTCAAATCTGTGGAAACTCTCAGTTAAGTCGGCAATGAACAGAAAGAAAAGTCAGAAGAATTTGTTACCCTGATGTGTATATGTTTTAATTTTCAAAGTCCACAGCATAATGATGATGACCTTATACAAAGTACTTAGAATCAGCTCCTGTTGATTAGTTTTCCACTTACTTAGCAGTCCAGTGCTCAGTCCAGTGGATTCAAAAGATGGAAAAGGAATTAATCCAGAAAAATCTTTCAATAAGAAAAAAAGTAATATTTCTATACTGGCTCAAGAAATCTATAGAAAATTTTAAGGATTACCTTAACCGTTGCAAAGAACAAGTTCTCCAGGTTAACTGTGGGATCATTAAGGACAAGGCCTTACATATTTTTTTCTATTCTTAGTATCCCTAATGGTTAATATGGGCCTGTCAAATAGAGTATTACTATGCCTGCCAAAATAAAATTTACATTATAAAAGAATTAACAAGAGATGAAGTTTAATTCTTTAACTATATTCCTTTTATTCCAAGAAAGAGTTATATGTTCACAGATAACTACACTTAATTCCATAGAGAAAAGGGATCAAATTTGACTCTAGACCTCATATCTATAGTAATATAAGTAAAGGCTAAAAAAAAAAAAAATCCCCAACAGAATAAAAGAGTTAATATAAGTTCCTTAAAGATCAGCATGGTCTTTTAAGTTTAAAATCTCTATCATTCTACTTTAATTCTATTTTTGCTCTTACTAAAATATTCCCATATAGTACTTGTGATAGCAAAGGGAATACAGTATCTGATGACCCATTCATATTTCCTTTTAGTTATTTTCAAGTGGCTTCTCTTCATGGGATATAAACTTAGTCGAAGTAAAAGAAAGGGCATTGTATCTAAGCATTAAATGCATATATTTACTTATATATTCATATTGCACATAGGGTCAATAAATGGCTATAAATGATTGTGATATGCTTATATTATAAAGTTGCTGTGTATTTTTAGGTTGCTCTGAGATCAACTGTCTATTTAATAAAATCATTAAATCAACAGACTCTCACTAATTTATACTTCTGTCTTTAACTTAAATGATATGTTATATGTTGTCCTCATTAAAGAAGATTTTAATCTAAGGGTTGCTAAAATAATAAATAAATAAACCATTAGATCAGTGATGGCTAACCTTTTGAGCTCGGCGTGTCAGCATTTTGAAAAACCCTAACTTAACTCTGGTGCCATGTCACATATAGAAATTTTTTGATATTTGCAACCATAGTAAAACAGAGACTTATAATTTTGATATTTATTTTATATATTTAAATGCCATTTAACAAAGAAAAATCAACCCAAAAATGAGTTCGTGTGTCACCTCTGACACGCGTGTCATAGGTTCGCCATCACTGCATTAGATTGCGATGGATGTCAACATCTATGTCAGCAAAAGCATAGTTTTAAATACACTAATTTAATAAAATAATAATATACTATTAATTGAGCTTTTTTCATGACCAGATATCAATAAATCTAATTACAAATTGGAATAAAAGTTAGTAACTTGTGAGAACAACTTAATTTTAGAAATTCTACTGTTTAGTTTTATCAAATTAGTATTTGAATGCAATTAATGACTATTAATTAATGATTGCAGATAATCACAAAAAAGAATAGTTTTACATCTTAATAAACTGGACTCTTCTCTGTGTTAGGATTGACAACTTTTAGCAGTAATATAGTACTTTCTAAAACTTTAAATATGCAAAAAGAAAAATCTTGAAAGAAACTAATGTCCAATATTTGACTGGACAGGAAACTAAGACTTAATTCTCGGGAATATATGGGGCAAACTTAATTGTTATAACTCAAGTTTCTTGGGTTTATCAGTCTATTGTAGTGATTAATAGTATGGAATTAATTTTATTTGCAACATTTTGGTGACTTTCTTACCTAGAGAGCATGCCCAGAGGTGTAACATTAAGTGATCCCATCAGCATTGCCAGGGCCATCCCTGGTGCTTCCCGTTCTATTACTTCTTTTGTGGCCTGTAATTAAAGATTAAATAGCAGACTGAGTGAAACTAGCCAAAAAGAAGGAATGCAGAGTAGTAAAATTAACTTCAATGTAAGTATAAACCATGCTTTTCCTAAACCACACTTTGTAGTTCTTCAGACTTTTTTTTTTTTTTTTAAGGCAGCAAGACTCAGTTCTTTGGGACCACTGAATAAAAGCCGAGGACCAGGACATCCAGGGAACTTTTACATTAGCAGACCTTTCTCATATCTTACAATTCTGAAGTATTTGATAAAAGTCTCATCTCGCCTAATAACCTAAATTTTAAGAGAAAGTCCCAGATTGCTATAAGGACTCAATAGATTTCTAAGGGTAAGAAATTTGGGTAAATTTATTTTTGTCTATTACTCTTAAAATAATTAGTCCCTCCCTGAAGCCCTGCGATCATTTTGTATCTCTCCTAGCTCTGTACTTTTATGATATAATTAAAAGGAACTCAAGAAGTCATCAGTCAACTTTTCCCATGTATTGGGTAGAAAAAAACCCTCTAGGTTCCATATCTTCAATATGAATTACCATCTACTTTGAAAATAATAAAAGTGATAGGCTTTATTTATATAACAAGTTTTAAGATAGAACATTTTTAAGACAAGTGTGTTTAAACCTGGAATAAGCTAATGAAGGAGATAGGAATATTTCATTTTCTAAAGGTAAATCAAATTAGGTATATATTATTCTGTGATGGTAAAGATATGACTTAGGTTAAAACTTGAGAGTGAAATATATGATTTAATTAATTCCTAATCCTCTGTTTTTATAAATATAGCTTACAATACTTGGGGGCAGTACAAAAGTGAAACTTGCAAAACAAAGTGTTCCAATAAATAAGAAAAATGCAAATGCAATAAAAAGTAAATTATGGAGAAAGGTTTATATTTCAATATTTCATTAGAAGTAGAGAGATAGTCTTAGATTGTAGCTCTGGGAAAAATGTAGAATGAGGACTGGGCAAAGCAGTTAATATGCACCGAGTATGTGTTAGAGATGTCAGTCAACTTTTAAGATTAATTGTTAGTTAATCCCTTATAACTATACAGAATAAAGGACGACTAGAATTGATGTCATCTACTAGTCTACTGAATCCCAGCATAATTCAATACTTTACAATGGCAGACATTTAAAGGAAACTAATATACCAAAATATTTTTCAATAAATTGTGCTTTAAAAATAGAGGGTCAACAGATAGGAGAAAGGAAATTCTTAAATTCCTAAATTTAGAAGTTAATTACTTTCATTTAAATGTATAGCTAAAAATTGTCAAGCTAGCATTATCAGAATCTATCTTCTGTTTTCCAAATTCAATCTGTCTGGTATGATTTTGAGGTCTCTTGAGAAGAAACACTATTTCCATGTTATAAGGATGTATTCCAAAGTACAGTAGCATAGTTTATTTAAAGATAAGGGAAAATACCAACGTGTAGCTGAGAGAAGTCTTTCATTTAAACAAATACTTTAAAGCACAGCACTTATCCATCTCCACATTAGTTATTAAACAGCTATGTACTAGGTTGTATTCTATGCATTGATGTTGCACTAATGAAAACAAACTTATAAGAGTTTGTGTAAACTCACTGTTACCTGGTACATAAAAAACTCAATAGGCAAATTATATTTGAGAATTACCTAAAAAATATGCAAGTCATTAAATTTTCTACATACTCTTAAAATATGCAATTGAATTTGGTCAGATCACAGTGGTTTACCTTGATAGCCTCATCTCACTTTTCAAAGAATCATTTTACTGGACTTTGCTTTTGTGGCATGCAATTGAAGCCAATGAAATGGCTCAGTGCGACTCATACTTACATCACAAAGTATCTGAGGCCACTGTTCACTACATTGCATTGTGATCCTATTTAAGAGAATCTATAGAGAAATTTCCTCTTAAGTGTCACAACTAAGAATGGGTCTTTTTCTGCGCTACTAGTTTGTTTTTAAATTATGATGCTTGTGAATTAAGTTATCCTTTAGAAAAGAGGAAAATTTGTGGATACTGTTTTAATATGCTTCCTGAACACAACCGAATTGCATCTTATTGTTCCTTGCCCTATTTTTTCACATTTATCTTGTTAGAAGTTGTGTTCTATGTGTTTGGATAAACCATCTTAATTATTTTTAGTGTATTAATAAATATATGAATGATAGATGGATAGATTAATGAATTTTTTATACAAAGGTCTTCATCTTTTTCCAAACATAATTTAGGGAGGACAGTTAATTCTTTCTGAAGACTTTTTAGAGCAGTGGTTCTCAACCTTCCTAATGCCGTGATCATTTAATACAGTTCCTCATGTTGTGGTGACCCCCAATTTCATTGTTACAAATTGAACATAATTAAAGCATAGTGATTAATCACAAAATAATATGTAATTATATATGTGTTTTCCGATGGTCTTAGGTGACCCCTGTGAAAGGGTTGTTCGACCCCCAAAGGGGTCGTGACCCACAGGTTGAGAACTGCTGTTTTAGAGAATTTGGGCTTATAGACACAATTTTTGTATATTTTAGAACAGAACAGAAAAGGAAATTATATACTATGGTGATGTCACTAAAAGGCACCGGCGCTCACGGTAGTGATGGGGAGATCGTCAGACTTTCTCTAGGACTAGACAAAAAGCAACTTTTCAATAGAGTATCCCTAAGTAATGCCCAAATATGGTCTTTCTTACATCTAGTCAAATACATCTTTTCTATGAACCATCAGAACCTTCTATTTCTTTTTTCTTTTTCCTCTTTTTTAAAAATATATTTTATTGATTTTTTACAGGGAGGAAGGGAGAGAGATAGAGAGTTAGAAACATCGATCAGCTGCCTCCTGCACACGCCCTACTGGGTATGTGCTCGTAACCAAGGTACATGCCCTTGACCGGAATCAAACCTGGGACCCTTCAATCCGCAGGCCGACGCTCTACCCACCAAGCCAAACTGTCTAGGGCTCTTTTTCCTCTTAAGCTGTTTGGTATAGCAGTAAAATCATCATCTGTGAGATCAGACAATGCCACTACATATTTAAGGTAGATGAGAATAAGGGCTGGCTATATTGCAGCACCTAGCACAATATCCAACATATACTATATGTATTCAATAAATTTTTGTTGAATAAAAGAATTAATGAGTAAATGAACCAATATACTTGAAACTTGGCTTTATCACCTAATTGTTCTGTGCATTACAACAAAATGTTTAACTTTTCTGAGCTTTAGTGTACTTATGAATAAAATGAATATAATTGTAAAACATATCTACATCTTATGAGAAGCAAATGATATAAGTAAATCACCTATCACAGAGTAGATAGTCAATACATGTCAATTCTCTCTGTGCTTCTACCTTCCAATTCGCCTTACATCCTTGCAGGTTTGATCTCACCAGTTAGAGAACAGGAATAATACAAAAAACCAGAAGCCAAACCTAGAGACAGTGGTTGAGAACCAAAGGTGAAGGAAAAGAGAATGGAGAGCAAGAACTTAAATCTTAGAATGTTGACAAGTGGGGGGCAGGAAGCAGAACACTGAAATAGTGGAATCTAAAGAGAACAAGAGGTCAAATGAAGTGGAAATTGGAAGAAGTGTAGGAGGGCAAGAGCTGGTGAAGGCACAATTAGAAGGAAAAGAGAAGAGAATAAAACAGGAAAAAGTGATCTAAATTATTTAAAAATCCAAACGGCAGCATAGTTTTAACAATGTAGCTTTATCCTTTCAATCATATATACTAGTATGCTATAGATATTGAAGATTATATGTGCCTTTATTGTCCAAGTACTAATAGATATCATTCATTATTAATAGATTATTCATAATTAATGGAAAAAAGGATGCCATTACAACTTTAAAACCATTTTTCTTAATTAGCTTAATGTTTCTACTTTCTCATACATTAATTTGATTGCTAATTTTTTTTCCTTGAGCAATAGTAGAAATTTATATTTCTACTTCAGATATGAACTTTTCTGAACTAGTAGTGTCTAAAATAATGATGTTTAATTAGATTTAGCAATTCCCTGTTAATAAGACATTTTATCTTTAACTTCTAAATACTTTCTAAACTATAAAAATTCAATCTCCTATGGAAACTTGTTTACTGTGATCTTATTTTTTTATCCTTGACACTTTGAAGATAACATTTAAGTCAGAAAGATGCTTCAAAGACTGCTCAAGTTCCAAAAAAAGAGTGTCATCAACAATAATTCGATAGGCAGGGAACTTGTCAATGAAATTGAGTTCCATTTTTAACTTCACAGAAAAAAAAATGACCTTAAAAAATGTTATTGCTAAAAAGCAGTCATGTTTAAATAAGTGCAGGACACATAGCAGCTACATGTCAATGGGTAGAAATTTCTTATATTCCTGGTGATTGTGAAAAATCACTTTTACTTACTTTATAGATATTTATTAACAAACCATAATTTGTATTAATATTTACATGCTTGTTACTCAACTATGTAGGTTTAATAAAATATCCTCCTAACAATTACTACAGTGCTCTCTGCTCTTTGTTCTTAAGTAACAAAGAATATCTTTGAAACAACATCTAATGGCTACTAATAATGTAAAGCTATCAAGGTAGGATCGGTTAGAGGAGTAGTTTTCTAACAGTAATGTGCATCTGAGTCTTCAAGAGGCCTTGAACAACACTGATTGCTGAGACCTTGACTCAGAATGTCTGATTGGAGTCTCAAAATATGCATTTATAACAGATTATGCTTGTGATGATGGTCAGAGGACCACACTTTGAAAAACACACTGCGGATAGACGTAATGAGGTTGATTCATGATAATGTGTACTACTTGATCTAATCTTCATGATCACCTTATAATATTCAACTTTGTAAAGTAGACTGAAATAAATGTTAGGATATTTCATAAGAGCAAAATGTAGACCTAGTGAGGAGATAAATTTGGTAAAAATAAGCAGTATAATGCCATCCAATTAAATTTTCCTTACTCTATTCATTAAAGGGCAAACATATTAATTTTATTTTACACTTTAAAAAGAGGTTATAATAAACTAACAGTTTAGAGCCTGACCCTTTAAGTATACTATGGTACAGAGAAGCTATTTTTAATACATTTTTTTCCTCAGGACTACAAAGACATGATATATAAAATTTAAATGTATGACTATCTCCTAAGTATGCTCAAGGAATACTAGATATAAATCATCTTTCTCCTCTCATTTAAGAAACAGAGCATAATGAAATAAGAGACACATTATTATAAGGGCAGCTTTAAATTTAATTTAATTAATTAAACGTTCATTTGTAGATTTTGTAATTTTGTATTAGTTGCAAACACCTTTCAAACAATCATAACACATCACTGTCTCACAACAGTGTGACTAAAGCAGTTAGACATACGCAACAAGCAGATGAAGATGCTACCCAGGATAATGGTAGTTATCCCAGTTTTACTTGGAAGATATGATCTGGTTGATAATGTTTTAGGCTTCTTAAATATTTACATCTTCTTCCACTCCTGGAAGAAGCAGGAAGCTTTTCAAAATGGATATACTTTATTTTGTTTTTCAAAGTTGTACAATATTTAATATCTGGTTATGATAAGAGATCAAGGGAGACTGTATAATTATAGAGAGAAAGCAAGAAAAAAAGAGTAAAAATTTAAGTACTGTAGCCAACTTCATCTTTTATTCCATTTAGTGAACACGTTGCAGTGAGCACGAGATGCTGAGTTAAGTCTACTGTTTCTCCAGTTCACCTCAGTTCCCATGAGCATCACTGAGTTAACATATCAGTGTTCTAAGTAAGGTTCTGATGTTCAAAGGTAAGTATTTCTTATATAACATGGCCTCTAAAACAAGCCAAGCAATTTATCTGATTCAACAAAAGGATTTATTTCAATGTTAGAGTAAAAACAAATTGTTGGGTTACTGAGAATATGTCTTTCTATAATAATACTACATCACAGTTACTTTACCTATGAAAAATCTCATCCTCTTTGCTAACATTTAGATCCCAACCTCTGCGAAATAACTAACTTGAGTATACAGTGATGAATACTCCTTAGCTTAAAAACATTTTTCTTTACCCGGTTACTTTTCACATTGTTTTCCTTCTTTATCTAAAAATTAATTTAATTAATTATCACACATATATACACACATATTTTTATGCATGGAATTTTGGGCTGATATCTTAGAATCAAGATTTGTAATTTAAGATCTGAGGATCCCAGACTCTTGCAGAACCTCCAGACGACGGTGCTCAGAGTAAGGTAGGTCACTATCCAAAAAAAGTCTATGTCACCTTCAAGTTTGAGATTTATTTATTTATTTATTTATTTATTTTTTAAATATATTTTATTGATTTTTTACAGAGAGGAAGGGAGAGAGATAGAGAGTTAGAAACATCGATGAGAGAGAAACATCGATCAGCTGCCTCCTGCACATCCCCCACTGGGGATGTGCCCACAACCCAGGTACATGCCCTTGACCGGAATCGAACCTGGGACCCTTCAGTCCGCAGGCTGACGCTCTATCCACCGAGCCAAACCGGTTTCGGCTCAAGTTTGAGATTTAAAAGAAGTCAAAATAGAGTCCATCCTTGAGCAACAACAACAAATTGCACTTCATAAAACTAAGGTTAATGTATGTGTGTATGTGTGTGCACATATGTACACATGTTCTAGGACTGGAATTGAGTTCTCAGGCTGGGGCTATAGGCTGAAGAGTTGACTTTATTAGGGTACTGGTGGGACTGAGGAGGAAGAAATTGGCTGCCCATTACCTAGTCAAAATGGGTGGAAATAAACATCCCTACTAACACATAAATAAACATACACATGCATGCATTTATAACATTTTCTCTTTCGATGCTACCTTAATGTTCATTTTAGCTGAATGATATGATCTGTTCTAGAAACTGTACCCTTAAGTATGGCTCAAGATATGCAAGAACCAAACTAAATTCACAAGAATACCCAATAAAGGATATTTAACAATTCAGGTTTATAAAACAAACCTAAAGATTTGATAACCAAGCAATATTATTTTATATTAAGATAATTATGAACAGTGTTAACTCAGGTCATGTCTTCACAGAATAAAAATCAAGTATCTAAGAGCAGAGGGTACCCAAAGCAGGAACCTTGAGTGGAGCAAATGGAAACTGCCCTTTTGTTCAACACTAATAGGAAGGGCAAAGTTCTATACTAACAAAATTTGCTTCTAGGGAAAGAAGAGATAACAAAAAAATAGGTGGGGATGTGGGGGGTGGAGGGGATGACAACACTAGATTATGTCACATCCTAGTTTCCAAAAGTTCTTCTTCTTTTATTAATGTAGATTGACCAGAAGCTATCAGACATTTTGTAATTTTCTCTGAATAATTTTCATATATCTCAGCTTCCGCAAATTCTGTTTTGTAAACCTTTTTATATTACAAAATGATAGTCTATATAAGGAATATTTTCCTTAATCTTCTTGACCTGTCTGACTGCCAGCAGCAATGACAAGAAAACATCAGAGAGAAACAGTACTGTTTCAAAAGGATGGAATTAAAAAAATATATATATGGCTATTAATTTTCAGTATCTCAAAATAAATCTGGCCTAAATAAATCAAGGCAAATGTAGTTCTATTCTTAAAGTTATTCATAAAACTGTTCTTGTGTCATCACAGAGGTAGTCAGAAAGCTAAATAAATAGGAATTAATAGAAATCCAAAATATTAGTCTGTTAAAAGCAGTAAAGCTTATATAAAACAAATGCCTAATGTTATGGCTCATCATAACAGAAAAGTAATCTCAAAATTACTCAGGTGCTACCTCAGAACAATATATTTTGAATTTAATATGATATATTCTGAACATAAATCTTTAAAGATAAAAGGGCACTGTTTTTGATTAAACTATGGATAACTATGACATGAGGCTCAAAAATGAGTGAGTTTGAATCCTGACATATTAAGATTGTTCTATGGATTGTGCTCAAGATTTTCCAAAGTTTTTCAACTAAGTGTAATAGTAAAATTATTATAAGTGAGAGGCCAAATTATGTAAGAATAAAAATTTTAATATATTATTTTTACATTAAAAATATACTATTTTTATTATGTGATGAACATTTAAAAAATTGGTCTCCAAATCATTAAAGTGAGAAGGTAGGTAGCATTAGAAAAATTTAAAGTATTGAATACATTAGGAAGAGAAAATAATACAATCTTAGATATTTAATTCACTTTTTGAAACATAATTATTTTATTTAAATATTAGTAAATTAAGAAAGTCAAGTATGATTACTAGATTTAAAGTACATAAAGTATATAACACACTTAGGAATTAATTCTTTCTGTATCTAAATCAAATCTATATATATAAAACCCTAAGCAACCAGACTGGATGACTGGCCAGTAGCCATGACATGCACTGACCACCAGGGGGTAGACACTCAATGCATAGGCATGGAAACATGGAACAGACTGATGAATTTCACAGGGAAGTGAGTAGGAGGGAGGGTGGAAAGAGATGAACAAATCCGTGCACTGGGCTTCTAGTTCCTATATAAGTGATTTGTCCTTCTTTGGTTACTTTAAAAATCATTGCCTTTATTCTTTCTTTTTGAGGCTATGATGAATGTACTTTGGTATTTCTCATTTCATTCTCCATACCTATGTTTCTCTTATATTCCCATTAAATCATCTCTCTATGTAATTTTTCCAATATGAATTGGAAAAATAGTAATTTCCTCAGATAGATATTTCAGTGTGTGAATTCTCTCTTCTGCTGGTCTAATCTGCTGTTTTATCTGTTCATCGATTTTTTAGACTTGCATTTTCTTATTTCTAAGAATCCCATTCCCCCCAAAATTGCTCATTCATAAATGATGATCTCTTATGTCTTTATTTTTGTTAGTCTCTCTTTGTTCTTTTGGACATTTCACCATAGGTAGGTTAAACATATATCCTGGCTTGCCAGGGATAGTTTAATGTGTTTCTGTTGTGTCTGCTAAACCTGTCTGGTATAGCATTTGTCCTAAACAAAAGTTCCCCAGTATGAACAATAAATGACAACAGTCATCTAATTCTTAAATGACATTTGTATTTGACAGTTCTAGCAGTTGTCATGTTTTTCAGTCCATCTACTGAATAATGGTTTTGCTTTGCTGACTTGTGATTGGTAAGTTTTAGTAGTACATTCATTACTTGATCTTAATCTGTTGAGAATACTGCTGAATTAAACTGGGGAAAATGTCCTTTGGAGAAATATTATTTCTGTTTCACTGTCAGTTTCCACTTCAGCCTCCAACAGGTTCTCAGTCTCAGGGAGTCCCAGGATGAACTTTACACACTGCTGCTAATCCAAGGATAAGTGTCTCACCAGCAGTGCTGCTAGTCATCTATCCCAGGGCACCTTCTGTCTCTCCCAAGTCTTGGCTTCCTATAGTTGTGGCTAATGTTCCCTGCTGCTCTGACTTCCAACTCATGGTATTTTGGGGGAGAATGTGAATCTAAATACTGACAGTGTCTGTCATTTTACAGGGTATGCCTCAGAGGATCTGTCCTTTTACTGGGTTAAGTTTTTCTATAGTGGGAAGGTTTTTCAAAGTACCAAATCAATGATTATTTTAGACCATACCTCTTTGTAAACTGCTTTATTCCTTTATGAAATGGATGTCTTTTATATAATTACACTGACATTTTTCACACATTGCAGACTGCCCTACAGAGAGATGATACCAATTTATCTTCTAAACAATAATGTGCTTTTCACACAAACCTTGCCTATTCCAGGCAATCTCAATTTTAAAGTTATTTAATTGGTGTGTACAAAACAACAGAATATTTTTAAAGGTACATTTATTACCAATTATAACAAGTACATATTTAAAAGCAACTTACAACTTTTCGGTTGCAAATTGTCTGTTTATATCCTTTGCCTACTTTCTATACTGTTCTTCCTATTGAATTATAAGAAAACTTTATATATTGAAAATATTAAACTGTTGGCAGTTAAATCTATTGCAAATATTCACTTTTAAGTTTGACATTTGTAATAATTTTTGCTTAGCTGATATTTCCATGAAGAAGTTTTAAATTGCTTATATAGGAGGTCCTATAAGTATTTTTATTGTATTTTCTGAGTTTCATGTCTCAACTAGAAAGGTTTCTCTTACCTAGAGATCATAAGCATAACCTATTAATTTAAAAATCATAAACTTATAGTTTTTTATGTTAAATGTTTAGTCCATGTATAGTTTAATTTTTTTGCATGATCAATCTTCTCGACCAAAACGGATATCCAATTTTCTGAATACCTTTTACTGAATAATCCTTCTTTCCTCCAATGTCTGGAAATGTCATATTTATAATGTATTAAATTCCAATTTTATACATATTGAGATGAATAAAACATCATTTGGTTGGATTTATCTCTAACTTTGTTTTCATGTAATGTGCCAAATGTTTAATTACAGTGCCTTATATTATGTTTTTACATCTGACTGGATAAAGCCCTCTCATTGTTTAACTTAAAAAAAATTACTACATATTTTCTTAGATCTGTTCTTTTAAAATGACATTTAGATTCAACTTTGTATACTCTCCCCAAAATCAATTGGGAATTATACCAGATTTATCAATCAATTTAAGGAAAATCGACAATTTCACAGAAATATTTGCATCTAAGAACATGGCATGACTTCCTAATCATTCAAACAATATTGTATGTCCTTTAATAAAGTTTTGTTTATTCAAAGCTGGCAAAATTCTTGTTTATTCTTAGGCATTATAAAGTTTCCTTTCTTTTTTTCTATTGCAAAGAAGACATTTTTCCATTATATTTTCTAGTGGGTTGTTCCTAATTTAAGTAATACTATTCTATAGTTATTTAAAAAAGAAAATACTCTTGTATTTAGCCGCCATTAAAAACTTTTCTGGATTCTAATACTTTTTCAATTGATTCTTTTGGATTTTCTAGGTGAATAATGTCTATAAAAAAAAGGGTTTACAACTTTTTTTAAAAAAATGCTAACGTTCTTCATCTTCCAAAACATTGATAGGCAGTGCTATGTTACCAAAAGCTAACTGTACTCATTCTCTAGGTCACAAATAGGCAACTAGCTTTGCCACTATCTTAGGTAGCAATCAATACATCTTTGAAGTGATGCTACTCGGAATTTTCTGACTCAGTGGCTTTATTCTCTTAAGGAATGCATACACAAACCAATTCAAATACAGTAATTGTCCCATCTAAAAATAACAACTGGAACTCAATTAATTTCCTCCAGAAAATTTCCTTCTTATTCATACAGATGCAATATTTTAAGTCCTTTCTTCCTTCCCTCTCCCCACTCTTGCTTTTAACATACACATACACATACACATACACATACACATACACATACACATACACATACACATACACATACACATACAGAGACACACACACTGTGTTTCATTTTTTCTTCCTGAGCTAAAAAGAACTTTATTCATGACTAAGTGTATAAATTTTGTGGAAAGTAAAACTCGTGAAATCTGAAACAAAAAAGAAGGAAGATGGAGTTTTAAATTAAAACAAAAAAAAAGGCCAATGCCATTATTCAGTCTAGACTGTTACCAATCTTCCTACAGATTATACATAAAGATTTCCATCAATTTATTCATATTCAACTAATGATATCTATTCTTCTACAAGTTTGAATACTAAAGATGAATTTGGACATTATTTTGAATTCAATTTTAATTACTGAGTAGAATTCTATTTATTTTTCATTGCTCAGATTTTGTATTTCAGTCACACACACACGTTTTTGAAAGCTGGCTCTGAAAACTATCCTCTGCAATCTTCATACCCAGTTGGTAAAAAAGTGCTATAAATTTTATCCAGAGAGAGCCATCTATCCCTCTCTAATCTTGCCTGCATTTAGGTCTCAACATCTTTTGTTTGAATAGCCCAATAACCTGACTGGTGTTATAACTAAGTTTACTCTCATTCAACCCATTCTCTACTCTGCTGCCAAAGTGGTCTTTCTGAATTTCAAACATCATTAAATTCAATGCTATTTAACATCTTTCAAAAAATCTTAATTTCTTTCCACAGGAAAATCCAATTGCCTTTTATATGACACAGAGAGTCTCCATAATTTGACCCTATCTACATCTCTAGGTTCTCTCTTTGCCACTTCCATCTCCAAACCCAGTCTGCAGCCTGACTGATCTACTGGAAGAGTTAAGATTTCAGCCATTGTGCCTTTATAGAATTGATAAATTCTTCACAGTAGATTAATAAATATTGGCTTATTTCTACAATGGATTACTGTATGATAATGAGAATGAACAACTACATATAATGATATTAATTGATTTTACAAAACATAATATTGAGCAAGAGATCCAGACACAAAAGATTACATACTATATGGTTTCATTTATATAAAGTTCAGTAAAAAAAAACCTATAATACTAAAAGTCAGAAGAGTAGTTACTTTTGACAGTTGGGCTGTAACTGAAAGGGAGCACAAGAAAGTCCTCTGGGATGCTCTTAACATTCTGGTGTCTTGATTTGGAAGGCGCTGTTTACGTGAGTATATGTTCGTTTTTTGAAAATCCATTGTTATAACTATACTGTTAGTGTGTTTTTTGTAAATTTAAGTGAAAGATAAATAATACAAATAACAATAACAAAAACAGTTCCAGTATCACTGCTTTGAAATTTTTTCTAATTCCCTCAGGCAAACTTTATATCTTGCTTCTATCACACACACAACACTACTATATTCATGAGCATGTCATATTTTATTTATCTAACTAGAGGCCTGGTGCATGAATTTGTGTACCGGTAGGGTCTCTCAGCCTGGCTTGCGCCCTCTTGCAATCCAGGACCCCTCAGGGGATGTTCAACTGCCGGCTTCTGCCTGATCCCCACAGGCCAGGCCTAGGAACCCCACTGGTGCACAAATTCGTGCATCCGACCTCTAGTATGCATTTAAGATCTTGGTTAATCTCTTCCCCCCACCCCGCGTCCCCTCCCCACTGAGGTTCATCAGTCTGTTCCATGTTTCCATGCATGTGCTTTGAGCGTCTGCCCCCTGGTGGTCAGTGCGTATCATAGCTACTGGTTGAACAGTCAAAAGGTTGTTTAGGCTTTTATATACTGGTATATAGACTAGAGGCCCGGTACGCAAAATTCATGCACTGGGGGGGAGGGGTTCCCTCAGCCTGGACTGCACCCTCTTGCAGTTCAGGACCCCTCGGGGGATGTCCGACTGCCGGCTTGTGGCTGGATGGCCTTGTGCTGCTGCACAGCCTATTGTTTGAGCTTCAGCAGCTGCTGCACGTGCACAGGCTGGGTCACCATAGTCTGTCCTGTGAACACCATCGAGTAGGTGAGTCAAGAGCAGAGGCAGGCTCACCCCCGAGTTCCCTATGCTTCCCTGAGTCACTGAGTTATTCAGACTGACTGCCTTGTACAGAGAACAGCACTGGGATCGGGCTTAAGCCAGCAGTCGGACATCCCTCTCGCAGTCTGGGACCCCTCAGGGGATGTAGCAGTACACCAAGTGGCAGGCGGCCAGGGAGGAGCCTGAAACAGGGTTGGGCGCCGTGCTGCTCACGATCATCCTGGCCCACTGTGACTGCTGCCACCATTTGGTAGTGCTGCCGTGGAGTTGGGAGAGGCTCCCACTGTGGCAGCTGTGCTTGCCAGCCATGAGCCTGGTTTCTGGCTGAGTGGCCCTGCCCCTGTGGGAGCACACTGACCATCAGGGGGCAGCTCCTGTATTGAGCATCTGCCCTGTAGTGGTCAGTGCACATCATAGCAACCGGTCGTTCTGGTCGTTCCGCCGTAACAGTCGTTTAGGCTTTTATTATATAGATTCTTTCTATTTACTACCTATAATGTAACTTCCCAGAATGCTAAGATCATAACTTTCTGTCCATGTGTTCCCAGGTCCCAGCACAGTGCAGTTACTGAGTGAGTGTGTGTGTGTGTGTGTGTGTGTGTGTATACTAGAGGCCCGGTGCACAAAAATTTGTGCACTCGGGGGGGAAGGGGGGCTCCCTCAGCCTGGCCTGTGCGCTCTTGCAGTCTGGGACCCCTCAGGAGATAACGCCCTGCTGGCTTAGGCCTGCTCCCAGGTGGCAGAGGGCAGGCCCAATCCCTAGGTGCAGCCCCTGGTCGGGCTCAGAGCAGGGCCGATTGGGGTGTTGGGGCGCCGCCCACTGTCATGCACAGAGCAGGGCGGATCCGGAGGTTGCGATGCCACCCCCAGTCACGCTCAGGGTAGGGCCGATTGGGGGGTTGGGGCACCGCCCCCTGTCACACTCAAGGCAGGGTCAATGGGGAGTTTGCGGTGCCACCCCCTGTCACGCACAGAGCAGGGCCAATCCGGGGGTTGGGGCGTTGCCCCCTGTCACGCACAGAGCTGGGCCCATCAGGGGGTTGGGGCGCCGCCACTCTCACACTCAGGGCAGGGCCAATGGGGAGGTTATTGCTCTACCCTGTCACACATAGAGCAGGGCCCGGGGGGTGGGGGGGGTTGGAGCGCCGCACCCTGTCACACACAGAGCAGGGCCGATCAGGGGATTGGGGCGCCGCACCCTGTCACACACAGAGCCACAGGGCGATCAGAGGTTGGGGAGCTCCCCCGTATCAGGCACAGAGCAGGGCTGATCAGGAGGTTGGGGCGCCTTCCCCTGTCACAAACAGAGTAGGGCGGATAGGGAGGTTGTGGCCCTGCACCCTGTCACGCACAGAGCTGCAGGGCAATCAGGGGGTTTGGGCGCTGCCCCCTGTCACGCTGATCCCAGTGCTGGGAGGCATATTACCCTTTTACTATATAGGATAGAGGCCTGGTGCATGGGTGGGGCTGGCTGGTTTGCCCTGAAGGGTGTCCTGGATCAGGGTGGGGGACCCCACTGGGGTGCCTGGCCAGCCTGGGTGAGGGGATGATGGCTGTTTGCAGCTGGTCACACACCATTCAGGGTGGGGGTCCCCACTGGGGTGCTTGGCCAGCCTGGGTGAGGGGCTGAGGGCTGTTTGCAGCTGGTCACACACCCTTCAGGGTGGGGGTCCCCACTGGGGTGCCTGGCCAGTCTGGGTGAGGGGCTGAGCGCTGTTTTCAGGCTGGCGGGTGACGGAAGCTCCCAACCGCTCCTTTTTTTCTTTTAATTCTGGGCCAGCTTTAGCTCTGAGGCTCCAGCTCTTAGGCCTCTGCTGCTGAAAGTAGGTATCTGGTTTGTTTCGGTTCGAAACAATGTATAACTCCAGCTCTGACTCCAGCTCTGAGATCCCACCTCGCTGAAAGCTGGTTTCTGGGTGTTTTTTTTAGCTTCATTATTTGTTAAAATGTATCAAACTCCAGGCTCAGAGGCCTGCCAGGCAGGCGGGGAATGTTGGAGTCCTCCGTCACTGAAGCAAGCAAGCCTCATGTTAGTTTCAAGCTGCCTGGCTGCCGGCCGCCATCTTGGCTGACAGTTAATTTGCATATCGCCCTGATTAGCCAATGGGAAGGGTAGCGGCCGTACGCCAATTACCATGTTTCTCTTTTATTAGATAGGATAGCAGTAATATGCAAATGAGGTCAAGACTCTGTGATGGTCAGGACCAGCTCAGGAGGAGGGGCTGAGCACGGCCCTGAGCCTGAGAGAACAACATGCAGGCACAGCCTGGAGCCTGAGAGATCAACACAGAGGGGTGCCTTGCTCCAAGCCTCAGACGCAGCTGGGGGCAGGCCCCCAGCGGACACACACACACAGTGTGCCTGCTCACAACCTCTGTGGTGGGGCTGGGGGCAGGCCCCCAGAGGACACACATACACACATACACACACACACACACACACACACACACACACACGGCGCCTGCTTGGAGCCTACGTGGCCGAGGTCACCTGTCAGGGCTGCGAGGTGAGAGGAAAGCCTAGCCTGACACATGTACCAGTGCCCAGGAGGTGCTTGGGTCCCTTGGTCTGATGGGTTTTCTCCAGGGAAGTCTTCTGGTTGCTTCTCTGGTCCTGGTCAAGGGAAGGAGCCAGGGGTGGGGGGAAACGAGGCCAGTCCAATCTGGATTTTCCAATTGTTCTTGGCTGTGTGTTTGCTGCAGAGGCTGGTGGGAGGAAGTTCTCTGCACAAAGGCAGGAAGGCAGAGGAGCTCTGTGGCAAAGGCGAAGGCACAGCGGTCCTGAGACAGCCCGAGGGTCTGCAGCACAGAGCGCTGGGCAGGGCAGCCACCGCAGGGGCTGTCCCCAGCACCTCTCACCCCTCTGAGGGCATCAACTCGGGATGTCACAAATGGGGAAACAGACCCAAACAGAGTTTAGACCTGCCCAGGTCACATAAAGGCTTCCAATTCAGTTCCCTTTCCACTCTTCTTCAGATTCACAACCATTGACTGAACACTTTCAAGTTCCTAGAAGGTGGTAATCTCTCACCAACTGTGGTTTTAAGAGGGTTCCCATTTAGATGTATGCCTTTACACAGCTTTCTCGAAGAGGCACTTACATGCCATACAACTCACCCACAGCAAGCATACTGTTTGATGCGTGAATTTCCACAGCAGCTCAACCACCGACAAAAACCATTTTCAAGCTTCCATCACACTGTTTGCCCATCTGCAGTCAACCTCACCCCAGCCCCAGGCAACCACAGATCGGCTTTCTGTCTCTGCAATTTTGTATTTTCTAGAAATCTCCACCTTCAATATAAAAAAAAAAAAAGGTGAAAAAAACCCCACAAGAATGCTGCTGTCCTCAGGCCTAGAAAGGGGAAGACAACTGAGGGCAAAAAGATATCTCCGTGAAGAGCCTACAGTGCGGGGCCCGGCCCCTCCTGCTTCAACTCCCAGATGAACAAAGTGAGGGTCAGAGAGGCCTGGGGTGTGGTTCAGTCTTTTCAACCCATGCCTGCATCCCAGATGCTAATGACAGTGGCAGCAGTGATGGTACTACTCAGGGCCCGGCCGGCCCCACCCCAGTGGACACACACACACACACACACACACACGGGGCGCCTGCTCCAAGCCTCCGTGGTGCGGCTGAGGGCAGGCCCCCAGTGGAGACACACACACACACACACACACACAGACACACACACACACACACACACACACACAGAGACACACGGCGCCTGCTTCGAGCCTCTGCAGCCAGACTGCGGCTTAGGCCCGCTCCCCATGTCAGTAGGACATCCCCTGAGGGCTCCCGGACAGTGAAAGGGGGAAGGCTGGGCCGAGGGACCCCCACCCCCTAGTGCACAAATTTATATTTATTAACTCTAGTTAATATATAAATGAGGATTTCTTAATTTCTGTTCTATTAACATTTGGGCCAGAGGATTCTTTGTTGTAGGGGCTGCCTAGTACATTGTAGGATATTTAGAAGCTTTTCTGGCCTCTAATAAAAAGATGTCAGTAGCACCCCGCCAGTTGTGACAACCAAAAACATCATCAGGCACTGTGAAATAGTCCCTGGGGACGAAAAATGCTCTTGATTGAGAATCATTTACATAAATAAATGTTTCTGTGGAAAAATACAAGCCAAGTGTTATACAATTCACTTATCCATGTTAGTGGAGACTAAAAAAATATGAGGAAAGTTAAGCTCTGCCTGTCAGAACATGTTTATAAAATGCTTTAAATTCCTAGATAATCAAATATAATTCACATTAACTGCATGCCAGAACATTGTTTTCATTGGAATTCTTATGATGCAGAAAACTAATTTGTGCCAAATAATTTGCAAATAGAACTATATATTTAGTATTTTTTAAAAAATCACTGCTAATAGTAGCTATGTGGATTCAGTGTCCTAATTATAAATTATTTTCTAAGGTTTGTTATTTATGAACAAACCATTCATTCTAAAATATTAAGATTCAATATTTTTCTATCCATAAAGTATTATCATATATATTGCATAAGAAAAGGTTAGAAAATAAACTATTGTGCATCAGCTATTAAAAAGACTTGCAAAGGGTGTAAGTACTTGTTAGAAAATAATGTGTTTGTATTTTATTAACTGCATACCTTTGATTCAGAATGTGTTTTGAGCTTAACAGCGGTTGTAAGAGGATGGGTAATGAAATAACTGAGTACTATTATATTAATGGAATTTGAGAAAAGAGAAAACCAATTGGTATATATTTATGTGTCAAATAAACTAGTTAAAAATCTACTGACTTTGCCAAAAGTATTTTCTGGCAAGTAATTCCTTAAACTTCTCTTTGAAATTAGAATCTGTCTTTAAGAACAGGTTACTGAGCCAAAAGAAAACTGAACAAAGAAAACAGGCATTTTATAAAAGAAGAAAAAAAGTGGGCAAACATAAGAAAAATGTTTCATCTCATTATTAGTCTACAATATGCCAATAAAGGCATACAATTTTCATCTATCAAATTGGTAAGATCAAAAATGATAATAGATTTGCAGTCTCACAAACTGATATGAATATATAAATTTGCACATGTATTGCAGAGGACAATGTTGACTCTTTTTAAAAAAACATATTTTATTGATTTTTTTCAGAGAGGAAGGGAGAGGGACAGAGAGTTAGAAACATCAATGAGAGAGAAACATTGATCAGCTGCCTCCTGCACACCCCCTACTGGGGATGTGCCCGCAACCAAGGTACATGCCCTTGACCGGAATCGAACCTGGGACCTTTCAGTCTGCAGGCCGATGCTCTATCCACTGAGCCAAACCGGTTAGGGCCAATGTTGACTCTTTATTCTATTTTAAGAAATATTGCTAAAGTGATAATCAGAGATGTATTTGACAATTTATATAAAGGTAATGTTTATAATAGGAAATAAGAACCTAAATAATTAATGACAAGAAAATTAAGTTAGTTATAGCTTATTTATACTCTGTAGTGATTGACAGATCCCTTTTATTTTTGTAGAACAGTTATTACATGGAAAAAGCTTAATTTATATAAAAAGGAGAATGATTAAGAGCAAGGGCCCTGGAGTAAGACTACCTATTTCAAATTCTAGTCCTATTATCTTCTACTAGCTCTATGATCTAGGTTAACTCACAATTTAATCTTTCTAAATATAATTTCATATCTGTTAAGTGGTACCTATTGTATATGTTTTTTGTAAGGATTAAATGAGATATTACATAACCTGTCACACAGTAAGTGCACAATAAATTTCAGAAGCTATAGTAATAATTGAGATGGTTTTATTAAGAAACTCAAACTTATACTTATGGATTCTTAATTGTGGAAATTAATCAATTATTCCTAGCTAATAAGTTGAGATTATTGGTGGGTTTTGTTTACTTCATAAATAAATCTATATTCATAAAATAGGAGTTTTTAAAAAGCTAGTAATAAAAGGCAAGATAAGTAGCAAAAACCATTTTCCTTCTCCTAAATGAGCATATACTTTTCAGTTAAAATCTCATCTTTAACATTATGTCACATTAAAAAGATCATCATTTTATGCTCTTATTGGAAACCTATGATACATGCTAACTGCTGTGATCCTAAAATTCCAACAATAGGAGTAGAATGGAAATTTAAAGATAGACCTTGTTAATACAATAGAAACTCTCTACAGATGACTTTATTTTTTAATTAGCAACCATCATGAAAAGCAGAATATCTCAAAAGGCTCTCTGCCTTTTAACCATCTCACAAGATTGACTTTATTTTAAACCAGAGACATTGAGTTGGGATGAGAAAACAATATACTTATAAGAGATGTTTTTTTTCAGAATATTTGTTTAAATCTTTATAATGGTACTAGTGGCCTGGTGCACAAAACTTGTGCACATTAAAAGGGAATTAATTAGAGGAAATATTTTAATATTGCTATTTGCCCTTTATAATAGAAGTGTCAATGATGAAAGAAAATTAGTAAAATGCATATGAAAATCTTACTCCTGCCAGAGTCTGGGGCGCACCGTGGGACCCAGAGTCAAGTCTCCGCTCACCCGTGTGCGCCTTGAAATTGCGCGAGACCCAGACCCGGCTGGCCCCAACCCCGTCAAGCCCCGCAGGGCCGGGGGCACAGCTTCAGATCCCCTGGCCGGGAGTCGGGCAGGGGGCACAGCCTCAGGTCCCCCGTCAAGCCCCGCTGGGCAGGGGGCATAGCCTCAGGTCTCCTGGCCTGGCGCTGGGTGGGGAGGCGTGGCCTCAGGTCCCCTGGCCTGGCGCCAGGTGGGGGGCATGGCCTCAGGTCCCCTGGCCTGGTCTCCAGTCCCCCGACCCCAGTGTGAGGGTGCAAGGACCATTTGCATATTAGCTCTTTATTATATAGGATTATTACCTCTGATTGCAAAATAAATATGCACACATCTACTACTGTAATATGGATTTGAACAAATGAAAAATATTGATTACTGAACATCTGAGATGTTTTAATGCTGCTGATATGAACAGAAAATATCTCTATCTCTTCAAAAGTATTAAATACTAGAGGCCCGGTGCACAGATTCGTGCACTGGTGTGGTCCCTCAGCTTGGCCTGCACCCTCTTGCAATCCAGGACCTCTCTGGGGATGTCAGACTGCTGGTTTCGGCCCCCAAGGATGTGTAGTGCACCCAGTGGCAGGCGGCCGGGGAGGAGCCCAAGCTGGAACCAGGCACCACTCCACTCCTGATCATCACGGCCCTGCTGTGCCTGCTGCAGCTGCCTCCACTAGGTAGTGTTGCCACGGAGGTGGGAGAGGCTCATGCCAACACAGCAGGGCTTGCCAGCTGTGAGCCCGGCTACTGGCTGAGTGGCGCTCCCTCTGTGGGAGTGCATTAACCACCAGGGGGCAGCTCCTGCATTGAGCATCTACCCCTGATGGTCAGTGCTCTTCATAGTGACCAGTTGACTGGTCATTTGGTTGTTCAGTTGCTTAGGCTTTTATATATATAGATGGTAAGAAATTTAAAAGCATTCAGAGATAAATACAAAATGTTTGGGAGTTCTTTGTATTTTATAAATATCCAAATGTCTAACAAATGAATTTTACATGAAATGATTTTGATGTTAAAGACTATTAAATATATAAAAAGCTTTAAACCAAATAATTTCCATACCTGAGGCAATTGATTTTTCCCTCAATAATCTCTCTCTCACTCCACCACACCTCTTGTGCCACAGGTACAATGTGTGAGTTTTTGCCAGCAAAAGTAAAACATTTGAGGATAGAAGAGCAAAGGAGAGAGGAAGAGATTAGGGGATTTAGAGACTGGTTATTAGTGCCTGTTCCTGTCACTGTCTACGTTAAAAACTGAAGGAGTGAAACTACCTCCATAAAATGTTTGTGGAAGGAAGCTACTGCATCTTCCTTTGCAAGGTTCTGAATATGTCTTACTGTTCTTCAGGAGATAAAGGGCGGGGAATGGGGGAGAGAAAGAAAAAAAAAATTAGATGACAACTTGTATGTTAGGAGTAGTTACCTATAAAGAATCTCAAGATTGCAAGGAAATTTACAGGATTTTGTTATTAAATTTAAAAAGGACTTGAAGACTAATAAGGGAATGATACAGAGATATTGCCTTTCCTGGTTAACTTTCACAAAAATACAGTATACAATTCTATTTTCAATTTAGCATTCCTCAAAATAAAAATAAGATTTCAGAGATCACAAAAAAGTATATTATGAATAAACAAGTTTAATAGAATGATGCTATTCCTTTATCCCCAGATCTTATACTTTAAAATATCTGCATAATCTTTTCTTGCATTAAAAATGTTTTTCAGAATGAATACAAGCAAAAATGTTAAAAATTATTAAGAAAACAATTTAAATCTGGATGTAATTTCTATTTTAGTGCTTCTTTTCTGACACAAGCATTTTGATCTTTTTGTAGCTGTGCTGTTAAAAAATAAATAACCAGTAGGCTATCAGGAGATGGGAGGATAAATAGGTTCCTAAAACTTACTTTAGTGTAGCACTTTAAAGAGATTCCTTTAGAAAAGTAAGTGTGAAGCAGTGAGCAATAGGAATAAAGCTAACTGCTCTCAAATTTAAAGGCACACATAAATTTAAGGACAAATGCATTTTTAGTTCAAATGACTAATTAAAAAAATCCATCATAAAAACTAACGAAGATGACTGAACTTTATGACATCAGGAATTCAAATGAGCTTTAGTTGATAGTAAGAATAAATTAAATCCCCAAACATTTTCAAATATATAGTTACTAGTGGCCTGGTGCATGAAATTCGTGCACAGAGGGGAGGTTCCCTCAGCCCAGCCTGCACCCTCTCCAATCAGGGACATCCCTCTCGCAATCTGGGACCACTGGCTCCTAACCTCTCATCTGCCTGCCTGCCTGATTGCCCCTAACTGCCACTGCCTGCCTGCCTGATTGCCCCTAACCCCCTGCCTGCCTGACTGATTATCCCTAACCTCTCTGCCTGCCTGCCTGATCGCCCCTAACTGCCCTTCCCTGCCGCATGATCTCGCTCCCAACTGCCCTCCTCTGCTGGCCTGATTGCCCCTAATTGCCTCTGCTTGCGTGATCACCCTTATCTGCCCTCCCCTGCTGGTCTGATCTCACCCCCAACTGCCCTCCCCTGCTGGCCAACTTGGTCTGATTGGTTGGTTTCTATGCCAGTCAGCGTCAGAAGCTCTGCCTCCTAGGTAGCCATTGGCTCCTCGTAGTTCACAGATTTGATTCTGATTGGTCGGTTTCTATGCCAGTCAGCATCTCCAGGCCTATCTCTGGGCCTGATCAGAGAGGCGGGGCTGATCAGCAGTCCCCGCTGAGGCCCGGAGAAAAAGAGAGGCATAGCTCCTGGCAAAGCCTGGAGAGAAAGTGAGAGGCAATGGCTGATCACCAGCTGCCACAGAGGCTGCGGATCAGACCCTGCCTCTCTCTCCAGGCCTCTCTCCAGGCCTGATCCGCAGCCCCCTCGGCAGTCAGTGCTGGGTCACCACGGCAACCAAACACTGACTGCAGGACTGACTTCCAGTATTCGGTTGAACCTTTGGTCAGTCATTATGGACCCTGGATTTTTATATATTAGGATACTTTAGAGTGGAAATCCTTATTGTGCTTATAATTAGATTAAAAAATAACCTCCTAAATATTAGTTATCTATCTCTAGCCAATCTCTACTCTTCCACTATCAAACTAAAAACACTGGTTTCAGGTAATGCTGTTTATTAACAGCTACCAACAAAAATCACTAATTTGTCACTGAATGCTCTAGGTTTTAAAACTAAGAGATTCTTATTGGCATTTAAAATATCACCAGAGTCATTCAGCTGTGATAAGGCATTACAGGTAATAAAGAAGACATTCTTAGTCCTGATTCAATGATGCTTACAAGAGGTGAAAGAATGTCCTTATATACAATCACTCTGACTTAGAACATTCTTCCTAAAGAATTAAAATAACAAAATTTTGTAGATATTAGAAATGTATTTTTTGTTAAAAGGTTTTTCCCTTCTCTCAGGATGTAAGCTCCTTGAAAGAGAAGCCTTATCTTTGTGTATCAATTCCTAATAGACTACATAGCATAGAGCAAGCCTTTTAAAATAGGTTCTAATAGAATAATTGTATGTAATGAAATAACTTCTCACCTATACATATAGAATAGTACAAGTTTATGTACCACCTTGGGAGATTTGAGAAGACAGCCACTCAATTTTCTGTGTTTTGAGAGGTTACATGAGGAAGCTTGGCTGAGAAAGACTCAATAGAGTATGTAAAATCACCCAAGAAATTGAGATAACAAGTGAAAACATTACCTAGTAATGGACTGAAAGTCTTCTCTCCCAAATCCATTATTATTGCATATTTAAATACTCCAGTTTTAAAGTCCTTGAAGACAATTACCAATTTTTCCCAACTTTTGTAACCCCTGTAAGGTCTAGGACACTATGCTACACGGTTCAATTTAACAAACATTGTGCCTTAACAGTGGATTAAAACACACACACTCACACACACTCAATACCTAAACCATATCTCCAACTCATTATGTCAGAGGGTTGGGCCCAGGACTTTTTATTATTATTATTTTTTAAGTTTTTAAAAAATATTTTTGATTTTTAGAAAGAGAGAAAGAGAGAAAGACAAAAACATCGATGTAAGAACCAAACACTGATCAGCTGTCTCCTGCACATACCCTATCAGGGTTTGAGTCCGTCATCTGAGCATGTGCCCTGCATGTGCCCTGACTGGGAATCAAACTAGCAACTTTTTGATGCAAGGAACAATGTCCAACCAACCGAGCCACCCAGCCAGGGCAGGTCCAGGAATAGTTTTAGAAAAATCTTTATAGGTAGAAGGCTGGGTATCCAAGATTACTCAATTGAAATAAATTCCTATTCCAGTTGCTAGTTTCTATAAATACACCCTGGTTGCCTCATTCAGTCCCATTATCTTCATTTAAACCTTGCCTTTCAAAAGCCTCCCCCTCTTCTCTTCTTTAAAAGTCCACATTACTCTATTTCAAAGACATGCCATCATTCTGTCCTGAAGTTGGTATATTTTTTAATTCAACCCTCTTCAGAATCATTTTGATGTCCTTCAACCATGAGTGTTATTTCACTTCATTCTCCTTTCATTTCTACCAGGGTCTTCTAAATTTCACCTGGCCACCTGTAACCTTTCTAATTTCTTTTGCTCCCAATGCAATATCTTGAACTTATCCATTTTAGTGTTAATTATACAGTTTCCTGATGCCGTTGCTATTGATTTTATTTCCTCTTATACAAAATATTAAAAGTTCTGAGTACACTTTTAGGTAAATACCCAAGAGAAGGGAAAGAAAAACAGATACCTGCATACCCATGTTCATAGCAGCATTATTCATAATAGCAAAAAGATGGAACAACTCAAGTGCCCAGAAGAAAGGATAAACAAGAGGTGGCACAAAAATACAATAAAACAGTAGTCTCAAAAAAGAAATTCTAGTATATGCTACAACATAAATCAACCTTGAAAATAATATGTTAAGTATAAGTCAGACTTAGAAGAATAAAAATTGAATGATTCTACTTATACAAGGTACTAGAATAGGCAAATTCAGAGGCAGAAAGTAAAACAGAGATTACCAGGGGCTATAGAAGAGGTCAATGGGGGGTTGGAGGTGGGGAAGGAAGGACATCTTTAATACTTTTAACAATAAAGATAAATTAAATAAATGGATCAGAGTGGAAAGCTACTTTAATGTTAACTACAAAGAAACTATAAGTAAATGTATTAGTTTTAAAGATGATACTTTTAGTCTTAAATGAAATTAATGGGAGTAATTTGTCTTCATGATGCCCTGAAAATATTAGGGAAAATAAATTAGGAAATAAATTTAGTATATGAAAAATTATTAAAATATCCTATACATAAGGAATAAAAAGTACATAATATATGATGTGAAAAGGCAAAGATAACAAATGACTTAGAAAAAAAATTCTATTCTTAAGTAAAGAGAAAAATGTAAAGTTGTATAAAAAAGCTAAAAGGATGGGTGGAAATGAGTTTAAAAGGCAGTTTAAGAGTAAATTGGACTGTACTGTTAAAAAGCAAAGCATTTTTCTATTTTTAAGATATGTTTGGACAATATGTAGGCAACACTTTTCTTGGAAATAAAACCTGATCAGGGTTACAAGACAACAGAGGAACAATGCCAGTGATTTATCAGATATAGAGAAGTATAAAGGAGGTAATATGGCAAGTTTCAAGGCTGAGTACATAGGAGATGAATATAATATCTCAAGTTAACTAATGGGGCAGCCATGTACAACAAATAGTTATAGGAGACAGTCATAAAGCAAATTCAATCAGCAGTCCAACTTAGTGGCAGAAGGCAAGTGGAGATCAGCAGCAGAAGTGCTAAACAATCTGAACCTACATATATCACAGGCATAGATTGGGCAGGGCAAGATCAAGCAGGCAGATGGCATAGGAGTGCCGACAGACAATGCTGAGCAGTCTAAAATGCTAAAACAGCAAATGGCTATGAGAGTAACAGGCCATTTGCTGCTGGGCAAAGCACAGTGAGTAAAGAATGCAAATTAATCAGCAGATGAGTAAAGTGGGGCAAAAAAAAAATAGAGAAAAAAAATCAAAGGCAGTCAAAGCAGGAAGACAGAATAGCAGAGAGGCAATGATAGATCATCAGAAGCAGTTGGGTAGGGTAGTGAAAAGCTGTCAGCAGGGGAACAAAACACCATTCAGGAAAAAAATGAGACAGAGTGAAGCAATCTCCTGAATTTGGTGTCTTCCATCTAGGAAACAGTCACGAGTAAACTGCATATGAAAATCCATAAGAGAACAGCACACAAATGGAAATAGCTAATGGATCTGAACTCTATTGCCCAGAGATACAGAGTGACCCTAGAACATAGATACATACAATCCACAAGAAAATTAAACAGATGGGAAAATGGGTTGAAGCATTTTTATAATGACAAAAAAAATCAAAACACTAGAAATTATTAATCTGGAAATGATTGGCTGGGATTGAAGTCTTCGCTTACCCCTTTCTGGAGCCCACAAAATGGGAATGTTGGGAATTTCTGCAGCAGAAAAACAGAAGAGAAAAGGGATTTCTGACTCCCAGTTTGAGGAAAGCAGATCAAATTTAGGGCTGTATGAACTGGTTCATGGAAGTAAGAACCAGCCTGAACCTTCACCCTTCCTCAGAATCAAGCCATTTCTGAGGTTTGAGAAAGGTTTAGGAAGCCCTCACCCCAGCATTTCCCACAACCGCCCCTTTCACACTTACCTCCAGTGCAAACAGTTTCCAGCAAGGAGGTACTTGGGAAAATTCACTCCCATGTTAACACTATGGCAAAGTTTGAGGATGGCCTACTAATGGTACTTTCTGTGTAGGTCAGATTTCTGACTCAGTGGAATCCCTTCTACCCTTTGTGTGTGAGCAGATGGGACAGGTTATTAGAAGCTACCTATCTCTTTGAAAGTGAATGAGAAAAGAAGCAGGGGCAGAAATACCATTAAAGAAAGTAATACTAATCAATACCTTGATGAGCTCATCAATTGTCATGGGCTTTAATTCCATTAAGATCTTGATGACTCTAAAAAAAATAGTATCTCTAGCCAGACTTTTACTCTGAACTCCAGATGCAAATATCTAACAGCCAACTTAACATCTCTACTTGGATATCTTAAAGGCAGTTCAAGTTTCCATGATCAAAGTAAAACTCCTGATCTACCTCTTCAAATCTACTCTTCCCACAGTCTTATCCAGTAAATGGCAACTCCATCCTTCCAATTGCCAAGTCAAAATCCTGGGTATTATACTTAACTTTTTTCTTACTCCAATCTGTTATCTCTACCTTCAAAATGTATCAATAATGTATTTTTCACTAACTCCACCTCTATATCACTGGTTTACTAGTAAGTCACTATAATTTTTCACCTGGATTATTTCAATAGCCTCTTAAATGGTTTCCCAGTTAAAATACAAGTCAAATCATGCCACACCTCTGTTCAAAACTCTCCATTACTCTAAGGGTAAGATACAGGTCCTACTTGATCCATGGCTTATTCCCTCTCCTACTTTAGATGTTTACTCAAATGTCACCTTATCAACGAAGCCTTCCTTGATGGCCTTATTTAAAATTACAATCCTCTTTCCTGCTACCTATCCACCTCCCCTGGTATATTTTTATCCATAGTACTTATCACCATCCCTAATACAACACTTGTTCCTTGTTTACTTATATTTGTGTCACCCCACTAAAATGTGAATTCTAAAGAGGCAGGGAATTTTGACTTCTTTGGTTATTGCTATATTCCCAATATCTTGAACAGTACTTGGCATTTAAAATAGGTATTCAGGACATATTTGAGTCTGTGAAGTGTTAATTTCTTGTGGGACATCTCCTTTCTCTGTCTTAAATTCTCACAGCAATCTTCTGAAAGCTCAAAAACTATGGGCTTTTAATTAACAGAGTATATGCTAGTACAGAACAGGAGTGTTCTAAAATAGGGTTAGCAAACCACAGCCAATGGGACAAATCCTACCTGTTGCTTTTTTTTTTTTGGCATGGCCTACAATCTAAGAGTGATCTTTCTATTTTTTAATGATTGAAAAAAAGCAAAAGAAAAATATTTCGTGATATGTGAAACTATATGAAATCTAATTTCAGTATCTATAAATACAATGTTATTGGGGTAGAGCAAGGCACATTCATTTATATCATCTTATGGCGGATTTTGTGCTACAGGGCTGGCAAAGGTGAATAGTTATGAGAGAGCTCATACATCCTACAAAGTCTAAAATATTTACTATATAGACCTCTAAAGAATAAGTTTGCTGACCTCCATCCTAAGGTATTTTTTGTTTTGTTTAGAAGGCAAAGAGTAATAACTAATGTTTGAACAAAGATAAACTGGAGCATCATTGTGAATACTGTTGCTATTATCGCTCAAGATAAACATGAGGGAAGGTCCATTTATACTAAGATTTGCTTTCAATATTACATAAAAGCAGCCCTCATTTCTCTAATTATTATTTAATACTAGAGGCTCAGTGCACGAATTCGTGCACCAGTGGGGTCTCTTGGCCTGGCCTGAGGGATTGGCCGAAACCAGCTCTCTGACAACCCCTGAGGGGTCCTGGACAGCAAGAGGGTGAAGGCCGGGCTGAGGGACCCCACCTGTGCACGATCAGGGTCGGGGAGGGACACGGGAGGTTGGCCAGCTGAGGAGGGACTGAGGGAGGGGTCCAGGGCATGCCAGGCCTGTCTTGCTCAGTTCCAATCTGCCAGACCCCAGCAGCAAGCAAACCTACCAGTTGGAGCATCTGCCCCCTGGTGGTCAGTGTATGTCAGAGAGCAGTTGAGCAGCCTTAGCAAATCATTAGCATATTACACTTTGATTGGTTGAACAGCCAACAGGATGACTGGACACTTAGCATATTAGCCTTTTATTATATAGGAGGATTGATGATGATATTCATTAATCTACCCACTACACAGAAACACTCTATCTTAAGGGACAGGGTGCAGTATAGAAAAGTCTTAAAAATGGCAAAAAGAGAGGAAGTGAAGGAGGAAAGTAAATAGGGCCAACAAATAGATCACATATCAAAGTACCATAATTAACTGAACCTCTAAGTACCCTGTTTAACAATAGTGGGAAACTGGCATCGTGTGAATCTCTTTTGAACCAAATCAATGGTGTTACAATGCTAAAGTGAATTCATGATAATGGAGGTCTCCTATACAATGTAGTCTTAAATCAGAGCAAGCAACAGACACATTTTAATAAGATTCCATTACATTTATATAATATACAAAACTAACAGCTATCTTCTCATTGGCTCAAAAGCATATATTTTATAGAGAAGTATTTTTTAAAATTTGAAAAATCCTATTTGAAATCACCTTCTAGTCAAAACTGACCTATCTTCTCAGTACATAAAGTTTTATCCTGATAATTATTACATGAAAGGATATTATATCATGCTGTAATTAAACTATAGAAAGCGAAGAGGAAGGTGAGGGGAAAACACACTTAAATTACTCCAATGATATACATCACTACAATGCTATCTTCAATCTTCATAGAATCATATAATTTATTTCCTCATATCAATTGGTTCTTCCAGCACAATCAACTGCTTCTTCTGCATTATTGCCTTTGACCTTCAATATCTCTCTCAGGGAAACTGATGACAATGCATTTTCAGACAACATACTGACAAAAGCTTTACTGCTTCTTTCATCTCGGCATCTTTTGAAGGAATTTGGATTCTTCCTGTAAGTTCTCATCATTGTGCCTGTCATTTATGATTATCTGTAACAGTTTCTCCCTCCATTGGACATCTGTCCTCTATTCTTTTTTTTTTTCTTTTTTTTTCTTTTTTAATATTTTATTGATTTTTTACAGAGAGGAAGGGAGAGAGATAGAGAGTTAGAAACATCGATGGGAGAGAAACATCGATCAGCCGCCTCCTGCACATCTCCCACTGGGGACGTGCCCGCAATCCAGGTACATGCCCTCTACCGGAATCGAACCTGGGACCTCTCAGTCCGCAGGCCGACGCTCTATCCACTGAGCCAAACCGGCTTTGGCTGTCCTCTATTCTTTAATAGCAGTCATGTTCTTTCCAAGTTCCAATATGAGGAAATAATACTTGTAAATTACTAGAATGATTCCAAGTAGTTTATTTTGTTATATGAATCCACTTTCTGACTCTCTATTATTAGTTCCATGTTGCCTTTTTTGGCAGGCAGTAACAAAATTACAAATATTCTGCCCTTCTAATACAGTGATATCATTCTAAGAAGCTCAGAGGACTTGACAGATATAAATCTATTTGTTATCATTTTACTACATTTTGCATGAAAAGCAACATTAATTCCACTTTACAGATGGAACTCTAACATAAGAGATGAATACACATTCTTTATTTCAGACAATAATAAGGAATATCCTGAAATTTTCATTCCTGAAAATGTATCTGTAGATAAATATGCTTTACCACTTGTATTTGCAATTTATTTAATGATATTTAGTTTTCAATGCCTTAGCACATAATTTGTAAAACTGAAGTATTCAGATGACAGCCTCTGTTCATTTACAAGAGTATGCTTATGAGGGTAAGCTGAAAAGGTGATTTTAAGATGATTTTAAGAAAGGTGATTTTATCACTTTGACAGATTTAAGGTAGAAAAAATCAATATCTAGCATGTCATCTCTGTTTCTTTTTACTTCTTCACAACTACACTGTTGTAAACTTTAGGTCCTTATCTTGATGGGTTTTTCCCCAGAAAAAAATTCTTTCAATATTTACTCAGCTATTATCTACTTACTTTTTTTTAATATATTTTTTATTGATTAAGATATTACATATGTGTCCTTATCCCCACGTTACCCCCTACCTCCCCCCGCTCATGCCCTCACCCCCGCCCCCCCCGTTGTCCGTGTCCATTGGTTAGGCCTATATGCTTGCATATAAGTCCTTTGGTTGATCTTTCTCCCTTACCCCCACCCTCCCCTACCTTCCCTCCAAGGCCCGACAGTCCAATCAATGCCTCTCTACCTCTGGATCAGTCCTTGTTCATCAGTTTATGTTGTTCATTATATTCCACAAATGAGTGAGATCATGTGGTATTTATCCGCTCTCCAGTTCCATCCATGCTGTGGCAAATGGTAAGAGTTCCTTTTTCTTCTTCCTCTTCTTAAAGAATACCTTTCAGCATTTCATATAATGCTGGTTTGGTGGTAATGAACTCCTTTAGCTTTTTCTTATCTGTGAAGCTCTTTATCTGACCTTCTATTCTGAATGATAGCTTTGCTGGATAAAGTAATCTTGGTTGTAGGTTCTTGCTATTCATCACTTTGAATATTTCTTGCCACTCTCTTCTGGCCTGCATGGTTTCTGTTGAGAAATCAGCTGACATTCGTATGGGTACTCCCTTGTAGGTAACTGACTGTCTTTCTCTTGCTGCTTTTAAGATTCTCTCTTTGTCTTTTGCTCTTGGCATTTTAATTATGATGTGTCTTGGTGTGGTCCTCTTTGGATTCCTTTTGTTTGGGGTTCTCTGCGCTTCCTGGACTTGTAAACCTATTTCTTTCACCAAGTAGGGGAAGTTTTCTGTCATTATTTCTTCAAATAGGTTTTCAATATCTTGCCCTCTCTCTTCTTCTGGTATCCCTATAATTCTGATGTTGGTACGCTTGAAGTTGTCCCAGAGGCTCCTTACACTATCTTCATATTTTTGGAATCTTTATTCTTTTTTCTTTTTCGATTGGGTATTTTTTGTTTCTTTGTATTTCAAATCTTTGACTTGATTCTTGGGATCCTCTTGTCTGCTGTTGGATCTCTGTATATTATTCTTTATTTCAGTCAGTGTATACTTAATTTCTAGTTGGCCCTTTTTCATATCCTCGAGGGTCTCACTAGATTTCTTGAGGGTCTCACTAAATTTATCGGCGTTTTCCATAAAATTCTTGAAAAACCTTATAAACGTGGTTTTGAACTCTATATCCAGTCGTTTGCTTTCCTCCATTTCTGTCATTTGTGACCTGTTTCTTTGTCTCCGCATTTTTTATGCTTCCCTGTGTTGGTAGAGTGGTTTTGTGTGCTAGGTGTCCTGTAGGGCCCAGTGGCTCAGCCTCCTCAGTTACCTGAGGTGGACACTCTTGGTGCATCCCCTTGTGGGCTTTGTGCACAGTCTTGTTGTAGTTATGCCCTGATTGTTGTAGGATCAATGGGAGGAATTGACCTCCAGGCCAATTGGCAGTGAGAATTGGCTGTGTCTGCAGTGGGAGAACTTCTGTGCTGAAGACACCCTTCTGGGACAAGACTTGCTTCAGGGGGGCTTTGGTGCTCACCGAGTCTGCCCCTTGGGTGTGTCCCTTATGGATCTGAGGAGTTGTAATCCGGATGGACCCCCTCTGACCACTGGGTACACCGGCTCTTGGAGGTTACCCAGCAGGAGCTATGGAGAGAACTGCAGATTCCCCATCCTTTTTTGGAGTTTGGAGGTGCCCTGATGAGGCCCAGCTGTGAAGCAATGCAAGCTGCTGTGGGGCCTTGGGCCTTCTCTTGGAAGTTCTGGGTCTGTGGCCCCACTGCAGTTTGTTAGGTAATTTTCAGGTTGCAAAGGGCCAGGGCATTCATATGCAAAAGCCTCTGCGGCAGCCTGGGTGGGGCGGGATCTCAGGGAATCAAAGGGTGGAGCAAGGAACTATGGCAGATTCTCAGCCCTGCCCTATGGGGCCACGCGCATCTCAGTGTCCCGACAATCCAATTGCTGCAAGCACCTCTGAGGGAAAGCCGCCCTTGAGTTCTGAGTTCTGCCCGCTGCCAGACAGTCCAGTTTCTCCCCGTATGAGTCCTGGGTCCCCAGAGACTTCCGGGAACTGGAGTTCAGAGCAGTCGGGAGCCTGTGACTCCCTCTCAATTCAAAAAGACAGCCGTGTCCTCAGGTACCAGCCCCTTTCCACGCACTCTCGAGCCTCCGTACCTTTGTACTTTACTTCCGCAGCTCCTGACCCTCAATGTGCCTTTCTCTTTCCTTCTAGTTGTAGAATTTCCACTCCACCAGCCTTCCTGCAAGTTTTGGATGATGTCCGTTTTGTCTGTAAATTGCGTTTTGAAGTTGTTGTAGGAGGCAGCAATTTCGGTGTTTCCCTATGCCGCCATCTTAGTTTCTCCTGCTATCTACTTACTTTTTAAGCTAATGCTCTTTCTACTTATATTGCAGGTAATAATAGCAAATATTTATGTGGCAAATATTGTTTTTAGTGTCCTACTTATATTAATTCACAACCTACCCATGAGTTAAGTATTTTTATTCTCTTCATTTTACACATAAGAAATAAGTATAGAAAATTAGTAAAGTTGTATAAGGTTGCACACTAGGAAAAGGTGAATCTAGTATTCAAACCTACGTGCTTTTAATCACTATGTTATGCAGCCTCATATATGGTTAAATGGGCAACACCGTTTTTTCTAGTAAGAGCTCTATTTAGACATAAATTTTGTCATAATAAATAAATTTGTATTTTACTGATATGATCTCTCTTCACCAAACAGGTACCCCCCAAAAAGCTGAGTTTACATATTCTGGTACAGTGTAGGCATAAAATTAAGCATTATACTTAAGGGAAAATAAAGATAGCATTTTATTTATGGATTCTTTATACATGAAATTTGTTTTTGCCTTATACTCAAAATTTCAAAATTCTGACCTTGAGTAGCAATATGCTTTACTCTGTTTAGTGTGGCTATGTGGAATGGGAGCCTTTCAACATAATAATTTTAAATGCAATGTCACTTATTGTCCTAATTACTTCATCTAAGTGATTTTGTACCTGTAACTTTTCCACTGGTACAATTGTACTACAAAGTTTTTCTTTTTGTTTTTTTAACATATTTTTATTGATTTCAGAGAAGAAGGGAGAGGAAGAGAGAGACAGAAACATCGATGAGAGACAATCATTGATTGGCTGCCTCCTGCACGCTCCCTACTGGGAATTGAGCCCACAACCTGGGTATGTGCCCTAATCAGGAATCAAACCTTGACCTCCTGGTTCATGGATCGACACTCATCCACTAAGCCACATTGACTGGGCAGGAGTTTTTCTTTTTAATGAATAAATAAAATAGGGGGTGAATGTCTTGGGAAAGTCTGTAGCTATTGGGGAAAAAAATGAGTGCAAAAATATTATTAAAGTAAGTGGACCTAAAAGGGAAATGTAGTGTTTATCTTCAAATATTTGAACTGTCATGCAAAAGAGGACTTTAACTTCTTTTGTACATTGCAAAGGGCAGAATTAGGACTACTAGGTAGAAATTATAAGGCATCAGGTTTCAATTTGGTATGTTTAGACTTTCAAAGAATTAGAGTTCCACAAGCAACAAACCCCCAGATGAAAGAAATAATGATAAAGATGTTTAGACAAAGGCAAAGTACGAATGATAAAAAGGAGATGGTAGGACTTTGAATATAGCATCTACTCAAACTTTGAGAAACTGTGATTCCTCTATTATGTTATTTGTAATTTTACATAAAATAAGCTAACTAAAGATTCAACACTGACAAAATCTATAAGAAAATATTCCTTGATTTTCTTAATTTTAAGATTAGTATTAACTGAAAGGTTTCCAAAGGGCAATTCAAAATTGGAACTTGGTACTTCACAACATTTTAAATTTTATACACAAATAACTATATTTGTAGGTTACAACAGGAAAAAACACACACCAAACAAGGCACAAAAAATAATCTTCAAAAAGAATGACGTTAGATCTACTGAGGAATGTATTGATATGCACTTCAATTAAATGCCAATTCTCAAAAGGGTCTATTTTTAGAGAGCTTTGATGGCAGGATTTTACTGTGTGTACTGGTTGATAGTAGACTTAAGAATTCTGGTTCCTAAGGAATCTCTGAATAATGACAGTTGCTATTTTTCATCTCTACAGATGGCACTATTCTAGCTGATCTAAGAAAGAGATTTAAATAACATAAGTCTATTCTGCTGGTTTGGGATGAAATGTTCTGTAAATACCAATTAAATCCATCAGGTCTAGTGTGTCACTTAAAGTTTTTGTTTCCTTGTTGATTTTTTATCTGGAAGATCTATCCATTGATGACAGTGGGGTGATAAATTTCTCTACTATGACTATATTGCTGTGGATCTCTCCCTTAAAGTCCACCAAGAGGTTTTTAATATATGTATGTGTATATATATATATATATATATATATATATATATATATATATATATTTAGGTGCTCCTATATTGAGTGCATATATGTTAATAGGGTCATAGCCTCTTGTTGGATCGATCCCTTTAGTATTATGTACTGAATTTCTTTGTCTCTTGTTATGTCCTTTGTTTGAAGTCTATTTTATCAGAAATAAGTATTGCTACCCCAGCTTTTTTTTTTGTTTCAATTTATATGGAATATTTTTTTCCATCCTCTAACTTTCAGGATGGAGGTTGGTCTGAGGTTGGTCTCTTGTAGACAGAATATATACAGGTTGTGGGTTTTTTTCTAACCTGACCGGGAATCAAACCAGCAACCTCTGGGAGAACGGGATGACAGCCAATCAACTGAGGCACAACAGCTGGGCAGGGTCATGTTTTCTTATCCATTCAGCTACCCTATGTCTTTTGACTGGGTCATTAAAAAATAATAATTAATAAATAAATAAACAAATAGACAGAGGATAGAGAGATAGATAACATAGTCTAGTTTATCCATCTTTCTATGTAAAGTGAATTCTCTTCTTTCGCCAGGAAGATTTTCTTAATTTTATCTTTTATTTTAGCTTGATAAACATTTCCCCTTCTTCCTTGCTCCTATCAGTAATATCTTCTTCTCTCCTAATCTACTTTTTTTCTCCCTCAATTTTAGCTCAAATTCTACTTTAATAAAAATTTCCCTGATTACTCAGTTCTCTCTTAATCTTTCCCTTTTAAGAAATATTTTGCCCAAATTGGCTGAACATTTCAGGTACTAGGTTTATACTGTCTTGATTTGTCAGCCAAGTGACTATTTTAGGAGAACATGTACTTTAGCATTTGCTCAATAAAGCCCAAAGTGCTTGATAAATACTTGCTAAATGGAACAAAGACTATGAATGTTTTTAGCAAACAGGTAGTTCCTAAGTGTGCCTATACTTTACAATATTAACTGTTTTTCAATGGATAATGCAAAGTAATTATAAACCGTAAAATAAAGTGGACTATTACAAAAATGCTACCCTGAATATTACATACCTGAGTGATTTAAAACCACTTCCCAATAATTTTACACTACAGAGGAATTAGAGACTCAAAACAAAATAAATAGGTTAGGTAGAATATCAGGAGGTATAATTCAACTGCAATAATAATCTACATTCTTCATACCATAAAGATTATAGAAATTCTTACTACTGTTCCTTTGCCCTATGCCTTAAATAGCTAATGGGGAAATGTTGACTTACATCTTTATTATTATATTTTTAATATATTATTATTGATTTCAGAGAGGAAAGGATAGATAGAGACAGAAACATCAACGATGACAGAGAATCACTGATCAGCTGCCTCCTGTATGTCCCCTATTGGGGATTGAGCCTGCAACCTGGGTATGTGCCCTGACTGGAAATTGAACTGTGACCACCTGCTTCATAGGTAGAAGCTCAACCACTGAGACACACTGGCCGGGACATCTTTATTTTTTAGACATATCCACCAGGTATTTTAGTAGCTAACAACAGATACCAGAAATCCCATGACAAATAGCAGAACTATTTGGGGCTGCCATGTCTAATTAGAGGTAATAGGTAATCTATACTAATAATAGCCTAGGTGGTCGTCACCCCTTCACACCCTAACGTCATCAGAAGATGGCTGTCACAAGATGGCCGTCACAAGACGGCCATCACAAGATGGCCATGTGCACAGCGGAGGCGGGGCCTGGCGGAGGAGGTGGGTTGCGGCCGGGGAGGGCAGTTGTGGACAATCAGGCCGGCAGGGGATGGCAGTTGTGGGTGATTAGGCCTGCAGGGGAGGGCAGTTGGGGATGATCAGGCTGGTAGGAGAGGGCAGTTGTGGGCGATTGGGCTGGCAGGGGAGGGAAGTTGGGGGCGATCAGGCCAGCAGGGGAGCAGTTAGGCGTCAATCAGGCCGGCAGGGGAGGGCAGTTGGGGGCGATCAGGCAGGCAGGCAGGTGAGCAATTAGGAGCCAGCAGTCCCAGATTGCAAGAGGGATGTCCTGCAGTCGGACATCCCCCCAGGGGTCCCAGGTTGGAGAGGGTGCAGGCTGGGCTGAGGGGCCCCCCCACCCCCCGAATGAATTTCATGCATGGGGCCTCTAGTAATATCAATAAATGAGAAAGAAAAAGGTAAAGAAAAAACAAATGTTTATCAAGCACCTACAAAGGTGCCTTGCATTATACAAGGTCCTTTTACATGCATTATTGTTAGTAGCTTGGATTACTTTAGGCAAGGCAATAAATTGATTAGTATTTCCATCTTTAAAACAGATATAACAATAGTGCTTGCCTCATATGGGTGGTTTTTTTTTTGAAGGCTAAATGAATGAACATATGCTTTAAACAGCACCTGACACATAGTAAATGCTATATGCAAGTGTTAGTTATTATTATTATTGGCTACTTTTATTATCTCAATTATTAGAAAAACAATTAGCTAATTTAGCAGATAAGAAAACTGAACTTTGAATACATTAATTTACCTTAATTTCATAGTTTAGTGGTAGAGTAGGGATTTCAAATTCAGGTATGTCTGACTATTTCCACTATATCATATTGCATCTGAAAATGTTTAAACAAAGATAAGACATGGAGACATATTTTTCATGTTCAGGACCATTTTGTAAAAATTATAGGAAGTGCTCCTTAAAGTGGCATAAAAAATATAACATTCTCTGTCCATAGAATAATGACATAGTTTATTCAATCTAGTTTTAAATATTTCAAGTTAAGTGTTTCTTGTATTGTTATCAATTTCATATCATTGAGTTATTCTGTTAATACAGAACAATTTTAAGATACTCAAAATCCTAGCCTAATATGGTTATTTTTAGCTTTACTATGTGTAACAGGTATTTTATTATTGTCAGAACAATCCTAGAACTAGAAAATAAAAATTCATAGAGTTCTAGAGTACCAGTATACAGAATTTTGCTAGGGAAGTAATCATGTTTTCTAGCCAATTCTGATATATACTTGAAAACAACTATACATTTTAAATGACCTATGTTAGAGGTCAAATTATTTCAAAAGTGTTTCTGACTGTATTTTCTATGTTTTACTTACTTTCCTGTGACTATTTTGTAACTGCCAATTTATGCTTCGCAGTCCCTTCCCCTCAATATTGTAATAACTAAGTATAGTGTCAGTTGGGTGTAGAAATATTGAGGGGAACACTAAGCTGTACAACTGAAACCAATCCTATCTAATAAAGAGGTAATATGCAAACTGACCATCACTCCAACACACAAGATGGCCGCCCCCATGTGGACACAAGATGGCCGGCAGGGGAGGGAAGTTGTGGGCGATCAGGCCAGCAGGAGAGGGCAGTTGGGAGGGACCAGGCCTGAAAAGGAGGGCAGTTGAGGGTGACCAGGCCTGCAGGGGAGGGCAGTTGGAGGGGATCAGGCCTACAGGGGAGGGCAGCTTGGGGGAACCAGGCCTGCAGGGGAGGGCAGCTGGAGGGGACCAGGCCTGCAGAGGGCAGTTCGGGGGAACCAGGCCTGCAGGGGAGGGCAGCTGGGGGGAACCAGACCTGCAGGGTAGGGCAGTTGGGGGCGACCAGACCTGCAGGGGAAAGCAGTTAGGGGTGACCAAGCTGGCAGGGGAGGGCAGTTAGGGGCAATTGGGCTGTCAGGGGAGCAGTTAGGTATAGATCAGGCTGGCAGGGAATGGTTAGGGGGTGATCAGGCTGGCAGGCAGAAGTGGCTGGGGGAAATCAGGCAGGCAGGCAGGCGAGCTGTTGGGAGCCAGCAGTCCTGGATTGTGAGAGGGGTGTCCGACTTCCCGTTTAGGCCTGTTCCGGTTGGATAGGGCCTAAACGGGCAGTTGGACATCCCTCAAGGGGTCCCAGATTGCAGAGGGTGCAGGCTGGGTTGAGGGACACACACACACACACACACACACACACACACACACACACACCCATGCACGAATTTCATGCACCGGGCCCCTAGTCCTAAATAATAAAAGGCTAATATGCAAATCGATTGAACGGCGGAACGACCGGTCCCTATGACATGCACTGACCACCAACAGGCAGATGCTCAACACAGGAGCTGCCCCCTGGTGGTCAGTGCACTCCCATGGAGGAGCACCGCTCAGTCAGAAGCCGGACTCACGGCTGACGACAGCAGCGGCGGTGGTGGGAGCCTCTCCCGCCTTCGTCACAGTCGGACATCCCCTGAGGGCTCCTGTACTGCAAGAAGGCACAGGCTGAGATGAGGGACCTCCCCACCGGCCCCCAAGTGCACTAATTTCATTGCCCGGGCCTCTAGTACAAAATAAAATTGAAAGAAAAAATTATTTCAAAAACAGAAATTATTCAACATGGTGTTTTTGCTATGCTTCTCTGAGAGTTTTTCTGATTGCTAAAATGTTGAATGTTAACTTTTAGGTGAAGTTGTTAAGTGTAAATTTTCACCAGTGTTCATAAGAGTCACCAATTGAGAATCATTAACATATAGTCAGTAAATTAGGGCAATTATGACTTCTTCCTTTTACTTACACAGAATTCTTGATTTTGAAGCATTATAACATAAGGAAGAAAAATGGTTAATAACTGCATGAAATACCTGACTTATAGTATACTCACACATACAATTGTAAAATATATGTTTTAACAAATTGATTATAGAAAATTGTATAAAATAAATAAATTTCCTGGTATTTAAAAAAAATGCCTAATAACCTAAGTGGAAAAACATTTGTAGAAAGGCTGAGATAGTAATCTGTTCCAAAGAAATATAAATATTATAGGCTATATACAGAATATATCTTCTGGAATTCATAATCTTTTCCTATACAGTGGGGCCTTGACTTACGAGTTTAATTCGTTCCGTGACGGAGCTCGTAACTCAAATTACTCGTATGTCAAATCTTAAAGTGAACGAGTGAGACACGTGATGCTGGGCTGATGTTGTGGCATTCACTGTGATGTTCACTGCACCAACTAGTGGTGGGGTATCTGAAGCTGGCTTGTAACCCGAATTTTAGCTTGCACCTCAAAGCAAAAAATTGGCCGAGAGACGGCTCGTATCTCAAAAAACTCGTTAGTCGGGACACTCATAAGTCAAGGGCCCACTGTAAATTCATACTTTGTACCAAATTTTAAGCATTCTACCCTCTTCAGCACTGGTCATTTTGTCAGATGCCTCACTTACATAATGAACCATAAGGAGCCTTTTAAATGAATATCCCTTACATCAAATTTATAGTTTTCTGAAATTTTTGCTATTCTTCCTTTTGTTTATTTCATTATGAATAATTATATCAGGACACGTTAGGAGTAATTGCTAAGAACAACAGTTTGAAATATTTTAAGAGTGAGATTTTATTTAATGTATTATAAATTAATTAATTGGACCAATCCAATTTTAAAAGTTAAACATTTTATATATTACTTAGCTTATTTTTTAAATTGAATTTATTGGAATGACACCGGTTAACAAAATTACATATGTTTCAGGTGCACAATTCTGCAACATATCATCTGTATACAGTATTGTGTGTTCACCATCCCAAGTTTCCGACCATCACCATTTATCTTCCATAGAATAAGGGATCTTTTATTTTTGTTATGCTATATTGTCTATTAAGACAATGGGGCAATACATTTCCTTATTGCAGAAAAGTGTTCTTTTTTACTTTCTTTGCTCCTTCTAAAATTAAAAATTTAAGAAATGAAGCCCAATAACATTTGTGATTACTAAAGAACAAAGGTAAAAATCAAGAAAATCAATCTTAAAAATAAAAAAAAATTGACTAAAGATGACTTACTGCCATCACCTAATGGAACAGGGGTTGGCAAACTTTTTCTGCAAAGGGGCAAGATGGCAAATATTTTAGACCTTGCAGGCTATACCAGTTTGGTTGCAACTACTCAGCTCTGCTTTTGTAGCTATAGGCAATATATAAATGAATTAGTGTGGCTGTGTTCAAATAAAATTTCATTTATGGAAACCGAAACTTGATTTCAAATAATTTTCATGTGTCACAAAATATTCTCCTTTTGATTTTCCCCCTACTCATTTAAAAATGCAAAATCTATTCATTAGCTCACAAGCCATACAAAAAAGATGACAGATTGGATTTGGTATACAGGCCATCATTTGCCAACCCCTGTGTTAGATTAAGAATTTCTTGAGGATAGGGACCTGCCTTATTCATTTTTTAACTCTAGTAACCTGTATCGCACTGGATACATATTAAGAATTAAAAATACCAAACTCATCTGATGAATGAATGAGTGGATGGAACCTAATGTGTATGCTAGACTTTTACTTAACTCTTAATTTATTATCAAAACAATACATTAGTATTCAACCCTTTATTTTGGTGTGGCCTATTACTCTAAAAGTGGTGAAAGTTATTTTTACCCTGTAAATATTGAGTAGCTTAATATTTTCTAATTTATCATAATACATTAAACATTCTTTGTAAGTATATACATCTTTTAATGCTTCTTAATCTTTTATTCTCTTCTCAAATTTATGTCTAAAGAGCTTTCACTTCACCTCACTTATATGTCCTTAATTATACTTCTATTTTCTAAAAATAATAAAAAATTCTTTATGTAATAATACCTATTTTGGAAATATGTAATTTTAAAGAGATAATGGGACACAAAGAGATAATTTTGTATATCAATGAATTCTTATGTTCCATAGAATATTATAATGACTAGCATTTCACCAATGACACAGATTATCCATCCTTTATATAAGATCAGAGAAAATGTAATTTATTTTTTAAAATAAAGCTTTTCATATCAAAATAAAACCAAAAAGTTGAATAGTTTATGCTACTATATGTTAAGTTAGATAGTATGTCATGTTTAGAGGCACAGAGTGAGCCAGCAAGGCATGTAGAAACAAATTCACAATTTAGAAATATCAATTGATTGCATTCTTTCTATAAAATATGTAAATACGATACTCTTTTCTAAACTTGCTATTCCTTTTTTTTAAAATATACCTCAGAAGAAATCTAAATCTATTAAACTTTTCATTTTCTCAAAGGTTCATACTTATTGATAACAACTTTAGAATGCTTTATTTCATTCATTCAATTTGTTATTATACCCTTCACTTTTTTCTAACAACACACACATCTCACATACAATCATCCGTTCTGATTGTAGGACAAAATAATTATTGAAAATTACTCGCTGTAAAATATTAGTCCCTGAAGGTAGAAGTTTTATGTTATTTAACCTTTATCATTAATATTTGTGTTTTCTATCAATAACTTCCGAATCTACTTAACAATATTTGCAACTAGTTGTATATAGATAAATATGGTCTAGAAATAGTTTCCTCTCTTTTTAGGCCTAGTTATGTAAAACAAACAAGTTAAAAACAAATAATTGTATTATTATAGGCCCCAAATTATATTTCTGGATTCCTAACTAATATTTCAGTGTTATTTTTAAATATTATAAAAATTGCAACTATTAAGAGTATCATGCAGTGGTTCTCAACCTTCCTAATGTCGCGAACCTTTAATACAGTTCTTCATGTTGTGGTGACTCCCAACCATAAAATTATTTTCGTTGCTACTTCATAACTGTAATTTTGCTACTGTTATGAATCGTAATGTAAATATCTGATATGCTATATGTGTTTTCCTATGGTCGCGACCCACAGGTTGAGAACCGCTGGTATAGAGGAAATGGGAAATTAGAATTATTTTTGGGAGGACCTACATTGCTTTCATGTTTATTTAATTTTTCAAAAGCTTAACAGTCCTATGGACTTTTGTTGTACATAATCAAACCATAAATATTATATGAAGTAAAGTGTATTTACTAAAGATCATGAATTCACAATGAGTAAGTCACCTGTTTTCAAAAACAGAGAAGACATATTTATGTGTATTTTAAAAACCATAATATAATTTTAGGTTTTTTTTGCTATAGGCATATATGACTATAAGAATATAAGAGTACCTCTAACTGAAAAACTTCACTTAAGAATAAAGAACTTCTCAATTTCTGATATAATGAAACATACAAGCTTATGGAAAGGGAGAAGTCTCTTGTCAACTAACAGTACCCAAAAATAGGAATGGGGGATATTACGATATTAGAATGGTAGAAATTCAAGATTTCTGATTTATATGGAGACAGAAAAGGTAAAATGTGAAGCTTACTATATCAAAACTAAAAATAATTTAATAGGATTGTGAAGATTTCAAGGATATACTTTAAATCTAGAATAAGACTTTTTATTCATTTGGTAGGTTTATACAAAATTACTATCAAATTTGCCCACTTGGTAGTTATGTAGTAACTAATAAAAAAGTATTTACCCCTTATAAGTTAATCCTTACATAGCTAGTACTAAAATACTGGCATACTTTTCATTGAATCCTCACAGGTACCCTGGTGAGTACTTTTATATTCCTAATTTTCCTAAGCACAGAGCAGTTTATTGACTAGTTTATAGTCACTTTGCTAGTAAATAGCAGAGCCAGAATTCACAGGTTTGAATTTTCAACCTTGCATTTTGGTATTGCCTTGAAGCTCCACAGTATACAAAATACTAAACTTTGTGATGTAAATTATTTCCCCACAATTGAAAATAACGTTGTTATCTGGTTATAAATTAATTCCTGATAATTGTTAATACTTTTCTGATATAAAAATAAGTAATACCATGAAAATATCAAACTACCACACAAAAAATGGCGATATATAAACCTAATTTCATTTCCTTCAAACACTTACACAACACCTAATTCCAAAAATCAATGTCTTCACATAGATAGGCAATTTTCTTATAAACCAGGGGTGGGGAATGCCTGGCCCTTGGGCTGTATAAGGTCTGAGAAATCATTTGGTTTGGCACTGCCAAGGCTTTAGGGGTGAGTTAATTAAGTGCTTGAGCAAATATAGCAGGCTAATTTTTAAGTTGATAATTTTGTATGGCCTGCAAATGATGTTATAAGTATCCAAATGGCCCTTGGCAGAATATAGGTTCCCCACTCCTATTATAAGCAAAACAAAACATAAACACATCTCTAAAGGAGATGGCTTCCCTCAATTGTACTTTTTAAGTTAGCCTCAGAGTTTATTTTTTTAAAAAATATATATTTTATTGATTTTTTTTACAGAGAGGAAGAGAAAGGGATAGAGAGTTAGAAACATTGATGCGAGAGAAACATCGATCAGCTGCCTCCTGCACACCCGCTACTGGGGATGTGCCTGCAACCAAGGTACATGCATGCCCTTGACGGGAATTGAACCTGGGACCCTTCAGTCCGCAGGCCGACACTCTAGCCCTGAGCCAAACCGGTTAGGGCTAGCCTCACAGTTTTAAAAAAAAATGTAATTTTTTTTTAATGTAAAACATGTCAAAGAACCATTTCCCTTAGGACCCAGAGTCTAAATAAATTATGTAAGGTTGGCTTCTTTTTTACGCAGTTGAAGTTAATTTCTCAATTTAACATGATTCTGATTTAAGGCAAGACCATTTTATTTATAAGCCTACTTATAATATTATTCAAAGAATTTCTGTGTCATGATTTTTATTTACATAGAATAGAAACTATTTTACAACTTGTTTAAAAATTTGTATTTTCATATGGAACAGTGGTTCTCAAAGTCTGATGTATGGTCGATGGGCCAGTGACATCAGCATCACCTGGGGCCTTGTTAAAAATACAAAATCTCAGCACCCATTGCAGACTTTACTGAATCAGAAAATCTGTGTGTAGGGCCCAGCAATCTGCTTTGTGGTGAAGGCTAAAGTTTGAAAAACAGGACAGGAATTATTTAATAGGTGCAGAGAAAAAGCATCTTGCTGATAATAAGATAGTAGATACAATAGTGTACTGATTTGAAAAATAGAAGGACATAATTAATATTAACTTGAAATTCAGCCAAGAAACACTTTTTTGGGGAAGTAAAGAAAACAATGTCACACGTGGTAATATAAATTTGCTTAAAACTCTGAAAGTGACACCTGGTTTATGGCTTCCTCATAAAAAAGATTTTTTCCCCCTGTATCAATGAGCACTGCCTACTCTTCATTCTTTCCCTATTTTTTCTCTCTGTGCAAAAGCTGAGGTGATTTTTGTGGCATAAAGCCTAGATATTAATTCTGTTTATGATTTATTAAATTCATTTAAAGTTACGGAATATACAACCCTTTCTCACCAAAAGAACTATAAAATTGGTATAAATATTCTATTACAACCATTCTACTGTGCTTTGAGGCCAGTGACAAGGGTATCTCAAAAAAACAGAATTCAGATACAGTTTGAATTATATTAAGAACGCACACCAGATGCCACGCTGAGTCAGAGTTCTGTTATCACCTCCTTTGGGAACATGCCTGAAGTTCAGCTGATACCACAGACCACTGAAGAAATGCAGGATTTACCTTCTGGACCAGCTCAATCTTCCTCATATTATATAATTTCTAGTTTAAGTCCAAAGAAAAAAGCCAAGAAATATTTTTTACATAATTCTTCCTCAGCAAGTTTTTCATTCTTAGCACCACAAGTCTCTTGTTATGCCTAGCAGAATTACAAAAATAATATTAAAAATATTTAAAATAACATGAATAGTTTACTCCTTGAATCTGAGAAAAGCATATTCTATCTCACCTCTGGAGTGACATCTCGTGGTGCAAACCCTGTTCCTCCAGTTGTTAGTATCAAATTAAGTTCCTTTTCATCACACCAATCTATCAGGGTTTCCTGAAAGAAAACAGTAATAATGTCACATGCAGAAGGATGTGCCTGTCTGCTTGAAACACACATGTACTCAAATACATTATGTATAGTGATGGAAAACACATTCTTATCAACATAAAAATTTTGAAGCACAATTCATAGAACAATTTCACTGTTGCTCAAAACACACTGCATTTTGAATGTTTATTTTACTCACAGAAAATGAGGATGAAATTCTTTAAAGTAAATGAAATGCATTTACTTTCAATGAAATACCATAAAAGTTTATAAACTAGTATTTGTTATGTGTTCATGTGGCATACCTAAGTTCTTTACAGCCATTCAAAATATATTCAAGTTAAAAAAATTGAGTACTGCGTATGTGTCATTTATATGATCTCATTACTAAAAAACCACACCAATCCTTCCAGGTAAATATGCATACTTCAATTTCATATTTAAAGAAACAGACTCATTCATTTTTTTTTCTTTAATGGATTCTGAGAGATCAAGAAACTAATTTGATCATGAGCTCATAAACTAGAAGGAGAAAGAACTAGGATTCAAACTAGATCTGTGGGATCCACAATATATGTTCCCTACTTTCCAACTGTGATTATGTCAATATTTTCTACTAAGTTTCAAGTTGTTTAGGGAAGTTTTATTATTTTATCAGGAATTATTTTACATGATTTCCTTAAAAGAAAGGTGTAGGAATAAATGATTACTTAAAGTTTTTCCCCTCCACACTACTTATAAAGCCTAGAATTACATAATTATACACCATAAAATTTTGGAGTTGGTAGGGACCTTAGGGGATTTGCCTCTTCATTTTCTAGATAAGACAAGTGAAGTACAAAAGTGGTTAAATAATTTACTCAAAGTTATCTAGCTAGTTTGTAAAGAAGAGGAACTACGATCTATTGTCAGCTTACACTACTGGTAATTCTACTCATCCATTCTACATTGTAATTATATTTTAAAAACAACTATTATATACATATTATATCATTATTTTTTTATAATTCCAGTCCAAATGTAATAATGCAATTATATTATTTAATTGCTGATAACGAGGTGTAAAACACAAGTAGCAGGCTAATACCTACATGTAAAACATAATATCCTCTGTTCTCAAATTCATCAGTAGCATAAAATGCAGGATAATTAGTTAGAAGGAAATCTGAGGTCTAAAAATGATTTTTTCCCTATCTTTGAATATTTATATTTCATCATAGTATCACAGGAATGGAGAGCCCAAACCTCCAAATGAACGGGATTTTCCCCCTGCTATTATTCATTAATGGCAACAGACTATTTTTAAAATATATAAATTATAGACTACTGAGAGCCCAACTGAAAAACTTCCATTCCTGATGTAGTTATAATTTTGTTCCGAGGAAAGCTCACACACAAAATCAATGAGCATTATAATAAAAGTTATCACAAGGTGGTTCACAAACCAAACCTAAAATTTACATTGACTTGTGCTTCTATATTTAAAGTAAAAAAATATAAATACTCATGATTCTAAGTAGTTATTTCTAGTCCACACAAAAATAAGTTGATGTCACAATTCAGAAATGAGATTAATTGACCTTGTTTTCCCACTAATGGATCCCAGAACACTTTAAATTTCCTGTTAACATTCCAAAGTTCCCCTATCAGTACTGGAGTGCCATGCCACAGCATCCTCATCTCTGACCACATTCCATTTACATCAGCTCTTGATAAAAAATGATATCAAAGTTACACTTACAAAATATCCCAAGTACACACAAAATCTATATCAAATACCAAATTTCAGTATTGTCAATACCAAAAGGGCATTCAAACTTTACTAAATTCAAAATGCTACTATTATAGTTAAAATAGTCCTTTTATACTAAAGAGTTCTACTGTTTGGTAACAGGCAATACTCTCTTATAATTCATCCAGTGATTAAGTAAACATTTACTGAGTATCTATACCATGTATTAGGTGCTAAAAGTTAAAGAAATAAATGAAAGATTGATCCTGGCTTCAAAGAGCTCATAGTCAAGTAATGGTTCTCACCTTGATTATATACTAGAATTATCTAGGGAGCTTGAACCAGCATCAGTGGTTCCCATCTTTGGTACAATCTGGGCATTAGAATTTTTAAAAGCTTCCCAGGTTTTATTTAAATGCAGCCAAGCAATTGAGAAATACTAAGGAGATAAATTAGTTCAGTTACCTGAAAGTGAATTTCAGTTTACTCAACTGGTTGTCATACAGCTTAAGTTTAGTTGCACCTTAGAAATACTACTTGTTTTTCTATTCTCAGGATGAATAACTGGTAACACCTACTGTAAAGACTTCTTTCATTTACATAATATTTGATACCGTTTTCTGTGTTTAAGAGTTGTTGCTGCCTTTTTTTTTCTTTTTTTTTTCTTTTTTTCCTTAATCTCTTTACCTTTTCACCCAGCCATGCAACCTTCCTCCACAAGAGGGTAAATGGGAGATAAATGGTGATGGAAGGAGACTTGACTTGGGGTGGTAAACACACAATACAATGTATAGATGATGCATCAAAGAATTGTAAACCTAAAACCTATATAATTTTGTTAACCAATGTCACCTGAAAGAATTCAGTAAAAAATAAAAATTTAGCCAAAACCGGTTTGGCTCAGTGGATAGAGCGTCGGCCTGCAGACTGAAAGGTCCCAGGTTCGACTCCGGTCAAGGGCATGTACCTGGGTTGCGGGCACATCCCCAGTAGGAGATGTGCAGGAGGCAGCTGATCGATGTTTCTCTCTCATCGATGTTTCTAACTCTCTATCTCTCTTCCTTCTTCTCTGTAAAAAATCAATAAAATATGTTTAAAAAAAAAATAAATAAAAATTTAAAAAATAAATAATATTTGATATCTTGAGCTCAAAGGATTAAGGATTGTTTAAGTAGTCATTTAATTATTTAACAAGAAAATATTTCTGGGCATTCTTTCACTCAGGTACTTTATTAAATAACAGGAAATAAAGATGAATATGGCACAGTCCTTTGTCTAAAGTCAAGAAGAGGAGCTCTGGGTCCACAGCTGTCTTAGACCTTTGATACTAAAAGTATTACCTAAAGACCAATGACATTGTATAATCAGGGAACTTGTTAGAAATACAGAATCTCTATGTCTGTTTTTGTAAAGTGTCTATTTAGGTCCTTTGCTCTTTTATTTATTTATTTATTTATTTATTTATTTATTTATTGGATTGTTTATCTTCCTTTTGTTAAGTTGTATGAGTTTCCTGTAAATTTTGGAGATTAAACCCTTATCGGACATAACATTGGCAAATATGTTCTCCCATGCAGTGGGCTTTCTTGTTATTTTGTTGATGGTTTCTTTTGTTGTGCAGAAGCTTTTTATTTTGATGTAGTCCCATTCGTTTATTTTCTCTTTAGTTTCCATTGCTCTAGGAGCTGTATCAATAAAAATATTGCTATGATATATGTCTCTATTTTGCTGCCTATGGAGTCTTCTAAGATTTTTATGGTTTCCCATCTTACGTTTAAGTCCTTTATCCATTTTGAGTTTATTTTTGTGTATGGTGTAAGTTGGTGGTTAGTTTCATATTTTTGCAAGTATCTGTCCAATTTTCCCAACACCATTTATTGAAGAGACTGTCTTGACTCCATTGTATGCTCTTGCCTCCTTTGTCAAATATTAGTTGATCTTGGGGTGATCTCTGGGTTCTCTGTTCCATTGGTCTATATGTCTGTTCTTGTGCCAGTACCAGGCAGTTTTGAGAACAGTGGCTTTGTAGTATAATTTATATCTGGTATTGTGATCCCTCCAACATTGTTCTTCTTTCTCAATATTGCTGCAGCTATTCTGGGTCGGTTTTTACTCCAGATGAATTTTTGGAGAGTTTGTTCTAGGTCTTTGAAATATGTCGTTGGTATTTTAATGGGGATTGCATTGAATCTATAGATTGCTTTGAGTAGTATGGACATTTTAATTTTGTTGATTCTACCAATCCATGAACACAGTATATTCTTCCATTTGTTTATGTCTTCCTCTATCTCTTTTTTCAGTGTCCTGTAATTTTATGAGTACAGGTCCTTTACCTCCTTTGTTAAATTTATTTCTAGGTATCTTAATTTTTTGTTGCAATGGTAAATGGGATTTTTTTTTTTTTTTTTTTAGTTTTTCTTTTTGTGAGTTCATTATTGGTGTATAAAAAAGCAATAGATTTCTGGGTGTTAATTTTGTATCCTGCTGAATTACCGAATTCATTTATTAAGTCTAGTAGTTTTTTGATGGCCAAGAGACATATGAAAACATGCTCAAAGTTACTAATCAGCCAAGAGATGCAAATCAAAACAACAATGAGGTACCATCTCACACCTGTCAGAATGGCTTTCATCAACAAATCAACAAATGACAAGTGATGGAGAAGATGTGGAGAAAAAGGAACCCTCGTGCCCTGCTGGTGGCAATGCAGACTGGCGCAGCCACTGTGAAGAACAGTATGGTGTTTCCTCAAAAACCTAAAAATGGAATTTTCATTTGACCCAGTAATCCCACTTCTAGGACTATATCCCAAGAAACTAGAAACACCAATCAGAAAGGATATATGCACCCCTATGTTCATAGCAGCACAATTTACAATAGCTAAGATTTGGAAACAGCCTTAAGTGCCCATCAGCAGATGAGTGGATTAGAAAACTGTGGTACATCTACACAATGGAATTCTATGCTGCTGTAAAAAAAGAAGGAACTTTTACCATTTGTAACAGCATGGATGGAACTAGAGTGCATTATGCTAAGTGAAATAAGCCAGTCAGAGAAAGATAAATATCACATGATATCACTCATTTGTGGAATATAATGAACAACATAAAATGATGAACAAAGATAGAACCAGAAACACAGAAGCATCGAACAGACTGTACAACCTATGAGGGAAGGCAGGGGGGTGAGGGAGTAAGAGATCAACCAAAGGACTTGTATGCATGCATGAGTAAAACCAATTGACACAGACACCAGGGGGGTGACGGCTTGTGCTTGGGGGTTAGGGTGGCAAGGGAGAGGTCAATGGGGGGATAAGGAGACTCATGTAATACTTTAAATAATAAAGAATTAAAAAAAAAGAAATATTACCATACTTGTGCTAATAAAAATAGAACTAAATCTTGAATATAAAGAATATCCCAGGATTATTCAAATGGCATCATTTCTACAGATAAATAGATGAAATTCAGAATAACCATAAAATAAAAAAAGAAATACAGACCCTCAGGTCCCATCCCAAACCTAATGAATCAGAATCTGCATTTTTAGAAAGACTCTTCAAGGTAACATATTTACACATTAAACTGGACTAATTATGCTTTCTGCCCTAAGCGGTTTGGCTCAATGGATAGAGCATTAGCCTGTGGACTGAAGGATCCCGGGTTTGATTCCAGTCAAGGGCATGTACCTTGGTTGCGAGCACATCCCCAGTAGGGGCTGTGCAGGAGGCAGCTGATCGATGTTTCTCTCTCATCGATCTTTCTAACTATCCCTCTCCTTTCCTCTCTGTAAAAAATAAATAAAATATATTTTAAAAAATTATGCTTTCTATATAACATGAAGAAAATGAATCTATTTTTCTATGGCATTAGGTAACCTGAAAGCAATCTATCTTAACATACTATTTATTTCAGCACCTATAAGATACCTTTCATGCTGAGATATATCTTAATATCTGGCTGCCTCTACCAGATAGTATGTCATTGAGAATTCTACATGAGCCACCGTTATGAACAATTGCTCTGCATCTATTGCAAAAATGAGGCTGAAGGCATTTTTTATTTTAATGATTAATTTTCCCTTATGTTGAATGTATTTCTTTATAAATTTATTGCCTGGAGCTTCCATGTTAGCATAGTATAAAGAAGTTGTAATCACAGAATTTCCCCCTCTCATCATCTACTAAAATGAAAAAAATTTAAAAATTAGAGGAAAACAACTTAGATATCCACTAGCAACAATTAAATAAGATTCATGTCACAAATCTCAAAGTTCGATAGTCAAGTACAGAAATGAAGGATCTTTGAGAAATATAGTGCAGCATAGTGAGGCCCCTAATGCTGCTTTGGCTCCCAAAGAAGTTATATGGTAAATTTTCAAAATCCTAAAAATTCTCACTAATACTTTCAAATCAAGAGCAATGCAAACTAAGAGAACCAAGATAGCAGCATATGTAAATGCTGGTAATCATCACCTCCCACAACCACATCAAAATTACAACTAAAATACAGAACAACCATCATTAAGAACCACCTGTAATCTGGCTGAATGTTAAGTCCAATGACTAGAGAAGTAAAGAAGGAAGTACACTGAGACTGGTAGGAGGGGCAGAGGCGTGGAATAGGCTGGTATGACAACCATGTGTGGCATTTGTTTTAATCGGGAGGGATATCTCTGCTGTGGAGGCCTCCCATGAGAAGCAAGGGGCCCACCCTCATACCAGACACCCCAACCCAGGGTTCCAGAGCTGAGAAGAGAAGTCCTCATAACTTCAGGCTGTAAACACCAGTGGAGATTATGGCTGACTGACACAGCGGCTGCTGGAAACCCAGGTAGCTTCTCTTAAAGGGCAGGCACACAAACTTACAAGGACCTAATCCCTCTGAGCTCCAGCACTCTGTGGAGGCATTGGGGGAACCAGGAACATACGAGGAGAAAATGGATTGTCTGGTAGTGGGGCAGGAACTCAGGGGCAGCTTTATCCTAGAAGGGAGTGCTTACAGAAGTCATATGCCTGTGCTGGGATCTCCCCTAATGCAGAACTGACTGACAGTCATATCTGGGTTTCCATCAACTTGGTTCACACTGTTCACTCTGCCCTGGTAATTCCGTGAGACCCCATCCCATCCAATTTGCAGCCCCACCCAAGCTGTTTTCAGTGGCTTTTCCATATAAATGTCCTGTCCTGGCTAAGACTTCAGACTTTCCTAAAATCTCCCAAGCAGCAGCTGGCATCAGCATGCCCCATACCTAACTGGCCCAAGACCTGACGCTACAACCAGCCTGCCTTGCCTCACAGCTTGGCCTCACCTGGGCACTTCCATGCCCAATACAAGTAGCAGCCATCTATAGATCACTCTGTAGCACCTGCCATTTGGCCTCAGGCAGTGGCTGACTTTGCACCTCCCGGGAGGCCCCAGAGCCAGTGTACCCACAAGCAACACATTCAAGGGATAGACTCCAGTGAAAACCAAAGACTCACTGAAGCAAGTCCTGCTCCATAGGGTTGTCTCCTGCACAGCAGCTCTTCCACTATAGTCATGGCTAGTCCTCACACCTAATTGGCCTAGAGGTCAACTCCTCCCAGTGACACCAACAGCAATCAAGGCTCAACTACAACAAGACTGTGCACACAGTCAACACAGGGGTGCACGTAGAGTGTCTAGTTCAGGTGACTGGGGAGGCTGAGCCACTGGGTTCTATAGGACACCTAATACATAAGGCCACTCTACCAATTCCAGGAGACACAGCATCTCTACCTTATATATAAAAACAAACACAGGGAAGCAGCCAAAACGGGAGACAAAATAATATGTCAGAAAGGAAAGAACAGAAGAAATCTCCAGAAAACAAACTAAATGAAATGGAAGCAAGCAAACTATGGGATACAGAGTTCAAAACAATGGTTATAAGGTTGCTCAAGGATCTTAATGAGAGCTTCAAGGGACTTAGTGAGAATTTCAAAGACATGAAAAAGGAACAGTCAGAAATTAAGCATACACTAACTGAAATAAAGACTAATTTTTACTGGGATTCAACAGTACAGTAGGGGATTCCAAGAATCAAATCAATGATTTGGAACATGAGGAAGCAAAAAACACCCCAATCAGAAGAGAAAAAAAAAAAAGAATCCAAAATATGAAGATAGTATAAGAAGCCTCTGGGACAAATATGAGTACCAACATTTGCATTTTGGGGGTAACAAAAGAAAAAGAGAGAGAGAGCAGAATGTTGAAAACTTATTTGAAGAAATAATGGCAGAAAACTTCCCCTACCTGATGAAAGAAATAGATTTTACAAGCCCAGGAAGTGCAGAGTCCCAATCAAGAAGAACCCAAAGAGAGTCACACCAAGACACAACAAAATGAAAATGACAAGAGAGACAATGAGAGAATCTTAAAAACAGCAAGAGAAAAGCAGTTAGCTACAAGGAAGTACCCACATGACTGTCAACTGATTTCTCAACAGAAGCTTTGCAGGCTAGAAGGGAGTGGCAAGAAATAATCAAAGTGATGCATAGCAAGGACCTACAACCAAGATTTCTCTACTCAGCAAAGCTACCATTTCGAATTGAAGGTCAGATAAAGAGCTTCACAGGTAAGAAGAAGGTAAAGGAGCTCATCGCCATCAAACCAGTATTACATGAAATGTTGAAGGGTATTCTTTAAGAAGAGAAAGAAGAAGAAAAAAAGATAAACAATATGAACAATAAAATGGCAATAAATACAACTGAATCTAAAAAGCAAAATAAATGAACAAGGAATCTAATGAACAAAATGAACTGATGAATAAAATATAACCAGAGGCATGGAAACATGGAACAGATTGACGAAGCTCAGAGGGAAGGGAGGTGGGGGTGTGAACAGGAAGAGATTAACCAAAGATCTTATATGCATACTAGGGGCCCAGTGCACGAATTCATGCACCTCGAAAGGAACTGCGGGCTGCGAGTCTGCAGTGGGCACAGGGGTGGGTCTTGGCCCATTCTCCGTACCCCCACTTGGCTCCTCCCACAATGGCCCCTGGTCACCTGTCTGCTGGCAGCCCCGCTCCCCCCGCCGCCACTCCCACGTGCTGACAGCGCCGGTCCCGCTTGCACCTGCTGATGGCATGGAGCAATTGGGGCTGGCACCAGCGACGGGTGCGAGCAGTGGCTGCTAACCCAATCACCCCTCAGGAGCAGGGGGAGGTGGAGAAACCCACAGGGGCAATAGGGGTCAGCAGCTGCCGCTCACACCTGCTGATGGCGCCGAGCAATAGGGGCTGGCACCAGGCGCCGGTAGTGGGTGCAAGCAGGGCCAGCGCCAGCAGTAGGTGCAAGCACCGGGCAGGACCATGGCATGTGGGAACAAAGAATTTTCAATAACGACCAGAGGCTTGACCTGATGACAGCAACCGGCGCCCCACCTTGGTCTGGCACCCCCGCTCACCCGCTCCACCATCCCGCCACAGTCGATGCCCACCATGTTCCGCGCTCTGCTGCCTGCTGCCGATGCCCGCCATGTTCCGTGCGCAGCCCCTGGTGGTCAGCGCACATCATAGCGACCGGTTGTTGGGTTGTTCTGCTGTTTGGTCTATTTGCATATTAGCCTTTTATTATATAGGATCTGCATTACCTCTGGACTCAGACAATAGAGTGGTGAAGGCCTGAGGAGGGGCAGGAATTGGGTGAAGGGGAGTAGTGGGGGGGAAAGGGGGACAGATGTAATACTCTCAACAATAAAGATTTAAAAATTAAAAAAAGAGATGCAAACTCTGAGAGACTCCTCTTTTTAATCTTGTAAGCAACTGCTAGGTGAAACAAATAAAGCAAGGGCTAACTCTATGATCAATATGAGATTCCCGGGACAAATGCACACTGAAACGGGACACTAATCTGAAACCTAATTAATGATACCCCCCACATACTAATGAATTAAACTATTATCTAGACAGAAAGACTTTAGTATTGGACATTTAATAAAATCTCAGAGAGAGAAGCAAAACATTCCAACAAAGATATATTGTCTCTGGTTTCTTACTTCCTCCATTTTCTCTGTGCCAAATCTGTCCAGATCTTATATAGTCCAGGTTGACTTTGTCTTTCTTCCAACATCTAGGTAATGGTCTGTGAAATAAGCTCAGTTTGAGGACTGGATACTATTCACTCAGGTTTTTGGGTTTTTGTTTTTTTAATAATCATATTATTATCAAAATTTGAAGATAATCGGAGGACAGGTAGAAGAAACTAACACTGCTCATATTCTTATCAGGAGCAGTGATTCAACCAATTTTGCCTGAGGTTTAAAAAGACAGTTACAAATATGACTATAACCTATGAATTATTTTCTCTATTTTAACTTTAGAGAGATGTCTGTTTAGTACATTACATCTCTTGTAATATGCTCTTTTATTCCCTTTCTTTTTCTTCTGTTTAAATGAAATATAATGCTATTCAATATTAACTTTAGGGAATTATTCTAATTTTGTATAGCTATGTCTTTCACTCAAGCATCCATCCAGTCTTCTATCTATAATATAGGCATAGAAAGATGTTGGTATGTTTTACAATTAATCTTAATAATGGTTATTTTTGGGTAATTAGATTTGAAATACATTTCTTTTTTACTTCTTTTTTGTGTTTTGATAGTATTTATAATTTGCATGTATTAAAAAATAAAAAAACTTTTAAAAATTTAATTTTTTGTTATTTGTTCATTCTGATATTTAGTACCCTAGTGCCTCATTTTCCCTCATTTTCAGCCAGCTCAGAAAAAAATTTTGTCCTCTACAATTATGCATATACTACTGTGGTAGATTAAATATGGCCATGTAACCTTTATAAATTCTCCTGTCGAGAGGTGGAGTCTATTCCCATAATATTTGCATCTTGGCAGGACTTGTGACTTTGACCAATAGAATGGGGCAGAAATCATGGTATGTGTGTTCTGAATCCCAGGTCTCAAAAGGCTTCACAGTTCTGCCTTCACTATTTTGGTAATCTTCTTTCACCATGAAAGCCAGACCAAGCTAAATAATGTAATGATGAAAGACCATGTGGAGAGAAAGGTGTAGCAGAACAGACAGCACCAAATGTCCCAGACATTTAAGTGAGGTCATCCTAAATTCTCCAGCCCTAGCTGAGGTGACAAATTATTTCTGCCACATGAGTGACTTCCAGGTAAGACCAGAAGAAGATACACCCAGCAACCCCACAGATTTGTGAGAAATAATAAATCATTGTTGTTTTAAGTCACTAGGTTATATGGTGGTTGGTAATGCAACTAAACAATACAGATAAAATTACTTTCTTAGCACCTCTGCCTCCTCCTCTTTTTCTGGCTATTTATATTTTGTTAGTCATAAGTTTACACATCCTGTATAAATTTCCTTAAGACACTTCCTGCCCAGAGAAGATCTCAAAACTAAGATTTTGTTGCATTTTAAATTATTATTTGTTATTCTCTCACACCCACAAAAAAATGTCAACACCAAGGAGCCATTTTAGGCTTTCTACTTCCAAGAAAATAGAGCTGGTCTTTTATTTAAGTGGTCTGATACTTAATCCATGGACCAATTTCAGTTTAATTCTATTCATTTAAACCTCAAGTAATAAAAATGTCAAATATTGTATATACTACTTATAAGATATTTTAAATAATGTGGCCCTAACCGGTTTGGCTCAGTGGATAGAGCGTTGGCCTGTGGACTGAATGGTCCCAGGTTCAATTCCGGCCCAAGGGCATGTACTTTGGTTGTGGGCACATTCCCGGTGGGGGGTGTGCAGGAGGCAACTGGTCGATGTTTCTCTCTCATCAATGTTTCTAACTCTTTATCCCTCTCCCTTCCTCTCTGTAAAAAATCAATAAAATATATTTTAAAAAAATAATGTGAATGATTAAATTCTATTATATTAATTATGTAATGTCAAATACTGCAGTGTCTTGTGTCCATTGGTTATGCTTATATGCATGCATACAAGTCCTTTGGTTGATCTCTTACCGCCCCCCCTCCCCAACACTCCCCAGCCTTCCTGCTGTAATTTGACAGCCTGTTTGATGCTTCTCTGCCTCTGTATCTATCTTTTTGTTCATCAGGTTATAATATTCTTTATTATCGATAAATGAGTGAGATCATGTGGTATTTTTCTTTCACTGCCTGGCTTATTTCACTTAGCACAGGAATTTTGATGAGAGGTTTTTGTTTGTTTGTTCTCCATATTTCATCCATTCGCTTTTTCCTAGGTAGCAGATACTTGATTGATTGGAGAAAGCCTGAAACTGCATCTCTTAAGGATTCCTATTAGAGTCATCTTGAGATACTGTGTTTTATTTCCTATTACATGGTTTTAATTATTTATTCCAAATTCCTCTTCAGAGGTCCAGTCAGTCTTAGAAGGATATATAATGTTAGTAGAAACACCACCATTTGTTTAGGTCACCTATTATATAAGACCAGAGGCCCGGTGCATGAAATTTGTGTACTCGGGGGGGGGGGGGTCCCCTCAGCTTGGGTTGCGAGAGGGTGCAGGCCAGACTGAGGGACCCCACCAGTGCACGATTGGGGGCTAAGGGGGATGAGGGAGGTTGGCCAGCTGGGGAGGGACCATGCGAGGACTCCAGGGTATGTCTGGCCCATCTTGCTCAGTCCCAATAGGCCGAACCCCAGTAGCAAGCTAACCTACTGATCAGAACATCTGCCCCCTGGTGGTCAGTGCATGTCATAGTGAGCAGTTGAACAACCTTAGCATATCATTAGCATATTATGCTTTGATTGGTTGAATGGCCAACTGGACACTTAGCATATTAGGCTTTTATTACATAGGATCACTGAAGAGTACAAATATGCATGAAATCTGGCTCTTAAGCTCAGAGAAGGTCTTTAGGGAAAAATAGGATAAAAAGGTCAAAAGACATATCTCTTAAATCCATTTAGCTCTATAAATTACTCTGTTTTCCCATTTGTCTTTCTTTTAAAATATCCTAGTCAGGTAGCTCAGTTGGTTAGAGCATTGTCCCCACATATCAATGTTGAGAGTTCAATTTCCAGTCAGGGCACATACAAGAATCAAACAATGAATGCATAAATGAGTGGAACTGCAAATCAATGTCTGTCTATCTCTCTGTTTACCTCTCCTCTCTCTCAAATCAATAAATAAAAAAATATGACATTTCAATTATTAGCCTTTCAGAGCTAGAGATAAAAAGATTACCATGAACTCTGACTCTATTTGGGTTGTTTAAGGTGATTAAGGTTGTGGAGAATATCCATACTTAGTGTAACTGTGACATAAATAATATTGAAAATAAGAAAAGTACCCATTTATTCTGTATTTAGTATGTGCTAAATATTCTGCCAAGTTCTGAACTTGCTCCTGTGAGATTCCATCTCATAGGAGCAAATCCTTGGTATTCTGTGAAGTAATTATGGTTACTAAATCCTCATCACAGTGTGGTATTCCCATACTATTGTGATGATGGACCCAGGTTACCCTCATTCAGAACAATTCTCCAGTAAAACCATCTGGGCCTGGATATTTTTTTAAAGGTTGTATTTCAGGTTTTAAGACTATATAGATTGTCTATGTCTTTTTGGTTATTTTTTGTAATTTGTGAGGTTTTAGGAATCGTTCAATTTTTTCTAAGTAATTTAAGTTATGGATATAGAGTTTTTCATAGTATTCTCTAATTATCCTTTTAATGGTTGTAATATTGTTTGTTCAATCCTGATATTGATGATTGTGTCTTTTTTCTTTAAATTTGTTAGTCTAGTAAGATGTTTATCGATGTTATTGAGTTTTTAAAAGAACCAGCTTTTTATTTCATGGATTTTCCCCTACTGTGTTCCTATTTTCAATTTCATTTATTCCAATTTTTAAGTATTTTCTGTCTTCTGGTTTTGACTATATCTGGCTCCTCTTCCTTAACTTCTTGAAGAAGAAACATGGGTTATTGCCCTGAGAATTTTCCTTTTCTCTAAAAATTGATATTTTCATGTTATATCTTTTTCTGTCCTTTTACTTTCAACCTACCTGTGTCATTGTTTTGAGATATTTTTTTAAATATATATTTTATTGATTTTTTTTTTTTTTTTTTTTACAGAGAGGAAGGGAGAGGGATAGAGAGTTAGAAACATCAATGAGAGAGAAACATCGATCAGTACCACCTGCACAGCCCCCAACCAAGGTATATGCCCTTGACCAGAATCAGACCTGGGACCCTTCAGTCTGTAGGCCAATGCTCTATCCACTGAGCCAAACCGGTTAGGGCTGTGTCACTGTTTTTGAAATAATTTTTGAGAATAGCATATGTTGGATCATTTCTAAAAATCCATTATATCAATTTTTCTTTTAATTGTATATTTAGATTTTTTATATTCAAGGCAATTACTAAAATGGTAGAACTTAAATCTGTTTATGTCTTCTGTTTCTCATTCCTGTTTCTTTATACCTTATTGTGAACTACTTGAAAATTTTTTCAGTATTTCATCTTATTTTATAATATTTTTGTGTATATTGTTTTGTATACTTGCTCTGAGTATTACAATATATAGATGAAATTTATCACTGTCTACTGATATTGACATTTTATCATTTCAAGTGAAATACAGAAACTTTGCTTTCATTTAGGCACCTTTACCCTCCCATATTTTAAATATGACTTTATTATTTACTCCATAGAGTATATAATATACCACATTATATGGTGTTATAATTTTTGTTTCAACCTTCGAATGTGACTTAACACCTTTTGTACCGCTCACAAGATTTCTCATGTTTCGCGTGCCATCTGTTAAGGACCGCTCACGAGTTTTCTCGTTTTTCATGTGCCATCTGTTATGGACCTTAGATGTCAACACACTGTCTTGTCCACATCGAATGAAGCGATCTCATTGGTGGAAACCGTGCAGGTCAATCTATGAAAAACTATATAATTGCACGAACCCATAAAGCATTGCAGTTACATTGTATTTTGGTCATTCGAATAGTCTTCGTCTTCAAGTTCCTGGCGCTTTTAGAAATGCCCTCTCTCAGAAAAAGAAAGGAAACCAACAAAACTGATACACTTCCTTTCATGTTGTTCCTTTCTAAGGAAAACGATGAAATGGACAAAAAAAGTAGTGCTGTACCTTATAAACTGTGGACTTTTCAATTTATTTAGAGTATACAACGTCATCAATCCACAAGCAAAAATGAAGTATAAACAGTTTCTGCTATCGGTGGCGAGAGACTGGATAACGGATGACAATAATGAAGGCTCTCTGGAAACAGAGACAAATCTGTCCAGCCCTTCCCCTGGGGGTGCAAGGAGAGTACCTCGTAAAGATCCACCCAAAAGGTTGTCAGGTGATATGAAGCAGCATGAACCTACATGTATTCCAGCGAGTGGAAAGAAAAAATTTCCTACGAGAGCCTGCAGAGTTTGTGCCGCCCAGGGAAAAAGGAGCGAATCTAGATACTTACGTAAATTTTGTTTGGTCCCTCTTCATAGAGGAAAATGTTTTACGCAGTACCATACATTAAAAAAGTACTAGGAGCTTTAATTGTCAATTGTTTTTGTAAAGAAAAATGTTATAATTATTGAAAATCAACACCTAAAGTGCATTATGATCTGTAGTTATGATGATTTAAATAACGTGGAGTTTGCCCAAAAACGTGCGGTCCCTAGAGTATGTCTTAGAGATTTCTATGCAGTACGAAATGTGTTAAGAAAATCATTTTAAAAATATAGTCTACTATATTTACCTATTTTGTTCTTCTTTCTTTCTGAAGTTATTTCCTTCCTCTATAAAATTCATTTAGCTATTCTTTCAGGGTACGTTTTCTAGTGACAAATTCTTTCAGTTTTCTTTGGTCTGAGTATGTCCTTATTTCCCATTCACTCCTAAAGAGTAATTTCACTAGACATACACTTTTTTGTAACAGTTCTTTTTTTCAGCACTTGAAAAGTGTTGTGCCACTTCCTTCTGGTGCCACCACCCTCCCTAACCCCTGCCACTCAAGTATTGTGCCAGCAAAAAACAAACAAACAGATAAATAGATCAAGGAAACAAAAATTCAGAAAAAAAGAGGCTTATGTATGTGCATGTTTTTGTCTTGGCATATGAAACATTAGTATATGATAAATGAGACAATTCAAACTGGAGGGGAGGGGGATAGGTTTTCCCATAAATTGGGCTGTAACTGTAAGTCATCCCATATATAAATAAATAAAAATTTATACCAAGATAAATTTCAGATAGATTAAAGAGTTAATATTTAAATATTTCTCTTTAAAATAAATATACCCAAGTTGGTAGTATAAATTAGCATGACTACCTTAGAAAACAGTGATTTCATTCAGAAAAGTTGAAAATACACATTACTTAAAAAAACAGAAATTCCTTTCTTTAGTATATACCTTAGAGAAACTCTTATACAGGATGCTATATAAGAGTTTTATAACATAATTTTTCATAATAACTGTAAATGGAAATAAGCTGAATGTCCATCAGTGGTAGTTTTCAATAATTTGTGACACAATGAGGTATATTATGGCCAAAATAAAAGAAGAAGAAAGAAACTTAGCTATTGACAATGACATGGATGAATCTCAGTGTTGAGCAAAAGAAGAAAGCACAAAAGTTTACATACAATGTAATTCACTTTATATAAAATGCAAGCAGAAGCACAAATAAATTATAATATTTAGGAATGTGTGTGCACGAGTGGTAAATCTAAATAAAAGCAAAGATATTAGGTGGAAGAGATTATTGTGATTGGGCCAGGAAGATAGGCACTCTTTATCCTTTAAGCCTTTGGCCTAGCATCCATTCACTATGAGATGATTTTTTGCAATAAATAAATGTATGCTTAAGTCAAACTATGTATGAACTAAATGATTTCTGGTACCAGAAACATTGTGAAAGATTACTATATCTGACAAAAATTGAATTATGTTTCATCAATCAATCATACCTTTTTAATAGTAAAACTTTACATACATATATCTTTATATATGGTATATTACAGACAGTATAGTTCAAATATAAATTCAATTGCACATTTAAATAATTTAAAATTACTCAGATATTATCCAACTAAAATGAACATTACAAACATATGTTTCCCATTTCCTCCAATCAAAGCAAAAAGATTTTACTATCTGATTTCAGCTGAAAATGCAAATGGTGCCAACATATGTTGGTAAAATAATTTATAATAGTTTTTCTTCTAACACTTTCGAACAAAAGAATCAATTTTATATTTTTTATGCCTCAGGCCTCAAACTCTCTGAAGATACCTGAGATATAAAACTAGTAATTGATGGGAAAAATCACATATCACATGTCATCCATTAATCATGTTTTTAAAAAAAATCTCTTGAGACATAACTCTATAATTCTAGAATTTCAAAAAATACAATGAAAGGCCCTGACCGGTTTGGCTCAGTGGATAGAGCATTAGCCTATGGACTGAAGGGTCCCGGGTTCGATTCCAGTCAAGGGCATGTACCTTGGTTACGGCACATCCCCAGTAGGGGGTGTGCAGAAGGCAGCTGATCAATGTCTCTCTCTCATTGATGCTTCTAACTCTCTATCCCTCTCCCTTCCTCTCTGTAAAAAATCAATAAAATATATTTTAAAAAACACAATGAAAGAACTCCTCCTTTAGAGAAAGTCACTATAAAAATTAGGCAAAATTCTTGCACTTAATGAAACTTAAAAAAATAATATATTAATCCTCTGTTTCTAGGATGGGCCTTCCCCAGGGCAACGGTTTCAGTCCACTATTATTACTTCACTAGAGGCAGGTGCACAAATTTGTGCACAGGTGGTCCAGCCAGCCCATCCTGATCTGGGCCAATTGGGCTGGGCCAGCCAGGGTGAGGGGACATGGGAGGTTGGATGGCAGGCCCCACCCCCAATCAAGGTTAGGGGGGCAATCGGGGGGAGGGCCAGCTGCGGGGAGCATGGAACAGACTATCAAATCTCAGAGAGACTACAAGGGTGGGTAGGTGGGAAGAGATCAACCAAAGAACTTGTATGCATATATATGTATAACCCATGGACACAGACAATAGGGTGGTGAAGACCTGGGGCAGGAGGTGAGGGGTGGGCTAGAAAGCGTCAATGGGGGGAAAAAGAAAGCATATGTAATACTTTCAACAATAAAGATTGTTTTAAAATCATTTTTTAGGGAATTGCATGTATTAGCATGGCCTTAACTGCCTTACATAATGACAAACCCCAATATCAATCAAAAGATACAATTATCTTTTTCTGGGTTCCAGGCTGACTTATCCAATCACTTACTGGATATTTGGTTATCTGAGACAGATATATAATGATGAACTAAATAAGTCAAAACATATCCTCTTTCCTCTCAAACTTAGTTCTTTTCTTGGATCTCCTAAGATTTCCTAAGCCAGAAACCTGACTCAATTTTTCCATCTTCCCCTAAACATCTAATTAATAAAGTATTTTTTGATTCTACTTATATAATATTTCTGGAATCTAAGTTTTTTCTTCAGACTTACTGCTACCTCTTTAGCTCAGGTTTTAATCACTTTGTGCTTATATCCTGCAACCTGGTCTCCTTCATTATAGATGGAACCTCCTTTTCATTGAGATTATTTTTCTCACTCATCTCAGAAAAACCTAAAAAATTTACCAATCAGGTTACGTTTCTTTCTTAAAATCACATAATGGCAACCCATAGTTTTCAGTATAAAATCTAAATTTCTTAACATAGCATAAAGGTCTACTGCCAGTTCTATATCTCAACAGTTTTTATTTTAACCCTGTGATCCGTTGCCATATTATCTCATGTTTATTCTTTCACAGAACACGGAACTGTATAAAACTCCAATTTGCTGAGTTCTTGGAAAGATTGCTGATTATCTTTTACAAATGGCGAAGTGCACCTCTTAGGTCTTTCATAGGACACTCTGTTTATCTTAATCACTTAACATATCATAATTGTAAAAAAGACAGAGCACCATTTAGAGAGATGGATTTCAACTCTGTATCCTTTATATAAATGCTGCTTAATTATTTACATATACATTTATTGATTACTTAAAGTTTTTACAGTTTGTAATATATATCTCAAGAAGTAATATGTTCATGTTATTCTGACCCTTTAAACCTCTGATTATATTTTTGGAAGTACTTACTGGACCTCAATTAATTTTAGCAAGTTCACCTTTATTCCTGTTTTCTCTTTTTAAAAAAATGAGAGATCTGGATTAGACCAAAGGTTCCTTCCAACCACCTATTTTGAGAATTTATATCAAGTTTGAGTAAGTCTGCTGACACCTGATTTCTTAAATGATAGAATGTAATCATGGCATTAATTCCTGATGTTGACTACACATAACACCTGACATATTAAAATTAATAGTGTGTGTGTGTGTGTGTATATATATATATATATATATATATACACACACACACACACACACTAGAGGTCCGGTGCACAAAAATTTGTGCACTCGGGGGGGGGGGGGGGAGGGTCCCTCAGCCCGGCCTGTGCCCTCTCCCAGTCTGGGACCCCTCGGGAGATAATGACCTGCTGGCTTAGGCCTGCTCCCGGGTGGCAGAGGGCAGGCCCAATCCCTAGGTGCAGCCCCTGGTCGGGATCAGAGCAGGGCCGATTGGGGAGTTGGGGCGCCGATCTCTGTCATGCACAGAGCAGGGAGGATTGGGAGGTTGCGATGCCACCCTCAGTCACGCTCAGGGTAGGGCCTATTGGGGGGTTGGAGCATCGCCCCCTGTCACGCTCAAGGCAGGGTCGATGGGGAGGTTGCGGCGCCACCCCGTCACGCACAGAGCAGGGCCAATCAGGGGGTTGGGGCGCTGCCCCCTGTCACGCACAGAGTAGGGCCCATCAGGGGGTTGAGGAGCTCCCCCCTGTCACTCACAGAGTAGGGCCTATAGGGGAGTTGGTGCACCGCCCCATGTCACACACAGAGCAGGGCGGATCAGGGGGTTGGGGCGCCGCCCTCTATCACACACAGAGCAGGGCCGATCAGGGGGTTGGGGCGCCGCCACTGTCACACTCAGGGCAGAGCCGATGGGGAGGTTATGGCTCTACCCCATCACACACAGAGTAGGGCCTGCGGGGTGGGGGGGTTGGGGCGCCGCACCCTGTCACACACAGAGCCGCAGGGTGATCAGGGGGTTGGGGAGCTCCCCCCTACCAGGCATAGTGCAGGGCCAATCAGGGGGTTGGGGCGCCTTCCCCTGTCAGGAACAGAGCAGGGCTGATAGGGAGGTTGTGGCCCCGCCCCCTGTCACACACAGAGCCACAGGGCGATCAGGGGTTTTGGGCGCTGCCCCCTGTCATGCTGATCCCGGTGCCGGGAGGCCTCACGGCTCCGCTGATCCCGTTGCTGGGAGGCATATTACCCTTTTACTATATAGAATAGGGGCCTGGTGCATGGGTGGGGGCTGGCTGGTTTGCCCTGAAGGGTGTCCTGGATCAGGGTGGGGGTCCCCACTGGGGTGCCTGGCCAGCCTGGATGAGGGGATGATGGCTGTTTGCAGCTGGTCACACCCCCTTCAGGGTGGGGGTCCCCACTGGGGTGCCTGGCCAGTCTGGGTGAGGGGCTGAGGGCTGTTTTCAGGTTGGCGGGTGACTGAAGCTCCCAACTGCTCCTTTTTTCTTTTTTCTTTTTTTTTATTCTGGGCCAGCTTTAGCCTGGCTCCAGCTCTGAGGCCTCTGCTGCTGAAAGAAGGTATCCGGTTTGTTTCGGTTCTATAATCGAAACTCTGTATCAACTCCAGCTCTGAGAACCCAGCCGACTGAAAGCTGGTTTCTGGGGTTTTGTTTAGCTTCTATATTTGTTACAATGTTCAAACTGCAGGCTCAGAGGCCAGCAAGGCAGGCGGGGAACGTTGGAGTCCTCCGTCACTGAAGCAAGCAAGCCTCATGTTCAGTTTAAGCTGCCTGGCTGCCGGCCGCCATCTCGGCTGGCAGTTAATTTGCATATCACCCTTATTAGCCAATGGGAAGGGTAGCGGTCGTACGCCAATTACCATGTTTCTTTTATTAGATAGGATTATTTCAAATAGGATAACTTGGAATAAAATGTTGTCCTAATACATCCAAAGATTTAATAGCATAAAGAATAAGCAATTCTTCCCCCACTTGCCACCAAGATACTAAGTCTTTGTTTGTAGAGATGAAAAACGCCATACGGTACCTTGATTTCTTCTATTTCGTCTGGTACTATCTTGTATGCTGATATAGTCCCACCCAACCTGAAATCAGGAAAAGAAAATATTCTCAAAACTGGCAATAGTGTATAAAAAAAACAGGACTATTAACATCAGAGTGACACCAATAATGCCCATTGCCCACCCCAATAACCATGAAGGCAAAACAACCATTTTATGATTAAATTTTCCATATATTAGTTAAAAAGTGTAGATAATGAATGACTACTGGAATAGGAAACATTAAATCAGACTTTTCACCATAACTAAACATCTCTGATTGATGGTTTTAATGACACTAAAACTGCCACTTTTACTGATGGATTCTGTCACAAGTGAAATATATCAAGAATCAGTAACAGACATGGTGTTTGTTTGGGTTTTTTTGTTTGTTTGTTTTTATAACAGACTTAATTTTTACAGTAGTTTTAGGTTTACAGAGAAAATAAGCAGAAAAGTAAAGAAATTTATTTCACAGATTCTCACACCACGGTTTTCTTTTAACATCTTGCATTAATGTGAAAATATTTGTCACAACTGATGAGCCAATATTAATTTTGCTTCTTTTAAAAATAGTTTAAACATGGATTCAGAGAGATATGTATACCCAGAACTGTCCAATGGAAAAAGATGAGTGTTTTAAAGTTACAAATTTAATGCTTAAGATATAATCTTTGCCTTGAGGCAGTGATGTCATTAAATATCGTGTTCATCTGTTTGAAATATTTTTGGAAAGCAGCTAAGATTTCTGTAATACCATTTGCTAGGCATAGTATATATTATCTAATTTAACCATTATAATGTTTCATTATAAAAATGGAGAAATTGAGACACAAAAATATTCAGTAATTTTCTTACGTAACTGAAGTAGCTGGTAAGTAAAGATGCTAATTGAGATGTACATTAAGTGTAAAATACATAGCAGATTTTAAATACTTAGTATAAAAAGGTTAATTTAAAAACACTGATTATGGGCTAAAATAACATTGTGGATATACTGAGTTAAATAGCTATATTATTAAAATTAACTTAATCTGTTTCTTTTCAGTTTTTACAATGTGCTACTAAAATTTTTAAATTCCATATATGGTAATATTGTGCTACTATCATATCTCTAATAGAGAGGTGCTCTAGGTTCTTAATTCCTACCACTGCTCTAATTCAGTGCTTACCTATCACTGTTCTAATTCAGTGCTTAAAAAGAAAATTTATGATTGTTTATTTGACTTTATAAGTACTCAATATAAAAAAGGTATCATAAATAAGACACTTAGGTATTTTAGATACTTGACGATATCGCCTATCTCATATGTAAATGAATAAATGATATTCTGGTTTTCACTAAAAAGTAATTGAACCAAATTATCTTTTATTGAAAGCTCTGCATTTAAACTCTTTAATGTTACCATTTATCCTTGCTAATGGAACTAGTGTTCAGATAATTTTTTTTCGCATACTGAAATAATGTTTTTTGTTTTTTTTTAAATTTATTGGGTGACACTGGTTAAACAAAATTATACATGTTTCAGATATACAATTCTATAATACATCATCTGTACACTGTATTGTGTGTTCACCATCCCAAGCCAAGTCTTCATCCATCACCATTTACCCCCCAGGCCCTCCTCTACCTACCTCAACCCTCTTCCCCCTAGCAATCACCACACTCTTGTCTGTGTCTACGAGTTTTACTTTTTTTTTTCCTTTTTACTCAATACCTCCTCTTCCCCCAAGTTCCCTCAATGCCAACTGTCAGTCTGCTCTCTATCCATGAGTCTGTAACTATTTTGCTTGTTTGTTCATTAGAGTCCACATAGGAGTTTAATCATATGGTACTTGTCTTTCTCTCACTGGCTTATTTCACTTAGAATAATGCTCTCCAGTTCATCCATGCTGTTGCAAAGGGTAAGATTTCCTTCTTTTTTAATGGCCAAGTAGTGTCTATGTATATAAAAGCCTAACAACCGTTACAATTGGAATGTATGGTCGACCAGTCGCTATGATGCACACTGACTACCAGGGGGCAGATGGTCAAAGCAGAAGCTGCCCCTTGGTGGTCAGTGTGCTTTCACAGCCAACCTCCCACGGCCCCTCCCCCAGGCCAGTCAACCTCCCGCGATCCTTCCCCCTTACCGGCCGGCCCTCCTGAAGGCCCTGATTGGGGGGCCGGCCAGCCAACCTCCCAGGGGTCCCTCCTCCCTGCAGGTGTTGATCGCCAGCCAAGCCAAGGGACCCCACCCATGCACGAATTCGTGCACAGGGCCTCTAGTTCCATTGTATAAATGTACCACTTCTTTTTTATCCACTCATCTCTGATGGACACTTGGGCTGTTTCCAAATATTGGTGATTGTAAATAATCCTGCAATGAACACAGGAGTGCATACATTTTTTTGAATTAGTGTCTTGGGTTTCTTTGGATAAATTCCCAGAAATGGAATTGCTGGGTCATAAGGCAGTCCATTTTTAATTTTAAATGAACTTTTAGTTTCAGAAGCCATAGGCAGCAAAATAGCAGACATTTGCCATAGCAATATCTTTACTAAATACAGCTCCTGGGGCAATGAAAACCAAGGAGAAAATAAATAAATGGGACTACATCAAAATAAAAAGCTTCTGCACAGCAAAAGAAACCATCAACAAAACAAGAAAGCCCACTACATAGGAGAACATATTTGCCAATGTTATCTTCGATAAGGGTTTAATCTCCAAAATTTATAGGGAACTCATACAACTTAACAAAAGGAAGATAAACAATCCAATCAAAAAATGGGCAAAGGAGCTAAATAGACACTTTTTGGAAGAAGACATACAGAAGGTAAAGAGACAAAGGAAAACATGCTCAAAGCCACTAATCATCCGAGAGATGCAAATCACAACAACAATGAGGTACAATCTCACACCTGTCAGAATGGCTATCATCAACAAATCAACAAATGACAAGTGATGGAAAAGATGTGGAGAAAAAGGAACCCTCTTGAACTGCTGGTGGGTATGCAGACTGGTGCAGCCACTGTGGAAAACAGTATGGCATTTCTTCAAAAAATTAAAAGTTAAACTTCCATTTGATCCAGTCCCACTTCTAGGAATATATCCCAAGAAACAGAAAGGATATATGCACCCCTATGTTTATAGTAGCACAATTCACCATAGCTAAGAATTGGAAACAGCATAAGTGCCCATCAGCAGATGAGTGGATTAGAGATCTATGGTACATCTATACAGTGGAATGCTAAGCTGCTGTAAAAAAGGAATTCTTACCATTTGCAACAGCCTGGATGGAACTGGAGGGCATTATGCTAAGCGAAATAAGCCAGTCAGAGAAAGATAAATATTACATGATCTCACTCACTTGTGGAATATAATGAACAACATAAACTGATGAACAAAGATAGAACCAGAAACACAGAAGCATCAAACAAACTGTCTAACCTAAGAGGGAAGGCAGAGGGCAAAGGGGTAAAAGATCAACCAAAAGACTTGTATGCATGCATATGAGCATAACCAATGGGCACAGACATGGGAGAGGGGGCTGAAAGCATGTACTGGGGGTTGGGGATGGCTGGGGGAAAAAGGAGACTTACGTAATACTTTAAACAATAAAGAATTTAAATTTAAATTTAAAAAAAAATCTGAGAATAAAAGGAATTTTCTAGCTAAATTGGGCAAACCTAAAAAAAAAATAAAAGAACTTTTGGCAGTTCCGTCTTTAATTTTTTAAGGTAACTCCATACTGCCTTCCACAGTGACTGCACCAACTTGCATTCCCTCTTCTCTACATTCTAGCTAACATTTGTTTTTTGAATTACTGATGTTAGCTATTCTGAGAGGTGTGAAATGAAATCTCATTGTGGTTTTAATTTGCATTTCTTTGATGATTAGTGACGTTGAGCATCTTTTCATATGTCTATTGGCCATCCGTATGTCCCTTTTGGAGAAATGTCTATTCAGGTTCTTTGCCCATCTATTAATTGAATTGTTTGAATTTTGGATATTATCCACTTGTCAGATGTATTGGCAAATATGTTCCCCCATTCAGTGGATTGTATTTTCATTTTGTTGGTGATTTTCTTTGCTAGGCAAGAACTTTTTAGTCTGATGTAGTTAGTGTTTAGATCTTTATTTGAAATTTCCTAAAGTGTCAAGATTGAATGATGAAAACAGTAATGAAATTTAACTTAATTCATATTATATAAGGTACATAAGTGACATACTAAATAAGACCATAATAAAATAACTAGAGCAGCACTATATGTTAATAAAATGAAAAATTACATAACTCTGTAGCAGGTTTAAAGTAGCCATTTAAAATACGTTTTCATTGTTAATTATTAAAGCTATTCAATGAGTAGTTGAAATTGTTAGGGTATCAGTAAGACATTAGAGCAAAAACACTACTGAATATTCTAAGACTTCAATTTATAGCCTTGCCAAAAATGAGTTCATCATTTTATTCACTCAATTTATATTATGTAATAGAGACAACCCAGAGAATAAGGATGCAAAGAAATTATAGTCTTGTAAAGAAGCAAATTGAGCACACAAATATCTGTAATATAATCCACTATAAGTTAATATTTTTAAATTACTTCATAATTTTTAAAGCCCCTATCGAAAAATAGACAATTATATTATAAGCAGTCTAATGCCTATTCATAAATGTCAGAGATTACAGAAATAGTTTCAATTTGTTACAATAATGATTTAAAGATGCCATGGTGATAACATTTTAATTGTAGAAGAAAAGATAAAAACAAAGTTGCTATAATAAACTTTAATTCTACTTCAACAAAGAACTTATTTTTCCTTTGATTAATGTTGACTAACACTAGCTCAAATACTGCCTTTCCTGAAATCCCAACCTCGGGAAGGTAAGCTTCCAATTTAGTATTCCTACATCAGCTTTAAACCAGTGATGATGGTTTCAACTGTTAAAAAGGCAGGTAAGGGGGATGGAGGAGGTAGAAGAGGGTAAAGGAGAGATAAATGGTGATGGAAAGAGACATGACTTGGGGTGGTGAACACACAATACAATATACAGATGATGTATTATAAAATTGTATAGCTGAAAGCTATACAATTTTATTAACCAACTAGGGCCCGGTGCACGAAGATTTGTGCACGGAGAGGGTGGTGAGGGTGGTCCCTCAGCCCGACCTGCACCCTCTCCAATCTGGGAGTTTCTGTCTGTCTTTGCAATCATATGAACCAATTGTCTGAGACCCCCAACCCAGTTTAGTTTGTTGCTCACAGAATAATAGAGGCATTTTGTTTTTTCTTTGCTTCATTGGTGGAGATTTCCTGGAAGTTTTAGGATATCTTCCCTTTAATTTTTCCTAGACACTCTGATTTTACTTATGTCTCTCACCTTTGCTTTCCCTCCATCCCCTACTGCAACAGTAACTTGCTCCAGGCTCACTTTGCTCTAGTTCAGCGGTTCTCAACCTGGGGGTCGAATGACCCTTTCACAGGGGTCGCCTAAGACCATCAGAAAACACATATATAATTACATATTGTTTTTGTGAATAATCACTATGCTTTAATTATGTTCAATTTGTAACAATGAAATTGGGGGTCATCACAACATGAGGAACTGTATTAAAGGGTTGCGACATTAAAAAGGTTGAGAACCACTGCTCTAGTGTCTAGGAGTTCCATCTGCTACCAGAACTACGATTCCCAGCATTTCTGGTGCTCCCCGTGCTCTGGGCTTCTGCTTCCGGTCCTGGGGCTGTCATCAGAACTACTATTCCCAGAATTCCTGGTGCTCCCTGTGCTGGGAGCGACCCAGGGAGCCATGGCCTCCCAAGCCTCCTGCTCTCCTGCTCTGCTCTCTGCCCAGCGACTGAGGGAGCCACAACCCCCAAGCTGCCGGCTCTCCAGCTTCTGCTCTCCGCTTGGCGCCTGTGTATGAATTAACCCACCATCTTTGTAGGTTAATTTGCATATCCACCCTGATTGGCTGGTGAGTATAGCAAAGGGATGGTCAATTTACAAGTTTCTCTTTTATTATATAGGATGTCACCCCAATAAATTCAACAAATCAAAAAAAATTTTTTTTTAAGGCAGGTAAGCCTGTCTAGGTGGATCCGTTGGTTGGAGCATCATCCCATATACCAAAGAGGTATAGGTTCAATCCCCTGTTGAAGAGCCTACTGATGTAACCAATCCATGTTTTTCTTGCACATTGATATTTCTCTCTCTCTCAAATTAAGAACATATCCTCAGATAAGGATAAAAAATGTAAAAACTAATAAAAAGGCAGGTAAAATATATGATTTAACATATTCCTAATGGATTAATATGGACATATGACATATAAACATTATGCATGTGAATAGTATATTGACAAAATAGTAGGAAATAGTAGGATAACCATATGGTCAAGTGTCTAAAAACAAAGGAAAATTGGATGGCATCTGTATTATACTAAACAAAGGAATGAGAAAGGAGATTAAAGCTGACAGAAACACCAGGAAAAAATCCAATAAAAAGAAAAAATCTAAAAGCAATTAAAGAAAACTTAGTCATGAGCATTTTTAAAAATCAAGCATAAACTTACTTCAACCCATCTTTTTTTTTCTATTTCCTGACTACAATCAAATTAATAGTAACTCTACCAACTATTAATTTTAACCTTTCAACCAATTTCTGAAAATGACATTTCTATTTTCACGGTATTATGATACACAGCTTGTTTTAAAATACCTATAAAATTAACATAGTATCAGTATTCCATACTTCCTGCACCCAAGCAGACTCATTCCAAATCTCATGTTCTTTCCATTACAACACACTGTCCTCATTGTACAAGAAAACACTTGAGGCAGAGTTCTATTTGACTGTAGTCAATATCTATATATATAAAAGCCTAAGCTACCAGTTGACTGGTAGAGTGGTAACTATGACACACACTGACAAATAGGGGGCAGATGCTCAACGCAGGAGCTGCCCCCTGGTGGACAGTGCGCTCCCACAGTAGGAGCACCACTCAGCTGACTGACAGGTTCCAGATGCAAAGCTCACAGCTGGCTGCCGCATCCTGGAGACCACAGCGGAGCAGCAGCGAACCTACCAGCCCTGAGACCACAACAGAGCAGCAGCGAGCCTACCGAGAGGCAGCGGCAGGTGCAGCAGGGCCGGGATGAGCAGGAGCAGTAGGCAGGAGTGGCAGACAGTGTTGGGACTGCTAGTTCCAGCCGATTCCCACAGGCCACGCTGAGGAACCCCACTGGCACACGAATCTGTGCACCAGGCCTCTGGTGTGTGTGTGTGTGTATATATATATATATTACATAATAATAATAGCAGCAATACTATCATTAGTAGTATATTGAACATTTACTATATGTTAAGCATTACATCAGGCTTTACATGTGTTTTCTCATTTAACTTTCATAATCCTATCTAATAAGAGAGAAACATGGTAATTAGCTGTACGTGCACTACCCTTCCCATTGGCTAATCAGGGCGATATGAAAATTAACTGCCAGCCAAGATGGCGGCCGGCAGCCAGGCAGCTTGAAGCTAACATGAGGCTTGCTTGCTTCAGTGACGGAGGACTCCAATGTTCCCCGCCTGCCTTGCCGGCCTCTGAGCTTGCAGTTTGAAACATTGTTACAAATACAGAACCTAAACAAAACCCCACAAACCTGCTTTCAGCCAGCTGGGATCTCAGAGCTGGAGTTAATATAGTGTTTCAATTATAGAACCCAAACAAACCAGATACCTGCTTTCAGCAGCAGAGGCCTCAGAGCTGGAGCCAGAGCTAAAGCTGGCCCAGAATTAAAAAAAAAGAAAAAAGAAAAAAGGAGCAGTTGGGAGCTTCAGTCACCCGCCAGCCTGAAAACAGCCCTCAGCCCCTCACCCAGACTGGCCAGGCACCCCAGTGGGGACCCCCACCCTGAAGGGTGTGTGACCAGCTGCAAACAGCCATCATCCCCTCATCCAGGCTGGCCAGGCACCCCAGTGGGGACCCCCACCCTGATCCAGGACACCCTTCAGGGCAAACCAGCCGGCCCCCACCAGTGCACCAGGCCTCTATCCTCTATAGTAAAAGCGGAGCCGTGAGGCCTCCCGGCACCGGGATCAGCGTGACAGGGGGCAGCACCCAAAACCCCTGATCACCCTGTGGCTCTGTGTGTGACAGGGGGCGGGGCCACAACCTCCCTATCAGCCCTGCTCTGTTCGTGCCAGGGGAAGGCGCCCCAACCCCCCGATCAGCGCTGCTCTGTGCCTGATAGGGGGGAGCTCCTCAACCCCCTGATCGCCCTGCGGCTCTGTGTGTGACAGGGTGTGGAGCCCCAAACCCCCCCCCCCCCAAGGGGCCTGCTCTGTGTGTGACAGGGTAGAGCCATAACCTCCCCATCGGCCCTGCCCTGAGTGTGAGAGTGGCAGCGCCCCAACCCCCTGATCCGCCCTGCTCTGTGTGTGACAGGGGGTGGTGCCCCAACTCCCCTATTGGCCCTACTCTGTGAGTGACAGGGGGGAGCTCCTCAACCCCCTGATGGGCCCTGCTCTGTGCGTGACAGGAAGGAGCTCTCCAACCCCCTGATGGGCCCTGCTCTGTGCTTGACAGGGGGGAGCTCCCCAACCCCCTGATTGACCGTGCTCTGTGCGTGACAGGTTACGGAGCCCCAACCCCCCTGATGGGCCCTGCTCTGTGAATGACAGGGCATGGCGTCGCAACCTCCCCATCGACCCTGCCTTGAGTGTGACAGGTGGCGGTGCCCCAACCCCCCGATCGGCCCTAACCTGAGCTTGTCTGAGGGTGGCATCGCAACCTCCCAATCCGCCCTGCTCTGTGCATGACAGGGGGCGGTGCCCCAACTACCCAATCAGCTCTGCTCTGAGCCCGACCAGGGGCTGCACCTAGGGATTGGTCCTGCCCTCTGCTACTGGGGAGCAGGCCTAAGCCAGCAGGTTGTTATCTCTCGAGGAGTCCCAGACTGGGAGAAGGCACAGGCCGGGCTGAGGGACCCTCCCCCCCCCCCCGCCCGAGTGCACGAATTTTTGTGCACTGGGCCTCTAGTCTATTCTAATAAAAGGGTAATATGCTAATTAGACCGGGTCAACCGGACATCTTCTGGACGTCCGACTTTCTTCTGACAAAGCCACAGTGGCCTCTATTCCATGGGTTATGGTGTTGCTGGGGCACTATTGGCCTGAATTCAGTTTACTGCACACTTGTGTTTGCGTTCCACACCCTGTATGACAGCAACTTTGCAGAGTGCCTTCTTGCACTTTGGAACCTCTCAGGGGATGTTGGAGAGCTGTTTTTGGCTTGATCCTCACAGGCCAGACCAAGTGACCCACCTGCTTGAGGGACACTGCTCATTCTGCAGATGCCGGGGAGGGACTGTGGGAAGTTAGCTCCATGGTGTGTCCGGCCTGTCTCGCCCAGTCCCGCCCCACTGGCCACCTTCTAATTAACTTCCTTTCAGTGTGCATGAATCTGTGCACCGGGTCACTATTAGAATTAGAAGATAACCAATTTTTGTTTTAAGCTTTTATGTTTGTGATAATTTTGTTACAGTAGCTATAGAAAATGAGTACAGAAGTAAACACATGTCTAAAATTGATAAAGCAAGGGACACATTATAAAATAATGCAAATGTCCGAAGAAGCAACTAAAAGAAAGTGCTTCTGTAAGCAGGAAAAACAGTTGGATTTTATTATTGTTATGAGCTATTTTAGCATTATTTTAGTTTATAGTGATACCACTACAATCAGTTATCCTATATAATAAAGAGGTAATATGCAAATTAACCCTCACACCCTCACAAGATAGCTGCCTATGACCAGGCTGGCAGGGGGGTTAGTGAGGAACGACCAAACGACTGAACAGCAGGATTTGTGGGGCCACCAGGCCAGCAGGGGGGTTAGTGAGGGATGACCAAACAACTAAACAGCAGGCTGCATGGGGTGACCAGGCTGGCAGGGAGGCCATGAGGGGTGACTAAACTGGCGGTGGTGGGGGGGCAAGTTGGGGACAACCAGGCCAGCAGGGGTGGGGGAAGTTAGGGGCAACCAGGCCGGCAAAGGGGGACAGTTGGGGATGACCAGGCCGGCAGTAAGCAGCAATCAGGCTAGTGAGGGCGGCAGTTAGGAGCGATCAGGCTGGCAGGGGCGGTGCAGTTGGGGGCCACCAGGCCGACAGGGGGGGCAGTTGGGGGCGAATTTCATGCACTGGGCCCCGGGCCTCTAGTTAATAATAAGAAAGGAGCAAAAGAAAGGTCAGACATTATAAGTATGTCATTTGGGCAGCTTCACCAGGACGCTGAATTTCATACAGGCCCATACCCTGCAGATCACTGGGGGAATAGAAGGGACAAAGGGGAGCATGGGCGCAAGGGCAGTTAAGATGGTATGATGTAAGGAAGGTGCTTGTTGTCAGTCAAATCTGAGAACAGAAATCATTAGCTAGAAGGGGTGGAGCCAATGTAAACTAAGCCTGTGAAAAATTGAGGCTACATAGCGCCCCAAACCAAGGAGCTCGCTCTCTTGGCTCTCTAGTTTGTTTATGTGGGTTTGTTTACTTTCCTCCTGTGTATGTTCCCTCCATAGCCACATGGCCATGGCCAAGCAATCCCCACTTGCAATGGACTGATGGGCTGCAGTGGGAAACACAAACTAAGCTAGCCTGATGCTAGATTGGACTATGCCTTAACATCGAACAAAAACTCCAGATACTGGATTTGATTTTAGCCCTGCTGGAGGCAAAATGGCACTTCTTCCTTAGTGGGACAGTGGGAGAGGGGACTTTGGCAACTCAGAGATTTAATTCCACAGAAATAAAGCTTTCTACAATATCTCATCTTCACATGTGAGTCTCAGAAAATTCTTTTTCTCAGGATATCTCAAGAAGCCCACTACCATTAGCAACAGATGTAGACATGGAAGTCTCCCCACCTATAACAGAATATGTGAATGGATTACTTCAATAAAAAATAAAAATTGAGTTAAAAAAGAAAAACAAGAAGGTTGTTTATATGGTAGAAAAGTCTGGCAGCTCTTCTAATGTTTCTCAGGAGTGAGAGTGGAGGAATAGGCTATCATTATTTTTACTTTTATGATTAACCAGCAATCATCTCTCAAAGGTTTCTGTTATCACCGCAAACATACCTATTCTTCCTTCTCAAACTCAAACACTATGGGATAAACAACAGGGCTAAAAGAAAGAAAAGATTTGTTAACCATGCCTTTTAACAGTAAAACACTTTATTTTTACTTTCAAATTAATTACAGAGAGGTTAATAGAACTCATAGTATTGCATTACCCCATATTATTGATTGGAAATTTGGAGGTAGAGGGATGTGTGGCTGGAGAATATCCCAACTTCAGGTCCAAGAAAGGAGCTATAACTCCAGTAAAAACTTAAATAAGGAGTATAAAAAGCAAAGATAGTCTCATTATTAGAGAAAGAACAGAGTAAATGCAAGATGCATCTAATGAAAATTGCTTGGAAAATGACTTTAACACACATTGGTTATCCCAATTCATTTGGTATGTAATCACATACACTGTCTTGTTTTGCTATTGTTTCTGGTGTGTATATGCGTATGTGTATTTTCACAAAGCACTATAAATTACTAAAAAGCAGAAAGAGTTCTTACTTTTTTTAAAAAAAAAAAAAGATTCCACTCAATGTTTACTATTCTAATAAGGCACTTTACATATAATTGTTGAATAAATATTATGAGGATGTTTTACATTGAGAAAGAACTATTAAGGCTTTACCTTGTTCTCTAAGTGGTTTATCCAAGCTTTCTGCCAAAGCTAATTCAAAATTCTGACAATATACCTTGGATATTATAAGCTACCAAAGTTGTAAGTTTGAATAGCACTGAATGAGCATATCCCTACAGTATTCTTTAGGGTCCAGCAACATGCATTTGTAATAGCATGGATATTCAATAAAACACTAAAAAAGAACCAGAGATACTTTTAATAAGATTCTAATTTTAAATGCTTTCTCTGCATACTTATGATCTGTTGGGGGGAGGGGGGGGGCGGTCTGCTAAAACCATAAGAGTGGCTCTCAATTGGCAGCGATTTGGTTTCCAGGGGAACATCTGTCAATGTCTAGATACATTTTTAAAAATTTATTTTTATTGTTGAGAGTATTACAATGTCCCCCATTTTTTCCCATTTGGCCCCCCTCCACCTGGCTCCAGCCCCACCCCAGGCTTTCACCACACCATTGTCTGTGGACACATTTTTTATTAGTAATAACTTGGATGGTGTTACGGTCATTTAGTGGGTAGAGGCCAGAGATGCTGTATAACATACTACAATGCACAGGAGAGCTTCCCATAACAATTATCTGGCCTAAAATGTCAATAATGCTAAGAATGAGAAACTTTGCATTAACGTAATATAGAAGCCAAATAGAAAATGTAAAAACATTTTTTAGAAGTATCCACAATATATTTACCATGAATTTGATACAGAAAATTAAAAGGACTATGTTTACCACAGGAAATACACATGCACATACATTCAAACACGCTACCTAGAAATAAAGCTAAAATTTTTAAAAAAATCTTTTCCACCACTGAAAACTGTGTGTCCACTAGTACATAACTGTTTGTGAAGGCACATCTTTCAAGTTCAGATTCCTTCCAGATAAGCTTAGGGCCATGCTCATTCAATCTTTTAAGGTGATTTCTTTGGCTATCTATGTATATGTATGTTTGTTTATTTATGTGAATGACTTTAATCAAGGTATTAATTCTCTAAGTTAGCAAATGTCCTAACTCTCCCTATTATTTTGTACCAAAATATTTATAATACCTACCTGGAAACTGAAGATATTTGAGTTTGTAGCTCTATACTTTTTACTATATATCAACTTCAGTATAGAATTTCTGAGGACATCCTATATAATAAAGAGGTAACATGCAAATTAATCCTCATGACCTCACAAATGTCTGCCTACAAACAGGATGGCAGGGGGATTAGTGAGGGACGACCAAACGACTGAACAGCAGGCTGCATTGGGCAACCAGGCTGGCAGAGGGGTTAGTGAGGGACGACCAAATGACTGAACAAGCAGGTTGTATGGGGTGACCAGGCTGGCGGGAGGGCTGTGAGGGGCAACCAGGCCAGTAGGAGGGGCAGTTGGGGGCAACCAGGCCATCAGGGGGAAGGCAGTTAGGGGTGACCATGTCAGCAGAGGGGGGCAGTTGGAGGTGACCAGGCCAGCTGAGGGGGAAGTTAGGGGCGACCAGGCTGCCAGGGGGGTTAGTGAGGGATGACCAAATGACTAAGCAGCAGGCTGCGTGGGGCAACCAGGCCGGGGCGGGGGGGGAGGGGGAGAGCGGGTAGTGAGGGATGACCAGGCCATCGGGGGGGAAGTTTGGGGCGACCAGGCCATCGGGGGGGCAGTTGGGGGCAACCAGGTTGGCATGGGGGGCAGTAAGAGGTGAGCAGGCTGGCTAGGGGGGCAGTTAGGGGCAAACCGGCTGGCAGGGGGGCAGTTGGGGGCAATTAGGCTGGCAGGGGGTGGCAGTTAGGGGCGACCAGGACTGGAGAGGGGGGCAGTTGGGGGTGACCAGGCTGGCGGGGGGGGGGGGCAGAAAGGGGTGACCAGGCCAGAGGGAGGGGGCAGTTAGGGACAACCAGGCTGGCAGGGGTGGCAGTTAGGGGCAATCAGGCTGGTGCGGGAGGGGCAGTTAGGGGCAACCAGGCAGGCAGGCAGGCAGGTGAGCGATTAGGAGCCAGCAGTCCAGGATTGTGAGAGGGATGTCCAACTGCCGGTTTAGGCCCGATCTCTGGGATTGGGCCTAAACCGGCAGTCAGACATCCCCCAAGGGGTCCCAGATTGGAGAGGGTGCAAGCTGGGCTGAGGGGATCCTGCCCCCCATGCACGAATTTCCTGCACCAGGCCTCTAGTGAAACTATAACCTTTTTAGAGTTTCCACAGAACCTAATATAATTCCTAAAAAATAAGTGCTTAATAAATATCTGGTTTATTGATTTTTGAATAACCTTCAGAATATCTTAAAGAAAATTTTGTGTTAGAACACAATTGTGTACATAATGTCCAAAATAACCACATAGTTTACACATTTAAAGTATTAAAACATTTGCTTATAAATTCTATCTTGACTGGGCTTATTCCCATGTTTACTAGGTTTACTAAACCCTAATCATTTGGTTATAGTTTATACTCTTAATCCAATAATATGGAAAAGGAATAGTGTAGTTAGAATTCACTGTGGTAAGCATTTATAAATAAATATGCTCTTGATTCAAATTAGCCTATTTTCAAAGAATATCAACACAGTACAGCAAATGAACTTGCTACACAATGGGACTGATAAAGCATTATAAGAAACCCCATAGTGAGAATACATAAGAAATATTTTTCCATTGCTTATTTCCTCCTGGAAGTCTTCAAAGTCCCTTTTCACTTTAAGACAAATAGTGTTACAACAGTGTACATCCATATGCAGACAAATGAACTTTGATCTAACCCTCACACCTTACATATAATTAACTTATACTGATGTTAGGTCTAAATGTAAAATTATAAAATTTTGTAAGAAAATACAAGAAAAAAAATCTTTGTGACCTAGAGATAGGAAAAAAGTTCATAAAGTTTTGCTCTGTGAGAGAAAATGTTAAGAAAATGAAAAAAATAACAAATCGGGAAAAAATGTTGGCAAACCACATCACCAAGAAAGGGCTTGTATATATCCTTACAAAGAATATATAAAACTATATAAACTGAACACTAAGAGAGCAAACAACTGAATTAAAAATGGGCAAAAGAGCCCTGGACAGTGTTGCTCAGTTGGTTGCGTGTCATCCTGTGCACCAAAAGGTTGTTGGTTCGATTCCTTGGTCAAGGCACATGCCTAGGGTTGCAGGTTCGAATGCCAGTAGGGGGCATGTAGAAGGCATCTGATAGATGTTTTGCTCTCACATTGATATTTCTCTCACTCTCTCTCTCTTCCTTTCTCTCTAAAAATAAATAAAAATAGTTTTATAAATGAGCAATATATTTTCTTTTTAAAATTGATTCTCATAGAGAAAGGGACAATGAGAGGAAGGAGGAATGGAGGAGGAGGGGAAGGGGGAGGGGGAGGAGGAGGGGGAGGGGGAGGGGGAGAAGGAGGAGGGGGGATGTGCCCGCAACCAAGGTACATGCCCTTGACCACAATCGAACCTGGGACCTTTCAATCCGCAGGCCAATGCTCTATCCAGAGCCAAACCGGTTAGGGCAATTTGGCAATTTCTTAAAGTTAAACATTTTCTCACAGAAAAACTTGTACATGAATGTTTGTAGCAGTTTTATTCATAATCCTTTTTTTTTTTTTTGTAAAGAAATCTTTTTGCATAATCATAATCTTTTAAAACTAGGGAATATTTCACATAAAAACATGGCTTTCAGATCTTCATTAAAAAACAAAAACAAACCCAAAACCATAAATCTAAAATATCTGGCAACATTTTTTCCCTCCTAAAACAGAACAAGACGGGCTGATAATAAATAGTAATTTCCCTATGTGTAGGACATGCCACAGCTCTGCCACCCTCCTTATACAGTGAATGCATATGCATTGATATCTGGCCCATTTCATTTTTGGATATTTACTTGCCTGGTCTCTGTGGTAGAACTAACAAAAATTTGTGTTCACACAAAAAACAACCAACCAAACCCTAATAGCCTCAGCAATTTTGAAATAGAAGAAAAAAGCTGGAGGTATCATGTTACCTGATATCAAACTATATTATAAGGCCAGAGTAATGAAAAAAGCATGGTACTGGTATTAGAAACAACATACTGGTATTAGAAACAACACATAGATAAATGAAACAGAACAGAGCACCCCAAAATAAACCCACATCTACATGGCCAATTAATATTTGACAAGGAAGGCAAGAACATACAATGGGATAAAGATGATCTATTCAGTAATAACTGGACCTGGGAAAATTGGACAGATACTTGCAAAAAAAAATGAAACTAGACCATCTTCTTACACCATATACAAGAATAAACTCTAATAATGATTTCAAAATAAATAAATAAATAAATAAATCTAAAGTAAAAACAATAGTTCTGGAAAATATTAAATGCATAATATTTTATTTTAAATAACTTTTTAATAAGTCACAGGAAACGTGTTTTTCTGGGGGGAAAAATAATAATCAGGCTTTCAAAAAGCTATGACTTTAGTGTGCAAAAGAGAACTCACATTCAGATGACATAAATCACCACATCCAAATAAAAGATGTTTTGTTTAAAAAAAAAAAAAAAAAAAAAAAAAGAATAGCCTGGACAGTGTAGTTCAGTGGTTGAGCATCAACCTATGAACCAGGAGGTCACAGTTTGATTCCCAGTCAGGGCACATGCCTGGGTTGCAGGCTCAGTCCCCAGTGTGGGGTGTGCATGGGGTGGCCAATCAATGGTTCTCTCTCATCATTGATGTTTCTATCTCTCCCTCTCCCTTTCTCTCTGAACTCAAGAAAAGTATATTTAAAAAAGAAAAAACTCAAAATGGATTAAGGTTTTAAATGCAAGACTCGAAATCATAAGAATCCTAAAAGAAAACATAGGTAATAAAATCCCTAACATTTCTTATAGCAATATTTTTTCTGATATATCTCCTCAGACAAGGGAAATTAAAAAAAAAGTGAGAACATATTCCCTAATGATACATCTGATAAGGGGGTTAATATGCAAAATTAATTAAAAACTCATACTACTCAACATAAAAAAAAAACCAATCCAATTAAAAAATGGGCAAAGGACCTGCATAGACACTTCTCCAAAGAGGACATACAGAAGGCCAACAGACATATGAAATGATACTAAACATCACTAATTGTCAGAGAAATGCAAAGAAAAACCACAATGAGATGTCACCTCACATCTGTCAGAATGACTATCATCAATAAACCCAGAAATGACAAATTTTGGCAAGAATGTGGAGAAAAGGGAACCCTCATGCACTATTGGTGGGAATACAGATTGGTACAACCACTATGGAAAACAGTATCAAGTTTCCTCAAAAAATTAAAAGTGGACCTGCCTTATAACCCAGTGACTTCACTTCTGGATATATATATGAGGATACCCAAAACACTAATTCAGAAGAATATATGCAACCCTATGTTCATTGCAGCATCTATATTAATAAAAGGGTAATATGCTAAATAGACCAGGAGACCCTTGGGAGACCTTCCGGATGTCCTCCCAGACAAAGCCATGGTGGCAGGGCCGAGGCAGAGGCAGTTAGGGGTGATCAGGCCAGGAAGGGAGGGCAGTTGGGAATGAGCAGGCTGGCAGGCAGAGTGGTTAGGGGTGATCAGGCTGGCAGGCAAGTGAGGGGTTAGGAACCAGTGGTCCCGGATTGTGAGGGGGATGTCCAACTCCCTGTGGGATCGGGCCTAAACTGGCAGTTGATCATTCCCTGAGGGGTCACAGATTGGAGAGGGTGCAGGCTGGGCTGAGGGACCCCCCTCACCCCCTGCACAAATTTCGTGCACTGGGCCACTAGTTATTTATAATAGTCATGATATTGAAAGCAACCCAAGTGTCTATCAATAATAGACAAGTGAATAAAAAAGCTGTGGTACATATACACAATGCAATATTACTTAGCCTTAAAAAAGGATGAAATCTTACCATTTGCAACAGCATGGATGGACCTAGAGGGTATTATGCTCAGTGAAATAAGTCACAGAAAGACAAATACCATATGATTTCACTTACATGTGAACTTAAAAAACAAAATAAATGAACAAACAAAACTGAAACAGACTGATAGACACAGAGAGTCATCTGGTGGTTGCCAGAGGGGAGTTGGATTAGGGAACGGGTTTGTAAGAGGTTAAGGGATTAAGAAGTACAAATTGGTAGTTACAAAATAGTCTCAGGTATGCAAGTAAAAAAACACAAGAAATATAGTTAATAGTATTATGCTAATTATGTATGGTGTCAGGGTACTAGAAACATTGAGGGGAACAGTATGTAAAGTATATGATTGTCTAACCACTCAGCTGTACATCTGAAGCCAATACAAAATAAAATTGAAAGAAAAAAATTGTGTTCCTCTTACCATCATGAATTTATTGCTGGGTAGTGGCTACTTAGCCAGGGACTACATTTTCCAGTTCCTTGAATCTAGATGTGGCCACAGAACTAGTTCTCACTAATTGACTGTCAGCAGAATGATCTTTCTGACTTTCTGGCTAGGATTTTAAGAAGTGGATTTTTCCTTCCTTTTGCCATCTAGTAGCAAAAATCTCCAAGGTCTCAGGGGATGATGAAGCCACAAATGAAGAAGCAATTAACCTGCCCCAGGCATACAGAAATATTATTCATCTTGGACTATTATGTGAAAAAGAAATGTCTTGTGTGAAATAATTGAAATTTGGGGTTTATTTGACAGAATTATGTTAGTCTAATTCTGTGTTGTCCAAATAGGGTACCCATTAGCTACATGTGGTTATTTAAACTTATTCAAATAAAAATTTTGGTTCCTTAGGAGGGATTAATAAAAATACTATTAACATTTGAAAGACAGTTATAGATTAAGAAATACTTTCAATGTGGATCTCCTACACCAGTGGTCGGCAAACTCATTAGTCAACAGAGCCAAATATCAACAGTACAATGATTGAAATTTCTTTTGAGAGCCAAATTTTTTAAACTTAAACTATATAGGTAGGTACATTGTTATTAATTTAATTAGGGTACTCCTAAGGCTTAGGAAGAGCCACACTCCAGGGGCCAGAGAGCCACATGTGGCTCGCGAGCCGCAGTTTGCCGACCACAGTCCTACACCAACAGTTTGAAGTTGGCAAACATAAATTTCACACTTCCATCTACAGCAGCATTTTCCATCCATATAGCTTTCTTATTGTGGAGGTAAAATTTGTTGTAAAACATACATACATATTTGGTATAAAACATTTATTGACATAAAAATATCAAGAAAAATATTTATTACTGAGACTAACATACAACATTCAAAATATAAGCAAAGGTAAGAAAGATAGTATCTTTGTTACTATTCTTATTTACTCCCATTTCAACAAATATTAATGATTTTCATAATTTCTTACAATACAAAAAACACTTCAGAGTGGAAATAAATATTTAAAACTCCTTTTAGATCAATTTTGGCTTCTTTAAGGATAAGATACATATGTATAGATACACTTTGAATAATTATTAAGGTAGTGTTTATTAACATACATTTCATCTTTAAAATTGAGTTCTCAGCTATTATAGTGTGTATACATTTTGAGGGGGTATCCTTTATTTGTGGTTTTGAGGGGAAAAAAAATTGTTTAGCTGAGATATTTTTCCACGGGTAAATTAATGGGTGTTGACTTCCCAGAGAAAGACCAAACTACTTGATCTCTAGATAATCAAAAGTGCAAATTTATAGATTTTAAAATTCTCAAATAACTTCATTCTCTTGCCTTTCGTGGACAAAATCACCTTGGAGTTCTAATGATTCTCTGCATGTTTGCTTAAAATCAAAATCTGACTCAAAGAAATTGCAGCCTATTTCTTCTTGTTCTCATTATGATGATTAATTAAACTGCTGGTCACAATCAATTCACATAAACATTGTTCAGGCATTTATCATTAGAGTACTTGAATACTTAGAATCATCAGGATGCAACAATGGAGTGAAATAAATCTTTTCTCATACCAAGAGTCTTACATAAGGCAAATGACAAAGACTGTAAATACCTAGAAAGGGGAATTCTAGGATTTCTATAAAAAGGTTTGTATTTCACATTAACTGATACAGTAACTAACACAGGAAAGTTACTTTGCCTTCTAAATTAGAGATTTTTTGAAATTGTGAGTACTTACACTTTTCTAAACTATCTATGAAATTACCTTTTTCATTCTAGAGTCCAGTAGAAAACTTAATGCTGACCAAAAGGACAGTCACTTTAAATGTAGTAGAAGAACCTGAGGATATTCTCCTTTATTTCTACTTTTACTAATACTGGAATATGTTACCTGGAAAAAAGTTTTCCTTTTCATGTACATTCAATAATTCTATTCTTCTAAAGATGGCATATTTTAATTATCTTCCGTACTTCTTGCAGGATACAAAATTAACAAAAAAAAACAAAAACAGGAACATTTCTCTATGCTTAAAACAAACTATGTGAAAAAGATATGCAGAAAACAATCCCATTTAGAATAGTATCTAAAATAATAAAATATTTAAAAATAAACTTATTTAGAATAAACTTAAACAAGGAGGCAACTGACTCATACACTGAAAACTTCAAATCATTGCTGAAAGAAATTTTAAAAGACATAAATAAATGGAAAGAGCATGTGTGCACATAATTGAAGACTTAATAGTTAAAATGTCCATATTATCTAAAGCAATCAACAGATTCAATGCAATTCCTATCAAAATCCCAAAGGCATTTTTTATAGAAAAAGAAGAAACAATCCTAAAATTCATATGGAAACACAAAATACCTCAAATAACAAAAGCAATCTCAGAAAATAAGAACAAAGCTCTAGGTATCACACTTCCTGATTTTAAAATATATTACAAAGTTACAGTAACTAAAACAGTATGGTACTGGCATAAAAACATACATATGTCAATAGAACAGAATAGAGACTCCAGGAATAAATCAATGTATATACATGTATATACAGTTAAATGATCTTCAACAAAGGCGCCAAGAATACAAAATGGGTACAGAATAGACTCTTCAAAAAAATGATATTAGAAAAACTGGACATCTACATGCAAAAAAAATACAATTAGATCCCTGTCTTATACCATATATATATAAAAAAACCTCTAAATGGTTCAAGAATTCAATGTCAGACCTAAAACTGTAACACAAAACTTCTAAGAGAAAAAATAGGGATTGACATTTGTCTTGGCAATGATTTCTTGGATTTGACATCAAAAGCAAAGGCAACAAAGCCAAAATAGACAAGTGGTACTACATCAAACTAAAAAGATTCTGCACAGCAAAGAAAAAAAAATGAACAGAGTAAAACGACATCCTACAGAATAAGTGAAAATATTTGCAAACCATCTATCAGATAAGAGGTTAATATTCAAATATTTAAGAATTTCTTCTAACGCAACAGTAAACAACTACTACTACTACTAATAATAATACAATTAAAAAATAAGCAAAGTTCATGAAGAGACCATCCCCTTCATTGATCAGGCCAGCAGGGGAGCTGTTAGGGGCATCAGGATAAATACTGCTAAGAACCAATTAAAAAAATTAAACTTTTAAAAAATGTATCTTTATTATTGAAAGTATTACAAATGTCCTCCTTTCTCTATCCCTGCAAAGACCCCCCTCCTCCCTGCTCCCGTCCCCTTCCCAGGCTAATTCTATTGAAAAATCACAAAAATCATGAAATCAATATGATTATAGTTTTCTTCCATCATGTTACGAAATCATCATTTTTTTCATTTAAGTTACTTTTTGGAATAAATACATTCACATGATAAAAAAATTCCAAAGTTAAGAAAGTATAAGTGAAAAGTATTCCTCCCTACCATGAAATAAATCTTTGTGCACATAAAAGCAATGATATATGTAATGTAAAAATAGATATCCCTTTTTACACAAGTATACACACTTCTGCATACTTAATTAGTCATTTAGATAAGCTTTACATATTTTTTCAAAAAAGATGATTTTATATAATAAATACCAGCAGTTCTTGAAGATTCTATCAATAAACATAACATTAAGTTTTATGTTTTAATATCCTCATTGCTTTTCCCGGATACCCCACCCCCATCTCACACACACCCACTCTCAACTAACATGTCTTGCTCTACTCACTTTCCATCTCCTTTCCTTGTATTACCTCAGATTGCATTCATTTAAAAAATTATAATAGAAAATTTAATGAGCTGAATTCAAGTATTAATAGAACAAGCAAGAAAATAACTGATTTAGGTAATGCAAAGACCACTATGGGTTATTTCTTCATTGATTACCATGAATTTCTATTCCTGCTTTATAAAATTAATTTAGAAATACGACTGTTGTTTTCATTTATGTGATTCAGATTTAAATGAACACAATCTAGATTTATGCAATTTCATGCTCATTATCAAGGATGACTACTACTCTCAGTACATGTGAAATAAAAGTATTCATTTATTTGCATATCTTAGTAATAATTATACATACCCTAATTTTTAAAAATCCTCACCCAAGGATATGTTTTTTCTATTGATTTTTAAGAGACAGGGGAAGGCGGGGGGAGACAGAGAGAAACATCGATGTGAGAGAAAAACACTGATTGGGAGGCACCCGACCATGGATGGAGCCTGCAACCTAGGTACATGCGCTGACCGGAAACCTAGGTATGTGCTCTGATCAGGATGACACTCCAATCAACTGAGCCAGCCCACCTAACTGTACCTTAATTTTGTAACCATGCCTTAGTCAATGAAGAACTGAGCATACGATAAAAGTTAATATAAGAATCCAAGAAATAGTAAAAAACAAATGATTAAAGTCTAGGCTCTGTCACTTATAAATCCTTACAGGAAATAATTTATTTAAACTCCACAATGGTTATTTATAAAACAGAATAATACCACCATCTACCTCACAGGATTACTGTGACAATAATAGAAAAGTGTTAAGGTATTCTGTAAACTTTAAATAAGCCCTAACTAAGAGCGGTAAATTAATGCCACATAAACATGCAATTCATATTCATGTTACATGCATGATAAATTTATAAGTTCTCCATAAGTACTTAGTTAAATATTCAGATTTATTAATATATTTAACAAATACTGTTTTGAAAAAAACCATCATGAGCCAGATAATGTATGGGATTGAGGAAACAAAAATATAGACAATCACAGCACTTAACATAATCTATATAAATAAAAGCCTAAACGACCATTACAGCGGAATGACCAGAATGACTGGTCGCTATGATGCACACTGACCACCAGGGGGCAGACACTCAATGTAGGAGTTGCCCCTGGTGGTCAGTGCACTCACACAGGAGGAGCACCGCTCAGCCAGAAGCCAGGCTCACAGCTGGCGAGAGCAGTGGTAGTGGCCTCTGTGGCAGCACTAAGAAGGAGTAAGGAGCGAGGGATCCTAGACATTCCCCATGGGCTCTCGGACTGCGAGAGGGTGCAGGCCGGGCTGAGGGACTCCCTCCGGCCCTCCCATCACCCCCAGTGCATAAATTTCATGCACCAGGCCTCTATAATAAAGGGAAGGAGACATTTAGCAGATAATTGCACAAACATTAATTAATTATAATTGTGGTGAGTTGGTGGGGAGAAACACCTAAAGGTCAGGACCCGAGGTAAGCTCCAGTATGTAAAACCCCACCCCTACTTCTCTTATTCATTCACCAGCCAAAATATTTTTTTGGTAGCATTCTAGAAGGCCTTCTTTTCTTTTGGCCCAGTTTAAAGACTAACAACACACTGTATTTCTGGAACTCCTAGCCAATAGATACATTATCTTTTCTATGCATTCTATATGTTGTTGGCTAACTTTTACTCTGTGTGAATACTTCCATCTTTCTTTGGGAATGATGCTGGCCTATAATTAATCTTTGTACTTCACTTGCTGGTTTTGGTTTCAGTATCAAGGTTTTACTTGTACAATTGAATGAATTTGGAACTATTTTATTTCCTTCCTTCCAATTATCCTTTCTTTTAATTCTTGTAGATTTTGTATATGATTAGAACGATTTAGTCTGTGAAGATAGGCTGTCTAAACTCTATGCTAAGAGAAATGAATGTGCATTGTTAAGTAAAAAGACTCATCAAAGAACTAAATCAACATACATAATTGTTTTTTAAAAGGGCAGAGAGAGATGGGATGGCATAAATCAATTCCTCACCTTTTATAACAAGAAGTCCATAAATATCCTCTAAATTTAACAGACTTAGAAACAAAGGAATAGGACTAACATCTTTAGTTATGAAAGTAATCATAAGAACAACTAAAATCAGAAACAGTTAAAAATGACTGTCTTTAGGGAACTGATACAGGACTGGATGTGGGAGGAGAAGATCTTCCTTTTAACTTTATGCTCCTCATTTCTATATTAATTATTTTACTACTTTGATAAGAAGAAAGAAAAAAATAGATTTCATAGTGGAAGAAATTTTATAAATCTGTCACTAGGTGGCAGTCTCAGCAGAAATGTAGATTTACAGGTTAAAACCAGGGTATCAAGAACAGCACTTCTTAAACTTTAACATGTGAATTTTGAAGGGGTAGATCTGATGTGGAACTTGAAGTACTGCATAACTTATTAGGTCCTAGGTGATGCTAAGGCTGCTGGACCAAGGACCACATCGTATATAGCAAACAGAAATGAATTCTACTTTCTGTAGGCTCATTCAGGATTACTATAAGAAATTTTACAATTTCAGGTTCAACATTAAATTAAGAAAAACCACTTACTTCCCTTTAAAAGTAAATTTCCACTGAAAATATGAGTTAAGAATATTAAAGTCAGTTTTTAAAAAATTAAGTTGTGTCTGTATCCAAGTAAACAGTAACTATTGTATAGGAATTCATCTATATTTGTGACAATTCAGTAAGTCCCATTGAACAGACACAGTAGTGGCACATGATATTAAATTCAGGCAAACATTTTTTTAAAACCCCATTGAACTGTTCTAATCATAAATTAAAAACAAGCAATTATTTATGAATGTTACTGCAATCAGCAGAATTACTCAAGTGTTAAGTAATCCTCTGAAGACTTTCATTTAGCAATACCACAAGTGTTTGGTAAAAATCTCAATTTAAGCTCAAATTGGTTTGCAATAATTTTATAGCTATGTCCATAGAAACATGGTAAAAAACAGACACAATTAAGGTTCAGTAGCACTTGAAAGTTTCTAAGCAGCCTCCTAAAATCAACAGTTCTCCCATTAATTTCATTAATATATAAATCTCTCACAATGACACAAAAATTATCAGTTCAGACTTGAGCTATATTCTAATTATAAATAAGATGTGTCATCTTCATTATTCAGACGGATTAAAAAAAAAAAAAGAACTGTGTGGGAAATTGAGAGCTTCTAATTCCCCAGTCAGTGCTTTTAAACTCTAGGTTAGCACAGCCCAAAGGAAATTTATGCCAGATGCATTGTAATTTAAGTTTTTCTAAGTAGCCCAATTTGAAAAGTTAAAAAAACAAGTAAACCAAAATAATATAGAGATACAATGGCATCTCCATCAAAAAGCAATGGCATTTTTCACAGAACTAGAAGAATGCTAAAATTTGTATAGAACCACAAAAACCCCTGAGAATAACTAAACAATCTTGAAAAAAAAAAAACTAAGATGGAGTCATCATGCTTAATGATTTCAAAATATACTACAAAGCTACAGTAATCAAAATAGTATAATCCTGGCACAAAAACAGATATATAGATCAATGGAATATAATAGAGAGCCCAGAAATAAACCCACACATATATGGTCAACTATTTATGACAAAGCAAGGAAAAATATACAATGGGGATTAAATGACAGCTTTTTCAATAAATAGTATTGGGAAAACTGGCAGCTATATGCAAAAGAATGAAAATGGGTCACTATCTTACTCCATATAAAAAATAAATTTAAAATGGATTAAAGCCTTGAATATAAGACCTGAAACAGTAAAACTCCTAGAGGAAAACATAGGGAAGGAGCTCTTTGACATCAGTTTTAGCAATATTTTCTTTTTTAAAAAATATATTTTATTGATTTTTCACAGAAGAAGGGAGAGGGGTAGAAAGTTAAAAACATCACTGAGAGAGAAACATCGATCAGCTGCCTCCTGCACACTCCTTACTGGGGATGTGCCCGCAACCAAGGTACATGCCCTTGCCCAGAATCGAACCTGGGACCCTGAGTCCACAGGCTTGACGCTCTATCCACTGAGCCAAACCGGTTAGGGCTAGCAATATTTTCTTGAATCAGTCTCCTCAGACAAGGGCACTAAAAGCAAAAATAAACAAAATAAATAACATCAAAGTAAAAAGCCATTTCACAGCATAGAAAACCATCAACAAGGTAAAGGGGCAACCTTACTGAATGGGAGAAGATATTTGCAAGTGATATATCCCATAAGGGATTAATATATAAAATATTACATTTCAACATCAGAAAGACAAATAATCCAATTAAAAATGGGCAGATGACCTGAATAGACATTTCTCCAAAGACTTACAGAAGACCAATAGATACATAAAAAGACACTCAATATCACTAAACATTAAGAAAATACAAATCAACCACAATGAAAATCACCTCACATCTGGCAGAATGGCTGTTATCAAAAAAGACAACAAATTTCAAGTGCTGGCAATGATGTAGAGAAAAAGGAACCCATATGCACTGTTGGTGGGATTATAAACTAGTGCAACCATTATGAAAACAGCATGGAGATTTTTCAAAAATTGAAAATAGATCTACTATATGGCCCAGTAATTCCACTTCTGAGTATTTATCCAAAGAAAGCGAAAATGATAATATGAAAAGATATATGCAACCCTATGTTCGATGCAGCATTTTTACAATAGTCAAGATATGGGAAAAACCTAGGTGTCCACTGATAGATGAATTAAGAAAATGTGGTGTATACACAATAAAATATTACTCAGACATAAAAAAGAATGAAATCTTGCCATTTGCAACAAATCACTCAGGTAAACCTAGAGGGTATTTGCTTAGTGAAATAAAGTATGTCACTTATATGTAAAAATCCTATCTAATAAAAGAGAAACATGGTAATTAGCTGTACCTCCGCTACCTTTCCCATTGGCTAATCAGGGCGATATGCAAATTAACTGCCAGCCAAGATGGCAGCCGGCAGCCAGGCAGCTTGAAGCAAACATGAGGCTTGCTTGCTTCAGTGATGGAGGACTCCAATGTTCCCCGCCTGCTGCTGCCGGCCTCTGAGCTTGCAGTTTGAAACATTGTTACAAATATAGACTCTAAATAAACTCCAGAAACCTGCTTTCAGCCAGCCAGGATCTCAGAGCTGGAGTTGAAACAGTGTTTCGATTATAGAACCCAAACAAACCAGATACCGGCTTTCAGCAGCCGAGGCCTCAGAGCTGGAGCCAAGCCTCAGAGCTAAAGCTGGCCCAGAATAAAAAAAGAAAAAAGAAAAAAAGTAGCGGTTGGGAGCTTCAGTCACCCGCCAGCCTGAAAACAGCCCTCAGCCCCTCACCCAGGCTGGCCAGGCACCTCAGTGGGGACCCCACCCTGATCCAGGACACCCTTCAGGGCAAACCAGCCGGACCCCACCCGTGCACCAGGCCTCTATCCTATATAGTAAAAGGGTAATATACCTCCCAGCACTGGGATCAGTGGAGCTGCGAGGCGTCCCCGCACCAGGATCAGCATGACAGGGGGCAGCGCCCAAACCCCCTGATCGCCCTGCGGCTCTGTGTGAGACAGGGGGCGGGGCCAAAACCTCCCTATCCGCCCTGCTCTGTTCGTGACAGGGGAAGGCACCCCAACCCCCTGATCAGCCCTGCTCTGTGCCTGATAGGGGGGAGCTCCCCAACCCCCTGATTGCCGTGTGGCTCTGTGTGTGACAGGGTGCGGCGCCCCAACCCCCACCCCCCACGGGCCCTGCTCTGTGTGTGACAGGGTAGAGCCATAACCTCCCCATAGACCCTGCCCTGAGTGTGACAGTGGTGGCGCCCCAACCCCCTGATCGGCCCTGCTCTGTGGGTGATAGAGGGCGGCGCCCCAACCGCCACCCCCCACGGGCCTGCTCTGTGTGTGACAGGGGGCGGTGCCCCAACTCCCCTATCAGCCCTACTCTGTGAGTGACGGGGGAGCTCCTCAACCCCCTGATGGGCCCTGCTCTGTGCGTGACAGGGTGGAGCGCCCCAACCCCCTGATGGGTCCTGCTCTGTGTGTGACAGGGGGCAGCGCCCCAACCCCGATTGGCCCTGCTCTGTGCGTGACAGGGGGTGGCGCCGCAACCTCCCCATCGACCCTGCCTTGAGTGTGACGGGGAGCAGCGCTCCAACGCCCCAATTGGCCCTACCCTGAGCGTGACTGAGGGTGGCATCACAACCTCCCGATCCGCCCTGCTCTGTGCATGACAGGGGCTGTGCCCCAACTCCCCAATCAGCCCTGCTCTGAGCCCGACCAGTGGCTGCACCTAGGGATTGGGCCTATCCTCTGCCACCCGGGAGCAGGCCTAAGCCAGCAGGTCGTTATCTCCTGAGGTGTCCCAGACTGCGAGAGGGCACATGCCGGGCTGAAGGACCCTCCCCCCTACCCCAAGTGCACAAATTTTTGTGCACCGGGCCTCTAGTAAATAAATAAATGAAAGAGAACAAGCTCATAGATACTGGAAACAAAGAGGTGGTTAGCAGAGTGAGGAGGAAGAAGAGGAAAGGTGATAAAGGTGAAGGGAATTGAGAGGTACAAAGTTCCTTTGCTGTCTCAGTTGTTTGGAGCACCAAAGGATGGCAGGTTCAATTCCAGGTCAGGACACAGACCCCAGTTGCAGGTTTGATCCCTGGTCCGGCACATATGGGAGGCAATAGATCAATGTTTCTCTTTCACATCGATGTTTCTCTCTCTCCCTTCCTCGCACTAACAAAAAAAAAAATCAGTAAGACACAAAAAAAGATGTACAAAGTTCCTGTTATAACATAAATAAGTAATGCTGGGTGTAATTCTAATATATATAAAAAGCCAGGTGCCGTCACGACCCACAGACAACCAAACAGTAGGCTAGGGAGATGAGGGAGTGAGAGCTGTGGGCCCCCAGCTGCCCACGGTGTGGCAGTGGGAGGAGGTAGCTGTGGGCCCAAATGACCAAAGGACCAGTCCAGCTCACGCAGCATGGCGGGGCCACGGAGGCTGAGGAGCCTCGGGGGTCTGGGCTGTGAGCATGGAGCTTCCTGGGATGGCGGAGGAGCATCGCGGGGCAGGGGCAGTGGACGGAGGCGTAGGAGCGGGCCGGGGTCTGAGAGTATGGAGCTTCATAGGGCGTTGAGGCAAAAGAGCGTCGCGGCAGTGGCTGAGGCCGAGGAGCCTCACGGGGTGGGGGCTGTGAGCGTGGAAGTTCACGGGGCAGGGTCCACGGAGGTGGAGGAGCGATGCTGGGCGGCGGACATGGCCCTGATTGCAGCTAGGCCTAGGGATCCCAACCACGTACAATTTAATCATGCGCTGGGCCTCTAGTGTACAGTATTAAGAGTATAGTCAATAATATTGTAATAACTTTAAATGGTGACAGATGGTAACCAGACTAATTGTGGTAATCATTTCATAATGTATATAAATATCAAATTATTATGACATATACCTGAAACTAATAGGATATTGTATGCTAATTATACTTCAATAAAAAGGAAACACATTGCATAGAAAAATACCTTCAGAAAGTCAAAAGGTAAATGATAAACTTTAAAATACTGTATCAACACACTACTAGGTTAAGGATTAATGTTGAAATAGCTGTTAATCAATAAGGAAAAATAAACTAAATGGAAAAATGGGCAAAGGTCAGGAACAAACAGGAAATATAAATGGCTTTTAAACATATGAAATGATTACTAATGTCACTCCAATTATAAGCAGAGCAAATCGACACAAAGGAAACATCTCGGATTAACAAGAAAACACCTTTTCTAAGAATGTACTAACAAGGATGTGGGTAAATAGGTTCTACAATACATTGCTACTGAGATTATAAGTTATATAGATGGAGGAAATTTGTTGATGGCTTTTAAATGAACATGAATCTTTGCCCCAGTGATTCCACTCTTTTTTTCCCTACTTAATGTCTTTATTGTTGAAAGTATTACACATGTCCCCTTTTTTCCCTATTGACCCCTCTAACCTATCCCTGTCCACCACCCCAGGCCTTCACCACACTACTACTGTCTGTGTCCATGGGTTATGCATATATGCATACACATTCTTTGGTTGATCTCTTCCCTCCCACCAATCCATCCATCCATCCATCCACCCACCCATCCACCCCCACCTTCCCTCAGAGTTCCACAGTCTGTTCCATGCTTCTATGTCTCTGGATCTATTTTGTTCCTCAGTTTATTTTGTTCATTAGATTCTACATGTGAGTGAAATCATGTGATATTTGTCTTTCTCTGACTGGCTTATTGTACTTAGCATAATAATCTCCAGGTCCCTCCATGCTGTCTCAAAGGGTAAGAGATGCTTCTTTTTTACTGCTGCATAGTATTGCACAGTGTAAATGCACTACAGGTTTTTAATTTATAATTTAACCTGTATTTGCGTATGCATGCAAAAACACATAACATGGATATTCATGAGGATTTGTTTATAACAAAGAACTGAAAACAACTCAAATGTCCATCATTAGGAAACTCATTAATTCAAATTCAGTATTTCATACAGAGAATACCATGCAACTATTGTAAAAGAAAAAGGCAGTACAAAGTGTAAAAATATAGAACACTATTTATGAACTATATAAAATTTTTTAACATACAGAAGAGTATGTACAGCATGCTAGTACTATTAATAAATGGGTAAAATTAATTTTAAAGTCTATTTTATTTAACTCAATATAATGAAAAGACTATGACTTCAGCAAATAATAAATATTAACAATTATTGAAGAGATATTTTATATAAGTCCAATGTGTATTTTACACTTACATCCCAATCTGGACTAGCCACCTTCCAACTGCTTACTAGCAACATGTGGCTAATGGCTACCATACTGAATTGTGTAGATCTAGATCAATGTTTTTCAAATATTTTTGATTGGCCATTATATCTATAAAAATGTTTAGCATGCACTCACAGTTTATGTATGTGTACTTATGTATAAATTATATTAACATACTGTTGTCATTAGGTAATATTTCAATATATAAAATATACTTAAGGTGAAGTAGTTCATTGTTCAAAAAAGTGAATATAAATCCTTATTTATAACTAGTGACCCAGTGCACAGATTTTTGAACATTGAAAGGAAATTAATTAGAAGGTGGCTGGCGGGGCAGGGCTGGGCAAGACAGGCTGGACGGAGCCAGCCTCCCAAGGTCCCTCCCCGGTCTCTGCGGAGTGAGTAGAGTCTCTCCTGCAGGTGGGGTCTCTCGGCCTGAACTGTAGGGATCAGGCCAAAACTGGCTCTCTGACATCCCCTGAGGGGTCCTGGAGTGAGAGAGGGCACGCTGCAAAGGTGCTGTCACACAGGGTGTGGAAAGCAAATGCAAGTGTGCAGTAAACCAGATTTGGGGCCGACAGTGCACCAGCAACAACATAACCCACAGCTAAAGGTGGAATCGTAAGGCCCCAAGAGGAATTGGGATCCCTCCTTTCTAGTTTCAGGGTGTGTCACCCAAGAACCGCAGCTGCCAAGTCACTGCAGCTCTGCAGCTCCTGCATTGAGTGTCTGCCCCCTGGTGGTCAGTACGTATTACACCTACTGGCCAGTTGGACGGTCGGATGGTCACTTAGCCTTTTATATATGTAGATAGTATTTATAATCATCATTGGCTTTCCTTTGATTAGATTTGATTTTGAAAGCTTTAAAATGTGATTACAAAAAAAAGTATCCTGCTAAAACTATAAGACTCAGCTCTGTCATTTTCTTGTTGATTATATTATCAGTATTGTCTATCTACAACCTGTGGTATATTTGCAGGAATCTTTTAAAATCACTTGCCCATTTTGTAAGAGTTAGTGCAATCAGAACTATATAATGGAATATATAAATCCACTTTACCAGGGTACCAATAAACTGAAAGCAAATGAACAAATGAGGGTATCATTGTGAACCCCTTTATATCATGGAACATCCTTTGCCCGTGGGATACCTTACCATACACTTGCATGCCAGAGACAATATCTATACTAAACATTGACAAAGCTTATATTCTAAAATTTCAGATAAAAATGTTTTAACATTTTCTTACCAACACAAAATATTTCCATATTAAATAGAGAAGGTAGGCTATGATGTTCTAGGATCTCCCCCAAAATTCAGTGACAAGGCTCTATTATTTTCAACATTTGGCTGCCAAGCTTGTTATGCCTATCTCAATCCTAGTAAGTCAGGGTACAAAAGAACATGGAATAATATGCATAGAAGTTTATATGGGCCAGGTCAGGAAGTAGCAAACATATAATGCAAGCTCATATTCCATTGTCTGGCAGTCAGCACATGGCCCCACCTAAGTGCAAGGAAGATTAGGAAGGAAGAAGGGACAGTGGATTTTGGTGAATAAGTTGTAGTCTCTGCCACAAAAATTTCAAAAAACTGTACTTGGAGTGCATGAAACCCATTTCAGACACCACTACTCTAGCTTAGTGGATATTTGAGCCATATGAGAGCTAGTTAAAATCCAGATTCCTGAATTTCATCATTGTAGATTGATTCAATAGGCTTTGAATGAAAATCAGAAATAAACTTTATAAACAAGCATTCTAGGTGATTCTGATGTAGATAGCCCAAGATCACAACTCTTGGAAAAACACTGCTGTAGACCTCAGGTTCTCAATATATGATTCGTAAATACCCACAAACTTACAAATGGAGGGAGGTACCCTAATCTGTCCTATAACCAGAGTTTGTTTTTATTATGAAAAGAAAAGAACATAAAAGAAAAGAAGACCCAAAGTGGATTTGAAAAAGCCTGTGAGATCAATTTGATCATTTGTTACTCTGATTGTGTTTATGCATATAATAAAGTCAAATTAATACAGTCTCTTAAAAAAAAAAAAAAAAAAAAGAAGAAGACCAATCTACTATAGAACAATGCTTCTTTTAAGAACCTTAAGAAGATCATAACAAAAATGTCAGTGCCACAAATTTTTCAATATCAAAATTACTGTTCTTCTGCTATTTATGTAAATTATACTTCTAAAAAGAAAAAAAGCCGAAACCGGTTTGGCTCAGTGGATAGAGCGTCGGCCTGCGGACTGAAGGGTCCCAGGTTTGATTCCGGTCAAGGGCATGTACCTGGGTTGCGGGCACATCCCCAGTGGGAGATGTGCAGGAGGCAGCTGATCGATGTTTCTCTCTCATCGATGTTTCTGGCTCTCTATCTCTCTCCCTTCCTCTCTGTAAAAAATCAATAAAATATATTAAAAAAATTAGGAAAAAAAAGAGAATACTATAAATACATATCTGACAATGATATCAAAGTAAGATATAATTAATTCTGCTCCAAGGCCAACAAAATCAGAAAACCAGACAAATGATAGACCAGTGGTATAAAAACTTTATTTTCAGGACAATTATTCCAGTTTGCCTGGCTTGCTGGAATCTAAGCCAAAGCTACATAGCACAATTAGGAGTAAAAGTAACATAGGGAAACAAGTCAGAAGGATCAAAATGATGAAGTCTTAGAACATGTTCAGTCCAGTCTGAAACTCATTTATTTGTAGAATTAATCATCAGATTTTCTACATGGATAAAATATAAGGCAGCCAATGACATTTAGAATTTTACTGAGACTTGTTAAGCTTTCATTTATTTTGTTCCTGCTACCAAAAAAGAAGTACATGTTGACATTATTATAAATCAATTTTATCTTTATTTTTTTAAAGCCACTGAACCCCTCCCTCCCCCCAAGTTAATGTATTTCCCTTATTTTAGGATCCATAAGACTATGGTTACTACTTTTATGCTAGTCCTTTCTACATTTTCTGATTGGGAAATCAGAGTTGTTATAAGTCTGATTTTGGTATCAGTGTAATAATACTTGCAGAGTCAAAAATCAGAACCCCAGCCTTCTGAAATAACTCATAATATATAAAAAGATGATTGGGTTTGTTTGGGTTATTTTGTTTAGGATTTATAAAAGAAAAAATTTTCTGAAGTAACTTAGTTTAACCCTCCATTTTAATACTTAAAAACACATAAATAAATGCCTTGTCAAGGTCATCCCAGCTAACACTGAACCCAGTCTTAGAAATCGTATCTTTTGGCTCTGATTCCAATGACCTATTTCAACATAATGCTTTTGTCATCTCATTAGATGATATGTAGAATAGACTTCAAATCTGAGAAATAATACTGGGCACATTTTGACCTGCATTTATAGACATAAATTTATAGACATATGGACACAGTTATAGACATAAATTATCAATAAAAGAATGAACAAAGTATTTGGGTTGTATGTTAATTATTACTAGTCTTGTAGAAGGAATTGCCAAACTTTGGCTTCAAAGAGTTGCTAGTATTCACTGAATACAAAAGCATAAAAATTCAGAAGACAACAACTAAAGGGGAAAAGAAGGGAAAAGTAGGAATGGTAATGTAAAGAAAATCCTCACAGTTGCTTAATATTCAAAATCTTTTTTGATGTTTCACACAGCAAATAAAAGAGGAATCATTAGAAAAAGAAATATTTGTTTCACTGACTATGAAAGCTGTCTATTTCAATATGTGTGTTGGTGGATTAATCAATAACATTAGTTAAGTTGAGAAATCATCCTATCTAATAAAAGAGAAACATGGTAATAGGCATACGACCGCTACCCTTCCCATTGGCTAATCAGGGCAATATGCAAATTAACTGTCAGACAAGATGGCGGCCGGCAGCCAGGCAGCTTGAAACTAACATGAGGCTTGCTTGCTTCAGTGACGGAGGACTCCAACTTTCCCCGCCTGCCGCTGCAGGCCTCTGAGCTTGCAGTTTAAGAAACATAGTTACAAAAATAGAAGCTAAACAAAACCCCAGAAACCAGCTTTCAGCTAGCCGGGATCTCAGACCTGGAGTTGATACAGAGTTTCGATTGTAGAACCTAAACAAACCAGATACCTGCTTTCAGGAGTGGAGGCCTAAGAGCTGGAGCCTCAGAGCTAAAGTTGGCTCAGAATACAAAAAAAAAAAAAAAAAAAAAAAAAGGAGCAGTTGGGAGCTTCAGTCCCAGCCTGAAAACAGCCCTCAGCCCCTCACCCAGACTGGCCAGGCACCCCAGTGGGGACCCCCACCCTGAAGGGTGTGTGACCAGCTGCAAACAGCCATCATCCCCTCATCCAGGCTGGCCAGGCACCCCAGTGGGGACCCCCACCCTGATCCGGGACACCCTTCAGGGCAAACCAGCCAGCCCCCACCCATGCACCAGGCCTCTACTCTATATAGTAAAAGGGTAATAAGCCTCCCAGCACCGGGATCAGCGGAGCCGTGAGGTCTCCCGGCACCGGGATCAGCATGACAGGGGGCAGCGCCCAAACCCCCTCATCGCCCTGTGGCTCTGTGTGTGACAGGGGGCGGGGCCACAACCTCCCTATCGGCCCTGCTCTGTTCCTGACAGGGGAAGACTCCCCAACCCCCTGATCGGCCTTGCTCTGTGCCTGACGGGGGAGCTCCCCAACCTCCTGATCATCCTGCGGCTCTGTGTGTGACAGGGTGCGGCGCTCCAACCCCACCACCCCACGGGTCCTGCTCTGTGTGTGACGGGGTAGAGCCATAACCTCCCCATCGGCCCTGCCCTGAGTGTGACAGTGCCGGCGCCCCAACCCCCTGATCGCCCTGCTCTGTGGGTGATAGATGGCGGTGCCCTAACCCCCTGATCCGCCCTGCTCTGTGAGTGACAGGGGGGAGCTCCCCAACCCCCTGATGGGCCCTGCTCTGTGCGTGACAGGGGGTGGCGCCGCAACCTCCCCATCGACCCTGCCTTGAGTGTGACAGGGCGGTGCACCAACCCCCCAATCGGCCCTACCCTGAGCGTGACTGAGGGTGGCATCGCAACCTCCGGATCCGCCCTGCTCTGTGCATGACAGGGGGCGGCGCCCCAATTCCCCAATCGGCCCTGCTCTGAGCCCGACCAGGGGCTGCACGTAGGGATTAGGCCTGCCCCCTGCCACTAGGGAGCAGGCCTAAGCCAGTAGGTCGTTATCTCCCGAGGGGTCCCAGACTGCAAGAGGGCACAGGCCAGGCTGAGGGACCCCCCTTCCCCCCCCTCCGAGTGCACAAATTTTTGTGCACCGGGCCTCTAGTAAAAACAATAAATACCTTATACATATTACTTTAAACATAAATGAATATCTACTTACCAACCTTCTGATATGAAGCTAAGGCTTTTCTCTAAGTAAGGGTCTTCTTATTAAAGTCAGCAGGAGGTATCTTTCAGTTAGGCACACCAATAATTAATTATATATAATTACTTATGTAACCATCATTAGAATATTTTTATGATTTTACCCCATAAATAATTTAGTCATACATAATTTTAAAAGTTTTTAGTAACTTAACTTTATAATCTTTGTAAAGCTCATTTTAATGCCAATGAATATTTCACTCTCTTATTTCAGCAGTTTTTAATATTTTATTCAGTAATTATAATAAAAGCTCTATTGGAATAATGTAGTTTGAGATAAATACAACTAATTCTTGGGAGCATAAATATCAATTGCTGGGGATAGAACTTTGCAGCTATGTTAGAGAGAAGGCTATTACTAAAGGTTTAGTATATTATGAACATCTGTCAGTGTGTCTTACAGAGCAATTGAGAAGATAAGTTAATCTAGTGCATTGGTTAAAGGGAAGTCAATTAAATGTGCATGTATTATACTTGTATCCCTTATATTCTGGAATTTATTTTTTTCATCTGTTTTATTATCATCTCTTTCTACCTTACCACATAAGGTCTTTAAGATCAGGGACTATTTCTTTGTTTCTCCAAGGCCAAGAAATATGCCTGATTACATACAGGAGGAGTATAATTTATGTATGCTACTACAAGAATGAAAGAGATGAGATCTCTCAATAACATCAAATTGTCTAAATTTCTCACAAATTTTCTTTTACAAAATAATAAGAATATTCATATGCTGTTATATGAAATAGAAGTAGCCTGGTATAAAAAAATTCCTTAAGTGAAAAATATTAGAAATTGCATTCTAACTAGTAGATACAAGAAAGTATAGTGAAGAAATGATACTGGGGAAAGAAGATAACTATGAAAGGACATGATGAATGTTCTTAGCCAAAGTCACAAAGTTCCAAACTCATTATTTCACTTAGTTTTTAGTATTCTAGAATTTAAAAAGTCATCAGTTATATATCATATTTGCAGGTCTAAATCTATCTTTAAAATCTATAGCTAATGATATTTTAGTTCAAGTTCAATATCTGGTTTACTAATTCTACATCTAAACACTGATTTAGGAAAATGCCTAATGATTAATTTGACTTCTTAGGAATTGGATATAAAGCTATTTAGGGCGTGACAACAGAGAAATTGTGTATGAGAAGTTCCCCTGGTCTCTCCCCTTGAAGTTACAACAATTTGAACAGCTATAGTTCAACAAAGAATTCCTTGCTCAACACACAAACATGTCTGAGAAATCCGCACATTGAAACATGAAAAGGTGGGCAAATGGAATCAAGCAGGGGAGGAGAGAAGGGAGAAGAGTGCAGTCCAATGCCACAGGCAGATGCAGACTGGAGCTCACTGTGTTCTCAGAAGAGGGGAGGAATCTGGTTGCCACCTGCCCTCCTGAGCCCAGAGGAGCAAGGAGATACTGTGAGCTCTGATGAAGCAGTGGGTGCTTCATTTCCACTGCTATGTCTGTGACATAACTACTAGAAAGCACTCAATAGTCAAGTCATCTTTTTCTCCATTTTAATAGTTATTAGGCTCTTTATGGATATAATTCAGAACTGACAAAGAGCCACATCATGTGTTATGGGTCATATTGATAATCTTTGATATAATAAAATATTGGCTGTTTTATAAAATATTAAATGTAAGTAAATTCTTTTTAAAAATTAAGTATAGAGTTACCACATGACTCAGCAACTCCTCTTTTGGGTATCTACCCAAAAAAATTGAAAACATTTATTTATAAATATATATGTACCCCTATGTTCACTGCAGCATATTCACAGTGGCCAAGACATGGAAACAACCAAAGTGTCTTTTGATAGATAATTTGATAAAGAATATGTGGTATATATGCACAATGGAACACTATTCAGCCATAAGAATAAGTGAAATGCTGCCATTTGTGACAACATGAATGGATCTTGAGAATATCATACTAAGTGAAGTAAGTCAGATGGAAAAGTCAAGAACCATATGATTTCACTCATATATGAGAAAGGAAGGGGAGTGGGGGGACATGGTAAAGGGTAAAGGGATGGTCAAATATACATATGGTGACAGAAGGAGATTTGACTGTTGGTAGTAAACACACACAATGCAATATGCAGATGATATATTATAGAACTGCACACTTGAAACCTACATAATTTTATTAATCAATGTCACCCCAATTAATTTAATAAATAAAAACATAACTAAAACTACATAGGGAACCGAGTACAATGTACACACTGATATAAGATATTTATCCTAGCAGAAGATAATTTTAAAAGACTTCTGTTTTTCCAGTTTGGCAGCTAAGGAGGTTGGAAGTTGTTTATTTATTGTTAAAATTATAGTTTACTTCTTATGTAAATAACATTGCATTTAAAGTCTTGAGAGAGAAAAAACTGTATGCCTTCATTTACAAAAATACCTGCTGGGCCAATTATTTACTTAATTTATATAATTGTTTTAAATATGTTTTAATAAAATCTTCAGCTATTTTATGTATAAATATATTCATGTACATTTAATGTTAATAGAGCCACAAAAGATCTATCTTAAAGAATGAATGGTAAAATATTTTTAAAAATCCAATTATGAGGTCCCTTTGCACTTCTGATCATAGTATTTTTACAATCCTATATAATAAAGAGGCAATATGCAAATTGACTGTCACACCCTTGCACAAGATGATCGCCTCCATTTGGGCACAAGATGGCCGGCAGGGGAGGGCAGTTGTGGGCAATCAGGCCAGTAGGGGATGGCAGTTAGGGGCAACCATGCCAGCAGGGGAGGGCAGTTGGGGGCAACCGGGCCGGCAGGGGAGGGCAGTTGGGGCGACCGGGTCAGCAGGGGAGGACAGTTGCGGGGGACCAGGCCTGCAGGGGAGGGCAAGTGGGGGTGACCGGGCTGGCAGGGGAGCAGTTAGGTGTTGCTAAGGCTGGCAGGGGAGTGGTTAGGGGTGATCAGGCTGGCAGGCATAAATGGTTAGGGACAATCAGGCAGGCAGGCAGGCGAGCAGTTGGGAGCCAGCAGTCCTGGATTGTGAGGGGGGATGTCCCAGATTGGAGAGGGTGCAGGGTGGGCTGAGAGACACCCCCACCTTCCCAGTGCATGAATTTCGTGCACTGGGCCTCTAGTGTACTATACATGCCTGTCTTATTCCCTTTTCTAGAGAATCTCTGCCTATCTAATTCATTATATCTATAGACCTAGGCCAAGAGTTGGCTTTATTAAATTTTTATAGCATGAATAAAGTAATGAATTAATATTTAATTTTAGATGAATTTCTTCTTATAATATTCTACTTATACCTTTCACAAACTTTATCTCATGTGAAAGGTACAAATAACAATGACAACAGAAAAAGCCTGATGTATGTTTTAAATTCGCATTTTCCACAATTTAGAAGTTATTTACTGAAATAGATGGTCTGACAATTACATCCTCAATTCTGCTAAAAAATTCAATTAGCAGTTCTGGTTCCTCTGAGATGAAATGAAAACCAGTCTCTCTTCACCTGCTACCAATCAATTATAAAACCTGGATAGAATATATAGAGACTTATTTGAAAACTCTAAAAGAAGTTTCAGGGAAGAAAATCAGAATTCAAAATACTGTTGAAACGGTAGTACATTTAGCATTTATTTTCTTCCACTATCTCTAGCTTGAATTCAATGAAGACAGGAACCCAAAGGGAATACTGTGTGTTGTGAATGAGATCCTGGAGAAATTCTCTAAACTCTTAAAATACAGAGAGAGAGTAGGAGAAATCCCTAGGTTCTTTTTTTCTTTTTCTCATGCCAAAATCCCTGGGGAGTCCCCCCACAGCTATGATAAGCAATGCCAGAAATGAGAGGCTGCAGAAGCCAAAACTGAGGGAGGTGAAACTACACCAGCGACACCAAAAGGGCAGGACCAAACTCTGTAGGTTGTTCCCTATGTCGCTGTCTTCCCACCCCTCAACTCTGGATGTAGTGCCACTGCTGAAGGGAGTAGTTTTTTTTACTGCAGAATAAAAAGCAGACCCCAGGGGAGCACAGAGTACCTGAGACATAACTGAGAAGCGGAATCAGAAAAGCAATTCAGCTGTTTTAAACTGCTGGATTCATTTTGGACCAGCCCATATATGGAACTGATCCTCGAATGCCAAAGACTGAAAGGCTTTACATAATGAGTAGACCTACAGGCAGGTCCAGAGTGACCATCAGAAGATGCACATACAGGACAGACCCAAACAGCCTTGTAAAACAGACCTGACTTCAGAACCACAGCCCACAGAAGATCAAAACAAACACATCAACATTATTCATAAGATCTAAATAAGACTCCAGGTCTTATAAAATATACAGTATACAAACTCACATGGAAAAAGACAATCAACTAACTCCAATGCCAAGAAGATGCAAATGTTGAAAGACATTTTAGCAGTTTTTTACAAAGCTAAACACACATTTACCATATGACCAAGCAATTTACTTCTTGGTATTTATCAATGTGAAATGGAAATTTATGTCCACACCAAAATGTATACATAAATGTTAACAGATTTATTTTTAATAGCCAAAAGCTAGAAACAATAAAATTGCCCTTCAATGGATGAATAGATAAACTGTCATATATCCATATACTAGCAGTAGAACACTATTCACCTGTAAAAAGGAATAAATTATTGATACACACAAGCTGGATGAATCTCAAAGATATTGCACTGAGAGAAGCCAGTCACAAAAGGGTATATACTACCTGATTCAATTTATTGACATTCTAGGAAAGACAAGCTAAGGGACAGAAAGCAGACCAGTGGTTGTCAGAGACAGTGTGAAGATGCTGGGATGTGACTATAAAGTGATAAAGCATTTTGAGGTATGATGGAACTATTCTGTAACCTTATTGTGGTGGCAATTAGAAAAGAAAAAGCCAGTTCTACTGTATTATTATTTTTAAAATAAAATTATTTTTTACAAAAGAGACAATAGATTTAACTCAATTAAGCATCAAGAACACATATATTCATAACTATTTTCAAGGAATTAAAATCACTTTAAATAATAAAATCAACTATATCATAAAAATCATAGTGGAATATTTCTAGATTATCTGGATTTATACATTTTTCATGAGAGCTAAGACACTTTTCATAGTTGCTAAATATGAAATTAATCTATATCAAATTTCTGAAATTTATGTAACAAAAATAAAGAGATATCACTATCAAATTCCATTTATAATCCTTATTAAAATACTGAATAAAAATGCAAATACTATTTTGTGAAAATTGGATAAATCTAAATATAGACTGAATTGTATAATAAGTGATATTATAATGTCAATGTTAAATTTCTAGCATATGATAAGGGTATTGTGAATAATGACCTTATTGTTAGAGAAAAAATGCTGAAGTATTCAGGGGTGAAGTACCATAATGTATTCAAATATTTTTAAATAGCAGAGAAAAAAAGTGAGACATTGATTTGTATAGAAAAGTATGTATTACAAAATATTATGAATCTAGGTGTAGAGCGTGTTCATCATACTATTCTCTCAACTTTTCTGAAAGTTTAAAAGTTGTCAAAATGAAAAGTTGACAAAATAAAGAGTTGAGGAATAACAACAACAAAAATGTGAAAATAATGAATTCACAATCAAATAAATTTAATGTGGTATTTATAACCTTTACTGAGTTGTAGAAATTTTTACATTTGAAAACTTACTCTCATCCCTCTCCTGTGCCTTGACTGGCCTTCTAACTAAAGGGTAAATAGAATCTATTTGATCTAAGGCTTTATGAACAGCTACCATAGAGATGAAGCTCCTGTATCCCACAAGATATTATCCAAATGTCAAATGCTACTTGGTAACATAATCCCTCATAAGAAAGTTTTTAAAAAAATAATCATTGCTATTAAATTTCCAATCAGAAATTGCAACTAACCCACTGTTCAAATATATAGCTGCCTAAGATGAAATCATCTATTCAGAGCCCAATATAGAAAGCCAGAGTTTTTGTGAATGTCTCTATAATAGGATCTTAAAATGTTACATCAACTACAATTCCTACCTTCTCAGTGTTCTGAAATTTTAGTCAATTAATCAATGTATAAGAACTCACTATATGTCTGGCATTAGATCATACTTTCCTGTATATGAAAATTTATGTACATTCTTTCAAGGTATATAATAAAATTGCAAAATGTATTCAATAATTCATTGCTTAGTCTAAGCTTTACATGCATAATGTGACTTAATGGCTATTATGAAGATCTCATACATACCCCCCCTACACACACACACCCTTCCCCACAAAAAACAATATGACTTTATTCCTTGTTTAAACTGCAGACAGTAACAGAAGATGAACATGTTTCAGATCACCAGCCACTTAAATCTCAGTGAATTGGATCAGATTTCTTCCTGTGAAAAGGTTTAAGTAGAAGAAGAAGAGATCATGAAGGCAAGGAAGAAAGGGGTGAAAGGATATGGAAAGGAAAGTAGAATAAAATCAAACTTTGTGTAGTACAGTAACTCGGAGTAGGCTTTCATTAGTCTCTTACTTTACTCAAAGGTATTTTATAATCAAGTTATAGATAGAAGGCCAAAAATATATATAAATTTGGATCCAATATCACCAACCCATTATATACAGTTGTTCTAATTAAAATTGTGTTACATTTTTATTGATATGACTAACAGATGAACAAGGAAAAAACTTGGAATCCTTTAGGAGAAAGGATGAGAAGTAGTGTAAATAGCAGGCAGAGTTCTGAGGAAAAGGATAAAATGTAACTGTTTTGTTTAAAATGATAATATGGCTAGTGTTTATCCTTTATTAATGATGATTTATACTTATATTGAGTTGGCAAATATTAAGATCTAAAAATTTTCACTTTTGACATGAAAAATACGAAGAGAAAAAGGTGTCAAGCTTTGGTAGCTATTTTTAAGTGTTTTTATATGGAAAGATGAGATAGCTTTTCTGGGTGCTCTAATAAATGGAATTAGACCAGCCGTGGGCAAACTACGGCCCGCAGGCCGGATCCTGCCCGTTTGAAATGAATGAAACTAAAAAAAAAAAAAGACCGTACCCTTTTATGTAATGATGTTTACTTTGAATTTATATTAGTTCACACAAACACTCCATCCATGCTTTTGTTCCGGCCCTTCGGTCCAGTTAAGGAACCCATTGTGGCCCTCGAGTCAAAAAGTTTGCCCACCCCTGAATTAGACCCAACAACAGGGCAAACTGGCACTCAATATAAGAGAGGTTATGAATAGGTTGCGGTCATTTTTTTTAAGAAAAAGAAATGGAATATGTTACTTTGAAAAACAATGAATTTTCTCTTTCTAAACATATGACTAGAGAATAGAGCATTGTCAGTGTTTAAATTGATATTGGTATCCACTGGGACTTGGAAGGGAAAACAGATAAAAAATCAACCAGAAGTATAAACTGAAGCAATTTTATTAAAAAACCTTTCTACAGCCCAGCCTGCATGGCTCAGTGATTGAGCATAAACCCATGAACCAGGAGATGACAGTTCAATTCCCAGTCAAGATACATGCCTTGGTTGAAGGCTCTATCCCCACTGGGGGGCATACAAGAGGCAGCTAATCAATGATTCCCTCTCATCATTGTTGTTTCTATTTCTGTCTCTCCCTCCCCCTTCCTCTCTGAAATCAATAAAAAAAAAAATATATATATATATATATTTTAAACCCTCTCTACACAGGAGAACTTGTTCAGAGTCCACAGATCAGGAGAGGTAAGTTCCCCTAGAGCAGTGATGGCGCACCTATGACATGCGTGTCATATGTGACACGCGAACTCATTTTTTTTGGTTGATTTTTCTTTGTTAAATGGCATTTAAATATATAAAGTAAATATCAAAAATATAAGTTTTTGTTTTACTATGGTTGCAAATATCAAAAAATTTCTATATGTGACACAGCACCAGAGTTAAGTTAGGGTTTTTCAAAATGCTGACATGATGAGCTCAAAAGGTTCGCCATCACTGCCCTAGAGTATGTTCACAAGGTACGAACAATTGAAGCAATGTGCAGGGTTCTTCTATGTGAAGGCAGTGGAGTGTATCAGTCAGAGTAATTGGTCAGAAACAAACAAAAAACCCCTATCTCCAGCTTTATTAAGCAAAAATAGGAATAAACTCAAGAAATAGAAGCTTGGAAAACCAAATGAAAACCAGAAAACCAAGCTTTGAAGGTAAATGGAAACAAAATCAACTGCAAAAGCAGCATGAAAAATGACTGTATTTTAATGGTATAGTATGGCTTGAACTATCTATCACACTCTTCTCCAACCTCAGGCCACTATTATGGTTGCTGGATATCATCACTATTGCTTCCATAAATGAACCCTAATAGGGGATGGGACACTCAACAGTTTTAAAAAATTACAGTAAATTTCTACAGTAAGAGTTATACAAATTGAGAGGCTTATTCAATTCTATGCACTGGCATAACATGCACAATGCAATGGCCTCCAAATCAAATTGGGCACACTTGCCTAGTATGTCTGCTAAGTCTCATTCATGACGCCTCATTTTCCTTGTAGCTTTTCATATTCATTGGGAAATAATTTGTGCTATTTCTCTGAATTTTAAAATATAGTATATTTACCACAGAATTTGCATTAGTTTCTGTCAGGTGCTCAGAAGCACTATTAGTTATGGACTCTTTTAAACTAAATTCACACATTTAAGGTATTTTGTATAGTCCAGGTGATATGAATTTGAATTGCAAATTCACTCTAAGATCAATTTATAGTTACAACTTCTCTGCAACTTTTCTTAAACTCCTGTTTTGTCCAGCTCTGGTGCATCTTTCTTTCCAGTTTCAAGGCCTCTGGGAGTGGGAAAGAGTGTGTGTGTGTGTGTGTGTGTGTGTGTGTGTGTGTGTGTGTATATGATGGGGGTGAGGGAAAGTACAAGAGTAACTAACCTCTATCTCTTCATATTCTCATATTTAGTAGAATGTCATCCAAAAAAAAGAAAATATGAAAAGAACACTCAATAAAACATGAACTCATGAAATAACTAGCTGAAGACATTAATTTCCTGGAGTTATAAAGATACCATAATGATTTCATTAGGAGGGAGTAGGGAGAAAGTTTTCCTTTTAACATTTCTAAGAGAAACTTTCTTTGTTAATTAACGCAATGATTTTAAATATAAATTCACCTAACTGAATTTTAGAATTAAATATATTTATTGTGGTATTAAATATATTGAGTAAAGAGATTTTGTGTTTTAGTTGGATTAGAAATTAGTTATTTTTTAATAAAACAATTTCAACTAGATATCTAGGGCAGTGATGGCGAACCTATGACACGCATGTCAGAGGTGACACGCGAACTCATTTTGGGTGACACACATGGACAGAGACAAAAAACTGCATAATTCAAATATTTGTCTCTCGCAATGGCCAGAGTTGGGCATCACTCGAGATACTATTACTCATGTTACTCATGATCAATAATGCAATTCAAAAACCGGATGTAAACATGTACATCGGTGTTGCGTAGCAAAGATACATAGTGAAAACATCCAAGATACATTGTTCCAATATTGACATTAATATAAAAAGGTTAAGAATTGCACTATAAAGAGATTCATCTTTACTCATGACATTTTATTTTTACTCGAGTGACAAAATGCCAAATTCTGGAAGCGGCCACATTATTGTCAACATGTGCCTCGGGTAAGCTTCCCGTGCGTTCGGGTGCATTCGGCAAACGGACACACTTGATCGCCATGTTCGTTAGGAGACAGGAGTGGGAGGGTTAGAAGAAAAAGATATACAGTGCAACAGTGCTCGACGAGACACATTCTGCATGTTGGATAACTGATCACAGCACCATATATTTGTTGGTTATACATGCTATCTTTGAATTGTTTTGCACCAGGAGTCAGTGCAACAACACTGCAAAAAGTTAATAGGTAAGAAAGCTATCAACCTTTTATAAAAACGCCGTGATTTATATTTATTTATTTTTGCAGCCTTGTGATGGAGAATCAAAAAAATAAAAAAGCAAGATTGAATGATAAAGGAAGTGGAAGTAGCAGTAGCCGACCCTTTCAAGACATATGGACTGAGATGTACGGGATTGTCGACAGAAACAACAGATCATTGTGCATACTATGTAATGAAATGGTAGTAAGCAGAACGTGGACTGTAAAGAGACATTTTGAAACTAATCATTGTCAGCTCTTGAAAAAAAGTATCGATGAAAGGAAGGAATACATTTCTAGGCAGCTACATCTTTATAAAAGTCAATCAAATTCCATCAATATATTTTTAAGATTCTCTACAAATTTAACATCAGCAAGTCACTACATTGCTCACTCCATAGCTCACATGGAAAAGTCCTCAGTGATGGAGAATTTATTAAGGAAACATTTCTAAGATGTGCACCAGCTCTATTTCACGATATGAAAAATAAAGATGGTATTATTAAAAGAATTTCTGAGTTACCACCCAGTAGAAATACTATCCAAGACAGAACAATAGATCTTAACAAAAACATACATCAATTAAAAAAAGACTTAAATAGTTGTAAATATTTTTCGATTTCTCTTGATGAGATTACTGATGTCACATCAAATGCTCGGTTGGCCATTATTGCTAGATATTCTGATGGTCTCACAATGAGAGAAGAGTTGATAAAGTTAGAATCAGTGACAATAAGTACATCAGGAAACGAAATATGTAAGGGTGTTATAAAAACATTCAGTGACCTAAACATTGATATCTCTAAAATTGTGTCAGTCACGACAGATGGGGCACCAAATATGGTGGGAAAAAATGTTGGATTCCTGAAATGGTTTATGGAAGCTATTAGACACCCACTTGTACCTTTTCATTGCATTATCCATCAGGAGGTGTTGTGTGCCAAATCGGGATTCTCAGAATTGAATGATTTAATGTCAGCTGTAACAAAAATTGTGAATTTTATAGCTTCTCGACACCTTCACAAGCGAGAATTTTCTGCACTTTTACAAGAAGTTGATTTAACCTATAGTGGACTACTGATGTTCAATAATGTGAGATGGCTGAGTCGAGGTAAAGTACTTGAGCGATTTGTGGGGTGCTTTGAAGAAATTACGGTATTTATTGAGAAGGAGGATCTGGCAAACTTTCCTCAGATCAATGATCATAAGTGGGTCAGCAATTTGATGTTTTTTACAGATCTCTCTGTTCATATGAATGAACTGAACTTAAAATTACAAGGTTTTGGCAAAAGTAATGATGTTATGTTTGGATACATCAAATCTTTTGAAAGTAAACTTAAAATTTTCAAGCGAGATATTGAAACTAATACATATAAGTATTTTCCTCAGATAAAAAAGTATTTCGAGAAGGCCACTACAACTAGTATAATGGAGTCCACACTTATGTACCAGAATATAGTAAACTCATTATTTGAACAGTTCAGCAAAAGATTCGACCAATTTAGAAGCCTAGAACAGACCATTAAAATAATTAAGTATCCGGATGTAGTTGTTTACAGCACTCTGGAATTAAAGGATTTCCAATGGATGCAAATTGACGATTTAGAGATTCAACTTGCAGATTTTCAAGGTAGCATTTGGACTCAGGTGCTTGTCGACTTAAGGTCGAAACTTGAAAATCTGGAACAAAATCGTTTGAATAATGAAGAAGAGTGCAACTACAAACAAGAAATTTTGAGTGCTTGGAACAGAGTATCTGACACTTTTAGTGAGATAAAAAATCTAGCGATGGCTTTGCTAACAATTTTTTCATCAACATCTTTTTGTGAGACTTTGTTCTCAGCATTAAATAATATTAAAACGAACAAAAGAAACCGGCTAACAGGTGAAGTTAGTGGCGCTTGCTTGGCCTTGAAGTGCACCAAGTATGAACCTGCAATCGAAGAATTAGCAGACAAACTTCAGCACCTAAAAAGTCACTAATTTCTAGTTTTCGTACAATTTGATTATCATTGTTTTTATTTTTTTTCCTAAATGTACATTGTTTTTCTGTTTTTGTTCATTTTATGCATATTTTTTGGTTGATTTTTCTTTGTTAAATGGCATTTAAATATATAAAATAAATATCAAAAATATCTTTTTTTACTATGGTTGCAAATATAAAAAAAAAAATTATGAATATTTCTATATGTGACACGGCACCAGAGTTAAGTTAGGGTTTTTCAAAATTTTGACACGCCGAGCTCAAAAGGTTCACCATCACTGATCTAGGGTCATTCTATAATGGGATTTAAAACTATTTCTTTTAAATGAAGGTAATGTAATGTTTTGCATATAAGCTTAATGTAATGTTTTCTAAATTAGCTTTCTGTATAATTTATTTCTATTCAAAGCAAGACACATGCTATGAAAAACATCAAGAGTCAATAATGCAAAGGTTTTCAAGTATTTCCTTTTTACAGATTTTAGTCTAAAATACTTATGGGTATTTAGCAGAGCAGATGGTTTTAAAGGATAAATATTTGTAACTTAACATTTTAAATAGAAACTATACCCTTTATAATAAAATAACTTTATAATAGAATGACTTCTGTAACAACAGACTGTTCTTCCTTAACTATTTTGAGGTAAGAAGTAAATCTGTTTTAGTGTAACACAGATAGTTATGAAATAACAGTGCTTCAATTCTAACTTGAGTTTTGTTACTCTTTTGGAGTAATATTTTTAAATAGCTATAGAATAACTAACGACTGGTATCACCTCTCACTCCCTAGTATACTTTTTCAAAATTCGCTATAGTCTTGGAAGAGTTGGCTATATTTTTTAGGCAAATTTCAACATTTTAAATGTTCCTTAGAGAATTAGGAGTTACTTGGCTATGGCCAGAGCAGTCCGAGTTCTAACTCCACCTCTGGGTAAAGTAACAGCAAATCCACATAAAAGAGTTCTCTGGTTTGTAACTTGCTTCTGACTCCAGTGAGCACAGATTCCTATAAGGGTCTTTCCCAAAATAAAATGGGTTGTCTTTTTTTACTATGGCAGACCAAGATATTTGGTTAACTCCCCTCCTAGGATACTACATCTAAAAATGTTGTAATATATATCTTTAAACTGGGCTAGAAAATAAAAAATTTTTTACAAGACCATAAAAAAAAAAAAAGATAGAAATCCAGATTAGTAAAGAGTTCTGGAGCCAGTATTTGCTCATGTGTAGCCTAGATTCTGGGTATTAAAGAACTCCATTTTTTAAACATTAGGAATTCAGAGTTCAATCAGGACATGAAGTCCTATCATATAAAATCCAAATATGGTCAGGAACATCCAAATCATAAACAATGAAAAACAAACAAATAAATAAAAACCCGAATAGAAAGTTGACAGCACTACAAGTCCATCTGCCTTGGATCTGAGGAGAACAGGAAAGTACTAATAAAAAGAAAAAAAAAAGAAAAAGGCTACCCTGAGAATTAATAATTATAAACCCACACTTATGAAGGCTTACGGCTTCAATTTACACTCCAAATTTAAAGTGGTTCCAGATTTGTACTATCCCTATGTTCATGGGAGAATCAACATTTCTCATAAAGGAATGAACTCCACACATTCCAAACTCCAACAAATGAATTTAAAACAAACAAAAAGCTACCACAAGAAGTTTACATAGAAACAACAAACTAAAGAATCTGACCTGCCGAAACCGGTTTGGTTCAGTGGATAGAGCGTCGGCCTGCGGACTGAAAGGTCCCAGGTTCGATTCCGGTCAGGGGCATGTGCCTGGGTTGCGGGCACATCCCCAGTAGGAGATGTGCGGGAGGCGGCTGATCGATGTTTCTCTCCCATCGATGTTTCTAACTCTCTATCTCTCTCTCCCTTCCTCTCTGTAAAAAATCAATAAAATATATTTAAAAAAAAAAAAAGAATCTGACCTGAAAATATTGTAAGTACTAGAATTATTAAGTAAAGATCATTAGTATACTCAATATGCTTAAAGTACTAAATGCAAGAAAACTAACTAGGCAGATCTGAAAATAAACAACCAGACATTCATGCATGAAACATATAATAAGTACTTTAGGACTAGGGAAGAAACTAAGGAGACTGCAGGAGATCAGAGTTGAAAAGAGAATTACTTCATACTAATGACAGATCTCAAGAAATGACAGAGAATGCAGCAAAAGAGTCAAAATATAGAAAATAAAAAACAAAGATGAAAAGATACGAATGATCATTCAAAATACTATAGAAGTTAAGAAGGAGATAATAAAGAACAAATAATGAAAGGCCTTTTACTAGCTTCAGTGATGTCCTTGTACTCTGGAAGCAAAAAAGCAGGAATACATTCAAAATGAAAAATTCACAGTGAAAAGCTAATTCTGTAGTACTTCACTTCCATGGACCATTAAATTATAAATAATCAAACTTAACTATGTGTACACTAAAATAATATTCACTGATTGTCTATAATAAAAATAAGTCTACAAAATACACTGACATCTAATAATCCAGCAAATGATATTAAAAACACACACCACAGCATATACAATAGACTAAAAATTAACATAAAAATCTAACCTTTAGTGTTTATTTCCAGTCCTAAAATCTACGACATAGATTTTCATTCCCTTGATCCTCCACCCAATTAACTGCATTAAGTTGAAAAATATACCTTAAGTATCACCTCAAGAAGCCTTCATTATAGTGTTCCCATACACAGGAAAATCACTTGTAAGTTTTGGAACTACATTTAAGTACTAGCTTCACCCATTTATTTGTGTAGCCTTGAGCAAAATATTTAATCTTTCACCTTCAGTTTCTTGCCTATAAAAGAGAAATAATATCACTCATGTCTCAGGATTGCTTAAGTGCCGGGGTCCAACCCCAGCGGGTCCAGGGGTTCCCAAAGGCGTAGACGGAGTCGGCGAAGAAGGAAGGACACGGAGACAGTGTTCAGTTGATCAGCAGCCTAGCCAGGATCTCCAGCCAGGATCTCCAGCCAAGTTCTGGTCTGGATCTCCAGAGAGGTTCTGCTGTTTATTGTCTTGTTACAACCGTATTTATACCAGTTGATTTTAATCCTGTCAATTTCTATTACACAGGTTAGGGTGTTTCTTATCTCCATTCCAGGGAGTAAAGATTATGTAGCTTAAGCATGATTGTTTGTAGTTAAAGTGATTAACTACCCGCCTGGCACTTAGTTAAGGAGTTTCTTCCCCTCCCTAACTTCAGGGAGAAATCCCTACCTGGGGAAACAACCTTTCTTGGAGAGGTGACCTTGGTTAAAACACACAGCACTAAGGGGAGCAAACATATTAAGAACAGTATGCTATATACGCCAGGTCCCTTGAAACATGTGCTGTGCAGATGTTTCTATCCTGCAGCGACTGTGTCAAGCAGCAAGGATGGACCGGCTTCCGGCACTTAAGTATTAAACAAGATTAAAAAATAATGTCTATTCAAGGGAAATAAAAGCAAAAATAAATGAATGGGACTATATCAAACTAACATGCTTCTGCACAACAAAAAGAAACTGACAACAAACAGGCAACAGACTGAATGGGACATGATATTTACAAACCATAGGTTTGACAAATGTTTAATATCCAAAAAATAAAAAGAACTCATAAACTCAATACCAAACAAACAATTCAATTAAAAGATAGGCAGAGGACCTGAACAGACACCTCTCCCAAGAAGGCATACAAATGGCCAACAGCTATATGAAGAGATGTTCAACCTCACTAGCAATTAAGGAAGTGTAAATAAAAACTGCAATGAGATACCACCTCACACCTGCTAGAATTGCTATTATCAACAAGACAAGTAATAACAAGTGTGGAAGAGGTTGTAGAGAAAAGGGAACCCTCATTAACTACTGATGGGAATGTAGACTTGTACAACCACTGTTGAAGACAGTCTGGCAGTTCAAAAAAATTAAGACTAGAATTACCATATGACTCAGCAATCCCTCTCCTGAGTATCCACCAGAAAAACTTAAAAACTTGTATTCATAAAGATATATGCACCCCTATGTTCACTGCAGTATTATTCATAGTGGCCAAGACACAGAGACAGCCAAAGTGTCCTTGGATAGAGGATTGGCTGGTGTGGCTCAGTGGGTAGAGTGTCGGCCTGCACACCAAAGGGTCTCAGGTTCGATTCCATGTCAAGGGCATGCACCTGGGTTGCAGGTTCAAACCCCAACCCTGCAGAGGTACGTGTGAGAGGCAACCAATCAATATATCTCTCTCACATTGATGCTTCTCTCTTTCCCCCTCCCTCCCTTCCACCTCTAAAAATCAATGAAAACTATAATCCTGGGTGATTTTAACAACAACAACAACAGCAAAAACCCCACAGTAAAAAAGATGTGGTACATATACACAATGGAACTACTGCTCAGCCATAAGGAAAGACAAAATACTGCCATTTGTGACAACATGGATGGACCTTGAATATAATATGGTAAGTGAAATAAGTCAGTCAGAAAAAGTAAAGAACTATAAGATTTCACTCATATGTGAGATATAAAACTGAATCTCTTGGACACGGACAGCAGTGTGGTGGTTTGCCAGAGGGTGGAGGTAGAAGAGCCCAATATATAGTGAGGGAAGATGGTTTGACTTTGGGTGGTGGCCACAGAGTGCAATATAAGACCTTGTATCATAGAAATGTACACTTGAGGCCTATATGATCCTATTAACCAATAAATGTCATCACAATAAATTTAATTTAAAAAAAGACTTAAGACAGGAACCAAGATGGCAGCATAGGTAAACACCTGTACTTACTGCCTCGCACAACCACATCAAAACTACAACTAAAAGACGAAACGGATATCATCCAGAACCACGGGAAGGCTGGCTGAGTGGAAGTTTGACAACTAGAGGGAAAGAGAAAAGCGTATCTAGACTGGTAGGAGGTGCACAGGTGTGGAAGAGCAGAGGGACGGAAGCACGTGGAACGGGCTGCCAACTGGGTACGCCGTGGTCTTTTTCTATCGGGAGGGAGATTCAAACTCCCGACTGCTCTGAACTCCAGTTCCAGGTGAGACTCTGAGGACCCAGACTCATACGGGGAGAAACTGGACTGTGTGGCATCAGGCCAGAACACGAGGGTGGCTTTCTCTCAGAGGTGCTCGCAGCGTTCATTGTTCCTGCATGGGGCCACGGAACACAGAGACCCAGAAACCTATCTGGGGCAGGACTGACAGGCAACCATTGCTGTCTGCACTGCCCTGTGATTCCCTGAGAACCCACCCCACCCAATTTACAACCCCACCTAAGCTGTGCACAGAGGCTTTTGCATATGAATGGCCTGGCCTTTTGCAATCTAAAACCTAACAACCTGCAGCTGGGTCAATGAATCCCAGAGCTTCCAAAACAGTGGTTCTCAACCTTGGCTGCACATTAGAATCACCTGGGAATCTTTTTAAAATCCTTATTTCTGGGCCTCATCCTCCAGAAATTCTGTTTCTTTGTTATGGGGTGAGGCCACAACATTAGTAACCAAGACACAGAATTGAGAACCACTGTTCCAAAAGAAGGCCTAAGGCTTGTCAGCAGCCTGCATTGCTTCACAGCTGGGCCTCATCTGGGCACATCCAAACCCCAAACAAAGAGGAGGAATCTGCAGATCTCTCTGTAGCTCCTGCTGGGTGGCCTCAGGCAGTGGCTGACTTTGCACCTCCTTGGAGATTCAAGAGCCAGTGTACTCAGTGGTCAGAATGAGACCACACCAGATTACAACTCTTCAGATCCATAAAAGACACACTCAGGGGGCAGACTCAGTGAGCACCAAAGCCCTACTGAAGCAAGTCCTGCCCCATAGGGTATTTCCAGCACAGCAGTTCTCCCATTGTAGACACAACTGATCTTCACAGCCAATTGGCCTGGAGGTCAATTCCTCCCAGTGATACCAACAGCAATCAAGGTTTAACTACAACAAGACTGTGCACACAGCCCACAAAGGGGTGCACCAACAGCGTCCACCTCAGGTGACTGGGGAGGCTGAGCCACTGGGCCCTATAGGACACCTAGCACACAAAGCCACTCTATCAATACAGGGAAGCAGCCAAAATGCAGAGACAAAGAAAAATGTCACAAATGAAAGAAATGGAGGAAAGCAAACTACTGGATATAGAGTTCAAAACCACAGTTATAAGGTTACTCAAGAATCTTCTAGAAACCTCTGAGAAATTTAGCGAGACCCTCAAGGATATGAAAAAGGACTAATTAGAAATTAAGCATACTCTGACTGAAATATAGAATAATATACAGAGATCCAATAGCAGACTAGAGGATCCCAAGAATCAAGTCAAAGATTTGAAATACAAAGAAGCAAAAAACACCCAACCGGAAAAGCAAAAAGAAAAAAGAATCCAAAAATAACAAGACAGTTAAAGGAGCCTCTGGGACAACTTCAAGCATACCAACATCCAAATTATGGGGGTACAGAAGAAGAAAGAAAGCAAGATATTGAAAACCTATTTGAAGAAATAATGACAGGAAACTTCCCCTACCTGGTGAAAGAAATAGACTTATAAGTCCAGGAAGTGCAGAGAACTCCAAACAAGAGGAATCCAAAGAGGATCACACCAAGACACATCATAATTAAAATGCCAAGGGCAAAAGACAAAGAGAGAATCTTAAAAGCAGCAAGAAAAAAACAGTTACCTACAAGGGAGTACTCATACAATTGTCAGCTGATTTCTCAACAGAAACTATGCAGGCCAGAAGGGAGTGGCAAGAAATATTCAAAGTGACGAATAGCAAGAACCTACAACAAAGATTACTCTACCCATGCTGGGGTCCAACCCCAGCAGGTCCAGGGGTCCCCAAAGGTGTAGACGGAGTCGGGGAAGAAGGAATGACACGGAGACAGCGTTCAGTTGATCAGCATGGTTGGGTTCTCCAGCCAGGTTCTGTCTAGGATCTTCAGCCAGGTTCAGTCACCAGGTTCTAGTCAGGTTCTCTTGCCATGTTCTATCCAGGTTCTGTAGCCAGGTTCTGTCTCTAGGTTCTGTGGCCAGTTTCTGTCCAGGATCTTTTGCCATGTTCTCTCCAGCGAAGTTCTTCTGTCTCTAGGTTCTGTGTAGGTTCTGTGTCTAGGTTCTGTCTAGGTTCTGTGTAGGTTCTGTCTTCTAAGTTCTGTCTCTCCTTGTCTTGTTACATCTGTATTTATACTAGTTGATTCAATCCTATCAATCTCTATTACAAAGGTTAGGGCGTTTCTTATCTCCATTCCAGGGAGTAAAGATTATGTAGCTTAAGCATGATTGTTCGTAGTTAAAGTGATTAACTACCCGCCTGGCACTTAGTTAAGGAGTTTCATCCCCTCCCTGACTTCAGGGAAAAATCCTACCTGGGGAAACAACCTTTCTCAGAGAGGTGACCTTGGTTAAAACACATAGTGCCAAGAAGGTGAGCAAACATATTAAGAACAGTATGCCATATATGCCAGGTCCCTTGAAACAGCAAGGATGGACCGGCTCCTGGCATACCCAGCAAAGCTATCATTTATATTTGAAGGTCAGATAAAGAGCTTCACAGATAAGAACAAGCTAAAGGAGTTCCAAACCAGTATTATATGAAATGCTGAAGGGTATTCTTTAAGAAGAGGAGGAAGAAGAAAAAGGTAAAGATAAAAATTATGAACAACAAAGTGACAACAAATACATATCTATCAACAAATTAATCTAAAAATCAAGTGAATAAAAAATATGATGAACAGAATAAACTGGTGAATATAATAGAATCAAGGGCACAGAAAGGGAGTGGACTGACAATTCTTGGGGGGAAGGAAGTGTGGGGGGTGCAGGAAGAGACTGGACAAAAATTAAACACCTATGGAGGAGGACAATAGGGGGCTAAGGGCATGGGGTGGGGTGGGAACTGGGTGGAGGGGACCTATGGGGAGAAAAAAGAGGAACAACTGCAATAATCTGAACAATAAAGACTTATTTAAAAACATAAAATAAAAAAAGACTTGAGACATAGCAACCAATTGCAATATATGAACATTTTTTTTGGATCCTGATTCAAACACTGCAAAAAACAAACTTTGTGAAATGATTAAGGATAAGTGAATACTGAATATCTTATATTAATAAATTGTTCATTTTTTATGTGTGATAATTTTGTGATTGTTTTTATAAAAGTCCATATCTTTTAGAAACACACATTGAAGTATTTATAGATTAAACCATATGAAGTGTGGGATTTGCTCCTAAGAAATGATAAGGCCGAAACTGGTTTGGCTCAGTGGATACAGCGTCAGCCTGTGGACTGAAAGGTCCCAGGTTCGATTCTGGTCAAGGGCATGTACCTGGGTTGCGGGCACATCCCCAGTAGGAGATGTGCAGGAGGCGGCTCATCGATGTTTCTCTCTCTCATCGATGTTTCTAACTCTCTATCTCTCTCCCTTCCTCTCGGTAAAAAGTCAATAAAATATATTAAAAAAAAAAAAAGAAATGATAAGGACAATAGGGGGCTATTAATTAAGCCAGATTGTCTATGAGTTGACCATTGTTGAATCTGAGTGATGGAAATTCTTTCTTCTATTTTTCTCTACTTTTGTAGATGTTTGAAATTTTTCATAATAAACGGTTAAAAATGTCAAAAAATAATACATATCATATAGTTACCACCTTCCATAGTACTCTATACACCAGTTATAAACAGCAATGTCTTCTAGAGTAGTCCTCAAAATTTCTCAGTTCAAGGTGCTCTTAGGGTCTCAGTAATTTTTCTCATAGAATTTCTAAGATAAAACAACTACAGTTCTGTTTATTAAATAGTTAGTTCCAAATAACTTAACACATTTGTATATCTTACCAACTTAGCTATTTATAAACAAACAAAATTGAAAGAGAAATAATATTTTAATTTCTTCATAAAATAATGAAAATTACTTACTAATGGAATGGGTGCACCTATTTAGCCCAGCACATATTTTAAAACCTTAAAATCATGCACCCTCTCCAATCTGGGACCTTTCGGGGGATGTCTGACTGCCCTTACATCCCTCTTGCAATCCGGGACCGCTGGCCCCTAACTGCTCAACTGCCTGCCTGCCTGATCGCCCCTAAACACTCTGCCTGCCAGCCTGCTCGCCCCCAACTGCCCCCTCTCCCCCGCTGCCAGCCTGATCACCCCCAACAGCCCTCACCTCCTGGACTTATCGCCCCTAATCGCCTCTGCCTTGGCCCCACCATCATGGCTTTGTCCGGAAGGATGTCTGGAAGATCTCCAGATCTAATTAGCATATTACCCTTTATTAGTATAGATTTTAATAATTCAGCATCTCTCAGCTATTATCTATCTATCTATCTATCTATCTATCTATCTATCTATCTATCTATAAAGAGTCAGGGGCTGTCACATCTGAAACAACAGAACAGACAACTAACGGGCTGAGTGGGGCGACAAGGCCAGCAGGGGGGTTAGTGAGGGACAACCAAACGACTGAGCAGTAAGCTGCATGAAGAGACCAGGCTGGCAGGGGAGTTAGTGAGGGATGACCAAACGATTGAGCAGCATGCTGCATGGGACAACCAGGCTGGCAGGGGGGCAGTGACGGGCAACCAAATGACCGAACAGCAAGCTATGTGTGGCAAACAGTCCAGCAGGGCGGGCAGTGAGGGGGGACCAGGTTGGCAGAGGGGGGCAGTGAGGGGCGACTAGGCTGGCAGAGGGGGCAGTTGGCAGCAACCAGGCTAGCAGGGGGGGCAGTTGGGGCAACCAGGCTGGCAGGGGAGCCAGTTAGGGGCAATAAGCCAGGCAGGCAGGTGAGCAGTTAGGAGCCAGCAGTCCCAGATTGTGAGAGGGATGTCCGACTGCTGGTTTAGGCTTGATCCCCAGGATTTGGCCTAAACCGGCAGTTGGACATCCCCCGAGGGGTCCCGAACTGGAGAGGGTGCAGGATGGGCTGAGGGGACCCCCACCCTCCATGCACAAATTTCATGCACCAGGCATCTAGTCAATATATATGATTTTATTAAATTATATATAACATTTGTTATATATAATCATTAACATTTGTACAAAATATTCCCAATAAAGTTTGAGACTGTTCTATTAAAGCATGTATAGTGCTTTCTCAAATTATCAAAAAAAACTTATAAAATAATTTTTAGAATCTATTGAGTGCTTTCCCCTTAGCAGAATCTGTTCTAAGAGTTTTTACTTGTATTACCTCACTTAAACTTTACAATAGCCTTAAGATTATTATCCCAATTTTATAGATGTGGAAACTGAAGAATGGTGGTTAGAAAACCCTGCTAAATGGAAAAATAGTGTTTTAATCCAGGTTATTAAGCTAGGATTTGAGCTCTGAATTTCTGTGCTATACTGCCTCTCATATGTCAATTATTTTCCCAGATACTCGTCTACCATAAATCATTCATTACCTTAATAAATGTTCTACCTGAGGGCAAGGGACAAGATCTCATTAAGGAGGCTAGTAAAAAATAAAGCAGCATAAAGTAAAGTAACATAATAAAAGAACATATTTGGAATATAAAATAAAATAAAGGGAGTATAAAATATAAGGAAAATAATGTTTGTCAAGCACCTCAAAAAGAAATTTTATACATATTGTGCTACTTTTACATATATACATATCCACACACTGTATATGACGGCATATTACAACCTGGCTAAATAGCAGCTTCTGAAATGTGATGTTGCACAGACTAAGATGAGATCCATTTTAATAAGCTCACATAATATGCAAAGTGTTTTGGAAAAGAGACTTCTCAGATTCCAAACTCTGAACACATTCTAGGACAGGGGTGGGCAACCCCTGGCACGCGTGCCAAAATGGCATGCCAGTGACTTTTGCTGGCACGCGAAACCCTCTCTTATAATCTTCCATTTACAATTTTTTTCTTAATATTGACTTTTATTTTTCATATAAATTCAGTGTAGGTGCATCTTAGATAAATAAATAATTTTACATAACAAGTTATCTTAAAGACCGTAGACATGGATTGACGAGAGAGGGGAAGAGCAATTTCTATGCCTCTGCCTTAACTCTCCCTGCCTTCCTAGATCCAACCAGTGTTTTGGTTTCATCCACATACGCTTGTGAATCTTTGTTCTCAGTGATGAATTTTGTTAAGTCTCGTAACAGGAGTAGCCTGACGGATGAAAGTAGTAGCTCGTGCATATCTCTGAAGGTCACGAAATATAAACCTGATGTAAAATCTCTGTCATCAGTGATGCAGCAGCAAAAGTCCCACTGATAATATCAAACGGAGTCATAAAGTTTTCTGTCAGACTGTCACTGTACATGTATACATTAAAAAATAAATGTATTTTTCTTCACCATATACTGTGTTTTTGTTGCTCGAATGAATTTTATTATTTCTTCAAGGTTCTTCACATATGTTCACCTTAAGAGATATCAAGTAGGCCTAACATGTTCTCAAAAAATTACGGTTGGCCCACAGAAGAATTTTGAGTCAGAGATTTTGCTGGTTTTGGCACACACAAAAAGGTTGCCCACGCCTGTTCTAGGATTTATAAAGAGGAACAACTTATTAAATGATTGACTACTGGAATCTATCGGTATATATTTGTATTTGTGTAGTAATTTTAGTATTTTAACAACTTAAAATAAAGTTATCAATTAACTTTTGAAATATGGGAGTAGTATGTAAAGTACTAGTATATACAATTGCATTAAAACACATTGTATGCGGGAAACATATTTATACGTTTTATGTTGACTGTAAGTAGTAGAGCGCGGGACACGTATTAATACGTTTTTTATAGACTAGCGGTAGAATGCGAGTAACGTATAAATACGTAAACTAAAGTTATCGTAATTTTACTGAACGTTGCCATTTGTGCAAAAAATTAGCAAAAATGGCCCGCACCACCTGTTAGCGAGTGATTAAAACTGCCCGCAAACAATGTGTTAATAATCTTCATGTTTTCCTGATCCAGTCCATTTCATGAACAGTTTTCAATTAATCATCCTTATAATGAATGACAACTCTAACCATGCTTTTCCTGCTCAAACAATTTCCTCCCTTTTCATTCAAGTCCCTTCCTCCAACACAATTTCCCATTACTTTCTTTTATATGGGAAATCAAGTCTCTGCCTAGAATAGGAACCTCTAAAAAGAGCCTAAAGAAACCTCTATTGTAATACATCCCCTAGTAGAAAGTAACTCTATAATCTTCTCAGAGAAGTAGGCAGCACACCAAAACAGACATTGTCACAAAACAATCCTAACTCCCATCTAGTCTCCTAAGGGTCAGTTAATTTATCTTTCCAGAAAGTCATGTGCTATCCCATAAATGACCTTTCTCCTTCCCTTCTCAGTCATTTGCTTTCCCTCTCTTCTTTCTCTCCCTTTTCCCTATTAAGATGGTAGATAAGCCCATAAATATTCACACCAGGTTGAGTCACACTTTTTGTGAACACAGTACATACATATATAATTTAAAGCTGTTTTTCCTCTCACTAATCTCTTTGTCAGTTTAATTCACAGGTCCTCAAGTATTAAATTAAGAGTGTAGAGGAAAAGTTTTCCTCCCCAATACAGTAAATTACAGATACAGATTTAAATCTATTTATATTTTCTTATCATGTTTTGTTACATATTGAAATTACTAAACATGTAAAATATTTATTTCTTTTAAAGGGAGTTATTTTCTCGTATAAATTAGTGCCCAAGGAAAGGCTGATGACTGCCTCAGAATGTGGTTCAATTCATGTGAACTACAAGCAGGCGGTATTATACTAACAGAATTTTCAGATATATATAATGCGGTAATATTACACTTACTGCATTATGTCCTCTCAAAATATTTCCAAAACTTTAGATATTAAACACCATTACAGGCCACCTTATTTTCAAATGAAATTAATGTATTTTCATTTTGCACAGAATTGAATAAAATTGAGAAGGCCTACAATTTTGCTACACCTTACTATGGGTGAAAAATTCCAAAGAATTACAGACACAAATTAATTTAAAGAATTTAATCAACTAAAAATATTTGTCAAAGAAAGGCATTCCGAATGGAGCAAAAAGAAGACACCACCTGTAAAAGTACTTAGGCTAAAATATTTAAACATTTCAGTACTGTTTGAAGATTATAGGCAATTTATTTTAAAAATTTAAAGTAAAGCCATCTCAAAATTACATTTTTAATAAAATATCAATGACCCACTATTATAGGTCAATTTGGCTAAAAAAAACTGCTTAAAGCATGTAAATATGTAAAAAAAATTATTCTGTTTTTGTGACCTTTTATCATTTTAAGATAATATAAATAAACATTTTAGTTGTCATTTTAAAGCACATGCTTAGTATTTGTTATTTTTAAAGACACGGTTTTATTTTTTAAAATAGTTTTTTCTTTAAACTGGTTTTATGGGTCCACCAATATAAATCTAATTTCTTAGTCAATAATATTTCAAAACATATGTAGTTTTGTTTTAATGTCCCATTTCTCTCTCAAACATGAAGTTGTTAGGAATGATAAATTAATTATACATTTAGCTTACCAATAAACTGCCTGATACTACTTTACTGCAGTTCACTAACCAATTGGACAGAGACAGAGTCCAAAATTACACTGCTGGAGATTACGGTAAACAGAGCAAAACTGGCTTAAGATGATATAAAATGCTGCATTCCAAGAATCTACATTATGAACTTTCTGAGATGAACTACAGGCGAAACAAAAATTTGGGTAAAAAATTCAATTATGGTCTTAACACTTCAAAAGATATTTTGATTACATATTCTTTAAGTGACAAACTATTTTCAAGAATAGCTACTATAGTCCAATACTTGCACATGTGAAAAATATGTCATGAGCACTAGCATTTTTATTATATCAATATTTGAATAGCAAAGATGGACCAAATCCCAATGACCATCAGCAAAGGACTAAGTAATTGAATTATGACATATCCATAGAGCAAAATGCAATACAGCTATTAAAGGAAGATAGGTCTCTGAATTCAATGTCAATGAAACAACATATGTTAAGTAAGGTGTCTTTAAATAGAAACACACGTTAAAAAAAGCTTATTTATTGTTTGTTGATGAAAATGTTTTGACCAGAAGCTTAGTTTGTATTTTCTAGCCCTGTATTTCCCTTGGGGGCAATGATTCAGTGTTTGTTAATTCAGTGTTCATGGTGACTTTATACAATATAACCACTCTGAATAATGAGGGGATTAAAAAAAGAGAGTTCTGATTATGCTGATATTGAAAGATCTTTGAAATATAATGTTAAATTAAAAAAACATGCAGAAGAATGTACATTTATTAAGAAGTGTGAACTTTTACTCAAATGAAAATTAAGTACATATACATATACATACATACATAATTATAAAAATGTATACATGTATGCCCCACCCTGGGGACCGAGCCCACAACCTGGGCTGTGCACTGACCGGGAATCAAACCCTGACCTCCTGGTTCATAGGTGCATGCACAACCACTGAGCCACATCAGCTGGGCTGTAAGCAGATTTTTAAGCAGAAACTTTGCAGGTCAGAAGGGAGTGGAACAATATACTCAATGTATAGAAAGGAAAAAAAATCTGCCAACCAAGAATACTCCACCCAGAAAAACTGACATTCAGAACTGAAGGAGAGATGAAGGGTTTTCCAGACAAGCAAAATGAAGGAGTTCATCACCAATAGACTGACTTATAAGAAATGCTAAAGGGATTTCTTCAAACTGAGAGCCACTGTGGAAAAAGGTATGGTAATTTCTCAACATTTTAAATGTTAGAATTACTATAGGATCAGCATTTTAACTTCTAAGTACATATCTATATGAATTGAAAGCAGGGTCTCAAAGAGATATTTGTACACTCATGTTCATAGCAACATCATTCACAATAGGTAAATGTGGAAGTAACCCAAGGGTACATCAACAGATGATTGATAAGTGAAATGTGCTATACACATACAATGGAATATTATTTAGTCCTAAAAAGAGAGAAATATTTGACATAAGCTACAGCTTGGATGAACTTTAAAGACAATATACTAAGAGAAATAAGCTATTCACAAAAGAACAAATAGTATATGATTCTTCTTATATGAGATTTCTGGAATAGTCAAATTCATTCAGACAGAAAGTAGAATGCTGGTTGCCAGGAGCAATTCCTGGGAATTGGAGGGGAGCACAGAATAGGAGTTTATGTAGAATGGGAGTTTAGTGTTTAATGGGTACAGTTTCATCTGGGGAAGATGAAAATATTCTGGAGGTGATGGTGGTGATAATTTCACAACAATATGAATTACTTAATATCACTGAAATACACACTAAAAATTTAAGATGGTACATTTTATGTTATGTATTTTTTAAAATTGTGTGAAAAAAAGCCACTTCAGAGAACATTTTGTCCCTTCCTTAAAATGGTAAATATTAAGTTACCACATGACCAAGCAATTCCAATACTTGCTATATATGAAAGAGAAAATAAAAGATACTATCCTATAATAACTGTACAAGAATGCTAACAGCAGCATAATTCATAATATCAAAAAGCGGGAAAACCCAAATGCCTGTTAACCTGATGAATGGATAAACAATTATGGTATATCCATATAATGGAATACTATTTGGCAATAAAAAACAACAAAATACTAATATATTCTACAGCAAGGAGGAACTTTGAAAATACTATGGCAAACTCATTAGTCCACAGAGCCAAATAAATATCAACAGTACAACGATTGAAAATTCTTTTGAGAGCCAAATTTTTTAAACTTAAACTCTATACGTAGGTACATTGTTATTAACTTAATTAGGGTACTCCTAAGGCTTAGGAAGAGCCACACTCAAGGGGCCAAAGAGCCGCATGTGGCTCGCGAGCTGCAGTTTGCCGACCACAGTACTATGCTGAGTGAAAGCAGTCACAAAAGAATATATTTTTAATGATTTCATTTATGCAAAATATCCAACTATATAGACAAAATTCACAGATTCATGGTTAACTGGGAAAAGGAAAATGGGAGAAAATGAGGAGCAGCTGTTAATGGTTCAGGGTGTTTTTCTGTGGCAATGAAAATAGTCTACAATTGATAGTGGTAATGATTATACAACTCTGTGAATACACTAAAACCCAATGAAGTGCATACTTTAAATGGGTGAATTGTATGTATGTGATTTATATCTCAATAAAAAACAAAACTTTAAAAATTTTCAAAAGATATGAAAGGAGGGTAGTAGATCTGATCAGGTTCCCTACTCACCCCCTGCTTCCCCAAAAGAAGTTAAAATAAATTCACAAAGAATTAGAAGCAGTATTCCAAACACAAACTGAGCAAGTCTCAATCTCCTCAGTGACACTCAGGTCAACTCTAAAACACTGTGTGCCATTTTGCTATTACACTTTAAGGGAAACACTAATAAACTACAGCTTATTCTGGGTGTCTTTCTCAAATTGAATTATCTTGACTAAGTCATTGATCTGAATAAATCAATGAAATAACTAAATTTCAGTTATAAATAATCCTATCTAATAAAAGAGAAACATGGTAATTGGTGTACGACCGCTACCCTTTCCATTGGCTAATAAGGGCGATATGCAAATTAACTGTCAGCCAAGATGGCGGCCGGCAGCCAGGCAGCTTGAAACTAACATGAGGCTTGCTTGCTTCAGTGACAGAGGACTCCAACATTCCCCGCCTGCTGCTGTAGGCCTCTGAGCTGGCAGTTTGAAACATAGTTACAAAAATAGAAGCTAAACAAACCCCAGAAACCAGCTTTCAGCTAGCCGGGATCTCAGACCTGGAGTTGATACAGACTTTCGATTGTAGAAACTAAACAAACCAGATACCTGCTTTAAGGAGCGGAGGCCTAAGAGCTGGAGCCTCAGAGCTAAAGCTGGCTCAGAATAAAAAAAAAGAAAAAAAGGAGCAGTTGGGAGCTTCAGTCCCAGCCTGAAAACAGCCCTCAGCCCCTCACCTAGACTGGCCAGGCACCCCAGTGGGGACCCCCACCCTGAAGGGTGTGTGACCAGCTGCAAACAGCCATCATCCCCTCATCCAGGCTGGCCAGGCACCCCAGTGGGAACCCCCACCCTGATCCGGGACACCCTTCAGGGCAAACCAGCCAGACCCCACCCATGCACCAGGCCTCTATTCTATATAGTAAAAGGGTAATATGCCTCCCAGCACCGGGATCAGCGGAGCCGCGAGGTCTCCCGGCACCGGGATCAGCATGACAGGGGGCAGCGCCCAAACCCTGATCGCCCTGTGGCTCTGTGTGTGACAGGGGGCGGGGCCACAACCTCCCTATCGGCCCTGCTCTGTTCCTGACAGGGGAAGGCGCCCCAACCCCCTGATCGGCCCTGCTCTGTGCCTGATAGGGGGGAGCTCCCCAACCTCCTGATCATCCTGCGGCTCTGTGTGTGACAGGGTGCGGCGCCCCAACCCCACCACCCCACGGGCCCTGCTCTGTGTGTGACGGGGTAGAGCCATAACCTCCCCATTGGCCCTGCCCTGAGTGTGACGGGGTAGAGCCATAACCTCCCCATCGGCCCTGCCCTGAGTGTGACAGTGGCGGCGCCCCAACCCCCTGATCCGCCCTGCTCTGTGCGTGACAGGGGGGAGCTCCCCAACCCCCTGATGGGCCCTGCTCTGTGCATGACAGGGGGGAGCTCCCCAACCCCCTGATTGGCCCTGCTCTGTGCGTGACAGGGGGTGGCGCCGCAACCTCCCCATCGACCCTGCCTTGAGTGTGACAGGTGGCCGTGCCCCAACCCCCCAATCGGCCCTACCCTGAGCGTGACTGAGTGTGGCATCGCAACCTCCCAATCGGCCCTGCTCTGTGCATGACAGGGGGCGGCGCCCCAATTCCCCAATCGGCCCTGCTCTCAGCCCGACCAGGGGCTGCACCTAGGGATTAGGCCTGCCCTCTGCCACCCTGGAGCAGGCCTAAGCCAGTAGGTCGTTATCTCCTGAGGGGTCCCAGATTGCGAGAGGGCACAGGCCGGGCTGAGGGACCCCCTACCCCCCGAGTGCACAAATTTTTGTGCACCGGGCCTCTAGTGTATATAATAATTGACCAAATTTGAAATGTAATATACTTCAGCAGGATAGACAACTGAGCTTCAGATTACATATTTTTAGCAATATCTGACACTTTCCCAAGCCACAATCCTTTACAGAGGTTTCTGGTAGCAAAAAAGAGTAAACTGAATTCCGTTTCATTACACAGTCACAAATATTATTACAAGGACCATGTAATAATTTATTCACCATTATTTTCTAGGTCCTACCATATGAAATGACACACATTAGGTACTAAAGATCTATATCCCTAGCCGGTTTGGCTCAGTGGATAGAGCGTCGGCCTGCGGACTGAAGGGTCCCAGGTTCAATTCTGGTCAAGGGCACATTCCTGAGTTGCGGACTCAATCCCTACTGGAGGGCATGCAGGAGGCAGTCGATCAACGATTCTCTCTCATCATTGATGTTTCTATCACTCACTCCCTCTTCCTTCCTCTAAAATCAAGAAAAATACATACACACACACACACACACACACACTGAATGGCCAGATTATTATAACCACCTGATGTTTGTGGCAAATTAGCTATAATTTTGCGCTGAAGTTGCTAGAGGGCCAGACCATTATAAATCGGGAAGCAGGTTGTTTACCACGACAGTAGAAGTGATGTTTTTCTGAAGATATGGGTAAACAATACGATTTAACAGCCTTTGAATGTGGGATATATATATATATATATATATATATATATATATATATATATATATATATCTACACTAATAAGAGAAACATGCAAATTGGTGTCACTTCGCTATGCCCACCAGCCAATCAGAGCAACTATGCAAATTAACCCAACAAAGATGGCGGTTAATTAGCATATGCAGGCATGGAGCGAAGGCTCCGGCCGGAGGGAACACTGAAGACTGAAGACTGAAGACTGAAGAGGCTTGGCTTCTCCGCTGCGGCCAGACCAAAGGACTGGGTCCCGGGTTTTAAAGGAAAACCGGTGCCAGCAGCCAGGGGAAGGAAGGCCTATTGCACGAATCTCTTCATGCAATGGGCCTCTAGTATATGAGTGTGTGTGTGTGTATGTATACACACACACACAGACACACATACATACACACACACATACATACACACACACACACACACACACACACACACACACTGAGTAGCCAGATTATTATGACCACCTGACATTTGCAGGTCAATTAGCCATACAATGCATTGTATGGGATATGGAAGCCGAAGGCCTGTTCGAACACCTTTGCTGTCCACAGTTACCAAGATAAAACGTCTCCAATTCGCACAGGAACACAGGATTAAACAGTCGAGCCTTGAAAAAAAGTCATGTGGTCCGATGAATCATGTTTCCAGTTGCATCATGCAGATGGCAGAGTGAGAATTAGGCGGAAACAGCATGATAGCATGGGCAGGGTTTGGGGCATGTTTTCTTGGCATGATTTGGGCCCTTTAATTCGTGTGGAACAACGTCTGAATAGCATAAATACCTAAGTATCATTGCTGATCAAATTCATCCTATCATGTTGATGGCATATCCCAATGGAGATGGCTTCTTCCAACAAGACAAAGCGCCATGCCTCGGTGCTCGTATTGTGCAGGAGTGGTTTCAAGAACATGAGGGAGACTTTAACTTGCTTAGGTGGCCCCCACAATCACCAGATCTCACAATTGAGCATTTGTGGGGCAAAGTTAAAAGAGCCATCAGGCAGCTGGTTCCACAACCATCAAATCTCACAGAACTGGACAGTGCTATTCAAGCATGATGTCAGATTCCTTGCATCACCTTTCAACATCTCGTGGAGTCAATGCCAAGAAGAACTGCCACAGTATTGAAGGCAAAAGGTGGCCCAATGAAGTACTGATGGGGTGGTCAAAATAATCTGGCCACTCAGTATATATACTAGAGGCCCAGTGCATGAAAATTCATGCACTGGAGGGGGGGGCCTCAGCCCAGCCTGCCCCCTCTCACAGTCCAGGAGCCCTCATGGGTGGTAGGTGACCCTGCGATCAAGGGAAGGCAATGCCCCTATCACACCTCTATTGCTGCCACTGCCAGCAGTGCAAGCCTTGGCTGGTCCTGGTTACCTGATCCTCTGGCTAGCCCTGGGAAGCTGTGTGGCTGGGCAGCCACCTTCTGAGGCTTGCTTGCGCCTCAGGCTGGCCCTGAGTGGCTGGGCTGCCGCCATCCAAGGCTTGCCTGCACGTTGGGCCGGCCGTGGGCAGCCGCCATCTGAGGCTTGCCTGCACCTCCACCGGCCCTGGGCAGTAGCCACCACCATCCGCAGCTTGTCTGAGCCTCAGTCAGTGGGGGTGCAGGAGGACCCGAGGCCCCTGGCAGCGCTGAGGGGACTCGGGTGGCAGGCGCATGGAGTGGCCGGCCCTGGCTGAGGAATGGAGGATACTCTCAACGACATGAGTTATAACTTCCAATTTGTTGGACACCACAGTCAGACTTCAGCTTTGGGGAGGGAGGAAGAGAGAGATGGGCAGCTCATTGGAGGAGCCTGTGTGAGCTGTCAGTCAGTGGGGAGTGCAGGAGGACCCGAGGCCCACAGCAGGGCTGAGGGGACTCCGGGGGCAGGCGCGAGGAGCAGCCAGCCCCACCCCCACTGTGGGTGCCGCCATCTTGTGACAGAGTGATAGTCAATTTGCATATTACCTCTTTATTATATAGGATATTTAAAGATATATATGCTAGCAGTTTTTTCCCTAAATTCATGGCTTAATGATAGAGTAAAAGATAATGTTTTAAATTAAGTATCCTAATTTCATTTCATCTATTTATGCTTTAAAAAGGTCAAGACTTAATATTATGCTGATTCCAATCTAAGTAAACTAAGAATTTACACTCAATGCAAGGTGGCTAAATGAAATTCTGACCAGAATACAAATGTCACCTCATCCCATAACCTGCAACTCATATAGTTTTCCAGTCTGACCATGTTCTTAGTGATTCATAAAAAAGGGAGCAATAAAATAGAACTTTAAAAATAAAAAAAATAAAAAATATCTTCTTAACTTTTTAAATTATTGCCTTGCACAGAAATAAGTTAATTTAGGACTGATTTATTCAAAATATGTTTTTCCTCTATCAAAATTATGCTATAAAAGTTTTTCTCGACATGAACTTGTAAGAAAGTACACTTTGAAAATGCTTTCAGGGATCTTCCTTGATTCCATTATGAAAAAATAGAATTCATTCTTGGTTATACCTATCCTCAGTATTCTGAGCAGTAAATACCAATAAATAAAAGCAATGGGGATTAGTGAGGTCATCATTTCCTTTTGCTTCTGGAGTTAGGTCTCTCATCTCATACACACAAAGATGCTAAAGCATCAGAGGAATCTGTGTTGATCAAAGGCCATCAGATCACCTGAGAGTAAATCATAAATAAGGCAATCAGGTCACCTGAGAGTAAATTTTTATATGGAACACCAACAAAGGCTGAATGTTAGAATCAGAAAGGTGTGAAGAGTAAGGAAAAGGCAGGTTTTGCCAAGGTATGTTCATTATACATTGGGTCTGTTACTCTCTTAGTCTATTCATTACCCATACATTCATTTAGTCATTAAATCACACATTCATTCCTTCATTCATCTATTTTAGGAATATTTCTGGAAGGACTACTAAGTATAAAATACTATATTGAGTGTTAGTGACACAACATTACAAATGAACATAGTTTCTACCCTTAAGGAGGTTATATTCCATTGACAAATACAGTCAGTGCTCATATAATGATAATATAATATAGGTAAAATGCATGATAGATGCTAACCTAACACACAGAAGGAGCACATGTTAGACCATAGAAGACTCCAGGAGGAAAAAAAAAAATCCAAGTTCAAACAGCCTTCCTTCTTAAATGGATTATCCTAAATTTTAAAATTAGGCTTCCTTCCAAACTTAATTTGCATTTATCTCAGAGCACAAAAAATTAGGGTAATTATCATTTACTACACTGTTTAGGTAGGAGCGGAAAGAAGTAGAAAGGACTGGCTTCCTTGAAACTGTTGCCTAATACTCTAATACTATGGAGATTTTTCCATCTGGGTAGAGGTTATTTAATTCTCCATAATCTCTCAAAAAATAATATTTGAAAATTTTTAAACCCTCAAAACATCTAGAAAAGAAACAAATGGTGGTGTTCCCCTAGCTTTTCAGTTGTTACTTCTTCCTAATTTGGGATGAGCCATACACAGGTGTTCCTTAAAAAGCTCATTAGGGGAGTATACTTAGCAAACTTCTTTACCTGTTTGATTGTTTTCCTAACACACAGCCAGCAATCCTCTACTAAAAATCCCATAGAGGAGTTCATATAGAGGACTCAATTGAGGCTTTTCTTCTTGCAGGTGTTGAGTCTCACTTTTGGTCTCACTCAGATGCCAAAATAAAACAAAACCAAAGGCAACAAGAATTCTACTTCACCTACACCTAACATAAATATAGTGAGATAACAAATAATCAAAAATCAAACACCTATAGGCCATACAAAAATATATATATATTCAAACATTTTAATGTCAGTGCCTAGGTGGCCAAAACTAAGATATAGTCAACATTCTATATAATAAAAGGCTAATATGCAAATTGTCCCCTTGGGAGGAGTTCGACTGACCAGGAGTTTGACCGCTCGCTATGATGTGCGCTGACCACCAGGGAGTTGTACGGAATGAAGGGAGGCCCTGGCCGGCAGCCAGAAGGCCCCCATTGGCCCTGATCACTGGCCAGGCCTAGGGACCCTACCCTTGCACAAATTTCATGCACTGGACCTCTAGTATTTTTAATAAACTTAGTAACAGAAATTAAAACCACATGTGAATTCTTTATGCTGTACACCTTAAACTTATATAGTGCTTTATGTCAATTACATCCCAATAAAACTGGAAAAAAAATTTTAAACCAATAAATGTGACACCAAAACCAAGAAAGTGGAAGTGGAAAGAGCACAAATGTCTGGTTGTCAGGTGGCCTTAGATAAATCACAACTTAGTTTAACTTTAGTTTTTACATCTCCAAATTGACAGTATTAAACTAGTTGAATATGACTCCCATATAGGAAAGAAAATTTCAAAAGTATTGAGGCTATCAAACCCTAAAGTGATCCCCAACAATCCCCACATAATGCTATTTACATTTTAATGTAATCCCTTTGAATTTGGTTGGAATATGTGACTTGTTTCTAACCAAAAGGTTATTCCCATGATTATGTAGCATTATATGGCAAAGGTGATGGAAGCTTTGGATGGAAACTAGCCAACACCAAAATGCAGTTAAAAAAAGGGGGCGTGGATATTCAGTCATACAACCACAAGAATTCTGCAAACAATTTGAATTTGTTTGGAGCAATATTTCCCCAGTCAAGTCTTCAGATAAAAATGCAACCCAGCCAATACCTTCATTGTAATATTGGGTGACTCTGAGCAGAAGATACAGTTAAACTGTGCCAAAAATCATGACTCATGGAAATTGTAAGATAATAAACATGTGTTGCTTTACGCCAGTAAGTTTGTGGTGATTTGCTGCACAGCATTCTAAAACTAATATAAGTAGAGAACCCAGATGGTGGTGTAGGTAAATGCCTCTATTCCCTGCTTCTCAAAATCACATCAAAATTACAACTAAAATACAGAGAAACCATCATTAAGAATCCCCTGAAATCTGGCTGAATGGAAGTCCTAGAACTAGAGAAATAAAGATGAAAGCACATTGAGACTGACAGGAGGGGTGGAAGCGCAAAATGGGGTGGTCTGACACCCACGTGTAGCGTTTATTTAATCGGGAGGGATATCTCCAAGGCCTCCCATGAGAAATAGCCCCACACCAGACCCCCAACCCAGTGTTCCAGAGTTGGGAAGAGAAGTCCCCATAACTTTGGGCTGTAAAAACAAGCAGGAATTGTGACTGACTCCCACAGAGGCTGCTGGAGTCCCAGGTATTTCTCTTAAAGGGTCTGCACATGAACTTACATGGTCTTGCTCCCTCTGAGGTCCAGTGTCAGGCTGTGGCTTTGGGGGAATCCAGGGTCATATGGGGAGGAACTGGACTGTTTGGTATCAGGGCAAGAACTTGGAGGTGGTTTTCTCTCAGACAGGAGTGCTTGCAAGGGTCACTGTTCCTGTACTGGGACCTCCATCTGATCCTCCATCAGCCTACAGCACACTGTTCATTCCACCCTAATGATTCACTGAGACCCCGCCCCATCCAATATGCAACCCCACCTAAGCTGTTTGCAGCTGTTTTTCCATATGAATTGCAAGTCCTGGCTCAGGCCTCAGTCTTTACTAAAATCTCTTAAACAAGCAGCAGCTGGAGTCAGCTGTCCCAAACCTATCAATAAAAGGCTCAATATCCAGAAACAGCACCACCTGCCTTGTTTCACAACTGGGTCTCACCTGGGCACTTCCTAGCCCAATACAAGTATCAGCCATCTACAAATCACTCTGTAGCTCCTGTCAGGTGGATTCAGGCAGTGGCTGACTATGCACCTCCCAGGAGGACTCCACACTAGTGCACCCAGTGGACAGCTTCACACCATACCACGTTACAACTCTACACATCCACAAGTGACACACTCAAGGGGCAGATTCAGTGAGCACCAAAGCCCCACTGAAGCAAGTCCTACTCAATAGGGATTTCTCCTGCACAGAAGCTCTTTCATTGTAGACATAGCTGGTTCTCACAGCCAATTGGCCTAGAGGTCAATTCTTCCCAGTGATGCCAACAGCAATCAAAGCTCAACTACAAGACTGTGCACACAGTCCACACAGGGACACACCTAGAGTACCCAGCTAAGATGACTGGGGAGACTGACCCACTGGGCCCTACAAGATACCTAATACAGAAGGCCGCTCTACCAATTCCAAGAGACATAATAGTTCTACCTAATACATAGAAACAAACACAGGGAATTAGCCAACATGAAGAAACAAAGAAACATGTTACAAATTAAAGAAATGGAAGCAAGCAAAAAATGGATACAGAGTTCAAAACAATGGTTATAAGGTTACCAAGGATCTTAATGAGAGTTTCAAGGGATTTAATGAGAGCTTCAAAGGAATTAATGAGAGTGGCCAGGGACTTAATGAGACTTTCGAGGATCTTAGTGATAAAAAGGAGCAGTCAGAAATTAAGCATACACTAACTGAAATAAAGAATAATTTACAGGGATTCAACAGTAGAGTAGAAAATTCTGAGAATTAAAACAACAATTTGGAATATAAGGAAGCAAAAAACACCCAATCAGAAGAGCAAAAAGAATCCAAAAAATGAAGATAGTGGAAGGAGCCTCTGGGACAACTTCCAGAGTATCAACATTCGCATTATGGGAGTGCTACAAGGAGAAGAGAGAAAGAAAGATGTTGAAAACCTATTTCAAGAAATAATGACAGAAAACTTCCCCTACCTGGTGAAAGAAATAGACTTACAAGTTCAGGAAGCACAGAGAGTCCCAAACAAGAGGAACCCAAAGAGACCCACATCAAGACACATCATACCATATTTTTCCGTGTATAAGACACCCCCATGTATAAGACATCCCCCACTTTTCCAACCCAAAATTAATAAATCAATATTTTAAACATTTTGCTGGTTTTGCTCTTAATGCCTTCTTCTTTTTTGGCATCTTAAGGGATTGTTCTTCCTATTTTCTCCACTGTCTGATCATACACTCAGTGAGAGGCAGTCCAAATTAACTCTCTGCCGCTCTATTTCAATACTCTTTTGCATAGCTGATTACATTCACTTTGAATTTTGCAGAGTAAGACAATCACTTACCAGTATTTTTTAAAAATATATATTTTATTTATTTTTTACAGAGAGGAAGGGAGAGGAATAGAGAGTTAGAAACATTGATGAGAGAGAAACATCGATCAGCTGCTTCCTGCACACTCCCCACTGAGGATGTGCCCGCAACCAAGGTACATGCCCTTGACCGGAATAGAACCTGAGATCCTTGATTCCACAGGCTGACGATCTATCTACTGAGCCAAACCGGTTAGGGCTCACTTACCAGTATTTATCTTTTTACTTTTTTATATCTTTATGGGCTCAGAACTCTCCAGTCCCTGTTGCATCTCCACCTCTACCCCCACCTCCAATTATGGCATCAGCTGATGCCAATAAAAATAAGGCTTGTGATTGGAGGAAGCCTGTTTGACAAGGTATGGGCAGCTATGCACCCACACAGCTCCCTCCTCAGGGGACTTCTGTGTATAAGATGCCCCCTCAATTTTCAGTCTAACAATTTTAGGAAAAAAAAAGCGTTCTTATACACAGAAAAATACGGTAATTAAAATGCAAAGGGCAAAGAGAGAATCATAAAAGCACCAAGAGAAAAGCAGTTAGTTACCTACAAGGAAGCACCCATATAATTGTTAGCTGATTTCTCAATAGAAACTTTGCAGGCCTGAAGGGAGTGGCAAGAAATACTCAAAGTGATTAATAACAAGGACCTATAACCAAGATTACTCTACCCAGCAAAGCTATCATTCAGAATTAAAAGTCAGATAAAGAGCTTCACAGACAAAAAGCTAAAGGAGCTCATCACCACCAAACCAGTATTATATGAAATGTTGAAGGGTATTATTTAAGAAGAGGAAGTGGAGGAGGAAGAGGAGTGCCGGAAGCTAATTCCAGCATGTCAGCAGGGCTGAATCATCTGGAATGGCTGAGGGCATTTCCGCACACCTAAAGATTTGTTTAGATGATTGCTTGCTGCCAGACAGCTGAGGGCATTTCAATCTACATGTTATTGCCTCCTGCTGGCCAAATACTTGAACAGCCATAGGCAGTTCCAATCTGACAATGGATTCTGTATACTAAACCTTGACCTTTGATATGTATATCTACCTTGCTTTAGGACAATTTGTGTTAATAAAAAGCAAGGGGTCCAGAAATTCAGAGAACTTGGTTCCTTTAGCTAAGTCTTCTCTGGCTCCCCAAAATGCCTTCCAAAATTATGTTTCGTCTCTGGACTCTTTAAGGATTTACGCTGCAGCCCCTTCTCCAGATTCCTGAAATCCCTTGCAGATTCCAAGAAACACACACCAGCAGAGGAGGAAGAGGAAGAAGAAATAGATAAAAAATATAAATAATAAAATGGAAATAAATACATATCTATCAATGATTGAATCTAAAAAACACACACACAGAGAAATCTAATGAACAAAATAAACTGGTGAATAAAATAGAATCAGAAGCATGGAAACATGGATCACACTGACAAATCTCAGAGGGAAGTGGGATGGGAGGGGCGGGGGCGGGAAGAGATTTAACCAAAGATCTTATATGCATTTCTTATGGACACAGACAATAGGATGGTGAAGGCCTGGGGAGGGGTGGGAACTGGGTGGAGGGGGATAATGGGGAGGCAAAAAGGAAACATCAGTAATACTCTCAACAATAAAGATTTAAAAGAAAAAAAAAGAAAAAAACTAATATATGTACACAATGCAATCATTCATTTGTTTGCTCTGAGCATCAATGTCAGATGTGTTGATGTGTTCTAGATTAATGAAACACACAGCGGTGAAAATTTTGTTTTAATCATTAGTTTTAACCTTTAGGTCCTTATTCGTCTTCAGCTAAACTGGGTTTCTAAACTATATAATATACTCATGGAGTTTCCATTTTCCTCTTAATCTCTCTCTCTCTCTCTCTCTCTCTCTCTCTCTCTCTCTCTCTCTCTCTTTCTCTCTCTCTCTCTCCCTCCCTCTCTATTCCTCCCTCTCTTCCTCTCTCTCTCTCCCCTCCCTCATTTTTTTTAAACAAAAAGGATCATTTCATTTCAAGGATCACCTCTTCTTGAAATAATTCATCTGTGTTCCCATTAAACTTTTATATGACCTATAATAATATTCCCGGTTAAAGTATTATAATGGAATGGTAAATGAGAATCTTTGACTCCTTTTCCCTTTTTGATTTATAGTGGTGAAGATCCTCTTTTTAAGAAAGAAATATGGAAAAACAGTAATAATCTGTTTTTATTCCACCTGCTGTCTAGCCAGTTGAAATCAATGAATTAAAGTGATTTGTTTCACATTTATGTATATGTATTACCATTAGCAAGTAAATAACTACTATCAATTAATTAAACTATGTAGTCCTTTAAAATTATTATAGATACTACCAATACCTATCTAAATGAGATACTATACCCAGACAGCAAAATGTTTTGTGTTAAGTAATAGCACTTCTTGAGAATGTATTAGTTCTTCCTTAAATTAACAAGTGAGAATTAGTATAGCACACATCTCTTGGTTTTACCACTATTTTTTTCTGGGACTACCTCCTCCCTCATTTATTTGAGGTATCCCACTATTCTGGCCTCAGGCATTTGTCCTATGACTAGTCAATTAATATATCCTATACCCTGCCCACAGTAATTGAGTACATGACCAAATTAACAAAATTATAACTCTTCCAAGGGATTTTACATTTTAGAGCTGGAATTAAAGAGAGACCATGGAGCTAGAAGGAAGGAAATTCGAGTAAGTTGGCAGCCATTAATCTGGTTTCATAGAGAAAGCCCGAATGCAGTAAGAGAAACTAAAGCCAAAAAAGACCAGAGAAGATAATGGCAGTTGCACAAACTCTCTAATTCTACTCTTGAATTATACATACATTCTCAGGAATGTTTGGAATGATGGAAATGAGGAAAGTCTTCCAAAACCAAAGTGAAATTTAAAGTCTTTGGATTTGTAGTTCCGACACAGACCATACAACAACACCATAGCACCAGTCCAGGTTAAGCTGTATTATCCCAATATACACTCTACAGACCAAAAATATATAAGCTAAAAAGGAGGCTGATTAAAAATGATAAAAACTCAGATACATTATTATAAACAAGGCAGCTTTGGTAGCTTGTCTTAGATTTAGCAAACACTTGGTGGCAACGTAAAGTGAATGATCAGTAATGTTTAAAATGCTGTCATTGGAAAAATGTATTTTTCCACATCAAATAAAATTTATTTATAGAGTACCAAAAGATAACAATATAAAAACTCTTCAATTTGTTCAATAAATATTAAGGGTCTCAAAGATAGTCTAAATTGAAATTTAATAAATAGACAATTAAAAATTTAAATTCATCTACCTGGAAATGCAGTATGAGAATGTACAGCTATATGGAAAATAACCACTTCAAAAACCACTGTTTATCCTCTGCTGATTGGCATTTTTAAGAAATTCAATTCACCATAGCAACCTGTCTTAACACCAGCAGATAAGTACAGGCTATATTTAGATATGATGGCTTTCCAGCCTAGAATCCTGTCTTCCTTCATATTTAATGACATGATCCAAGGAACCAAAATATCATTCAATCAGATTGTAAGGTGAGGTATACTAAAGCAGATAAGGCTGTGTTTCAGAACCATGCAAAGAACAGTTTCCACCGAAGATGAAAATTTGTAAAGTACATAAAGGTAAATAACACTTTGATGCCTCAGAAATTTACAAACATATGTAACTATTTTGTCCAATTTTATCTTTCTTCTTAAAGATGAAAGACCATTATCAACCATTAATGATCTATAATATCAAAGTACATTTAAACTAGCAGATTGTTGTTTTTTAATTAGTGTGCTGCACTTCCAATCTGGCATCTTCTAATTAAAACAGATTTTTATTTTTTTTACTCAAAAGAAATCCTTTAGATGAGGTACAACAAGAGCAGTAGCAATATAAAACAAGCAATACAATACAAAATAAGGAAGATGAATTGATTAAAATACTATTGTTACAAAATAACTATGGACCTATTTGTACTTTATAATCTTCATAATGATAGTGAAAAGAATTTGTTGTACTAAATAAGCACCATGGTTTTATACAGTTTACATCACAATATACCAAAATACCATAATAATAAAACATAAATACCTTTTATTTTTCTTTACTCTATAGATGAGTTGCATCAAAATCATTACTAAAGATAATATGTGAAGTCCAATTAAAAAATGCCAAGACCATATCATCTCACACTCTTTAGGATGGCTACTATCAAAAACCTCCAGAAAACCCAAACAAACAAATAGAAAATAATAAGGGTTGGTAAAGTGGATAAATTAGAATGCTTGTGCATTGTTGGTGGGAATATAGAACAGTACAACCGTTAAGGAAAACAGTATGGTAGTTCTTTAAAAAATAAAAAATAAAAAAAAACAGAATTACTATATGACACAGCAATTCTACTTCTGGGTATATAACCAATGAAGTGAGAGCAGGGTCTCAAACAGATATTAGTATACCCAAGTCCATAGCAGTATTATTCACAATAGTCAAAAAGTGGAAGCAACCTAGTGTTCACTGATGGATGAAAGGATAAACGAAAGATGGCAACTTCTTTTCTCTTCTTCTTCTTAAAGACCCTTTAACATTTCTTTTAATATTGGTTTGGTGGTAATAAACTCCTTTACCTTTTTCTTGTCTGGGAAATGCTTTATTTGCCTTCAATCCTAAATGATAGCTTTGCCGAGTAATCTTGATTGTAGGTCCTTGCTTTGAATCATTTTGAATATTTCATGCCAATACCTTATGGCCCGCAAAGTTTCTGTTGAGAATCAGCTGACAGCCTTATGGGAACTCCCTTATAGGTAACTAACTGGTTTACTTTGATGCCTTTAAGATTCTCACTTTGTCTTTAAGCTTTTGCATTTTAATTATGATGTCTTAATGTGGGCTTCTTTGGAGTCATCTTGTTTGGGACTCTCTGTGCTTCCTGAACTTGTATGTGTATTGCCTTCATCAGGTTACATCCTTATTTTTCCATATAAGTTGTCTTTAAATAATTTTTTAAGTGTTTTGATTGATTTTAGAGGGAGAGAGAGGAAGAGGGGAGAGGGAAAGAAAGAGATTAATTTGTTGTTCTGGTTATTTATGCATTCATTGGTTGCTCCTTGTATGTGCCCTGACCAGAGATCAAACATACAACCTTAGCATATTGGGATGACACTTTAACCAATTGAGCTACCTGGCCAGAGCCCTCACCTAGGTTTTCAATTATTGCTCTCTCTCTCTCCTCCTTCTGGAACCCCCATGATACTCTTGAAGTCATACCAGAGGCTCCTTATAACTATCCTCATTTTTTTTTTTTTTTGGATTCTTTATTCTTTTTGCTGTTCTGATTGGGTGTTTGCTGCTTACGTATCTTCCAATTGCTGATTTAATCCTCTGCTTCACCTACTCTACTGTTGATCCCCTGTAATGTATTCTTCATTTCAGTTAGTGTAGTCTTCATTTATAACGCCCTTTGTTAGAGTTTCCATGTCCTTTTTAATGCTATACTGAGTTCCTTGAGCATCCTTATAACCATTGTTTTGAATTCTGTATCTGGGTAGTTTGCGTACCTCCATTCCATTAAGTTCTTTTTCTGGAAATTTCTCCAGTTCTTTCATTTGGGACCTGTTTTTTTTTTGTTGTATTTTGACTGCTTCCTGGTGTTTGTTTCTATGTATTAGGTAGAGCTGCTATGACTCCCAGGTTGGAAGAATGCCCTCATACAGGAGGTGTCCTATAGGGCCCAGTGGCATAGCCTCCAAAGCCACCTGAGCCAGGTGTACCAGGTGTGCCCCTGTGTGGTCTTTGTGCACCCTTCTGTTTTAGTTCAGCTTTGAATGTTGATGGCACATCACTGGAATTGACTCCTAGGCCATTTGGCTGATAGGGCTGGTCATGACCACTATGGAGGATCTGCTGTGCAGAAGCCAACACTACAGAGCAGACTTGCTTCAGTGGGGCTTTTGTGCCCTCTGAGTCCAACCCTTGAGTATGTCACTCATGGAAGTGGTTGGGTTGTAATCTGGCATGGTCTAAAGCTATCCAATCAGTACACTTGTTCTGAGACCTCCTGGTAAGTGCAAACTATCACTTGTGTCATGCCAGGGAACACCAGGCATGAGCTATGGCCGCTACTTGTGCTGGGCTTGGATAAGCCTGAGAGAGGCCAATCTGTGAACCAAGACTGGCTGCACTAATGCCAGGGCTAGGTCCACTTAGCAAGGGATATGGGATATGCAGAGGTCAAATGATGCTTGTTTAAGAAACTTTAGTTAAGTTGGAAGCGTGAGCCAAGAGAGGCCATTTGTATGAAAAAGCCACTGGAAAAACCTTGGGTGAGCCTACAAATTGAATGGAGTGGGTTTAAGGGCATCACCAGGGTGGCAACAGTGTTAGCGAGATTGATGGAGAGACAGATATAGCACCTGTCAGTTCTGTGGGCGGAGGGGTTGGCAAAAGAACAATGGCCTCTGCCAGCATTTTTGCCTGGCAGAAAACTGCCCCTCCAGCCCTGGGCCTGAAGCCAGATAATTCTGTTCCTCCCCATATGTTCTGATGCCTTTCAAGCTGCTGCCCCCGTGGTGCTACAGCTCAGATAGAGTGAGTCCAAGTAAGTCTGTGCTCAGGCCCTTTAAGAGGAGTGCCTGGGGCTCCAGAAGCTCTCCATCTCATGCAGTCACCATCCAGACTAGTTTTTACAGTCATATGTTATAGGGATTTCTCTTTCCAGCACTGAAATCCTGGACTGGGGGTTCTGGTGTGGAGCTGGGACCCCTGGCTCTTCAGAGGGGAACCTCGATAGCCTCGATATCCCTACCAATTTTTTACTACCAGACATGTGTGTGGGATCAGCCCTTTCCATGTCTACCAGTCTCAATGTGGCTGCTTCTTTATGTCCTTAGTTTAGGACTTCTGTTTACTAGATTTCAGGTGGTACTGATTGATTCTTGTTCTGTAGTTTAGTTATAATTTTGATGTGATTGTGGGAGTTTCCAAGTACCTCATTCACTCATGCTACCAACTTGACCAGAACTCCCCAAGTCTAGAAAGTCTTGCTTAGAAATTCACAACTTTCTCTTCTTCCAAAGCGTCTCTCCTTCATATGTTCACTCAATTCATTCAAGCCCAATAATTAATTTACTACAATAAAAAGAAATCTTGGCATGTATATTATATACAGTTTGAATAAATTACAGAGGGTCTATCATACTATTCCAGTAGTTGCATCAGATTAACAATATGAATTTGTCACTTTTGATTTGCATCTCTCAGATGATTAGTGACTGAGCATGTTTTCATATGTCTCTTGCCCTTCTGTATGTATGCTTTCTAAAGAGTCTATTTAGGTCCTTTGCCCATTTTTTTGATTGGATTATCTTTCTTTTGTTAAATTGAATGAGTTGCCTATAAATTTTGGAGATTAAACCTTTATCGAAGATAACATTGGAAAATATGTTCTCCCCTGCAGTGGGCTTTCTTGTTGTTTTGTTGATGGTTTCTTTCTCTGTGCAGAAGCTTTTTATTTTGATATAGTCCCATTTGTTTATTTTCTCCTTAGTTTCAATTGCCCTAGGAGCTGTATCGGTAAAGATATTGCTACGACATATGTCTGATATTTTGTTGCCTATGGCTTCTTCTAAGATTTTTATGGTTCACCATCTTTCGTTTAAGTCCTTTTATCCATTTTGAGTTTATTTTTGTGTATGTTTTAAGTCGGTGGTCTGGTTTCGTTGTTTTGCATGTATCTGTCCAATTTTCCCAACACCATTTATTGAAGAGACTGTCCTTGACTCCATTGTATGCTCTTGACTCCTTTGTCAATATTAATTGAGCATAATGGCTTGGGGCAATTTTTGGGTTTTCTGTTCAGTTCCATTGGTCTGTATGTCTGTTCTTGTGCCAGTACCAGGCAGTTTTGAGAACCGTGGCTTGGAAATATAGCTTGATATCTGGTATTGTGATCTCTCCAACATTGTTCTTCTTAAGATTGCTACAGCTATTCGGGGTCTTTTTTTACTCTACATGAATTTTTGGAGAGTTTGTTCTAGATCTTTGAAGTATGCCATTGGTATTTAAATGGGGATTGCATTGAATCCGTAGATTGCTTTGGGTAGTATGGACATTTTAATGATGTTGATTCTACCAATCCATGAACACAGTATATTCTGCCATTTGTTTATGTCTACCTTTTTCTTTTTTAAATTTTTTTATATGTATTTTATTGAGTTTTTACAGAGAGGAAGGGAGAGAGACAGAGAGCCAGAAACATCAATGAGAGAGAAACATCGATCAGCTGCCTCCTGCACATCTCCCACTGGGGATGTGCCTGCAACCCAGGCACATGCCCTTGACCGGAATCGAACCCGGGACCTTTCAGTCCGCAGGCCGACGCTCTATCCACTGAGCCAAACCGGTTTCGGCAATGTCTACCTTTTTCTTCAATGTCCTGTAGTTTTCCAAGTACAGGTCTTTTACCTCCTTAGTTAAGTTTATCCTAGGTATCTTAATTTTTTTTTGTGCAGTGGTAAATGAGATTGTTTTTGGTTTCTTTCTGTGATTTCATTATTGGTGTATAAAAAGGCCATAGATTCTGGGTGTTAATTTTCTATCCAGCTCATTATCGAATATATTTATTAAGTCTAGTGGCTTTTTTGATGGAGTCTTTAGGATTTTCTATGTATAATATCATGTCATCTGTGAATAATGATGGTTTTACTTTTTCTTTTCCAGTTTGGATGTCTTTTATTTCTTCTTCTTGTCTGATGGCTAAGGCTAGCACTTCTAGTACTATGTCGAACAGGAGTGGTGAAAGTGGGAATCCCTGTCTTGTTCCTATTCTTAGGGGAAACGGTTTTACTTTTTGCCCATTGAGTATGATGTTGGCTGTAGGTTTGTCATATAAGACTCTTATTATGTTGAGGTACGATCCCTCTATTCCCACTTTGCTGAGAGTTTTTATCAAGAAAGGGTGTTGGATTCTGTCAAATGCTTTTTCTGCATCAATTGATATGATTATGTGATTTTTGTCTCTCAATTTGTTTATGTGATGATCACATTTATTGATTTGCGGATATTTTACCAGCCTTGCAGCCCTGGAGTAAATCACACTTGGTCATGGTGTATGATCATAATGCTGGATCCGATTTGCTAGAATTTGGTTGAGGATTTTATCATCTATGTTCATCAGGGATATTGGCCTGTAATTCTTTCTTTGTAGTGTCTTTATCTGGATTTGGGATTAGGATAATACTAGCTAAGAGCTTGGAAGTGTGCCTTCCTCTTGAATTTTTTGGAATAATCTGAGGAGGATAGGTTTTAGTTCTTCTTTGAATGTTTGGTAAAACTCCCCTGTGAAGCCAGCCAAACCAGGGCTTTTGTTTGCTGGAAGTTTTTTGAGTACCGCTTCAATTTCATCGGTAGTTATCGGCCTATTCAGGTTTGTTTGTTTTTTTTTTATTCTTCCTGAGTTTTGAAAGACTTACATAAATCTTAAAGAAAAAGTTCTTTCCAAATCCAAGTGGCAAAGGCAAAATAAAAAAGTATTTTCCCCTAAATTCTCTTTTTTTAAATACAATTTTTGTTGATTTCAGAGAGGAAGCGAGAGGGTATGAGAGATAGAAACATCAATGATGAGAGAGAATCATTGATCAGCTGCATCCTGCATGCCCCACAGTGGGGATTAAGTCTGCATGTGCCCTCTTAGGGAATCGAACCATGACCTTCTGGTTCATAGGTTGATGATCAACTATTGAGCCACACTGACCGAGCTTCACTAAATTCTTACATTCTAGGCTAATGCCAAGTTAAGAAAATAATTCTGAATTAAGATAGTATCTGGGTATTTTCAAACAGAAAACTCAAAATTATTTTGTCCATTCAATGCAGTAGTGATCTAATTTTTTCTTAAAATACTAAGGTTAGATTTAGAATTTAGTTACAGGTTACATGATAAATATTCTACATTCTGGAAAGAAGTACCAATTTCTCTCAAAACACTATTATTCATTATTTTAATCTACTATCTATAATAATAAAAGCATAATATGCTAATTATACTGGACGTCCTTCCTTCTGGACAAAGCTGCAGCGGGTGGGGGGCTGCAGCAGAGGCAGCCAAGGCAGCAGAGGCCCCCGGCTACAGTGGCAGTGGGTGGGGGCCAGGGCCAAGTCACCTGCACAAATTTCGTGCTTTGGGCCTCTAGCTGAAGTATAATTCTCCACAGCTTTTATATCGATAAATTCCACAGGAGCATATTATTTTCCACAAATATTGCATTAAACAGATATATAATCCTATTACACAAAAATACAACTTATAAATAATAATGGATTTAATTGATTTGTTTAAATAAATATTACTCAACATTGACTAGGAATATTTATATTCACATATACTAATTATATTCTTAATTATTTATAGGACTGAAAGGACAACTGTCAGTCTTCATTGGAATAAACACCCTGAAGAAAGAATATGGGAAATCCTTTTGATTAGGAAAAAAGAGAGATTAAGAAAAATAGTTGAAAGAAAACACTGCTAAGCACTCAATTTTCTTTTCTCTGCTGCCCAAGGCTTAACTAGTCTTGATTTTTTTTTTCCCCAATAAAAGGTGATCTGGGAGGGTATGTTCATATAGAAAATAGTATACACAATTCCCAGTAAATATACAACTGCAAAAATAAATTAATTCAAGGAATAGAAAGTGACATTATATTAAAGTAAGAATTGCCACATGAACAAGAACATTAAAAATTAAAACCTTTAAAATTCTTCAAAAATCTTGGGCTATACACAGCTCTCTTATGTAAAACATGAAAAGTATATTGTTATGGTAAATTATTACATATTGTTATTACGAATTATTTTATGCATATTTGTAATTATGCTTATAAATTATTCACAAAAGCTTAAAATTGATGTAAATAAATTCACCTTTCCAAGCAAAGAAACTACTAATCATCTTCCCTGCCTAGTATCTACTGCCATATTGGCAAGATATCATCAGCCATTAGCCCTACCCCTTGAAAGTCAATCAGTAATCATAACACTATCCTGTCTTCTAAAATCTCTTATATTTCTAAAAAGTAATTTTTCCATAACTTCACCTCTGTTTAAACTGTTCCATGTGTTTCAATATATGTAACACAAATTATCAGAAAATAAAATTTTGCTCAACCTTAAAGCAGTTCTGTCACAACTTTTTTGAAAAAAATCACACCAACCATAAACTTTTAAATTATAATTAATACTAAAAGCCAATACTCACAAAGAAGGATCTTGTACGAGATCTTTGAGATTTATCCCACTGCGATCTTCTGCAAGATTCCTGAAGCAACTATCACTCACTAAACAGGAAAGGGGGAAAGAAAAAGAAAATTAATTTTTGTTTACATTTCATTTAAATTACTGCTGACAAAACAAATTTTGAAATCAAAATGGTCTGTCATGATACAGTTTTTCCAAATAGCAATATTGGTCAATCTCTAAGCCTGGTATATTTAGCAACAAATATTAACACACAAACTTTATATAAAGTGCAGTATATAAAAGAGTAAACCTGTGAGTCAAAATTTTGTTATTTTTACAAACTAATTTACCAGTACATAGTGGCAAGTCACTGCTTCCACAACAACTAGAAAAAAAAGATAAATTATCTCCCCAAATCATATTTTTAAATATACTGAAAAGCAATGGTAGTAAAATAAATAAATTAAGAGAAAAGTAATATCTATTCTTAGGTAAATTCGGACTCTTGATTGCTTTCATTTCTGGGAGATTTGCCATTTATACACAAGCTAAGATTCAGAAAGAGTGACACCACCCAGGAAAAGAGAAACCAGCATAGCTTTTTATGGTTCATGCACTGGTATGACAGATTGGAACCTTTTGGATTTCTCCAAACACAGACAGTTTTCTCCTGGGAGATCTGTTGAGGACTTGGACTACACGAATAGATTGGGAAAGGACAGACTGAGCCAGAAATGTTTTCTGTAGTGTTATAGTGATTAGGAGTCAAAGTCACACTATAACAGTTAGCACCTATCACTTATATAGTATAGAATTTCAACAGGTCTCCCCTCAAGACATTTGTTTTCAACCAAAAGCACCCTACCTTAAGAGTGGGGAATGAAAAAGAGGAGGCAAAACCCAAAAGTTAGAGCAATATCTCCCATAGTGTCACAGTTCATTAAGTATAGTCACACCAAAGAGAAATACACACAACAGAATAGGTCTTGCTTTTAAGACATTTAAAACCAGAGGTACGAGGTATATCTTAAGGTGTCACTCAAGTCACCCAGCTCAATTCATGGTTGAGTTAAGGTAATTAGCACTTCATCATTTCTTTCTAATATAGGCAAGAAAATAACATTTACATCAATCTTATTATCCTATGTAAACAGTATTTGGTATACAATAATAATTATGAAACATGGGAAGGGCCACAAAATATGATCAATAATAGAAAAAATAATACCTATAAGCTGACCTATACATGATACAGATTTTGAAGATAAACTTTTTAACAAAAGTTTAAGAAAACTATTTAACAAAAGTTAAAGAAGGCACAGGAAGTGTTCATAGAAGAAAAGAAGAAAAATTCAACAGGTAATTTAAATCTATGAAAAGAATTAAATATTGATTTTAGAACTGAACAATACCATATGTGAAATTGAGAAATCAGTGGGTAAGTTTTATAGCTGACTCAACACTGCAAAAGGCAGGCTAGTGAACTTGAAGAGATCAGCAGAAAATATCTAACTAAAGCACAGAGAGAGAGAAAAAATGAGGAAAAGAAAACATAAAAGACATGTGGGAATCAAACAACCCAATGTAACTGTAGTTGAGAAGAGGAGAGAGAATGAGGATGAAGTAATACTTTCAGGAAAAAAAAAAGCTAAGAATACACCAAAACTGAAACTATACATTAACTCACTGACTCAGGAAGTATAGCCAAGCCAAGAATGGAAAAAATGAAAGAAAATCACATCCAGCAGTAAAATGCTGAAAATTAAATAAAACAAGAAAACCTTAAATACAGCTAGGGGAGAAAAAGGACACATCACCATCGAACCACCAAAGGAAAAGCAAAACTTACAGCTGAGTATTCAACATAAACTATGGAATCCAGAAGACAATGGAATGACATGTTTAAAATGCTGGGTGACAGAGGAGAATCTGAGAATCTAAAAATCTATATCTTGATAAAATATTTATTCTAAAATTAAAGGCAAAATAAAGCTTTATATAATATTAGAGGCCTGGTGCATGAAATTCATGCATGAGAGGGGGGCGTCCCTCAGCCCAGCCTGCACCCTCTCCAATCTGGGAAGCCTCGGGGAATGTCCAACTGCCGGCAGTCAGACATCCCCCTCACAATCTGGGACCGCTGGCTCCAAACCGCTCACCTGCCTGCCTGTCTGATTACCCCTAACCACTCTGCCTACCTGCCTCACTGCCCCTAACCCCTCTGCCTGCCTGCCTGATCGCATCTAACGGCCTCTGCCTGATCACCCCTAAATGCCTCTGCCTGCCTGCCTGATGCCCCTAACTGCTCCCCTGCCAGCCTGATCACCACTAACTGCTCTACTCTGCCGACCTGATCACCCCTAACCACCTCTGCCTGCCTGCCTGATCGCCCCTAACCGCCTCTGCCTGCCTGCCTGATGTCCCTAACCACGCTCCCCTGCTGGCTTGATTGCCCCTAACCGCTCTCCTCTGCCAGCCTGATTGCCCCAATTACTCCCCCGTGCCAGTCTGATAGCCCCTAACCACTCTTCCTGCCTGCCTGATCACCCCTAACTGCCTTTGCCTTGGCCCCACCACCATGGCTTTGTACAGAAAGATGTCTGGAAGGACACCCAGAAGACGTCTGGTCCATCCGGTCTAATTAGCATATTACCCTTTTATTAGTATAGATTTTATATTAGGTAAGCATAAATATTAAGTGATTAGTTTCTATTTCAAGTTAAATATATATGTAGATACATATATATGAGCCATTTATAATCTACATAAAAAGAACAATATAACTTTAAAAATATTTAAAGTTGAAAAAGGTTGGAATTCTTATTAATTACCCTCAAAATCCCCATGTTTTTTGCAATGAGTAAGTGATTTTAATTAATATATAATTTTTATTCCATATTTAATAGACACTGATCTCAATCTGTTGATTTGAGACAAATTTTCTGCTTTTCATAACTTTAACAAAAATGTTCTTTATTATACCATTAAATGAGTAAGACCAAAAAAGGAAATGTTGGCAAATTTTATGAAAAGTTGGTTTTCAGCTGAGCTGAACTAAAATTGAAAGCATAATAATGCATTATATTATAAAATTTGTTCTCATAAAGTTTCTTGCCCAATTTGGCAAATGCAAGTGCTTAGTTATAAACATTAGGAGCCTGTCGGTTTGGTAGGCTTAATTAAAATGAAATAAACCTTTGATCCTTTAAAGGCTTGCTAGTCAGCTATCTGTGAAATGAGTTTTACTAAAAAAAAGGCCCTTTTCTAAAATTCATGTCACATCCTTATATTAAGTTAAAAACAGCAAGAAATCTAGAGAAATCGTTTCTTAACAAAAATTTTGAAAGTTTGGCTACCTAATAAAAAAAAAATTTTAGTTATAATTTTTTTTCACCAATGCAACAAATACTATTTCTGAATTATAGATAAGATATTGTACTTTTTAATTAAGAAGTGAACATACTTTTTAATGTGTAAATCACACAAAATCAAAGGTCAGATAAAACAGAAGAGATTACAATAGAAACATAGTCACAAACTTTATGGCAGTACCATGAAAATTATAAATTTGCATATCAATTTTGTTTATATTAACATAACTTGAAGGGTAACAAAGGAAAATTAATAACAAATGTTTGTAAAATGTATTTTTTAGCAGAATTCTTATGCAACTACATGCATTTTTTTCTATAAATATTCATTTTTTGGACCTATAATCAAGATATGCTAAGTATTTCATTTTCCACATCTCACTTAATCTTCATAATTATCCGGTGATATACTTATTATTTGTATCCCCCTTTTACAGGTAAACTAAGAGAGATTAAGGATCTAGAGATCATATATTTAATGAATAGCAGTACTGGGAGTATCCAGACCCTAAAATTCCAAAGCCTGCACTCTTAACCACTATGCCATATTGATGATAGTTCTCATTGATTTCTCATATATTCTGGATTCTCATGCAGAATATATGAAAAACTTTCCATAACTTTAAAACAAATAAAAGACAATTAAAATTAAAGTTTTCAAAAGTTGAATGAAACTTTAGGGGATCTTCTAGTTAAGTGGTTAGTTAACTGCACTTCATATCTCATGGGTTCTATGGCAGTATTTCAGATTAATGACATCCTTTGTTCTCTTCAGCTAAAGAACTCTAATTTTGTTTTACATATTATGTTGCTTCAAAAATTACTAGAAGAAATTTTACTAAAGAAAATTTTACAGAAGCTGAAACACACACACACACACATACACACCTTAGAACCATATTACTTCTACTCTCTATTAAGATGAAAATCACAATTTGTCTTCGGTCAACAAGAGTCAGCATTCAAACTCAATATAAACTTAAATATTTGTAAAATGGACCTGTAGCAGGGTTCTTAGCTTATCGTAAGTACCTTTTTCTGTATATTAACCTTTCTGGTTAAGGTAACAGTTGACATTTATTATGTGCTAAAAGCATTTCACATTCATTTTCTCACTTGTAACAAGTATAATATAGTATTCTACATAATTGATATAATCCTATGTAATAAAAGGGTAATATATAAATAGACCGGAACAACTGAACAACCGAACAACCGATCACCACCAGGGGGCGTGTGCAGAACATGGAAGGCTTTGCCACAGAGGGATGGTGGAGCAGGTGAGTGGAAGCTGCAGACCAAGGTGGAGTGCTGGTCTCTGTCATCGGGGTGAGCCTCTGGTGGTTACTGAAAATTCTTTGCTCCCATGTGCCGCAGTGCCCCGTACCGGTCCTGATCACTCAGTACCAACAGCGGGTGCGAGCAGCGGCTGCTGGCTCTGATCGCCCTGGAGGGCTTCTCTACCTTCCTCTGCTCCTGAGGGGTGATCGGGGCAGCAACCACCACTCCCACCCACTGATAGCACCGACCCCACTTGTATAACAAACATAAGGTGAAAAAAATTAAATAGTGCTGTCTCAAGATGGGAGTACCGACTGGAAAGGGGAATGAGAAACTTTCTGAAGAGATGGAAACATTCTATATTATGAAAGGGGAAGGGGATTAATGTATGCACTTAATTGTCAATATTGTACAGCTAACACTCATGAATTTAAAATATGTAAGATTTACCTCAAAGAATTGACAATAACTGAGTGGAACGTGGAAAGTTGGGGGAGATATAAATGAAACAAGAATAGCATAATGATAACTGCTATATATGGGTGGTGGATACATGAGGTGTATATATGTAGTGTTTACTTTTGTACATTCCTTAAGTTTTCCAAAATGAAAAGTTAAAAAACAAATAAGTAGCAGGTATGTAGAGGAACTACAGGAGAGAAAATGAGCTTTATAAAAGAAAAAGTTAAAGGGATAACTTAGTTTGAAGGTCTTCATGGAAAAGTCATTAGAATTGGAAACATTTGGTATATTTTGGACATGCAAAGGCAAGGAAAGGCCACTTCATTAAAAGAAAACAGTATTAAAATATCATAAGAGTATTGCTGGTATTGGGCTAATTAGGGAACACTTTGGCTTAAGTATAATGTCAAAAAAAAAATAATAATACGAGATAAATCTGAAAATACAAGTGGAAGATAAAAGCAAAGCCTGAAATTTGAGGTCAAAGAAAACACACTGGGGAATAGGGAATCATTCTGCACATTCAAGTTTCAGAATGACAGGATCAGAACTAATCTGACAGTAATGTGAAGAATAGCATGGAAGCACTACGATGTGCCCGTTAAGAGAGAACGATGCTCTAGCAGGTCAATGATAGGGAGATTAGAGAGCGAAAGATGCAGGTATTTGAGTTGATAATTGATGGTTAAAAGTTTCTTTTTCTTTTTTTGTAATTCTTTATTGCTGAAAGTATTACATATGTCCTCCTTTTCCCCATTGTAAAATTTTCAAAAGAGTAAATATTAAGTTATATAGCTTTGAAGATGTTTAAGCACTGAGATTCTTCTCCTTAGCACAATATAATACTAAAAACACTTAACCTATTAGAAACAGAGTATGCTGAAGTCTAATGCCAAATTTTCTCAAGATTTGCACTGGAAGTGTTCATTTATAACTGGAGTGTCAATCCAATTAATGCTGAACTTTTGGTTTTGTATGTTGTTTGTTTTAAAAATAACCTTGTTATGGAACTGCTATAAAAGCATCAGCAAAGATTTGACATTTGCCACAAAGTACTCCAAATAGCAATGAGATTATTCTTATGTTTTGTTGCATTTACAGTAATACTGTTAAAACAAAAAAAGATTTATATTGGTTAAGGGCTTTGGCCATGAAAATAATGCTTTATATTCAAGAGAATAAAGCAATCATCACTGCATTAATATAACTTTTAAAGAAGAAAAATAACATAAAACTAAATTACTAGTAAAAACCCTTCATATCCCTGAATTATATATTATTTTCTTATCTGAAAAATTTCTATTCAAGGTTAAATTCACAATTATTAAAACTGCTCTGATTACTTAAATGGCTTTATAAGGACAAACTATTGTCTATCTTAATAATAACAAACATATTGACTTAAAACTAAAGAGTAATTTGAAATTAGACATAAGCACTTCAGAGTACAAACAGTTACATAATGGAATAATTTCTGAAGAAAATAGTAAAATGTTTTTCTAAAGTATTTTTTAAAAAAGAAACACTGAAATTTATGTTTTAACTATAGGCCCAGTGCATGTGCACTGGTAGGGTCCCTAGGGGCTGCCGACTGCCGGCTGCCGGCTGCAGGCTGGGTACTCCCTCCCTTCACCTGGCCAGCCCAAACCCCTGGTCCAACTCCTGGAAGAACTCCAGGCCAAGGGGACAATTTGCATAGTACACTTTTATTATATAGGATTATACTCCAATTATATCCAGAGACAAGATTTCATTTGTTGGATATTATTTTTTACCTAATGTCTACTAAGTAACTACTTTAATATTTTTAATATTAAATTGGGCTTGTGGGTATATGTTTATACCTAAATACATACAGACACATATACATGCAAATATTTGCATACATATTATAGATAGCAGATTTCAACTTTTACACTAATGGAGATTATAATCCACAAGAGGAGATAAACTTCAAAACATAAATTTAAATGAGAATAGAAGAATATTGATATTCATTCCTGTTGCATATATTTACAAATGCAGGTTCTAGAGCTAAAGTTCCTATATTCTAATAGTGGTTCTACCACTTATACTTTGTATGAACTCTAACAAAATTTCTAAGAATCAGAAGTCATTATCTATAAATGTCATTAACCATGGTAGGGCTAACTACTCAGTAAATGTCAGCAACAATGTAACTTTTGTTTTTTAAAATATTTTTTAAACTGCGATTGGTTGAATCTGTGGCTATGGAACCCACAGATATAAAGGGCCAAGTGTACTACCTATATAATATTGTGAATTTTATTTTAGAAGCCTGGTGCACAAAATTCATGCACAGCAGGGTGGGGAATCCCCTCAGCCTGGCCTACACCCTCTCCAATCCGGGATCCCTCGGGGAATGTCCAACTGCTGGCAGTCAGACATCCCCCTCACAATCTGGGAATGCTGGCTCCTAACCGCTCGCCTGCCTGCCTGCCTGATCACCCCTACCCACTCTGCCTGCCTGCCTCATCGTCCCTAACCACTTGCCTGCCTGCTGATTTCCCCTAACCCTCTGCCTGCCTGATGCCCCAAACCACTCGCCGGCCTGCCTGATCACCCCTAACTGCTTGCCTGCCTGCCTAATCACCCCTACCCACTCTGCCTGCCTGCCTGATCACCCCTAATCACTCTGCCTGCCTGATCACCCCTAACCACTTGCCTGCCTGCCAGATCGTACCTAACTGCTCGCCTGCCTGCCAGATCATACCTAATTGCTTGCCTGCCTGCCTGATCGCCCCTAACCACCTCTGCCTTGGCTCCCGCCACCATGGTTTCACCTGGAAGGACATCCAGAATGACGTCTGGAAGGTCGTTCAGCTGTCCAGTCTAATTAGCATATTATGCTTTTATTATTATAGATAATACAATTTAAGTGCGCAATGTGATATACAGGATGATACTGAAACCAAGTGTTCATACCCTAAGGCCATGACAACACATTCACAGGGTAGCACATAGGCATTATTGTTACAGTGGACAAAGTATGTACAGTTATTTGACAAACATAAAAAATAGGAATATTCTTTTCAGGGAATATTAATATTAATAAGATATACAATCAAATTGTGAAGAAATAACAAGCTTCCTTCTTTACATTTAAAGCTTTCAGATTTGAGGAAATACAAGATTACTTTATTACATCTACAACTGACCTATGTGGAAATAGAATAATAATGAAAATAAACAATATTTTACTTTAGACATATTATCAAGTATTTATAAATATCCCCAAGATATTTATTTAAAGATATAAATAATATTTAAGATAAAATAGAAGTATAGTTGTAAAGCATAATAAATATATGACTTAAAATCCCATTCCACTTATCCTAAAAAATGCTAATCATGTATAAAAATGTATACATAATAATGCTCCGCATAGTACTACTAATAACTGTTGGAGATTAGTTATGTTATACAGCATTCAACAGAAAATTATATGATCAGTTAAAATTATTTTTTACTGAATTTTTAATGTCATGGGAAAATGTCCATAAAGTTGAAGAAAAAGCAAGTTCTTACAATGTAATTCAAACTTGTAAAATACATACACACTAGAGGCTCGATGCACAAAATTTGTGCAAGAGTAGGCTTTCTTTCCCCCGGCTGCCAGCACCAGCTTCCCTCCGGCACCCAGGACCTGGGCTTCCCTCGCAGCCCCGGCTTCGTCTGGAAGGTCGTCCGTAAGGACATTCAGACAATTAGCATATTATGCTTTTATTATTATAAATATCTGTATGCATACATTTATATACACAGAGAAAACAAAACTGGAAGAAAACATGTTAAAATGTTAAAAATGTTATGATTATTCTGCATATAAGGGTTACAGGAATTTTGAATTTTTTCTTATTTTTTGCATTTCTCAAATTTTATTGTTATAATTAAAACGTCTGATTTTTTAAAATCCTATTGTTTTAGATTTTACCCATATATAAATTTCCACTAGGATTTCATAGCTTATGAGATTCACAATGTAATGCCATGCTTTAGAAAACTATTTTTCAATCTTCTCTGGTAAACTACATGCTCAATGATCTTACATTTCAGCCTAATAAGCTTGCTGTGTATAGACAGAGAATAAAATTGAAAACTGGATCAAAAATCAATTTCTTAGGGGCAAAAGAACTTAACCAGGAATAAATAGTAAGTAAGCTATAACTCTCATTTCAAAATGTTCAATTTTATGGGCCTTTGAAGACTTGGTGATCCTTAAACTTTGTTTTCCACTTCTCCTCCCTAAAATATGAGTCCGAGAAACTTACAAGTCATATTAAAATGTTCTGTTGCTTTCTGACCTTGAACTTTATCTATTACTAAACTACATATTATTATCAGAAATAAATATTTATTACTATAAGTATTAAAATGGAATTAGAGTAAATAACTTCTAAAGTTCCTTTGTTAACTTAAGATTTTATAAAGATCTAAGTAACAGGTAAACTGAATCCTTTAATATGAACAAAGAAAACTAACATTTACACACACACACACACACACGCACTCACAAAACTAACATTCACATTTCTTATTATATGTATCAGATAATTATTTTAATAATAAAGGGTTTTGGAATATTCATTTAGTCAATAGCATTTCTTGTGGGCTTTCTATGTAATTGGAACTTTATTAGGAATATAGAAGATGAAAAGCCACAATTCTTGCCTCAAATAACTTATATTATACATATAACACATATTATAAACTCAATTATAAGAGCCCAACTCTAAGAAGGTAGTCAAAATTTTGCCCATTAAAATGAAAATATTTGGTAAATAAATAAATAGTAAAATAGAATCTAAAAAATTCTCCTCTTAATTTTCTGTTGTTTTTTTATGATGCAATTAGGTTTGGTTAAATAGATATAGCTGAAAAAGATGACCAATGTTTTACAAAAGTACCATATGACTGGGGGGAAAAACCTTTGTACTTCAGCAATTTTTAAAAATTACCTGATTTTTTTTTACTCTGTCACAAAACACTCCCTTGTTTCAATCCTACTACAGAAATGGCACCTGCTTTCAGCCAGTGTTTCTCCTTATTCCATAAGAAACTAACACTATTCCATTCACTCCTTAATCCATCATAATAAATTTACATTAAAACACTGCCATGTTCCTTTTCCAAATAAGGGTGCTATTGCCTTATTTTCTGATAGTACAAGAGTAGAAAAAATTTGAGATGATAATTGAAAAATGATCAGAGAATGATGAGATAAATCCTGAAAACTGAAAACGAAAGAGGCTGACCCTCCACTACCACTTCCCTATTCCAACAAGGCTAGAACCAGCAATTGAGAGAGAGAGAGAAAGAGGAGAAAAAAATAGAAAAAAGCACATTCTGAATTACCGTAGTTGATCTCTTCCATCCTCACAAGCTCTTAATGAAAGTCTATTGAGTTTTAGATAACATTACCTACATAAAGACCTTCCATGATCTTTGAAATAAATCTTTCCTTTGAATATCTATTGTATCTTGGTGGTATTAGCATATGCTATGTAACAAAAATTACCTTGAATTTAGTTGTTTTAGCAAAACCCTTTATTAACCCTTTTAGACAGAAAGGGACACTAAAGGCAGATACCATGTTTTGCTATCAGTTTCAGTAATATCCTAACTCCATCACTCACTAAATGTCTAACACTGAGCAAGCCAGTTAACCTCTTCATTGCAGAGTGTATCACCTAACAGTACATATCTCACAGGATTGCTGGAACGAACAGACGGACAGACGGACGGACGGACGGATGGATGGATGGATGGATGGATGGATGGATGGATGGATGGACTAATGAATACATATTGAACACAAAGAAGTACACTTGCTCCTCATTATTCATATTCAGTACTTGTGGATTCATCTACTCACTAAAAGTTATTTGTAACCCTAACACCAATATTTGCAGAACTTTTTCAATTATTTGAAAACATGTAGAGTGAAGAAAAACTTGAGTTCCCTAAATCACATGATCTCAGCTGAGGTTGAATAAGGTGATGCTCTGCTTATGTCAGCACTCATATACGGTAAATAAGTATACTTTTCACAGTCTATTCAGTGCCGTGCTTTTGCATTTTTGTGCTTTTTTTTGATTTTGCTGCTTAGAATGGTCCCCTACCATAGTGATGAAGTGCTGATTAATGTTCCAAAGTTCAAGAAAGTTGTTTTATGCTTTAACCCTTTGAGTGCCAACCAATATCCTAGGAACTATGCTAAAATTGCCAAGGCATTTTTGCTGATTTTACAGCAGTTTAGGAAAAAAATTATGAATCGCAAGTAAATGAAGTTACATATTCAATAACTTCCACAAAATCGTCATCTTCACAGCAAGAATTGTCATATTTAGCAATATCATCATCACTAATAAAATCAGACTTAGAATGGACACTGCAGGAGGAGCGCAATAGTGCTCCCAGCACTTTTGGCGAAAGACAGTAGGAGTGCAATTGTGCTCCCTGACCTCTAGGGGTTAAGGAGAAAATATGTGTTGAATAAGTTTTGTTCAGGCATGAAATCACAGTGCGGTTGGACATAAATTCAATGTTAATGAATCAACTATTCTATATAATAAAGAGCTAATGTGCAAATGGTCCTCACGAACCTCAGGCCATCATGTCATAATGGCTCAGATACTCAACACTGAGGAGAGAGAAATGGGGACCAGCCAGGCACAAATGAGCTCGCGAGAGGGGAATGGGGATTGGCCAGGCTGTGGCCTGGGAGAGGGACAAGCTGCCCGTCCTGCGGTCCCAGGTGCCAGCAACTGTGCCTGCACCTGCAGCCCGGGAGAGGAACAATCTGCATGCCCCATGGTCCCAGGCACCAGCAGCTGCGCCTGCGGCCTGGGAGAGGGACAAACCGCCCACCCCACGGTCCCAGGTGCCTGTGGCTGCGGCCTGTGCAAAGCCGGGTTGGGTCCTGGGTGCCTGTGGCCAGCCAGTGGGAGGGAAGCCCAGGTCCCGGGTGCCTGCGACCAGCCACAGGAGACAATCCTGGATCCTGGGTGCGGCTCGAGGCAGAGGCGGTTAGGCGCGATCAGGCCAGTAGGGGAGCAGTTAGGGGTGATCAGGCAGGCAGGCAGAGGGTTTGGGGTGATCAGGCAGGCAAGCAGTTAGGAGACAGTGGTCCCGGATTATGAGAGGCAGTCGGACATCCCCCACGGGGTCCCAGATTGGAGAGGGTGCAGGCCGGGATGACAACCCACCCCCATGCACGAATTTCAAGCACCAGGCCTCTAGTCTCTTATGTAAAGGACCTGTGGCCATCATGCCATAATGCCATCACAACCAAATGAGCCGCGGCTTTCTCGGCGGGCAGGGCGGGAGCTACTAGCAGCGGAGAGCTTTGAGTGGTGGAGAGCTATGAGTGGTGGAGGGTGGGACGGCGAGCTACTAACAGTGGAGAGCTACGAGCAGCAGAGGGCTACGAGCGGCGGAGAGCGGGGCAGTGAGCTACAAGCATTGACAGGCAGGGCGATGGCCAGCTAAGGCAAGCGGAAGTGAGCTACTCGCGCATGAGTTCGAGTGCACTGGGCCTCTAGTCTATATTATAAAAGGCCTGTGGCCGTAACGCCGTGACACTGTAACGACCAAACGAGGCATGGCGGAGTCTGGGGTCCCGTGGCAGCGCAGCAGAGTCTGGGGTCCCGCCCCTGTGGCAGCACGGTGGGGTCTGGGGTCCCGTGGTGCGGTGGGTCTGGGGTCTCACGCAATTTCACGTGCTAGGCCTTTAGTATACTAAAGTGTCTTTAAACAGAAACACATTAAATATGTATTGACCAGCTGACCAAAATGTAAACAAAGGCTCTCAATAACCTACCACTGTAATTCCTCTAGGAGTAATGGTTTAGTATCTACTAATTCAGTGTATGCACATCTTTATAGTACAATACTACTGTAAGTAATGTAAATGAACTGTGTTAAAATATGGTCAAATACATAGTAAAATCTCAGTAACTAATAATTAGCATTACTAGTTTATTATTATTTAGCCCAAGCACATACTCAAACCTCTGCTTAATTACTGCCTAAATAAAAATAACCAGTTTAAAAAAGGAAGGAAATTTCCTAATTATTCTTATAAAATAGGTATGACGTTAACCCCAAAATCTGACAAAAAACTACACAAAGAAATAAAACTACAGATCAATTACACTAATGAATAAAAATATAAAACTCATGATATATTTCAAAAGAATTCAAACAGTCCACACAAGAGAAGAAACTCATAATTAATTTTGGCAGTTCTTAAAATAGTATACCAGCTTGACAATGTTAGCCAGATTTAATCAACTCATTTTTAAATGAAAACTTCCAAATAAAATCTTTTATCATTACCACAAATAAGAAAAGTATGGCTTGCCATAAATAAAAGGTAACAGTAAATATATATTTCATTAAATTCTAGCAGAGAATGTTTCTTACAGAATATTCTGCATCTAAGCACCTCTTTGTTAAAAAGGAAGAATGATAAATGTTAAAGGGGTGTCAAAAGCTTAGGTATATGCATATAATGTAAAGGACTGAAAAATCATTAAAAAGGGAAAAGCTTTTTATGTGATTTGATACTATTTAATGCTCTGCCCCTAACATCCTAATATCATCCCAAGTATCTGAATGTGACACACTTTGAGAAACACTATTTCATGCTGTTTCTTAATTGATATTTTCTCTCTGGAAATATTTCTCCCCACAATAGTTTAAACTCTATTGACAGAAAATGAATCTTATATTTAATTCCCTTTGGTATCTAGTCCAATAACTGGTACATAGTAGGCACTTAATAATATGTTTAAACCCTAACCGGTTTGGCTCAGTGGGTAGAGCGTCGGCCTGTGGACTCAAGGGTCCCAGGTTCGATTCTGGTCAAGGGCATGTACCTTGCTTGCGGGCACATACCCAGTAGGGTGTGTGCAGGAGGCAGCTGATCCATGTTTCTCTCTTATCAATGTTTCTAACTCTCTATCCCTCTCCCTTCCTCTCTGTAAAAAATCAATAAAATATATATATTTTTTTAAAAAAATAATAATATGTTTAAGTGAACCGAAAAGATAACTCATTATACCAGGCAATTTATTTAGAATTGTTGAATTCTTAGAGCTGAAAAACCTTGTGAGAGCGCCTATTATTCTAACTTTAGTCATTTAAAGATATGAACACTAAGGGCCAAAGACAATAAGTGACTAGCCTGATATTCAAATTTATTTTTAGTGACACTGAGATTTCTTAATTATCAGATGTCAAGTGAATGGCTAAAGGCAAATCAACCCTACTGACATTTTATTTAAGGCCAGACAGACAATAGGTTTGGGAAGGGTGAAGGGAAGAGTCACAGACATTGAGAGGGGTAACTTGCCCAAAAATGCTCCACGAGAAGAATTCTCAGGCTGGAAAAGATACCTAGCCAGAATTCCACCCACATTTCAGATTCGCTCAGGTGAAAGAGTAGAGAAGCAAAAGATCCTCTCAGGGAGATGGCTGTGTCCCATGCCTTAGTGAGAATTTTCTAAACTTCTTTTTTAACACTATAAGAGCTGTCCCATGCCTGGAATCTCAAGCATTTGTTGATTCCACTGGTTTCCTCCTAACTCCCAACCCCCAATCCTGAACTGACTATAAATATATGTTCAATATTGCAAGAAGAGTTGCAATAAAAATACAAGTAACCCTTGAAGTGAAAAATTTGTCTCTAAAACTCTGACTTGATAACATTTTTCCAGTCCACAGAAAAGAATTCTTTTGAGGATTAAAATAGAGACAGCTTCCTCAGAAGATAAACTTTAAAAATGAACTGGAAACATTACTATGTATGATAAAATAGTTATTTTGTTTGTAAATGATACAATTTAACTTTTAAAATGGGGAGTGGCATAGGGTTATTATAAGATATCTAGGGTATACTAGTATAAAAAAAACTGGCCAGATTCAGGGTCACTTCAGGAACATGGGGTCTAAAACCTGGGAATCAACCACCCCATCAGGATTCTCTTTGCTTCTTCAGCTCTTTAATCTCTGCTTCTCTGTGAGTAGATCTCATTCTCTGCAAATAAACATAGGTTACCAATCTATATGGTATGGGAAATGGAAAGGAGGGCATGATCTTTGATAGGTTGGAACTCCTATCCACCCTGGATATATTACTACTAGTGGCCCGGTGCACGAAATTCGTGCACATTGAAAGGGAATTAGAGGAACATAATTTGGACTCACTATCTAATATCAATAATATGTGAGCGTGAGGCAGTCTGCATTTCTGAAATTCAATGACATGAATTTTAGCTATTACTTTGCCAAATAAATGGAATTTACAGATATCATTTAAAAGAGCATTCAGCTTAATATTAAAAACTCTGGCTACCACGTCAGGTCTGTTTTCAACTTTTTGCCAGCACTGTAAATTGTTTGCAATATCTTCCCATTTGGGGTTGCATGTCATGGTTATGAATAAATCAGGCTTGCCATACTTCATTACAATTGCCATAGCATCCTGATATCTCTGCTGCATATTTCTGGGACTACCCTCAAAAGATGATGGAAGTCTTATCATTTAACCAATCAGCACATTGTCATTTTCAGATCGATTTGAGATAATCCATCAAACCACTATATTTTTCAACACTCAACTTAGATTGGTTTGCTTTGATGAAATTTATCCGATTGGCCTCCATTTTTGAATACGAATCCACAATAAACTGTTGAGTTAATTTTCCTGCATTTAAAATAGGATTGAACGTGTCCTGCACAGAGATATGAAATCCATAATACTGCATTTGTGTGACTTGTGTCCTTACATTTTGTCTAGTATTATTGTCGATTACACTGTTGTCTTTGAGTCATAATGCAATATCTGTTCCCCAGCCTTTTTCACCATGTGGAAAAAGAATAGGATATGTCATTGCATCTAATGTAGGAAACAGAATATTGATCTGTTTCATTTTAGTGGCATTTGGATTATTGGGATCTGGTTTACAATGAATGAGCAAGTCCCTTTCAAAAGGAGGTTCTCCATCTTCATTTCTGAATATGACAGCAACCTAGGTTATACGGGGAGAATTATATCTATCTGGGTCACTGTTACGATCATATTTAATTTCCATTGTTACTTCTGTGGGAGCAATACCTTTTGCTGCTGCTTCAGATTGGGCTTCCTTTTCTTCCTTTTCTCATGTAGCATCTTGTACGATTTTGGTAATTCATTTATTTCATGCATGAGGTTGTTGACGTTGATCATGAGTCTTTCTGAGCAGCCCTGGTTTTCTGGCATTGCTAATCTTTTACTTGTAGCTTTGGCTGTATCCAAAATATAGAGTTGAGCAAACTTCTGAGAAACACCATCTGAAGGATGTAAAGTTCCAGTACGGTGATAAACTTGTCCGTGTATTCTAAAACAGTATGACCCATATCCTGATGGCGATGCAATATTTGCACCCATGGAAGCAAAAGCAAAAGAACTATTTATGGAACAAATATTTTCCATGAAATTTTTACTGTCATAATCGTTTGTCATTAATCTTTTTAAATATGCCAGGTAATCTGGAAAATGTATATCATTTGGACAGACTTTCCCTTTGCTACAACATCAAGTAAATTTCCCATCAGATGGTTTTTCATCAGAGAAATTTAGTGATAGGCAAAAATTCACGTCGAACAGTCATTCCACCACAATTATGTTCAAGAATTGCATCCTCATGTACTCCATTTTCGCTGAGAAGGCAGTTCCTACCAGTATTGGTAGTACTTGTTGATGACTGTTCTCTAGATATATTCTGTCGTCGCCACTGCCTTCTTTCAACTTCAAAGGCAGTCTTTAGACATTTTCTGTCGATAACACCGGTGTTTTTCGGCATCAGAGCAACGTTTTTCCAGTAGCTAGTGTTTAGATACGTTCTGTCGCAGGCGCTGCCTTCTTTCAAGATCAGACGCACGCTGCTCTGCAGACATTTTCTGTCGATAACGCCAGCATCTTTCGGCTGCAGAGCTACATTGTATCAATAGTTGTTCTTTAGACATAGTCCCACCTCTCTACTGTCACGGTCTGATGTGCAGGCCACTGAGAGCTGTCTGACCAACGGCTGATTCTGGTTGATTCTGTGGGGGTGGTACTTCCTCCTCCCTACTGTCAGTTTCCACAGCTGTGATGAGGAAGCTGGGGTGACAGAGGGAGCCGCGCCCTCCAAGCCGTCCTCTCTCTTGCTCTGCTCTATGTCAAGCGGCCTCCGGCTCTGCCAAATCCTCCAAACCTACCACTCCGCCTGCTCCTCTCCCACTCTGCTCTCCACCGGCAAGGTCCTGGGAGCCCGTGGGCGTGGCTTGGCATGGCAGGCTTTGCCTCCCCGGCCAGCAATGGTCCTAGGAGCCTATGGGCGTGGCAAAGCCTCGCCTCCTGGGCTGGCAATGGTCCTGGGAGCCCACTGCCGCAGTTGCCTCCTGGGGCGTTTGATACCTGTGTATGCAACTTAGCCACCATCTTTGTTGGGTTAATTTGCATACTCACTTTGATTGGCTGGTGAGCGTAGCGGAGGGATGGTTAATTTGCATGTTTCTCTTTTATTATATAGGATAGTCAGTGGGTTGGGGAATTATGATTGGTACATCTGAGTTAACTCCCCACCCAATAACCAGGGGTAGAATATTATGTTTGGTACAGTCCCATCAAAAGCATAATGGTATATGTTGGGGAAGAAGTAAGGTCTGTTAATAGAAATTAGAAAAGTATGCTGGACAGAGAAAAATGCTAACTACCATATTTTAATTCAATTTCAGTTGTGTATAATCAATTCCTCAAGATAACAATAGATTTATTGGTACATGGGGAAACACGTTTGGTTAGTTCTTGAGGAAGAACACCTTCTTCATTAGTCAAGGTTTACAACTATCAACAGGAGTGTTTAAACACAGGCCACCCCTCAGTATTAATAAATTAAGAAGATACATACATACATACATACATATGCATATATATGCATATATACATATACACATATATATAATGTACTATCACATATGCTTAAAATGACTTGAATTTAGCTACAATATAGAGCTAAATTCAAGTCACTTCATCAGCATGCCTTTTTTATTCTTAAAAATAGTTTTCCTATAATATCTTTTCAAGGCAAAATATAATCACACAGAGGCCCGGTGCACAAAATTTGTGCACGGAAAGGGGGGTACCCTCAGCCCAGCCTGCACCTACTCCATTCGGGGACCCCTCAGGGGATGTCCGACTGCCAGTTTAGGCCCAATCATTGTGGGATTGGGCCTAAACCAGCAGTCAGACACCCCTTTCATAATCTGGGACTGCTGGCTCCTAACCACTCACCTGCCTGCCTGCCTATTTATCCCTAACCCCTCTGCCTACCTGCCTGATCGCTCTTAACTGCCTCTGCCTGCCTGCTTGCCCCTAACTGCCCTCCCCTGCTGGCCTGATCGCCCCTTACTGCTCTTCCCCGCTGGCCTGGTCGCCCCTATCTGCCTCTGCCTGCCTGATTGCCCCTAACTGCCCTCTCCTGCCAGTCTGATCTCACCCCCAACTGCCCTTCCTTGCTGGCCTGATTGCCCCTAATTGCCTCTGCCTGCCTGATCACCCCTAACTGCCCTCCCCTGCTGGCCTGATCTCCCTCCCAACTGCCCTTCCCTGCAGGCCTGATCTCACCCCCAACTGCCCTCCTCTGCCAGCCAATTTGGTTCTGACTGGTCAGTTTCTATGCCAGTCAGAATCAAAAGCTCCACCTTCTAGGCAGCCACTGGCCCCTCACAGTTCACCCAGATTTGGTTCTGATTGGTCAACTTCTATGCCAGTCAGCATCAAAAGCTCCACCTCCAAGCAGCCATTGGCTCCTCACAGTTGCCCCAGGTTTGGTTTCTGATTGGTTGGTTTCTATGGCAATCAGCGTCAAAAGCTCCGCCTCCTAGGCAGCCATTTGTTCCTCACACTTCACCCAGATTTAGTTCTGATTGGTCAGTTTTATGACAGTCAGTGTCTCTGGGCCTATCAACGGGGCCTGATGAGAAAGGCGGAGCTGATCAGCAACCCTGGTGGAGACCTGGAGAGAAATGGAGGTGCAGCTGTTGGCCAGGCCGGGAGAGAAAGAGAGGCAAGTTCTGATCAACGGCTGCCACAGAGGCTACGGATCAGACCCTGCCTCTCTCTTCAGGCCTCTCTCCAGGCCTGATCTGCAGCCCCTTAGGCAGTCAGTGCTGGGTCGCCACAGCAACCCAGCACTGACTTGCGGTTTGGTCGAGCCTTCGGTCATTAAAACCCTGGCTCTTTATTATATAGATGTTTATAAATATGCTATATATTTATATAAAGACTAGAGGCCCGGTGCACGAAATTTGTGCACTGCAGGTGTAGGGGGGAGGTTCCTCAGCTTGGCCTGTGCCCTCTCAGAGTCCGGGACCCCTCCCTCGCTCCTTACCGCCCACCTGCTTGCTGCTCCTTACTGCTCGGCTCACTGCTCCTTAGTGCTGCCGCAGAGGTTCCCACCATCTCTGCTGCACTCACCAGCTGTGAGCCCAGTTTCTGGCTGAGTGGCACTCCCTCTGTAGGAGTGCACTGACCACCGGGGGCAGCTCCTCTGTTGAGCATCTGCCTCCTGGTGGTCTGTGACAAGTCATTCCACTGTTGGTCTATTTGTATAGCAGGGTTTTATTATATAGGATACAATATTGAATGTGAACTATAAATGAAAAATAAAGTTTTAAAAAGAACCAAATAAAATTTTAGATCTGAACATTTTTTAACATATATATATATTTTTAGTTCTCACTTGAGGATGCTTTTAAAATTGATTTTTAGAGAGAGAAACATCCATGTGACAGAGAAATACAAGTAGGCTGCCTCTGCATCTGCTGACTCAGCAGGATCTAACCTAAACCTAAGTATGTGCCCTAACCTAGAATCCAACAGATCCTTTGGGTACAGGTTGAGACTGCAACCAATTGAGCCACCTGGACAGGGCAGATCTGAAAAAAAATTTTTTTTAATGTACCTCCAGGCCCTGGTCAGTGTGGATCAGTAGTTAGAGTGTCCTCCCACACACCAAAGGGTCATGGGTTCGATTCCAGGTGAGGGCACATACACAGGTTGGGGGTTCCATACCTGTCAGATTGCTTAGGCAACTGATCGATGTTTCTCTTTCTCTTTCTCTCTCTCTAGAATCAATGAAAAGAACATATCCTTAGAGGAGGACTTAAAAAGAAAAAAAATGCTGGTTTGGTTCAGTGGATAGTGCTTCTGCAGGCGGACTGAAGGGTACCAGGTTGGATTCTGATCAAGGGCACATTTCTGGGTTGTAGGCTTAATCCAGGGCCCTGGTCGGGGATTCAGCAAGGGGAAACTAATTGATGTCTCTCATATTAGTTTCTGTCTTTCTCCCTCACTTCCACTCTCCGTAAAAAAAAAAAAAAAAAAAAATCATCAATGCAAAAATGTCCTTAGGTGAGGATTAACCAAAACAAATGAACAAACACCCATTCCCAGGGTGATTATTGAAGGAGCATATGAAGTATTTGTTGAATGAATGGGAAGGGATGGGACTTTGCTTTCTAACTGTTGTAGCAACTCTGCAAGCCAGAGGGTTTATTTTTATTTTTTTAAAATATATTTTATTGATTTTTTACAGAGAGGAAGGGAGAGGGATAGAGAGTTAGAAACATCGATGAAAGAGAAACGTCGATTAGCTGACTCCTGCACTCCCCCCACTGGGGATGTGCTCACAACCAAGGTACATGCCCTTGACAGGAATCGAACCCGGGACCCCTCAGTCCACAGGCTGACACTCTATCCACTGAACCAAACCGGTTAGGGCCAGAGGGTTTATTTTTTATTTTAGAGAGAGGAAGGGAGCGAGAGAAACATCAGTGTGTTGTTACACTTATTATGCTCTCTTTGGTTGCTTCTTATCTGTGCCCTGACCAGGGTCCAAACCGCAACCTTGCTGTATTGGAAGAAGGTTCTAACCCACTGCGCTGCGGGCTGGCTGTCAGGGACCCTCAACAAAACCCCTCTGGCTGCCCTGGCCCCTGTTGTGGGTCAGAGCTCCTCTGCCACTCCATCGAGGGCAACTTCAACTATGGCAGCCACATGGCCTCAGGGTAGGTCCCCCTCTATGCAGCTTGCCATGCCTGGCTTCTGCGCAGTTGCACCAGGAGGCAGATTTCCAGGTTCCCAGGGAGAGCACCCTCAGTGCTGGACTCCCAGGAAGAGCGGGGTCAGTAGGGAAAGCACTTTGCTCCACCTCGCTTCAGCGCTCCCATGTGGAGCAGCGCGCCTGACCTGCTCAGGACTCAGAGGGGAGAGCCGCCCCAGGGAGTCCTCCTAGCTAGGTGTGAGAAAACGAAACTGGAGCCCTGCCTCCTTGAACCCATTCGTCTTCAGGGATGTGAACGCATTTTATTTTATTTAACGCAGCCTCGCGTGCCTGGCCACGTGCGGCACGCAGCCATGTCTACCTGCTCCTGCCAGATGTTACCAGTGAGAGCGTCCTGGCTAATTGGCATTTTCCTCTCTTATTATATAGGATGGCATGTCAAGAAAATTGTCACAATTCACTGAATTACCCCCACTGAGCCGAAAAGACAAGAATTTACGTAATAGAAAAGAAATGCTCATGAAATGGGAACTATAGAGGTAGAAAAGCATAGAATAATGATGGATAAAGTGATATATTCTATAAATAGTTCAAGAATTGATAGTATTCCGTTTAATGTACTAGAAAGAAAGAGAATATAAATTCAATTACTAGTTCCAACCAAGGACTTTTTAGACTCAAAGCACCTATTTACTCATATCCTTTCATTAAAATTTCTTTTGAGACTGAATAACAAATTAGATTTAAAAAGAAAATTAGAAATAAAAATAACTGAATAAACATATATTTTCCCCTCTTCCCCCCCACCCCCGGAAATAATATAGATGTTATTTATATCATGTTGGCGACTAAGTAGATGGCACCATTCTCATTAAATCAAAATAGATCTAGTAATCTGGTTTGAAATGTCATAAGAAACAGGGCATATAAACTTAACCAAGAATACTAATGTGCTTTTACCAAAAATATAAAACAATATCCTAAAAACTTGTATAAATGAATAATTGATCTAATCCAGGGGTGGGCAAACTTTTTGACTCGAGGGCCACAATGGGTTCTTAAACTGGACCGGAGGGCCGGAACAAAAGCATGGATGGAGTGTTTGTGTGAACTAATATAAATTCAAAGTAAACATCATAACATGAAAGGGTACGGTCTTTTTTTTTTTTTTAGTTTTATTCATTTCAAACGGGCCGGATCGGCCCGCGGGCCATAGTTTGCCCACGGCTGATCTAATCAAATCTTAAATATGGTGAAAAAATTTATTAAAAAGATCATTTCCAACTGCAGCTTAACTAGAATTCTATAAATTTTCCTTGTAAATATTAATGATCTAATAACATCTCTACTAAAAAATTAAATTGGTTGTTTCCCCTAATTAAAATGTGAAATAACAGTACTCTCTATTTCTTTTAACAGCTCCTTGTCAAATATAAGAGAATATTAGAGAATAATGTTTTCAAAATACGAACTAGACTGTCATTATCCAGTTTTAAATGTTCAGTTATAAGCATTTTCTTCATTAACATGTACTCTTCATTACTGACTGGCCTTCTTGCCTAACTTTCTATGAGTTAGCTACCCTAAATTAAGGTAATTATTGACAAGGAGTAAGTCTTACGTATTTTTAGAGATCCCACAGCAAGTAGTACATAAATATACTCAAACTTAAAGTTACGTACTAAACATAATACTCATCAACAAAATGCATTAAATTATTTACTGAGTGGAATATACATGAGTACATAAAAGCAACAAAAGTGAAAACAAATCCATTATCCACACTGGTAATTTAACCTGGAGATTTTATATTTAAATCCTAAAGTAATGAGTTTTTTATTTCCACATAAAAAAGGAAATAATCACATAAAGGAAATAACATAAACTAGGTGGTATTAATGGCCCTAAAACTATCTTTATTTAGTCAGTCATTCAACAAGTATTTTCTGAGAACTCTATAGTGTATTACATTATACTAGAGGGCCAGTGCATGGATTCGTGCACCGGTGGGGTCCCTCAACCTGGCCTGACACTCTCACAATCTGGGACCCCTGGGGGAAGTGAAGCGGCGGTTCGAAGCTTACCCCTACTTCCTAACTTTGCAAAATTCCATTCTTAGAAATGCTGCTATGTGTGCTTTAAAGGTTATATTTGTTTTTAATGTTAAGAATAAAGATATCATTTTCATTTAAACCTCTTGAAATATTATAAAACAACTAGTGGCCTGGTGCATGAAATTTGTGCATGGGGGGCAGGGGGGAGGATGGTTTCCCTCAGCCCAGCCTGCATCCTCTCCAATCGGGGACCCCTTGGGGGATGTCCGACTGCTGGTTTAAGGATCAGGCCTAAACCAGCAGTCGGATATCCCTCTTGTAATCTGGGACTGCTGGCTCCTAACTGCTCACCCGCCTGCCTGCCCAATCGTCCCTAACCACTCTGCCTGCCGATTGCCCCTAACCCCTCTGCCTGCCTGCCTAATCGCCCCTAACCTCTTTGCCTGCCGGCCTGATCGCCTCTAACTGCCCTCCCCTGCCTGCCTGATCTCACCCCCAATGGCCCTCTCCTGCTGGCCTGATCTTGCCCCCAACTGCCCTCTCTGCCTCGGCCCCCATCACCATGGCTTTGTCCAGAAGGAAGTCAGATGTCCAGAAGATGGCCAGTCACCCCGGTGTAATTAGCCTATTACCCTTTTATTAGTATAGATAGGTTATATAGGATAGGATTGTTTAAATGGGGGGGGGGGAGGGGACGGGGAAGCCTTTTTCAGCAGAAGGAGATAGTCTTGGCAGAAAAAAATACATAATCCCTATATCTGGACTGATAACCAGCCATATGCACTATATTGCCAAACCGGTCATTAAAAAATTGAACTGCTTTCTTACACCTTATACCAAACAGCTGTTGCCCTTAAAACCCCTCCTCAGCCCCCACCATAGGTTCTGCCTTCACCCAGATTAGATTCTGATTCGTCAGTGTCTATGCCAGTCAGCGTCAAAAGCTCCGCCTCCAAGGCAGCCATTGGCTCCTCGCATTTCACCCAGATTTGGTTCTGATTGGTCGTTTTTTATGCCAGTCAGCGTCAAAAGCTCTGCCTCCTAGGCAGCCACTGGCCCCTCACAGTTCAGCCAGACTTGGTTCTGATTGGTCAGTTTCTATGCCAGTCAGCATCAAAAGTTCCACCTCGTAGGCAGCCATTGGCTCCTCGCACTTCACCCAGAGATGGTTCTGACTGGTCAGTTTCTATGCCAGTCAGCATCAAAAACTCTGTCTCCTAGGCAGCCATTGGCTCCTGGCACTTCACCCAGAGATGGTTCTGATTGGTCAGTTTCTATGACAGTCAGCATCTCCAGGCCTATCTCCGGGCCTGATCAGCAGCCCCCTGGAGGCCCAGAGAGAATCAGAGGCATGGCTGCTGACGAAGCCCATATAGAAAGAGAGAGGTAACAGCTGATCAACAGCTGCTACAGAGGCTGTGAATCAGACCCTGCCTCTCTCTTCAGGCCTCTCTCCGGGCCTGATCTGCAGCCCCCCTCGGCAGTCAGAGCTGGGTTGCGACGGCAACCCAGCACCGACTGCAGGACTTCCTTCCAGTCAGTCGAGCCTTCAGTCGTTTCGGACCCTAGGTTTTTATATATTAGGATGCATGTTCACTAGTACAAAGGTTGAGAGTTCAGGACAGAACTCTTAGCTACTTGAATTTTATTTTCCTTCCCCAATAATTTGTTAGATGCTTACACTGTTCTCTGTTGTCTATGGCATTCCCATGCCCAGCAGCGAAGCGGCAGGCAGACGGGGAGGAGCCTGAGCACGGGCTGGGCCCCAAACTGCTCCCGCTCATCCTGGTCCCACTGCGCCTGCCACCACCACTGCTCGGTAGCGCTGCCATGGAGGTAGGAGAGGCTTGCACCACCGCAGCTGGGCTTGCCAGCCATGAGCCCGGTGCCCTGTACCCGTTAATGAATTGACCAGCGCTCCCACTGTGGGAGCACATTGACCACCAGGGGGCAGCTCCTGCATTGAGCATCTGCCCTCTGGTGGTCAGTGTGCATCATAGCAACTGGTCGTTCTATTTGCATATTAGAACGTTCAGTCGATTTGCATATTAGCCTTTTATTATATAGGACTAGAGGACCAGTGCACCAAATTCATGCACGGGTAGGGTCCCTAGAGGATTCTGGCTGCTGGCTGGAACCTCCCTTCCTCCGGCTGCCTGCCGCCGTCACTGGCCAGGGCCTCCCTTCACACCCGCCTTGGCCTGGCGCCGCCCTCTCACCTGCTCCACCATCCTGCCATGGTCCCACTCTCGTCGGGGACCATTGGGGCGGGCAGCGCCTCCACTACCGCCCACTGCCAGTGCCGCATCGTCGATGCCCACCATGTTCTGCACCAACCCCTAGTGGTCAGCACACATCTAACTTCCGGTTTGTCAAACTCCCACCCGTGGGGACAATTTGCATATTAGCCTTTTATTATATAGGACTAGAGGCTCAGTGCATGAAATTCGTGCGGGGGTGGACCCTCAGCCTGGCCTGCACTCTCTCGCAATCTGGGACTCTAGGGCCTAACCTGGCAGTTGGACATCCCTCTCGTAATCCGGGACCAGTCGCCCCTAACCACTCACCCACCTCCCTGCCTGCTCACCCCTAAACACTCGCCTGCCTGCCTGATCTTCCCTAACTGCTCGCCTGCCTGCCTGCTTGTCCTTACCATGTGCCTGCCTGCCTGCCTGCTCAGTGTGCTTCATAGCGACCAGTCGTTCCGGTCATTCTGTTCGTTCCGCCATAATGGTTGCTTAGGCATTTATTTATACATAGACTAGTGGCCCGGTGAACGAATTCGTGCACATTGAAAGGAAATTAATTAGAAGAAATATTTTAATATTGCTATTTGCCCTTTCTCTATCATAAAAGTGCCAACCAAATTCACGATCAACAATGACAAATGGAAACACATGCGTGTGATTGGCACCAGTGAGAGCTTTAATATGTATCGTGCATGCGTGAGTCAACTTAGCCTTTTATAGATACAGAACAAGCTTGCTTAATTAGACCTGCTTTCTGATTTAGCTAAACTTTTTCCAGCCCAGTGAAGCACCCCTACTTCTCTTTCAGGTAATTGTCAGCAACGCGGCAGTAAATATCAACATGAAGCTCATTATGATTGTAGATAATGCAGGGAGAATAAAGGGTAAAATATATTCTGTGCAATGAGAAAACCTGAAGTCATTTTCAAGGTCCACCATTTCTTAATACTTTTCAGTCAGGTCAAGTTTCTAAGCTTTCTAAATCTCTGTTTTCTGGCTAAAGAAAAGAAAATAAGATTCCACTCAGTCTCCTTTCTACCTATTTCAGGACTTCTGTGAGGATCAAACGAGATGAGGCATGGGAAAACGCTTCACAGACATTTGGTTACAGTATAAAGTGTTTCCACCTGGGTATAAAGCAAGTCGTGTTCCTGGGCTGAAGAAACTGCAAGGAGGCTGGTCGTTGCTAGGGAGAGGAAGCCAGATATTGCTACTTGACGACGTCATTACCCAGAAGAGGTAAGGACACTTAGCATATTATTCTTTTATATAGATAGATAGATCCAAACAAATAGATTCACAGATAGATTCACAATCCAAGATCCAAACAAATCCCTAGGGATTTTTAGGCAATCCTCCTAGATCTATCAGCTCTACATCCCACCCCTCTCTCTCATTTTCTTGCTCTATATCTGAGAATAGCCAGGCCCTTGGAATATTCCAGATGAAAGCAATTCAGCATTAAATAGCTTTACCTACTTCTCTGTTATGGCTTAACATTAGTCACTCTTCCAGACCAAGTACTGACATAGAGCCATTACTGCCAAAGGCTACACCACTATACCAAGTCCCCTAGGCTGCTAAAACAAATGTAAAGATCAGATACCATAACTAATGAACAAAAACAGATCCAGAGACAGAGAAGCATCAATCAGATGCTCAAACCTCAGAGGGAAGGTAGGGGAGGGAGAGGGTAAGGAGGAGAGATCAACCAAAGGATTTGTAGGCATGCATATAAGCATAACCAATGGACGCAGACAACAGGGGGTGAGGGCATGATTGGGGGGCAATGGGGGTATAAGGACACATATGTAATACCTTAATCAACAAAGAAAAAAAAATATCAGATACCACTTCTAGGCTCTAATGTTGCTCTGTACTCTTAGTTTAGCTTTTCCTAACCCAGTAGGCTCAAGATTCTAGAATTTTGCTTTAGTACCTCCTTCTCTGTTTTCTTACCAGTTCTTTATCTGGGGTTCTATAGCCAAGTCCCAGAACTCTGCTGAATGACAAAATTCATCCTCAAGATAATAATTACATACCCTCATGATGAATATCTATATTGAATTTCCTGATATACCCTAACTACCTGATTGGCAACAGCTCCATTTGAAAACTTAGTGCCAACAACACTGTTTTAAAGACAATCTAGCCTACCACACCTTTTGTTTACTCTTACCTATTCAGTTCAACTTCCAAAATCAGCATCTGCAGCCAAATCTGTGCTACAAAGTTCCAAAGATGCTAAGCTTCTATTAAGTCCCAGGCTCCTTAATAACTGTCAACAGCCCTGTGTTGCCCAGAGAAACCTTGCCCCAAAATGTGATGTCATTAGCTTTACTCTGTAAAATATTTAGGAGTCTATAAACACTCATAAGCGTCTTAAACTCAAAATATCTCTAGTTCAGAACACAAATCAACAAACAAAAATTAACTGATCTGCCAGTGCTAGGCCTAATTAAAGATCTTACAGATAAAAAAGAAAAATTCCTTCCTTCAACAAGCTCAGTCTTGTGGGGCTAAAAGTCTTCCATTAAGTTAAAGGATAGTTTGGGAATGCATGCAACCTAGACTGGAAAAAATATAGGCAATAAAAAAAAATACCAGCTACCTACTATGTGTAAGAGACAGTTAATATAATCCCTTAGAATATGTATTCCTTCATAAAAGTCTTCCAAAGTCAGCTACAGAATAAAGAAAATACCTGAGATAAGGATTTATGTCTCTCTACCTATTTGATTAAATGGAAATATATCTTCAATGAGAACTATTAAATACCTGAATGGATTGCAGTGAAATGGTAAAATCTCTTTCTACAGAGATTTTTAATTTTTTTTTTAATCCTCACCCAAGAATATGTTTTTATTGATTTGAGAGAGAGGAAGGGATAGAGAGAGGGAGGAAGAGAGATATATCAAAGTGAGAAAGAAACATCCATTGGTTGCCTCCTGTACTCATCCTGACCAGAGATCTAACCTTCAACCTGGGTATGTGCCCCAGCTGGGAATCAAACCCAAGACCTTTTGGTGTACAAGCTGATGCTCCAACCAACTGAGCCACACCCACCAGGGGTATAGAGATTTTTTTTTTAAGTATGCCATAAGATACTAAAATGTCAAGAAAGCTTTAAGTTTAAGGATCTTTAAGGCTAGATGAGGAATTAATTGAATTCCCAGCAAGTAAAAGTTTAAAGTAGAGAAATGAAGGCACTGCCATTGTAATTAGCTAGTTGTTAATAATAGGAAAGGAGCAAAAGGGAGGGCACACATTTTAAGCATTGTTATCTGGGCTGCTTCACCAGGAAGCTTCAATCTTACACTCTCCAGGGAACCACAGGCCCATTCCTGGCAGATTACTAGAGGGAAGTGACTGAACAAAGGGGAAAATGGGCACATGTGCAGTAAAGTCAGGGTGATCTAGGGAAAGTACTTGTCTGTCAATTTAGCCTGGAACAAAGATAACTGGCTGAAGGGGGTGGAGCCACTGCAAGCACAGGAAATTTTAGGTTAAAATCTGCCAACAAAGGAATTCTCTCTCTCCTTCCTCTTACTTTTCTCCTGCTTCCTTACCCTCACCCATGTTCCCACCATAGCCATGTGGCCCCAGAAGCTGCAAGGCTATCCCACACCCAATGGACTAGAGCTGGGAATACAAACTAAGCTAGCCTGATGCTGGACTGGACTGTTCAAATATTGAGTGGAAACTCTGGACACTGGTTTTAATCCTAACTCTGCTGAAGACAGAGCTAGACCTTAGAAACTCGGGGGCTTAAATAAATACCACTCATTCTCCCATGAAAATCTCAAAAAATTTCTTTTCTAATGACATCACAAGAAGCTCACTTTCACCAGCAACATGTGGAAACATGAAGAACACCCCATGAATAACAGAGGAAGACTTTTTTATTTCACTTCAGTTTTTAACTTTCTTTTTATTGTTGACACTATTACAGGTGTCTCTATGTCCACCCTCCCTTTGCCCACCTCCACCCATTCTTTTCACCCCTTCCCTCTGGTCATCAACATACTGTTGTCTGTGTCTATGTGTCATGTATATATGTTCTTTGGCTAGTCTCTTCACCTTATTTCATCCAGTCTCTCTCTTCACCTCCCCTCTGTCAGTCTGTTCCATGTATCCATGCCTCTGTTTCTATTTTATTTGTCAGTTTATTTTGTTCATTAGATTCCACATATAAGTGAGATCATATGACATTTATCTTTGCCTGACTAGCTTATTTCACTTAGCATAATAATCTCCAGGTCCAACCATGCTGTCGAAAAAAGTAAAATTTCCTTCTTCCTATGGCCACACTAGTGGCCCGGTGCACGAAATTGGTCCACAGGTAGGGTCCCTAGGCCTGGCTGGCAATCAGAGCTGATCTGGGCCTTCTGGCTGCCGGCCGGGCCCTTCCTTTGTTCCACACCACTCCCTGGTGGTAAGCGCACATCATAGCAAGCAATCTAACTGCCAGTCTCCCAGTCGACTCCTACGGGGACACTTTGCATATTAGCCTTTTATATACAGATAGATAGTATTCCATCGTTTAAATGTACCTTTGCTTTTTTATCCATTTATCTACTGACATGCACTTGAGTTATTTTTAGATCTTGGCTATTGTAAATAACACCGAGGAAGATTTTTTTAAAAACAATTTGAGATGGTGAGATGGGTTTAGTAGGTGTTAAAATCATTGCCACTCCTAATGAAGACAAGAAGAAGAATCTTTGAGATCAATACACTGATGATATAAGAAAAAATAAAAGGTCTTAAAATAAATTGAAAGTAAAAAAAAATATATTCTTTTTGCTTTTATTTCGGTTTTTCTCTTTTATCGCTTCTACTTTTTCTGAAAATCTTGACTTTTTCAAATCGGACACTTTTCTTTTTTTAAGTATTTTCTTACCTACTTTAAATCTCAAATTATTTATGTAGCAGTGTGGTAAAATAACAAAGACAAAATTAAAACCCAGTTCAAGGGTTACTTGTGTTTTATATTTTTATATGTGGTATCTTTTGCTACTGCTTTTCTTGATTTTTAAAAATTAGGGTAGTAATAACTTTGAATATGATATTAATAAACATTAACATTTTACAATAAAGCCCTATGAGTCCCAAGATTTTATGACTATTTTGTTTCAAGCTTTGCTTCTCAGCACCAGAAATGGCATATCAGAGAAGAATTTTTCTTACACTGGAAATATTCACTTTGTGACATTTCACTTAAATAAATTTGCATCTGGACCAAGAGACACAATTTTTGGCAACTAACAGAACAGACAGATCAGACACTAGTATAAAATCATTGCCTTCCTTATCTTCTATTAAAAACAACAAAAAATATTTGATTCTTATTTCTAATAGTCATATACTTAAAAAAAAACTAAGCCTAATTCTCTGCAATTAAACACTAATAAATTATAGGCAGTGTTGCAACAGTAAAGCACACTTTGCCTTATTCTTTGAAACATAAGACACATTCTTAACTGTAAAACACATTGTTAACATATTAGTCATAAGATTATTTAACAACTCATCTCAGTTTAAGACAAAATCTTAATTTAATCAGAACTATATAGTTTCAACTATAAAAATCTGAAACATTTCCTCATCCTAATCATTTTTCTTTTTATTAAATGAATGGAAGAAAATAAATTACTAAGTCCTCTTATTCACATCTTGAGAATGTAGACAAAAGTATTCTCTATTTTTTAAAACAATTTTAGCCCTATAGTTTTATATTAATTAAGAAATAACACTTCGTCCTGGCTGGGGAGGTCAGCTGGTTAAAATGCAGTCCCCCAATACACCAACGTTGCAGGTTTGATCAGGGCACATACAAGAAGCTACCAATGAATGCATAAATAAGTGGAATAACAGATCAATGCTTCTCTCTTCTCTCTCTCTCTCTCTCTCTCTCTCTCTCTCTCTCTCTCTCTCTCTCCCTTCCCCTTCCTCTCTCTCAAATCAATTTAAAACTTTTTTTTTAAAGAAATAACACTTCTATTTTATTCTTGGTCAGATAATATCTATTCATTTTCTATGACCTATGAATTTTCATTAAAATAAACTTTACATTGATTTGGAAGCCTCAATAATTTTAACTATAATTTTTCAAAGAACATAAATTTACATCTGTATAGCACTTTAGCATATTTTCCATATAGGCTATTAAATTTATCTTCAAAATAACCTTTTTAGTAGGCTTATCATCTTAATTTTCTTGATAGGAAACTGAGGCTGTAACCTGGGAACTTACATGCATATATGCATTATCCATGGACAATAGTGTGGTGAAAGCCTGAGAGGGGTGTGTGTAGTGTGAAGGGGGTCAATGAGAAAAAAAAAACAAAGGGGACATCTGTAATACTTTCAACAATAAAGATAATTTTTTAAAAAAGAAAGGAAATAGGCTGAAAGAAGATAAATGATTTGTCTGAAAGTATTTGAATCCTAAAGTTAAATTTAAGTTCCTAGTACCAATTCCAATGCTTATAACCACCATAGTATGCAATCAGATAAACATATGACACTATTACAAAAAATAATCAACCCCCAAAGGGGTCTAAGACTCCTTGTACTGTCGTATAATCATTTGTCCTCGCATAAACAAATGAGATTAACCAATCATAAACCTTACTCCTAGGAAAGGTAAAAAGGTCATTGTACCCTGCCCTACAACATGGATTATATTTTTTCTTAAGAGAAAAGAAAGAACTTCTCCAAATTCCCTGTTTAAAGTTTTCTTATTGTTCTTTTTCATGCTTGATATGTTACAGCTTTAACCCACAGAATAAAAGGAGTTAAGGCAGTGGTTCTCAACCTTGGCTGCACATTAGAATCACCTGGGAATCTTTTTAAAATCCTGACTTCTGGGCCTCATCCTCCAGAAATTCTGTTTCTTTATTATGGGGTGGGGCCACATTAGTAACAAAGAAGCAGAATTTCTGGAGGATAAGGCCCAGAAATCAGGATTTTAAAAAGATTCCCAGGTGATTCTAATGTGCAGCCAAGGTTGAGAACCACTGAGTTAAGGGGTCAAAAAAATAATCCAATAATCCAAACACAACTTAGAAAAAAATTGCTAATTAACAAATGGTTTACACACAGCATTGAAAACAATTGCTTTAAAAGTTTTACAAGTTGAAATTCTGATGGATTATGAATAAAAATTAAAAATTTCACTTTAAATTAAATAAATAAATTGTAGTAAAGAAAGTATAAGCTTCTGGCCTTATATCCTAATTCATTTTTTCTAGTTCTTTTATTGAAACAATAAAATATTTATTTATCCATTCTCCAAAGTCACCCATGGAACTCAGCCCATCTTCATCTCTCTTTTCATCTGTCAAACATTCTAGTATTTACCTATTCCATCTTCACATCTTAAACTAATCAATTTCAATCATTTTTGTGTAAACTTAGTTATGAAAGATTCCACAGGTTTCTTTGTGCTCTGAAAACACACTACTAGAATTTACATTTCAAGTACACTTTTTATACCATTTGATTGTTTGCTGTTTTGTTTTCTGCTCTATACAATAAGTACTCCTCTTTCCCAATAAACCCTGACCCCAGTAAAGTCCCTATCTTATTATCTTCTATCAAATCTGACCATTTGTTTCACTTTTATTTTTTTGGCTATCTTTCCTTTCTTAAGTTCTCTCATGTGGACATATTCTAAGTAACCCTTCTATGTAATTGCTTTTCTCTCTCTTAAAATGCTATATAAAGTGTTAAATTATCCTAATTATACAACTTTTTCCTCATTGATGTTTTTAATAATAAAATATTATAATGCATCTTTTCAATAACTTCTGGTCCAAAATGGCAGTGTAGGAAGACCCTTAACTCATCTCAACCCATGAACACATTGAATTTATACCTACAGACAGCACAATTTCTTCTGAGAAAGAACTGAGGGCTGATTGGAGAGCTTCTGCACAACAAATGAGAGAGAGTTAGAAACAGGTAGAAGAGACAAAGACACGGTGGTATTATGGGAACCCAATCCCCAATGCACCTTGCTGAAGTAGGAAGGGGTCACTGAAAGACCTGTGAGGAAACTAATCTGCCCTGGTCACAGCCAAGAAGTAGTGGTTTAATGGGCTCCTATACTATAAGGGGAAAAGATCCATTTACTAACTAACCCTAGATCACCTGTCAAAAGGAGGGGAGCAATGGGAACTCTTTCTGGCATTCAAGGCACCAGAGAGCACCATTTGTTGCACCTCCATTCCACCTTGATCACATGGGCAGGAGTACAATCTGCCTCTAGCCAGATGGCCAAGGCCATCCCAGTGTACCCAGTCTCCAGGCCCACACTAGCTCCATGGCTTGTCTCCAGGACTCCCTATTGTCCATGCCCTTCCCAACTACTGCTCCAGACTGGTGCAGCTTATTGCTGGGTCTCCCCACATCTTGTTCAGGCCACCTTTCAACCAGCCTGCCATGGCAGTTCTGGGGCAGCTTGCCTACAGAACACCCCCATAGTTTCACAGGTGAATTCTACCAAGGATTCCAAGAAAAATTAATACCTATCCTTCTCAAACCATTCCAAAATATCGAAGAGGAGGAAAAGCTTCCAAACTCATTCTATGAGGCCAGCATTACTTTGATACCAAAACCAGACAAAGAGACTACAAAAAATAAAAAATAAACAAATTTCAGGCCAATATCCCTGATAAACATCGATGTAAAAATCCTCAACAAAATATTAGCAAACTAAATTTAGCAACATATTTTTTTAAACCACACACCATGATTAAGTGAGATTTATTCCAGGGATGCAAGATGGGTTCAATATCTACAAATCAATCAATGTGATATACCACACAAAATAAAGGCTAAAATCATATCATCTCAATAAATACAAAAATATTTGACAAAACTCAACATCCAATTATGACAATAAATTCTCAAAATATGGGAATAGAAAAATATACCTCAAAACAATAAAGGCCTTATATAACAAACCCGCAGCTGACATACTCAATAGTGAAAAGCTGAAAGCTTTTTCTCTCAGATTAGGAACAAGATAAGAATGCCCACTCTCACCACTCATATCGAACATAGTATTGTAAGTCCTAGCCATAGACAAGAAAATGTAGTAAAAGGTATCCAAAATGGAAAAGAAAAAGTAAAACTGTCACCATTTGCAGATGACATGATATTATAGATTTCACACACAAAAATTAGAACTAATAAATGAATTTAGTAAAGTTTTAGGATACAAAATTAATATTCAGAAATATGTTGTGTTTCTATTCTCAAATAGTAAACGATCAGAAGAAAGAATTAATATCATTTAAATGCCCATACTACCCAAAGCTATCTACAGATTCAATGCAATCCCTATAAAAATACAAACAGCATTCTTCACAGAACTAAAACAAATAATCCTAAAGTTTATATGGAACCACAAAAGACCCTAATTGGCCATAATGATCTTGAGAAAGAAAAATAAAGTTGTAGGTATAATGTTCCCTGATTTCAAACTATACCACAAAACTATAGTGATTAAAGCTTTATGGTACTGACACAAAAACAGACACAAAGATCAATGAAACACAATACATAGCTAGAACTCATGCTTATATGGCCAATTAATCTATAAGAAAGGAGAAAAGAATATACAATAAAAAAATGGCAGTCACTTCAATAAATGGTTTTTGGAAACTGGACAAATACATGCACAAAAAAATAGAAATTAGACCACCTTCTTATACCACATGCAAAAATAAACTAAAAATGAATCAATACTTAAATTGAAGACCTGAAACCAAAAGACTGCAACAAGAAAATATAGACAGTAAACTCTCTGACATCAGTCTTAGCAATATTTTTTTACCCTAAACTAAGGATAGGTTTTTATTGATTTTAGAGAGAGAGGAAGGGAGGGAGAGAGAGAGAGAAAAAAAATTGATGAGAGAGAAAAATGTCAATTGTTTGCCTTCTGTATGTGCCTGACTAGGAATCAAACCGGCATCCTAGATATATGCCCTGACCACGGATTGAACCCACAAACTTTTGGTGTATGGGACAATGTTCCAACCAACTGACCTACACTATCCAGGTCTTAGGAATATGTTTTTAGCTATGTCTCTTCAGGAAAAGCCCATAAAAGCAAAAATAAACAAACGAGACAACATCAAATTAAAAACTTTTGCACAGCAAAGGAAACAATTATCAAGGAAAAAAGAAAACCTACTGAATGGGAGAAATATTTGCAAATGATATATATGATGAGGTGTTAATACCCAAAATAAACACAGAACTAATACAAATCAACATCAAAAAACAAACAATCCAATTTTGAAAATGAACAGAGGATGTTAATAGACATTTCTCCAAAAAGACATATAGATGGCCAACAGACACATGAAAAGGTGCTCAACATTACTAATCATCAGGGAAATTCAAGTCAAAACCACAATGAGATCACCTCACACCTGTCAGAATCCTATCTAATAATAGCCAAACATGGTAACTGACGATAACTTCGCTACGCCTCCCATCGGCTACTCAGCGAAATATGAAAATTAACCGCCAAAAAAGATGGTGGCTAATTTGCATACTGCAGGCAGGCAAGAGAGCAGAAGCCACCAGCACGAGCCACCCTCCAGGTCCCCGTGGGCGATCCCAGAAGCTGCTTGCTTTCTGGAGGGCACGCTGGCCCCGCAAGCGCCAGAAGCTGCCCGATATGGCAATAACTCTATCAGTAAGCACTCTGAAAGTCAGTGGCATAAATGCACCAATTAAAAGACAGATTATGAGGGTGAATCAAAAACAAAACCCACTTTAAATATAAAGGCACATATAGATTAAAAGTAAATGAATTAAGCTGCAGCCTGTTTTGCTCAATGGATAGAGCATTAGCCCTTGGACTGAAGGGTCCCAGGTTAGATTCCAGTCAAGGGCATGTACCTCACTTGCTGACTTGATCCCCAGTTCCTATCAGAGCATGTGCAGGAGGCAACCAATCAATGTGTCTCTCCATTTCCCTTCACTCTCTCTAAAATTCAATGGAAAAATATCCTTGGGTGAAGATTAACAAAAACAAAGTAAATGGATTAAGTAACATTAAGGAGATTATAAGACAAAGATATTCCAAATTTTGATAGTTGTATAATGGTTATGTTTAAATTATTAACACCTAACACTGAAGAGTACATATAATATTCTGTAGTATTTTATAGTTTTTTTACATGTATGAGATTATTTCAAATTAAAATATTAAAAAATTAAAATTAATAAAATATTGAAATGTATCTGCCTTACATGAAAAATCTCCTAATTGTTTCTAGCATAATTTATTAAATTGTGCTAAAACTTACAAGGGTTAATTAAAAAATATCAATTCTAAATGGTATAACAGAAAATATATAATAGTGCAGTTATAAGCACTTATCTGAAAATAAAAATTTAAAGAAGTGAATTTAAAGAAGGGATTAGCCAAAGAAAATATATGCAAAACCCATGGACACAGACAACAGTATGGTGATGGCCAGAGAGAAGTGGGGGGCAAGAGCTGGGTAGAGGGGGCAAAAGGGGGGGAAAAGGGACATCCTATCGTATCTAATAATAGACAAACATGGTAATTAACCATACCTCCGACATGCCTCCCATTGGCTAATCAGGGCGATATGCAAATTAACTGCCAACAAAGTTGGCGGCCGGCAGCCAGGCAGCTGAAGCAAACAGGAGGCTTGCTTGCTCCAGTGATGGAGGAAGCCAAGGTTCCCCACCTGCCGCTGCCGGTGCCGGCCTCTGAGCTGCACTCTAAGAAACAATGTTGCAATTATAGAAGCTAAACAAACTCCAGGACCCTGCTTTCAGCCGTCAGAGCTGGAGCAAGCAGGACTGCAACAGTGTTTCAATTATAGAAGCCAAACAAACCCAAATCCCTGCTTTCAGCAGCCGAGGTCTCAGAGCTGGAGCCGAGCCTCAGAGCTAAAGCCAGCTCTCAGCTCCAGTGACAGCCATAGAAGGTACATAAATCCCAGAATGAAAAAAAAAGGAAAAAAGGAGAGGTTGGGAGCTTCAGTCACCCGCCAGCCTGAAAACAGACCTCAGCCCCTCACCCAGACTGGCCAGGCACCCCAGTGGGGACCCCCACCCTGAAGGGGGTGTGACCAGCTGCAAATAGCCATCATCCCCTCATCCAGGCTGGCCAGGCACCCAAGTGGACCCCCACCCTGATCCAGGACACCCTTCAGGGCAAATCAGCCGGCCCCCACCAGTGCACCAGGCCTCTATCCTATATAGTAAAGGGGTAATATGGAAAATGACCCTAACAAGAGAGGACTGGAACAACTGGTCACTAAGACACACACTGACCACCAGGGGGCAGACGTTCAGTGCAGGAGCTGCCCTCTGGTGGTCAGTGTGCTCTCACATGGGGAGCTCTGCTCAGCCACAAGCCAGGCTGATGGCTGCCAGTAGAGGGGTGGAGGTGGGAGCCTCTCCCGCCTCCTCAGCACGCTAAGGATGTCTGACTGCAGTTTAGGCCTGCTCCCCGCTGGCAAGTGGACATCCCCCAAGGGATGTCTGATTGCCATCTTAAGCCCAACCCCCCGGGGAGCAGGCCTAAGCCAGCAGGTGGTCATGCCCTGAGGGGTCCCAGACTGTGAGAGGGCACAGGCCGGGTTGAGGAACCCCCCCCTTCCCCCTAGTGCACAAAAATTTGTGCACCGGGCCTCTAGTACCCTATCTAATAAAAGAGAAACATGGTAATTAGCCGTACCTCCGCTACCTTTCCCATTGGCTAATCAGGGCGATGTGCAAATTAACTGCCAGCCAAGATGGCACCCGGCAGCCAGGCAGCTTGAAGCGAACAGGAGGCTTGCTTGCTTCAGTGATGGAGGACTCCAACGTTCCCCGCCTGCCGCTGCTGGCCTCTGAGCTTGCAGTTTGAAACATTGTTACAAATATAGAAGCTAAACAAAATCCCACAAACCTGCTTTCAGCCAGCCAGGATCACAGAGCTGGAGCTGATACAGTGTTTCGATTATAGAACCTAAACAAACAAGATACCTGCTTTCAGCAGCAGAGGCCTCAGAGCTGGAGCCAGAGCTAAAGCTGGCCCCAAATAAAAAAAGAAAAAAAGAAAAAAAGGAGCAGTTGGGAGCTTCAGTCACCTGCCAGCCTGAAAACAGCCCTCAGCCTTTCACCCAGACTGGACAGGCACCCCAGTGGTGACCCCCACCCTGAAGGGTGTGTGACAAGCTGCAAACAGCCATCATCCCCTCACCCAGGCTGGCCAGGCACCTCAGTGGGGACCCCCACCCTGATCCGGGACACCCTTCAGGGCAAACTAGCTGGCCCCCACCGATGCACCAGACCTCTATCCTATATAGTAAAAGGGTAATATGCCTCCCAGTACCGGGATCAGTGGAGCCGAGAGGCCTCCCGGCACCGGGATCAGCATGACAGGGGGCAGCATCCAAACACCCTGATCGCCCTGTGTGTGACAGGCGGCTGTGTGTGTGACAGGGGGCAGGGCCACAACCTCCCTATCCACCCTGCTCTGTTCGTGACAGGGGAAGGCACCCCAACCCCCTGATCAGTCCTGCTCTGTGCCTGATAGGGTGGAGCTCCCCAACCACCTGATCGCCCTGCGGCTCTGTGTGTGGCAGGGTACGGCGCCCCAACCCCCTGATCAGCCCTGCTCTGTGGGTGATAGAGGGTGGTGCCCTAACCCCCACCCCCACGGGCCCTGCTCTGTGTGTAATGGGGTAGAGCCATAACCTCCCCATCGGCCCTGCCCTGAGTGTGACAGTGGCGGCGCCCCAACCCCCTGATCGGCCCTGCTCTGTGTGTGACAGGGGGCGGTGCCCCAACTCCCCTATTGGCCCTACTCTGTGAGTGACAGGGGGAAGCTCCTCAACCCCCTGATTGGCCCTGCTCTGTGCATGACAGGGGGCAGCGCCCCAACTCCGATTGGCCTTGCTCTGTGCGTGACAGGGTACGGAGCCCCAACCCCCTGATGGGCCCTGCTCTGTGCCTGACAGGGGGCAGCATCCCAACCTGCTGATTGGCCCTGCTCTGCACATGACAGGGGGCAGCGCACCAACCCCCTGATCGACCCTGCTCTGTGCGTGACAGGGTACGGAGCCCCAACCCCCCTGATGGGCCCTGCTCTGTGCGTGACAGGGGGCAGCGCCCCAACCCCAATTGGCCCTGCTCTGTGCGTGACAGGGTATGGAGCCCCAACCCCCCTGATGGGCCCTGCTCTGTGCGTGAGGGGGCGGTGCCGCAACCTCCCCATCGACCCTGCCTTGAGTGCGACAGGGAGCGGTGCCCCAACCCCCCAATCGGCCCTACCCTGAGCATGACTGAGGGTGGCATCGCAACCTCCCGATCTGCCCTGCTCTGTGCATGACAGGGGCGGCACCCCAACTCCCCAATCGGCCCTGCTCTGAGCCCGACCAGGGGCTGCACCTAGGGATTGGGCCTGCCCTCTGCCACCCGGGAGCAGGCCTATGCCAGCAGGTCGTTATCTCCCGAGGGGTCCCAGACTGCGAGAGGGCACAGGCCGGGCTGAAGGATCCCCCTCTTCCCCCCCGAGTGCACAAATTTTTCTGCACCAGGCCTCTAGTCCTATCTACTAAAAGGGTAACATGCAAATAGACCGAATGGCAGAACAACTGAACAACCAATCAAAGCATAATATGCTAATGATATGCTAGGGATGCTCAACTGCTTGCTATGACATGCATTGACCACCGGGGAGCAGATAGTCAACTGGTCAACCAGTCACTATGACGTGCACTGGCCACCACGGGGCAGACTGTCAACCAGGTGACCAGTCGCTATGATGTGCACTGACTCACCACCAGGGGTCAGATGCTCTGACTGGCAGTTTAGCTTGCTGCTAGGGTCCCGCCGATCAGGACTGAGCAAGATGGGCCGGACTTGCCCTAGAGCCCTCCCGCGTCCCTCCCTGGCCCAATCGTGCACCAGTGGAGTCCCTCAGCCTGGCCTGCACCCTCTCCCAATTTGGGACCCTCAGGGGATGTCGGAGAGCTGGTTTCAGCCCAATCCCGGAGGCCACACCCCTTGGGAGGGTGCCAGACACAGGGCTCATGGCTGGTGAGCACTTCTGCGGCAGCACGAGCCTCTCCTAATCGGGACTGATTGGGCGCAAGCCCACAGCAGGCACAGAGGGGTGGGGCTGGGATTAGCGGGAGCGTCAGGTAGGAGCTGCAGGCGGCATTGGACTGTGGGTTTCGGCCTGATTCCTGCAGGCCAACCAGAGGGACCCCACCTGTGCACAAAAGTTTGTGCACTCGGGGGGGGATTCCTCAGCCTGGTCTGTGCCCTCTCGCAGTTTGGGACCCCTCGGGGCATGTCCACTTGCTGGCTTAGGCCCTCTCCCTGGGGGACCAGGCCTAAGCTGGCAGTCAGACATCCCTCTGGTAACCCAGAAGCCCTCAGGGGATGTCCACTTGCCAGTGGGGACCAGGCCTAAGCTGCAGTTGGACATCCTTAGTGCTGCTGAGGTGGGAGAGGCTCCCACCATCACTGCTGTGCTGGCAGCCGTCAGCCTGGCTTGTGGCTGAACAGAGCTCCCCCTGTGGGAGCGCACTGACCACCAGGGGGCAGTAAGGGGTGTGCAGGAGATAGATGAACAATGATTCTCTCTCATCATTGATATTTCTATCTCTCTCCCTCCCTCCCCCATCCTCTCTGAAATCAATAAAAACATATTTAAAAAATTAAGTTTGTTAAAAAAATATTTTAAAAATACTTAAGACATAAAGGAAAGACAATTAGTTAACAGATGGATGATAACAGCTTATAAATTAAAGTATTTTTTAAAAGCAAAAGGATTTCCAGTTTAAGATCAAAGATACAAATAGCTGGAGTGTCACTCCCACCAAACAAGAAAAAAAAAACCTTGAAAATGCCAAATTAATGACTTTTCCTGAGCCCATCGGAGAACTGAGGCCACAGGTCAAACAACAAGCTGAAATCTGAATAAAGGCACCTAAGAGGTGAAATAGGACCTGAGCTTACCTAACCTCAGAAAGATGCCACTGAACATTATGTAAGCTGCCAAAAGAGTAAACTAGAAATTAAAAATGCACTGCTATAGACTGACTGTTAGCTATCAAGACAGCATGAAATCCTAGGAGTTGCAAAACATAGGGGGGCTACACACTGTGATATGTGATTTATAATAATAAATTTTTACTCCCCATTCTTGGCAGAGCTTCTAAAATTCTTGGAATTTTCCAAGTGGTAAGAGAAATATAGGTATCTTTTGTTGTTCATAATAAGCCCTTTTCTTTTCTCATTTCTTTTCTTTTCTTTCTTTTTTTTCATAACAAACCCCTTTCAACCATATCTGAGTTTACGAGGTGACATTTGAAAAGCCTCTAGGTAACTTAAGGATGAGGACTACTTGCCAGGGGAACCAACCAAGTAAAACTTTCTTCACTACCTATCCTACCCTCTGGGGAAAGGAGAAGCTGGAAATTGAGTTCAATCAACAATGACCAATGATTTCATGAAGCTTCCATAAAAAAACTAAAAGGATACGGTCCAGAGAATTTCCAGGTTGGAGAACGCTTTGGAGATGCCCAGAGAATGTTGTGCCTGGAGAGAGCATGGAAGCCCTGCAGCTCTACCCATATAACTTGCCCTATGCATTTCTTCCATCTGGCTGATCCTGAGTTAAATCCTTTCACAATAAACTGGTAATCTAATGAGTAAACTGTTTTTCCTGAGTGCTGTGAGCCACTCTAACAAATTAATTGAGCCAAAGGAGGGGGTCCTGGGGATCTCCAATTAATAGCACATTTCTCAGAAGTTCAGGTAACAACTGGACTTGCTACTGGCATGTGAAATTGGGAGGAGGCAGTTTTGTAGGACTAAACCCTTAACTCCAGGTAGATGATGTCAAAATTGAGTTAAACTGCTTGAGAGCTTTGGAAAGATGGCAGCTGGGAATATGGCAGCAAGGGAGAGAGTGTGAGTAAGGGAGTGAAAGGGGAATGTGTGGATGTGTGGTGTGTGTTTGTACATGTGTGTGTGAGAGTGAGGGACAGTTAGATCCCACAGGACTTTCAGGGGCTGGCGGTCCGGGCTTGCCTAGCAGGACAGCCTCTGCTACCACTGTAATCATGCCTGGGGTGGCTGGCTCTGCCTCAGAGGCCATGCCATCTTGAAGGGGAAAGCTGCTGTGACTAGGACCCCAGCCTCACCTCCACCCAGAGTGCTCTCAGACACCACCCGGGACCCTACAGTCACTCCAGCCAGGGAACTGCTACCTCGGCTGAGAACCCATGGACACCGGTTCTGAAGCCTCCCAGCTGAAGGCTCTTGTGAGTTATGGAGAACGCTCCCCTCCCACCAGTCCAAAACTTTAGCCCCAAGCACCATGACCACGCCAACAGCCGCTGCTGTGACTACGCAAAAAACCATGGGAGCAGCAGCTACAGCAACCACCCAAGGAGGAGCCATCACCTGCAACAGCGCAGGAGCAGCAGCCACCCATGATCACCCGAGGAGCAGATGCCGCCCACAACCACCCAAGGACCAGCCGTGGCCAGCGACCACACAAAAAGCCACACAAGCAGCAGCCACCACCACCACCTGTGGAGCAGCCTCCACCCGTGACTGCCTCAGGAGCAGCCAACATCGCGACTGTGTGACCTGCCACCAAGCCCACCGCTGCAGCCACAGGCCCCACGCAAGTCGACACCTAGATCCTTCGGTAAGAGCAAAAATGGGGAGACAGAAGAACAACCCCCAAAGGAAAGAAAGGGAAGAATCCCCAGAAAAGGGACCAAATGAAATGGAAGTATGCAAGTTGTCAGAAAAAGAATTCAGAATAAGGGTCATACAGTTCATAAACCGGATGGATCAGAAAATCAACATATGCAAGAATCAAGAAGAAATAAAGAATGATATAACTACAATAAAAAGCACTATGGGAGCTTTCAACAGTAGACTAGGAAAAGCAGAGGACCAAATTAGTGAATTAGAAGACAGGGAAGCAACATACCCAATTTGAACTGCAATTGAAGAAAAAAATCAAAAGACAGGAGGAGAGCCTAAGGGAGCTTAGGGACAACATGAAACAAAGAAACATACGTATAATGGGGTGTAAGAACAACAAGAAGAGAAGCAAGGGTTAGAAACTTATTTGAATAAATAATGTCAGAAAACTTCCCTGATTTGGGGAAGAAAAAAGTCACACAAGCACAGAGAGTCCCAAACAAGATGAGCCCCAAAAGACCAACACGAAGACATGTCATAATTACAATCGCAAACATTAGTGACAAAAAGAGAATATTGAAGGCTGCAATAGAGAGACAGAAAGTTACCTACAAGGGATCTCCCATTAGATTATCAAATGATTTTTCAACAGAAACACATCAGGCCAGAAAGAAATGGAAGGAAATATACAAAGTGATGCAAAGCAAGAGACTGAATCCAAGAATACTCTATCCAGCAAGGCTATCATTCAAAACTGAAGCGAATATCAGGAGCTTCACAGACCAAAAAAAGGCGAAGGGAGATTATCATTACCAAACCAGCAATATAAGAAATGTTAAAGGAATATTGTAAAATGAAGGAAAAAAAGGGAAGAAGGAACACAGGCACAAAAATTAAAAATTACTACAAACAAGTACCTATCAATAATAACTTTAAATGTAAATGGACTAAATGCTCCAATCAAAACACATCAAGTGGCTTAATGAATTAGAAAACATGACCCATATATATGCTGTCTACAAGAGATCCACCTCAGAATAAGAGACTCACACAGGCTGAAAGTGAAGAGATGGAAAAATATCTTTCAGGCAAATGGAAATGAAAAAAAAAAGCTGGGGTAGCAATACTTATATCGGACAAAATAGACCTGAAAGTGAAAGTCATAACAAGTGATAAGGAAGGCCACTTCATAATACTAAAGGGATTGATACAACAAGAAGATGTAACTCTGGTAAACATATATGCAACCAATGCAGGAGCACCCAAATACATAAAAAAAAAAAAAAAAAAAAAAAAAAAATTCTGGAAGATATCAAGGGAGAGATCGACAGCAATACAATCATAGTAGGGGAATTGAATACCTCAGTGACATCACTGGATAAATCCTCTAGACAAAAAATCAGCAAAAAAACACCAATCCTAAATGACTCACTAGATCAGATGGACTAAATTGACATCTTAAGAACATTTCACCCCAAAGCTACAGAATACTCATTCTTTTCAAGTGCACATGGAACATTTTCAAAGATAGACCACATATTGGGTCACAAGCAAAATCTCTCCAAATTCAAGAAGACTGAAATCATATTAAGCACCTTCTCAGACCACATGGCATATTAGAAATCAACTACAATAAAGACAATAAAAAAAATTCAAACACGTGGAGGCTGAATAGCATGCTATTAAACAATGATTGGGTCATTGAGATCAAAGAGATCAAAGAAGAAATTAAAAACATCCTGGAAATGAATGACAATGAAAACACAACAATCCGAAACATATGGGACACAGTGAAAGCAGTCTTGAGAGGAAAGTTCATAGCATTACAGGCCTGCCTCAAAAACAAGAAAAACTGGTAATAAATTATCTAACTCTACAACTTAAAAAATTACAAAGAAAGCAACAAGAAAAGCCTAGAGTGAGCAAAAGGAAGGAGATAATAAAGATCAGAGCAGAAATAAATAACATAGAGACCAAATAAACAATACAAAAGATCAATGAAACCAAGAGCTGGTTCTTTCAAGGAATAAAGAAGATTGATGAACCTCTAGCCAGGCTTACCAAGAAGCAAAGAGAGAGGACCCAAATAAACAAAATCAGAAATGATAGAGGCGAAATAACAATAGACCCCACAGAAATACAAATATTGTAAAAAAAATATTATGAACAACTCTACTCCAACAAACTAAACAACCTAGAGCAGTGGTTGGCAAACCGCGGCTCACGAGCCACATGCGGCTCTTTGGCCCCGTAAATGTGGCTCTTCCACAAAATACCATGTGCGGGCGCGCACGTACAGTGCGATTGAAACTTCGTGGCCCATGCGCAGAAGTTGGCTTTCAGCCTGGGCGAGTCTATTTTCAAGAAGTGGCTTTAAAGAAGTGGGGGGTGTCGGTCGGTCGGGGGAAGGGAAACATGGCACAGGCTGGCCACGGGATACACAGCGCAGGGGAGGCGCCAAATATCAACAGTACTTAAACTATATAGGTAGGTTAATAACAATGTACCTACCTATATAGTTTAAGTTTAAAAAATTTGGCTCTAAAAAGAAATTTCAATCGTTGTACTGTTGATATTTGGCTCTACTGACTAATGAGTTTGCCGACCACTGACCTAGAGGAAATGGACATATTCCTAGAAAAATACGACCTTCCAAAACTCAATCAAGAAGAATCAAAAAATCTCAACAGGCTGATAATTAAGGAGGAAATTGAAGCAGTCATCAAAAAACTTCCATCAAACAAAAGCCTGGGGCCAGACAGCTTCACAGAGGAGTTTTACCAAAGATTCAAAGAAGAACTAAAACCTGTCCTACTCAAACTATTCCAAAAAATTCAAGAGGAAGGCACATTGCCAAGCTCTTTCTATGAAGCCAGTATTACCCTAAGTCCAAAACCAGATAAAGACACTACAAAGAAAGAGAATTACAGGCCAAAATCCCTGATGAACATTGATGATAAAATCCTCAACAAAATTCTAGCAAATTGGATCCAGCATTACATTAGAAAGATCATACACCATGACCAAGTGGGATGTATTCCACGGATGCAAGGCTGATACAATATCCACAAATCAATAAACGTGATACATCACATAAACAAACTAAGACAAAAATCACATAATCATATCAATTAATGCAGCAAAGGCATTTGACAAAATCCAACACTCTTTCCTGATAAAAACTCTCAAGGAAGTGGGAATAGAGGGATCATATCTCAACATAATAAAAGCCTTATATGACAAACATACAGCCAACATCATACTCAATGGGCAAAAACTAAAACCATTTCCCTTAAGAACAGGAATAAGACAGGAATACCCACTTCACCACACCTGTTCAAAATATTACTGGAAATGCTAGCCAAAGTGATCAGACAAGAAGAAGAAATAAAAGGCATCCAAATGGGAAAAGAAGAAGTAAAACTGTCATTATTCGCAGATGACATGATATTATATATAAAGAACCCTAAAGACTCCACCAAAAAAAGCTACTAGACTTAAAAAATGAATTCGGTAATTCAGCAGGATACAAAATTAACACCCAGAATTCTATCGCATTTTTATACACCAATAATGAACTCAGAGGAAGAGAAATTTAAAAAAAACAATCCCATTTACCACTGCAACAAAAAAAAATTAAGATATCTAGGAATAAATTTAACCAAGGAGGTAAAGGACCTGTACTCAGAAAATTACAGGATGCTGAAAAAAGAGATACAGGAATACATAAACAAATGGAAGAATATACATGTTCATGGATTGGAAGAATCAACATTGTTAAAATGTCCATACTACCCAAAGCAACCTATAGATTGAATGCAATCCTCATTAATATATCAATGGCATATTTCACAGACCTAGAAAAAAACTCTCCAAAAATTCATCTGCAATAAAAAAAGACCCCGAATAGCTGCAGCAATCTTGAGAAAGAAGAACACTGTTGGAGGGATCACAATACCAGATATCAAGTTATACTACAAAGCCACTGTTCGCAAAACTGCCTGGTATTGGTACAAGAACGGACATATAGACCAATGGAACAGAACATAGATCCCAGAAATCAACCCAAGCCATTATGCTCAATTAATATTTGACAAAGAAGGCAAGCAATGGAGTCAAGACAGTCTCTTCAATAAATGGTGTTGGGAAAATTGGACAGATACATGCAAAAAAAAAAAATGAAATTAGACCACCAATTTACACCATACACAAAAATAAACTCAAAATGGATAAAGGGCTTAAATGAAAGATGGGAAACCATAAAAATCTTAGAAGAAGCCATAGGCAGCAAAATATGACATATGTTGTAGCAATATCTTTGTAATACAGCTCCTAGGGCAATTGAAACTAAGGGGAAAATAAACAAATGGGACTACATCAAAATAAAAAGCTTCTGCACAGCAAAAGAAACCATCAACAAAACAACAAGAAAGCCCACTGCATGGGAGAACATACTTGCCAATGTTATCTCTGATAAGGGTTTAATCTCCAAAATTTACAGGCAACTCATACAACTTAACAAAAGGAAGATAAACAATCCAATGAAAAAAATGGACAAAGGACCTAAATAGACAACAGACATACAGAGGGCAAGAGATATACGAAAACATGCTCAAAGTCATTGAGAGATGCAAATCAAAATGACAACGAGGTATCATCTCACACCTGTCAACAAATGAAAAAATGGTAAGTGATGGAGAGAATTTGGAGAAAAAGGAACCCTCTTGCACTGTTGGTGGGAATGCAGATTGGCCCAGCCACTGTGGAAAACAGTATGGCGTTTCCTCAAAAAATTAAAAATGGAACTTCCATTTGCCCTAATAATTCCAGTACTAGGAATATATCCCCAAAAAAGAGAAACACCAATCAGAAAGGATATATGCACCCCTATGTTCATAGCAGCAGAATTTACAATAGCTAAGAACTGGAAACAGCCTACGTGCCCATCAGCAGATGAGTGGATTAGAAAACTGTAGTATGTCTACACAATGGAATACAACACTGCTGTAAAAAAGAAGGAATTCTTACCATTTGCAACAGCATGCATGGAACTGGAGAGCATTATGCTAAGGGAAATAAGCCAGTCAGAGAAAGATAAATATCACATGATGTCACTCATTTGTGGAATATAATGAACAACATAAACTGATGAACAAAAATAGAACCAGAGTCATAGAGGCGTCAGACAGACTGTCCAATCTATGAGGGAGGGGGGGTTGTGATCGGGTAAGAGATCAACCAAAGGACTGGTATGCATGCATATGAGCATAACCAATAGATACAGACAGTGGGGGGTGGGGAGGGTCAGTGAGGACATGTGCTGGGGGTTGGGGATGGCCTGGGAGAGGTCAATGGGGGAAAAAGGAGACTAATGTAATACTTTAAACAATAAAGAATTAAAATTAAACCAAAATTTAAAAAAAAAAAACCTGCAGGACAACCAGCTGGTGTCACAAAACTGCTTGTAAATTCACATATCCTATAATAAAGATGTAATATGCAAATGGCCATTACATAACGACCAACCGCATAACAACCAGATCACGGATCAGCAGGAAGGTGGGGCAGTGAGCTACAAGTGAGCAGTGGAAAGCTACAGGAGGGGGCAGGGCGGCAAACCAATGGGGGGGGGGGAGCGGGGAGGGAGCGGGGGAAGGCGGTAGAGCTACAGGAGGGCAGGGCATCAGGCAGATAACTACAGGAGGGCGGCAGTGAGCTACTGGCTATAAGCAGGCTGCAGAGAGCTACAGGATGGGGCAGAGCAACAAGCTATAAGAGGGGGTGGGGGGAGCTACAGGAGGTCAGGGCAGCAGGCAGAGAGCTACAGGAGGGCAGCAGCAAGCTACTGGCGCACGGATTCGTGTGCAGGGCTACTAGTATGGTATAAAAAGTGTTGGGAACTAAAGCGTTCAAAATGTGAGTAGAGTATTGAGAGTAGAGGAGGCACACAGGGGTGTGGTTTTTTTACACACACTTTCTTGCACAATCTTCCTCCAGGAACTCCACTAGGAACACAGATGACAGAATCTCAAGTCAGCTCCCCACTGCTTACTAAGAAAGAACAGTAAACAATGTTGAAACTCCACCCAGAACCATCAAGCCTACCCTACCTCCCCTACAAAATGAAAACCTTAATCTGTAAACCTGCGCTTGAGGAAATTGGTGCAATTCCATTCAACATAGGTGAGAAACTTTGCCCATACCTATTTGATTTGTCTTCCCTAAGAAGCAAAATTCTTAACATGCAGGAAGAAGTATATAAACATCATAGCCTGTTAGAAACTCACTGCTGCTGGGAGAGGGAAACATGGGGAAAGAGGTAGGTCTGCTCTTGTCAAGGAGCAGGAATACATGCTAGTTCCAGCATCACAATTGGAAGAGGGACAGGAACACTTGTAAAGACCATAATCCCAACATCCAGATTCACCACCTAAAATTGAGGCTTAACAATAATAAGATTTGATAGTAGGCAATGTGTACACACACACACACACATATATTTATAGATAGATGATATAGATATAGATAGATAGATAGATATAGAGATATATAGATATAGATATAAATATAGATATAGATATGGATATAGAACCACCAAACACACACCCACACACAATATTTTCACCTCACACTAGTCTACAATCCCTGATTCTTTAATTACTTCATTAGATCATACATTTTGGTCTGCAAAGGGATTAGTAATAAAATGTCTCATTTCGTACTCACTCAATTTCTGATTCCTAGTATGTAGAAAACAGTAAATGTAATAAATATAACTCAAAATTATTTTGGCTTACAGGAGGAAAACAACAGAATCATAAAATGTCACCAAATTTTGTAAATAGATTGGAGTTCAGAGATAAATTAGGAATTCAAATCCACTAGTATTAGTGAGGAAACTAAAGCCAAAAGGGATTTAACCAAGGTCACACAACTAAATAATGACAGTCAGGACTGAATCCCAAGATAACTTCTTAGCTGATGAATATAATATAGGCGTAGGCAAAGTAGGTTTATAGTTGTATGTAAAACACAGTTTATTTTTGTATTATTATTTACTTATTATTGTATTATTTATTTGTATTATTTGTCTTATTATTATTTCATATCCTTACTTGTGGTATATGACATTCTTTTGAGTCAATAAAGCTATTGTAATAATCATAATCTGCATGTCTTTTTCCATACTAACAACTGTAAACCTACTTTTGCCCACCCCGTATTCAAACTTGCTAGCCCACTGGATACAGTTCTTAGCTAGCCAATGAATACAGTTCTTCACTGATGAATACAATCATCAAACTTGAGAGCCAGTTTAAAAATTTGTTCAAAATGTTTAGGATCAAAAACAAAACTCGTATAATGTAAATTTTATTCCCTGACAATTAATATTAATTTCCATACTCAACAAAGCAGAAATTCCCTGCCTAACTTTAAACATTGTAAACTCAAGTTACATGCCATTTTAAACATTCTATTAATGCTCATTATCATCATAATTACACTGATTTTGTAATGGAGATAATCCAGAATTTCAGAAAACAAAAGAAATTTGACAAGCAGTATGCAAGCTAGATAACCTTAACAAATATATTTATACTAGAGGCCCGGTGCATGAATTTGTGCACATTAAAAGGGAATTAATTAGAGGAAATATTTTAATATTGCTATTTGACCTTTCTCTACAATAGAAGTGTCAGAGATGAAAGAAAACTAGTAAAATGTATATGAAAATCTTCCTCCTGTCAGAGTCTGGGGCGTGCCACGGGAACCAGAGTCAAGTCCCTGCCCACCCACATGTGCCTCGAAATAGTGCGAGACCCAGACCCAGCTGGGCCCACCCGTCAAGCCTCGCTGGGTGGGGAGCATGGCCTCAGGTCGCCTGGCCTGGCACCGGGGTGGGGGGTGTGGCCTCAGGTCCTCCGTCCCAGCACCGGGGTGGGGGCATAGCCTGAAGTCCCCCGTCAAGCCCCACTGGGCGGGGGGCACAGCCTTTGGTCCCCTGTCAAGCCCTATCGGGTGGGGGCATGGCCTCAGGTCCCCCATCAAGCCCTACCGGGCAGGGGGCAAGGCCTGAAGTCCCCATCAAGCTCCTCCAGTTGGGGGACGTGGCCTGAGGTACCTCGTCAAGCCCTGCTGGGTGCAGTTGCAGCCTGAGGTCCCCCATTCTGGGCCAGGGGCACGGAGGGGAGGGGGGCACGGCCTCAGGTTGCCTGGCCCAGCGCCGGGGCAGGGGGCATGCCTTGTATGAGGTCCCCGTCAAGCCCTGTATGGCGGGGGGTGGGGGGGGAGAAGGGGGAGTGGCCTCAGGTCCCCCAGCCTGGCGCCAGGATGGGGACGTGGCTGCAGATCCTCCGTCCTGGCGCTGGGGCGTGTGGCCTGAGGTTCCCCAGGCCCAGCACTGGGGCAGGGGCACAGCCTGAGGTGCCCCATCAAGCCCTGCCAGGCAGGGGGCATGGCCTGAAGTCCCGTCAAGCTCTGCCAGGTGAGGGACGTGGCCTGAGGTCCCCCGTCAAGCCCTGCCGAGCAGGGGGTGCAACCTGAGGCCTCCCATCCTGGCACCAGGGCAGGGGGTGTGGCCTGAGGTCCCCCGGCCTGGCGCCAGGGCAGGGGGTGCAGCCTGAGGTCCCCTGTCAAGCCCCACCAGGCAGGGGGCGCAGCCTCAGGTCCCCTGCCCCGTTCCAGCTCCATGCAGCCTCAGGTCCCTGCTGATTGCTCATTAAGGCTTGTTACAGGAACTCGGCCTCCGCTGTGGGTACAGCCATCTTGTGTTATAGGGTCCCCACCTCTGCTATGGGCGCGGCCATCTTGTGTTACGGAATCCCTGCCTCCGCTGTGGGCGCAGCCATCTTGTTATGGTGTGATGGTCAATTTGCATAGTCCCTCTTTATTAGCTAGGACTAGAGGCCCAGTGCATGACATTTGTGCACTCAGGGTGGTGCCTCAGCCCAGCCTGCACCCCCTCGCAGTTTGGGAGACCTCGAGGGATGTCCAACTGATGGACATCCTTAGCGCTTCCCTGGAGGTGGGAGAGGCTCCCACCACTGCCGCTGTGCTCACCAGCCATGAGCCTGGCATCTGGCTAAGCGCGCTTCCCTGTGGGAGCACACCGACCACCAGGGGGCAGCTCCTGCATTGAGTGTCTGCCTCCTGGTGGTCAGTGCACATCATAAGGACCAGTCATTCTGCCCTTCGGTTGATTTGTATATTAGCCTTTTATTATATAGGATGGCATGTCTAAGTTAAACTAAACACAATAAGAAACAACATGGCAAAAAAACACATGCATCCTACATGAGTTTAGCAGATTGGTTTTGTCAAGACACTAAATTCAGTCCTGGCCAGGTGGCTCAGTTGGTTGGAGCATTGTCCTGTACACCAAAAGGTTGTGGGTTTGATTCCTGGTCAGGGAACATACCTAGGTTGTGGGTTCCATCCCCTGTCAGGGTGTGCAGGAGGCAACCGATGGATGTTTCTCTGTCTCTCCCCTGCCCCTTCCTCCCTTTCTAATATCAATAAACACATCCTTGGGTGAGGATTAAAAAAAAAAAAAGACACCAAATTCATTGTCTAGGAAGAAACCTTTCAAGTCCAGGTAAAATGGACCTCTGAAGCTCAAAGTACCACTTCATTCTAAAAGTTGTCCATTTTCATCAAAGAGAAGAACTCTCAGACTACAGGTCAGTAATTTGTCTGAACTATGAAAGAAACATGTAATCAAAGAAGTACACAAAATTTAGCAATAGACTATCAGTAAAAGAAATACACAATATATTTACAATAAAAAAATGCTTTACAATGTGGTTGCTGCAATAAACTGCATTTTTATGAATGCGCATGTCTACTGGCATACAATACACCCTGTTCTTGTGATAATTTATTTCAAACCCATTTTAAATTAACCAAAATCTGACATACATACTTACCCTTCTCTTCTTCCTCCCCATTTCATAGATGACTCCACCAACACAAAACCTAACAGCAAATTTTACTTTTTACACATCACCATATTCGAAAATTTAGAGACAAGATTTAATGATATATATGCCAAGGAACAGTGTTCTGTAATACTGTTAATTGGCAAAAATAATATTAACACTTGTAAAGATGTAATCAATAATTAACAATCTAGATTTAATTGTAGCATACTAAAAGTATAACAAAGTACCATTTATTTGTTTGTATCTTACTTGTACCAGGAAGAATTAGAAATACAAATGTATTTTTTTTAAATGTGATGAGAGAACATAAATATAAAATCTTTAAAAAATGAAAGGCCAAAGAAGAGCCAGGAATAGGGCTAAAAATGTACCGTTTGTATAAACCCATTTGTGTATGTTTTAATAATATAAATTAGAAGACAGATTTAAATATAGCCAGCTATTGGTATATGCATTAAATTTTTTAAAGGGTTATACTAGAAATTTACAGTGATTACCTTTAAAGAGAAGGATAAGGGGCTGATGTTGAGAAATAATTTTTCATTTTAAGCATTTAATGTTATACTGAGTAAGGCTTAAGGGTATGGAAAGCACAGAGAATAAGACAATACTAAATACCCATTAAGGTCAGAGAATATGATATTTTTATTAAAAAACGGAATATAGTGGAGGTAGAAAGAGTAAATTCCTACTTACTATATCAAAATATTGAATTTGTGCTCTGGCAGGTATGGCTCAGTTCGTTGGAACACCATCCCATACAGCCAAAGGTTGAGGGGTTGATTCCCGTTTGGGGCACATATAGAAGGCAACCAATCAAAGTTTCTCTCTCACAGTGATGTTTCTACCTCCCCAACCCCCACCCCTTTCCTTCTCTCTAATATCAATAAACATGTCCTCAGAGGAGGATTACAAAAAAAAAACAACACACACACACACCAAAAAACACTTGAATTTTTGCTCAAAGAGTCACTCTCAGAAAGATTACTACTTCTACTAGTAAATTCCTCCTAGTCCTTGCTTTCAACCATTGGCATAGCTTTAGAATTTAAGAAAGCCACGTACACTTGGTCTCAGGGCCCAATTTAAATAAACGTGGTATCTAAGACCAAATTTTAAAAGTTTTAGTCATTTGTAGTAAAAAGTAAATGACAAGGTATTAAGGTTTTCTATAAAGTTAAAGTTGTTGAATTTAGGGGAATTTTAGTCAATGACTTTGTCCTTCCTACTTTTGTGATGTTCAAATGTTTCTTTATGATGTGATGGTGACAACAAATAACTGTTGGGTTTCTTATGTTCTTAGAAGAGTAAAAAGCTGGCACTTTTAATATATCTTACTAGTCAATGAATCTAAAAATTCAGGAACCACTATGGTAAATATAAGGATAGTTATTTTTTAGTCTAATGGAAAGTTTAACACTTCCTGCAATTTAATAAGGAACCACACTTACATAGAGATAGCTATCTATTTCCCCAGAGGTACAAAGATAAATAGGAACCTCAGAAATCATTAAGGATCATCAGGAATATGTGTCCATGCCATTTGAATGCTTCAAATAGAATGTGCAATTAATTTATTCATCAAGTACTTACTGTGTACCTACCATGACACTAACATAAAACATTAAGGCCGAGATTTTCTACCTTTTTCATCTCATAGCACACACAAACGAATTACTAAAATTCTGTGGCACGCCAAGAAATATCTATATTTTCTTGCCTATCTGACAAAAAGGAAGATGTAATTTTTAAAAAACATATTTTTATTGATTTCAGAGAGGAAGGGAGTGGGGGAGAGAGAAGAAACATCACTGGTAAGAGAGAATCATTGATTGTCTGCCTCCTGCATGACACCTACTGGGGATCAAGCCCTAAACCTGGGCATGTGCCATAACCAGGAATCAAACCATGACCTCCTGGTTCACAGATTGACACTCAACCACTGAGCCCACTGGCCAGGCAAAAAAGATATAATTTTAACTCATTCATACCCGATGGCTATTGTTGTGTTAGCTGTTGTCATTTCTTCCCCTTTTTATTGAATTTATTGGGTGATGCTGGTTAACAAAATTATACAGGTTTCAAGTAGACAATTCATTTTATTATTTGATAATCTAGGGGAAAAAAGGTCAGTGCTAACTAGTCAGGTATTGCATGTTTTAAAAATTCGTGCAGCACACTAGTTGAAAATCAGTGCATTAAGGTAATAAAAACTTGCTATGGCTTCACTTAAACTCTCAACAGAAGAACCAACTTTTTTGTTAGTGTACAAAACAACTAGACTAGAAATTACCAGCACTTGAGCTTAGAAAGAGACAAACAAGCATGCAGTGAATGGAAGATGCAAGTAGTCAAGTAGAATTACCAAAATGAGTTGGCCAAAAAATCAAAACCTACTCATGGGTCTTAGGAGCAAAAGTCCTTTTTCTATAAAGAAGTGAATCAGACAGCGTACCTATTAGTAAAACCAAAGAATTAAAAAAGTTTGGTCATAAAAAATAAAGAAATGTATTGGGATTTAAAATATAACAACTAGCTTAGTTACTAGTTTAAGATTGCTTACATTCCCTTTAACACAAAAGACGTTGGCCCTATATTAAGGTTTGTCTACATTTTTAAATAGCATTAAACAGCATCAGATGAAAAATTTAGAGAGCTAAAAGAAAAAAGGGTGAAGTCATTCAAATAAAATCTAGTATTCAGAAATTATACAGAAGTAAAACTGTGGACCAAGAATTAGGAGTAAGTATAATAAATCTGCTATGTAGTAAACCCTAGGAAATCTATAAAGCAATTGTTATGTAATAAATCAAATTTATTATTACATCCTAAAAATTTGCCATCATAGATGTTACGCCCTATACTATTCTTTAAAATTCTATTTGTAGCATTCAAAAACTATGTTTATGAATACTGCAATTATTCTTCTTAGAGAGGTATGCAGCTTTACATTTTGTTTAGTAAGTCCTTCACAAATTATATATTTAAATCAACAAAATCCCATAAGAAAAATAAAAGGATTTTATATGTGCCTCCTTACTAAAAGCTGTCAATATCTTAATATGTTCTCTTACATGGCAAAAATGTAACTGAGATTATGGACCATGAGATGGGAAGATTATCCTTGATTAGCTGAGTTGCCCCAATCTAATCACTTGAGTCATTAAAAGACAAAACCTTTCTGGGTTGTTTTCAAAGAAAAGAAAGAGAGAACTGGTTAGATAAGAGTGACAGAATACTCAACCCATCACTGTTGGCTTTGAAGATGGAAGAAGGAGGCCTTGAGCCAAGGTATGCAGGCAGCCTAAAGCTGGAAAAGGCAAGGAATCTGATTCTCTCCTACAGATTCCAGAAAGAAATATAACCCTATTAATACAGGAATTTTTAGCTCATCAAGATATGTGTTGGACTTTTAACCTACAAAACTATAAAGATAAATTTACATTGCTTAAGCCAGCGGTTCTCAACCTGTGGGTCGCGACCCCTTTGGGGGTCGAACAACCCTTTCACAGGGGTCGCCTAACACCATCGGAAAACACATATATAATTACATATTGTTTTTATGATTAATCACTATGCTTTAATTATGTTCAATTTGTAACAATGAAAATACATCCTGCATATCAGATATTTACATTACGATTCATAACAGTAGCAAAACTACAGTTATGAAGTAGCAATGAAAATAATTTTATGGTTGGGGGTCACCACAACATGAGGAACTGTATTAAAGGGTCGCTGCATTAGGAAGGTTGAGAATCACTGGCTTAAGCTATCTGGTTTGTGGTAATTTGTTACAGCAGCAATAGAAAACAAATGCAGTATATATTCTATAAGTAACTTTAGTTTTATAAATTAAGATACTAATTTCAATTTACTAATTTTAGAAATAATACACATACAAACATATAGACAAAAATACTAAACTAAAAATAAGATAACCTATAGTCTAGCTACAGCTGACAAATAGTGAGTTCGTGTAAACTATTTCTTCATCATTTGGACTACAATTTCCTAATCTGCAAAATGAATTCTATAAAGCAATTGTTATATAATAATTCAAAAACAGCAATTATAATCCATATAATCTTTAAACTCAAGAAACTTCAGGATTAAACAGAATAGCCTTACATAATTAATTCAATTTATAACCATGAATTCTATATTAAACGATATATACCTAAAAAGAAATATCTAGCCTGGCTGGCATGACTCAGTGGCTGAGCATCAACCTATGAACCAGGAGGTCACGATTCGATTCCGGGTCAAGTCACATGTCCAGGTTGTGGGCTTGATCCCCAGTGTGGGGCATATGCAGGAAATAGCTGATCAATGATTCTCTCTCATCATTGATGTTTCTATCTTCTCCCTCTCCCTTCCTCTCTGAAATCAATAAAAATATTTTTGAAAGGAATATCTAACTGGGATTATTTAGATATTCCTAATTATGTCCTTTCATTTTCATTCCCATAGTTTTTTGCAATCTCTTCATATAAAAAATTCTGACTTTCAGAATATTCTCCCTGAACTTCCTATTAAAATAAAAATAAGAATGACTTAAAATATGTATCAGAATTCTTAAGGATCACATTTCAGAATGAGAAAACATTAATTAAAGATTTCTTGAAAGAAAGTCCATGATATAAAAAATATATGGGTCTAATGAGTATCACTATAGAAGGCACAGACATAAAATCAGATTATTTTTCACACCTTCTCTCATTGTTTAAATTAGAGAATTTCACAGAAAAATGGTTTTTGATCTTCAGAGATTGAAGGTTGTCTTCTTTGTGTATTTTACTCACTGTATTTTAGTACTTTTTGTACCAAAGATCAATTAAGATATTTATGTCATTTCTTAAAATAAATTCTGAGTGGATGTACATACTATCATGCTACTGTAGTTCTTCAGGAAGATATAAAGCAGGGTGAGGGATGTCTAGGCTACAGGCCATATAAGGCCTAGGAAATCATTTAGTCTGGCCCTATGAAGACATTAAATCTTTGACCAAATATAGCAGGATAATTTTTAAGTTGATAATTTCGTATGGCCCACAAATGATATTATAAATATCCAACCCTTGGCAGAAAAAAGGTTCCCCACCCCTGATATAAACCCTCATTCCTATATAGTAGTGCTTGCTAGCACAACATGTAGATTACCAAAACTCTTCAACTGGAATCCTATCCAGCTTTGGTTTGAGAGATTTCATTTAAGGGGAAAAAATGTTTAGAGAGAAAATATTTTTATTGTGAAGTCTCTTAGTAATTTTTCAAATGAATTACTAAACTATTCCTAAAATAATGATTATCTACTTAAGAGTGTCAAATGTCTCTGGTGGGTAATAATTAGTGCCATATTAGATATTCAAGCCAGGCCAAAGAAACATTCTCAAACCAAAATGAGAATCAAGGGCAAAAAGAATATCACAATTTTGAATTCCACAACTACTATATCTAATCTAATAAAGACAAACATGCAAATTGACCATACCTTCACTACACCTTAAGCCACACCCACCAGCCAATCAAAGCGACTATATGCAAATTAACCCAACCAAGATGGCGGCCGGCAGCCACGGAGCTGAAGCGAACAGGAGGTTTGGTTACTCCAGTGATGGAGGAAACCAAGCTTCCCGCCAGCTCTGAGCTCCACTAAAGGCAACAAAGTTTCAATTATAGAAGATAAATAAACCCCAGATACTTGCTTTCAGGGGGCCATGGCCATGGAGGTGGAGTGAGCAGGAGCCGGCTCTGAGCTCCACTGAAGGCAACAAAGTTTCAATTATAGAAGATAAATAAATCCCAGAATAAAAAAAAAAAATTAAAAAAGGAGAGGCTGGGAGATTCCATCGCCGGGGGTCTTGGCCAGCCTGAAAACGGCCCTCAGCCCCTCACCCAGACTGGCCAGGCACCCCAGTGGGGACCCCCCACTCTAAAGAGGGTGTGGCCAGCCTGAAAACAGCCATCATCCCCTCACCCAGGCTGGCCAGGCACCCCAGTGGGGACCCCCATCCTGAAGAGGGTGTGACCAGCCTGCAAACACCCATCAGCCCCTCACTCAGGCTGGCCAGGCACCCCAGCGGGACCCCCACCCTGATCCGGGACACCCTTCAGGGCAAACCAGCCGGCTCCCACCCATGCACAGGCCTCTATCCTATATAATAAAAGGGTAATATGCAGCCCTGGCTGGTGTGGCTCAGTGGATAGAGTGTCAGCCTGCGGACTGAGGGGTCCCGGGTTTGATTCCAGCCAAGGGCACATGCCCGGGTCGCGGGCTCGATTCCCCCCAGTAGGGAGCGTGCAGGAGGCAGCCAATCAATGATTCTCTCTCATTGATCTTTCTATCTCTCTATCCCTCTCCCTTCCTCTCTGAAATCAATAAAAATATATATATATTTTTTAAAAAAGGGTAATATGCAAACTGACCCTAACAGCAAAAAGACTGGGAATGACTGGTCACTATGACACACACTGACCACCAGGGGACAGATGCTCAATGCAGGAGCTGCCCCCTGGTGGTCAGTGCGCTCCCACAGGGGGAGCTCTGCTCAGCCACAAGACAGACTGACAGCTGCCAATACAGTGGTGGTGGTAGGAGCCTCTCCCGCCTCCTCAGCAGCGCTAAGGATGTCCGACTGCAGCTTAGGCCTGGTCCCCGCTGGCAAGTGGACATCCCCCGAGGGCTCCTGGGCTGCCAGAGTGATGTCTGAATGCCAGCTTAGGCCCAATTCACCTGGGAGCAGGCCTAAACCAGCAGGTGGTCATCCTCCAAGGGGTCCCAGACTGCGAGAGGGCACAGGCCAGGCTGACCCCCGCCCCCCCGCGAGTGCACAAATTTTTGTGCACCAGGCCTCTAGTATATTAATAACTCACATAACAGGAAAAGAATTCAGTTCTAAGGGATTTATTCCACACATAATTCTGAAATTATGATTTTTGCCCTGGCCTGTGTGGCTCAGTTGGTTGAAGAGTTACTCAGTACACTGTGGGTTCAATTCTGGTCAGGGTACATACCTACCTAGGTTTGGGTTCAGTCTCTGGTTAGGATGTATATGAGAAACAGCCAATCAATGTTTCTCTCTCAGATCAATTTCTCTTTCTCTCACTCTCTCTCTCTCTCTCTCTCCCCCCCCCCCCCCTTCTTCTCTCTAAAAATCAATAAACACATCCTTAGGTGAGGATCAAAAAATCGAATAAAAATATTTAAAAAATAATGAAAGTCAAGATGATTTTTGATGACTGCCTTGTTTAAATACAATTAAATCAAGTCCACTGAAATCAGAAGGGACCATAAAGATAATCTGACTGTGAGACCTCAATTATCATCCTTGTAACTTACTACTTTGGTTTTATTCATGAAAAAACATGAAAGCTTTGAGAAAAAAATTACTTACAGCTTTCAAAAACTTGTAGTGTGTTCCACATTATGATTTAATGTAAAAATTTATATCTTCTTTCCCTTATATTATTTTCCTTAAAAATCATCTTAATTCCACTAATTCAACTGAAAATTCCTAAAGAATCAGTCATCTATAATAATAAATGGGTAATATGCTAATTAGACTGGATGTCTTCCAGATGTCATTCTGGCCATCCTTCCTGACAAAGCCGGGCCAGAGGGAAGCCAACCCGGGTCCCGGGTGCCTGTGGGTGGCCCGAGGGAAGCCAGCCCAGGTACCGGGTGCCTGCTAGGGGCTGGAGGAGGGAAGCAGCCCAGGTCCCTGGTACCTGCAGGCAGCTGAAGGAGGGAAGCCTGGGTCCTGGGTGCCAAAGGGAAGCCGGTGCCAGCAGCTGGGGGAAGGAAGGCCTACTCTTGCACAAATTTTCATGCATCGGGCCTCTAGTTCTATTTTTAAATGCCAAGTATCTCATTGTTCTCTTAAGTCAGTGACGACTTGTCTTTTATTTTAAAGTGGTAATTAGAAGTTGCTTTGCATTAAACATCATTTTACCATTACATTCTCAACAAACCTTGGGAAAACTCATTAAATACTATCAACTTGTTTTCTATTAGGACATGTAGTAGAAACCTTTGTATAGTCTAGTACCCCACTATTACAACTGCCATAAAGGACGACCAATTTAAAATGGTAATAAAATAAAATATGTCACTATAAAGTGCTTCTGTAAATTTTCAATGAATTCAATGTTAAATGTTCAATGTATTTAATATAAAACTGTATATATAAACACCAGAGGCCCGGTGCATGAAATTCGTGCACGGGTAGGGTCCCTAGGCCTGGCTGGTGATCATGGCTGATCTGTGGGGTGACTGGCGGGGTAATTGGGGCCCCCACTCGCACCTGCCTTGGCTGGCCTGGCAATGCCTGCTCACCAGCCCTGCCACCCGCCACTGCCGCCAGTAGGGGCCTGAGGGCTGGGGGCAGCTCCTACGCTGAGGGTCTGCCACCTGATGGTTAGTGCATGTCATAGCAACCGGTCGTCCCACTGGTCATTCCGCCATTCGGTCAATTTGCATATTAGGGTTTTATATAGATAGACTAGAGGCCCGGTGCACAAAAATTTGTGCACTGGCGGAGGGGGTGTCCCTCAGCCCCACTTGTGCCCTCTCACAGTCTGGGACCCCTCGGGAGATAACAACCTGCTGGCTTAGGCCCGCTCCCGGGTGGCAGAGAGCAGGCCCAATCCCTAGGTGCAGCCCCTGGTCGGGCTCAGAGCAGGGCCAATTGGGGAGTTGGGGCGCCGCCCCGTCATGCACAGAGCAGGGCAGATCGGGAGGTTGTGATGCCACCCTCAGTCACGCTCAGGGTAGGGCCGATTGGGGGGTTGGGGCGCTGCTCCCTGTCACACTCAAGGCAGGGTCGATGGGGAGGTTGCGGCACAACCCCATCACGCACAGAGCAGGGCTGATAGGGGAGTTGGGGCACCGTCCCGTCACACACAGAGCAGGGCTGATCAGGGGGTTGGGGCACTCCCCCCTGTCACACTCAGGGCAGGGCCAATGGGGAGGTTGTGGCTCCACCCCGTCACACACAGAGCAGGGCACATGGGGGAGTTGGGGCTCTGGCCCCTGTCACGCACAGAGCAGGGCTGATCAGGGGGTTGGGGAGCTCCCCCCTATCATGCACAGAGTAGGGCTGATAGGGGAGTTGGGGCACCGCCCCCTGTCACACACAGAGCAGGGCTGATCAGGGGGTTGGGGCACTCCCCCCGTCACACTCAGGGCAGGGCCAATGGGGAGGTTGCAGCTCCACCCCGTCACACACAGAGCAGGGCTCATGGGGGAGTTGGGGCGCTGCACCCTGTCACACACAGAGCAGGGCTGATCAGGAGGTTGGGGTGCCTTCTCCTGTCACGAACAGAGCGGGGCGGATAGGGAGGTTGTGGCCATGCCCCCTGTCACACACAGAGCCGCAGGGCAATCAGGGGGTTTGGGGACTGCCCCTTGTCATGCTGCTCCAGGGGCCAGGAGGCCTCGCGGCTCTGCTGATCCCAGTGCTGGGAGGCCTCACTGCTCCCCTTGACACAGGGGCAGTGAGGCCTCGCTGCTCAGCTGATCCCGGTGCTGGGAGGCCTCACTGCTCCGATAATCCCAGTGCTGGGAGGGCTCGCTGCTCAGCTGATCCCGGTGCTAGGAGGTCTCGCTGGTCTGCTGATCCCAGTGCTGGGAGGCCTCGGGGCTCCGCTTGACACAGGGGCAGTGAGGCCTCGCTGCTCAGCTGATCCAGGGGCTGGGAGGCCTCGCTGCTCCACTGATCCTGGTGCTGGGAGACTCCGCTGATCCCGGTGCCAGGAGGCCTTGCAGCTCCGCTGATCCCAGTGCCGGGAGGCCTCGCGGCTCCGCTGATCCCGGGTTCGGGAGGCCTCGTGGCTCCGCTGATCCCGGTGCTGGGAGGCATATTACCCTTTTACTATATAGGATAGAGGCCTGGTGCACGGGTGGGGGCCGGCTGGTTTGCCCTGAAGGGTGTCCTGGATCAGGGTGGGGGTCCCCACTGGAGTGCCTGGCCAGCCTGGGTGAGGGGATGATGGCTGTTTGTAGCTGTTCACACACCCTTCAGGGTGGGGGTCCGCACTGGGGTGCCTGGCCAGTCTGGGTGAGGGGCTGAGGGCTGTTTTTAGGCTGGTGGATGACTGAAGCTCCCAACCTCCCCTTTTTTTCTTTTTTTTTTAAATTCTGGATTTATTTACCTTCTATGGCTGTCACTGGAACTGAGAGCCAGCTTTAGCTCTGAGGCTCGGCTCCAGCTCTGAGACCTCGGCTGCTGAAAGCAGGTAGCTGGGTTTGTTTGGCTTCTATAATTGAAACACTGTTGCAACTCCAGCTCGGCCGGCTGGCTGAAAGCATGGGGTTTGTTTAGCTTCTATAATTGCAACATTGTTTCTTAGAGTGCAAGCTCAGAGCCCAGCAGCGGCAGGCAGGGAACCTTGGCTTCCTCCTTCACTGGAGCAAGCAAGCCTCCTGTTCGCTTCAGCTGCCTGGCTGCTGGCCGCCATCTTGATTGGCAGTTAATTTGCATATCACCCTGATTAGCCAATGGGAAGTGTGTTGGAGGTATGGTTAATTACCATATTTGTCTATTATTAGATAGGACTAGAGGCCCAGTGCACAAAATTTGTGAACTGGGGGGGGGGGGGTCCCTCAGCCCGGCCTCTGGGGAGCAGGCCTAAACCAGCAGTCGGACACCCTTAGTGCTGCTGCGGATGCAGGAGAGGCTCCCGCCACCGCCACTGCACTCGCCAGCCGTGAGCCCGGCTTCTGGCTGAGCGGCGCTCCCCTGTGGGAACGCACTGACTACCTGAGGGCACCTCCTGCACTGAGTGTCTGCCCCTGGTGGTCAGTGCATGTCATAGCAACCGGGCATTCCACCGTTCAGTCAATTTGCATATAGCCTTTTATTCTATAGGATACTTTTTAAACTAGTTTTTTAAATATAGGCATTTATAATTTTGTTACCAAAATTTAAGCTAATCTCTCAAAATCAGTTGATCTGAATATAAACTAGTTTCATTTCATGTTCTAAACTAGAACATGAACCCTGGATGCTTGCTCAGTGGTTAGAGCATCGGCCCACCGATCAAAGGGTCGCAGGTTAGATTCCCAGTCAAGGGCACATACCTCAGTTGCAGGTTCCCCAGCTCTGGTAGGGGCACATGAGGGAGGCAGTTTCTCACATTGATGTTTCCCTCTCTCTCTCTCCCCCACTCCTCACTCCCTTCCACTATCTCTGGAACTCACTGGAAAAAAATCCTGGGGTGAGGATCCTATATAATAAAACTCTAATATGCAAATTGACCAAACAGTGAAACGACTGCCAGAATGGCCAGTCGCTATGATGCGCACTGACCACAAGGGGGCAGATGCACACTGCAGGAGCTGCCCCTTGGTGGTCAGTGCGCTCCCACAGGGGAAGCACCGTTCAGCCAGAAGCCCAGAAGCCGGGCTCATGGCTGGCGAGCGCAGCAGCAGTGGCGAGAGCATCTCCCGCCTCCATGGCAGCACTAAGGAACAGTGAACCGAGCACTAAGGAGGGATCCCCAGGGGGATTGGACCTAAGCTGGCAGGCGGACATCCCTAGAGGGGTCCCAGAATTGTGAGAAGGCATAGGCTGGGCTGAGGACCCCCCACCCCCACCCAGTGCATAAATTTCGTGCACCAGGCCTCTAGTTAAAAATAGGTAGGTACTTAGGTAGGTGATAGATAATAGATAGATAGGAACATGTACATAGATAGATAGATAGATAGATAGGTAGGTAGATAGATAGATAGATAGGAACATGTACCTAAAAAGGAATAGCTAATGGAATTATTTAGATACTAGAAGCCCAGCGCACGAAACCATGTGCGAGCCACAAGTCACCACCAAGAGCCTCCCTGCCCTGCCGCTGGGAGCCGCCCACCGGGAGCTGTGAGCCGCCCGACTTTTCACAGCAGTACCTCCAGTCAGCACTGAGGACACTGGGCAAGCTGGAGGAGGAACATGTGGTGATGGTTCTAGTGAGAGACACTGCCTAGCCCAGCCCGCTTTTCCAGCTCCACATTTGTGTCACAAAAGCAGTTATTTTAAAATCTGATCCACTGCCTCAGATCTACCCCATTGGTTTGAATTTTCTGTGCTGGGAGCCGCGAACTGCCCCACCCCGGGGAGCCAGGAGCCACCCCGCCCCACAGCCGGGAGCCGCTGCTCATGGGCAGGGGTTGGGGGAGGAAGGACTGAGAGGTGCTCAATGCACCTCATGGTGACCGGTCGCTTGGTTGTTGCAGTCATTAGGGACACTGGCTTTTATATAGAGAGAGAGAGATTCCAAATTATGTCCTTTCATTTCTATTCCCATAGTGTTTTGCAATCTCTTCATATAAAAAATTCTGATTTCAAAAATATTCTCCCTGAACTTCCTATCAAGATGGAATAGTGGTTTTATACTTAGTCTCATCTCATCAGCTCCAAATACATAATAATGACAGAAAAAAGAGAATAGATAATTGGGGGAGGGGGAGTACATATTTAGCTAGGCTTTAAAAAAATACACAATACAACGCAATTGGAAAATGGACAGAAGACTTGAAAAGACATTTCACCAAATAGGATATACAGATGGCAAATAAGCACATATAAAGATATTCAAAGGCATTTACCAATAGAGAAATTCAAATCACCATGAGATATCAGTACATATCTATCAGAATGACTAAAATAAAAAATACTGAAAATAACAAGTTCTGAGGAAGTACAGCAACTGCAACTCTCATACATTATTAAGGGGATGCAAAATGGCACAGCCACTCAGGAAAACAGTTTGGTAGTTTCTCAAAAATTTAAACATACACTTACCATAGAACCCAGCAATCCCACTTCTAGATATTTGCCCTAGAGAAATGAAAACGTATGTTCACACAAAAACCTATAATCCAAGTGTATAGCAGTTCTGTTTAAAATCTCAAAAATAAAAAAAAGGACCCAAATATTCCTTCAACTGATGAATGGATAAACTATGGTACATCTGTACAATGGCAAACTACTCAGCAAGAATAATTTTTAAAAAGAACTATTAACACATGCAATAACTTGGATGAATTTCAGAGACATTGTGCAAAATAAAAGGAGTCTCACAAAGGTTAAACACTGCATAATTCCATTGATAGAAAAATAAAACAACAGTGACAAAGAACAGATCAGTGGTTGACAAAGGTTATGGGCTGGGAGAGGTTGTGAATAAAATGAAATAGCACAAAATTTTTGTGGTGAAATTGTTTTGTATCCTGACTGTGGTTATGGTTAAATAAATTCAAAGATGTGTTAAATTCATAGAACTGTACTTCAAAAAAGTCAATTTTACTCAACATTAACTTATTTTTTAACAGTAATTTAAAAAATAAAATGAAAATATATACACACGTACATATTCATATCCTATATAATAAAAGCATAATATGCTAAGTGTCCAGTTGGCCATTCAACCAATCAAAGCGTAATATGCTAATGATATACTAAAGCCACTCAACTGATCACTATGGCATGCACTGACCACCAGGAGGCAGACGCTCCGACTGGTAGGTTAACTTGCTGCTGGGGTCCGGACATGGAGCCCTCCCGCAACCCCTCCCCGTCTGGCCAACCTCCCACGTCCCTCCCTGGCGCCGACTGTGTACTGGTGGGGTCCCTCAGCCTGGCCTGCACCCTCTCGTAATCCAGGACCCCTCAGGGGATGTCAGAGAGCCAATTTCGGCCCAATCCCGCAGGCCAGGCCGAGGGACCCCACTCATGCACGTATTCATGCACCAGGCCTCTGGTGTATAAATACATATGTATTACTATCCTATAGTCCAGAAATGAAATTAAAATGTAAAGTGTTGATCAGAGCTAAAGCTACAGACCTATTGAGATCTTTTGTACAGAAGAAAGCGGTAGCAGATAATCAGTGAGTTCATGTAGGGTATAAGGAAAGACCACAGCTAGACTCAGTGTTTGAACTTACACCTCAAACCACTAACATACTATCACAACACAGCTAGCCTCTGGAAAGAATGTTGAGGGCAAAAAATAAAACTATTTTCAAATGACTACTAGGATTAAAGGTTTAAAGGAACTGCAGAGAAAGAGCCCAAAAACCAGCAAAGAAAAAAAAAAAAATCCATCCAGTTCTGACTTACTCAACTGCACATGGCAAAAATTCAAGAATGCCAAAAGAAGATGGCAACTGGGAAGCTAAAGATCTGGGCAGAGATTTCAGTAGCCAGTGTTGGGAAGATTGCAATTTAAGGCCTGTCAAGGTACCCTGGGCTTTATATTGAGACTTCAGAATGGACTGGGTTTAGGAATACAGGCTAGCCTAGAATAAGAGCAAAAGTGAAATTGATCAGCCCTAGCAAAACCTAAAACTAATCCTCCACAAGATGACAAAAGATGATTCACAAAACAGGCATTTAAATATTTGACATCAAAATGTCATTCCTGTTTTCTTGATTATCAAACTTCAAATACTTATGTTCCTAATTGTATATTTAAAACAGCTGTTTCAGGTAAAGCCAGTTTATGTCTCAAAGTACCTACGTATTCATAGAGCTCTTCCTGTGATCTCTACCAACAAACTACTTTACTTTCTATCCTTTCTCTTTCCTGTTCACTCTGACTTCAGTTAGTATAAGATTCAACTTAACATAACCTAACTCAACCTCATGAAATCTCATTAGTTCAGCTATACTGCTAAATCATTCATTTTCCCAATTCCAATCAGAGTAGATAAAATCCTTTTTATATACAAGAAGATAAGTAGATTGCAGGCCAGTCTATGTATTGGGCTTCTCTTGAATCAGGTGTTCCCTCCTAAAACAGCTATGGTTGGAAAGAATGATATAGAGATACAAAAATGCACACCTGCCTGGGCATACGTTTTCTGCAGGGGCCGATATTACAGAAACTGTTTCCCTTAGAAAGATATTTGGATGGAAAGGCAATTAACAACATCTCTTTAAAGTCTAGGCTTAATGGCCAACAGAGTCACAAACATAATACTTGTGCTCTGCAACCTCCTTTATATCATTTAATATGTACTGACTACCAACTATGCGAATAATATTAAGCTATATGGCAAATAATTATATTAAAAGGCATCCTCATACTTAAGTGTGCAATAATATTTATATACATGAAAAATAATACAAGGTAGAAGGTGATTAAATACCAAAATGAACAGAAAATGTTGAAGTGGGAATTTAAAAAAGGTCTCAGTAATTTTAGACACTCATCACATAAAAATGCTTTAGTTATTATTTACCTGTTCATTAACAGAAAAATTAATGTTTATTGAAAGAGACTCAGGAGAAATCCCCAATACTAAGACAAACCCCAATTTTTGAGGATAAAATAGCTCTATTTCAGAGGATTTTGTGTGGGTTTATCCCAAAATTGTATAATGATAATGTATTTGGTAATACACTCAATATAAAAATAAATCCATATCTCTGTACATTCTTATAAAAGAATGGTTAATTTTAAAAATAGGATATATTCATTTACTAATTCAATAAATATTTATTAAGCATTTACCATATGCCAGACACTGTGATAGATGCAAGGGAGGTAGAGTGAAAAACAATATAGACATCTACAAAATAATCACTCCATTCCCCTGTTGATAAACATTTATGAGTCCTGTATCAATATAGGGAAGAAGATGAAAATTATTGCTTGGTATTATTATAGAACTCAATATAATTTGGACAAATGTATACATATAAATAAATGTGTATATACATATATTTATTTATATTTGAAATAATACCGTATGTGTACTATATTATTCTATGTAATCAACCATATGTTCATGATCTGCTACAGAGATTTTTATTTGTGACAATAAAGAAACATTAAGTGGAATAGGCCCCGGAATGCCTCAAGACCTTCCTACAATGGAGACTAGGGACCAATTTCTTTTTTCTTTCTTTTTTTTTTTCTTTTTTTAATCCTCACCCAAGGATATTTTTCCATTGATATTTAGAGAGAGGGAAAGACAGAGAGAAATACTGGATATGTGAGAAACACATCGATTGGTTGCCTCCTGCACGCGCCCTGACCAGGGCCTGAGCCAGGAAAGAGCCTGCAACCAAGGTTAGAAGACCTCCTGCCTCAAAACTCTCCTCTTGAGTTTCTGGTCCATTGCTATCCACCAGGAAACTACATTCATTCTAATCAAGACTTGGAAGGGAAACAAGTTGGAATCCTCCTGGTAAAGACCCTACCTTGCCTTGCATACCACGGAGACTGCTGTTCAGACTGCAGAGCGAGGTTGGACCTATCACACATGAGTTAAGGGTGGACAGGCCTCAACTTGGGCCATACCAGGACATATCCCCTTGAAATTAACACTAAAAACTGTGAGCTGTCTTAATAACCATCGTGTACTGGGTTCTATTTGGTTTAGGGATCTGGAAAATTGCAAGGACTTACAATGTGGGCTGGGGAAAGGTATACAATCCAGATCATACTTACCCAGTTAAATTATTGGTTATAGGTAACTTGAATGACTTGGATATTTCAGCCTTTACGTCAAAAGATTGGCTAGTACTAGATTTAGGAGCAGAGGTCAGAGGACAAGACCCCCTAGGCCACTGCCACCACCACGCAAATAGAAGTAGGGTATGAGGGAGTGAATGCCTGGGTGGAATGGATTAACTATTCTGTACGCGCTCTAAATAAAAGCGAATGTTAGGCTTGCACGGCAGGAAGGCTAGAGGCCCAATTGGTCCCATTTCCATTCAGATGGACCTTAGACAGTAATGGGATGGAATGTGTGCTTGCCCTGTATCAGGAGGAAACCGCCTGGTGAAACGCCTCCTGTAAGACTTTCTCTCTGTTGTTCCCAACCAACACAGGTAAAGAGCAAGGATTCCCCAAAATTATCCAGCTCATTCTCTGATGTAAACTATACCTCCTTCCTCTCAAGGTAGAGCGGGAACAGGTACTCCGAGTTTATGGGAAATTTACCCGGATGTGTAAACGGCAGAGCATCCTCAGCAGCTGCACTGTCGCTACCCCGTGCTGATGTCTGGTGGTGTTTGGGGGACCCTTACTTGTGGCCTTGCCCAGCAGTTGGAGCAGAACTTGCACTCTGATACAACTGGCTATCCCTTTCACAAGGTATAACCACAAAGGGTTATACCGTAAACCCTTTTCAACGGACAGACAGACTAGGAAGAAGAGAGAGAGTCCAGGGGGCTCCTTTGATCCCCATATATACCCAGATCCCATTGGGGTTCCAGGAGGAGTGCCAAGGAGTTAATGCTGGGAATCAAATAGCACCAGGATTTGAGTCTGTACTGTTCTGGCAGTCAACTATTAATAAGAATGTAGATTGGATAAACTGTATTTATTATAATCAGCAGAGGTTTGTCAATTACACTAAAAACGCTATCAAGGGAATAGCTGAGAAGTTAAATACAACCAGCAGAATGACCTGGGAGAACCGGCTAGCTTTAGATATGGTTCTAGTGGAGAAAGGGGGGTATGTATAATGATAGGAGGCCAATGCTGCACATTTATCCCTAACATCACAGCTCCGGATGGGACCATCACTAAGGCCTTACAGGGATTAGCAACTCTGGCTAATGAGTTAGTGCCAGGGTTCTTGTCCCAGCATCAAGGGTTCAGGAATCTGGAGAAGGCTGTGCATAGATGACATAGGAATCCAGAGACTAATAAAGAGTCTGGAGACGAGATATAATTTTGAAAGGCATTAGGGGTCAGAGGGCCTTCAGCTAAAGGAACTGAAGACTCCCTCCTTGTCTAGGACCCTTGCTTTTATTAACACAATTTGTCCTAAGGTAAGGTGGAGATAATACACTTCAAAGGGTAAGGTTTCAAAGGGTACAGAAGCATTGTCAGTTTGGGGGAATTAGCCAACGGCTGTTCAGGTGTTTGGCCAGTAGGAGGCAATAACATGTAGATTAATATGCCCTTTAACTGTCTGGCAGCCACAGTTTCCTATTCAGGTTTGGGGAAATGCCTTTAGCCATTCCCAACAGGTGACTACATGTGTGACTCAACCCTGTTGAGTCCCCAAGTCTCATCAACCTTTTGATGAAACTCTTGAAATTATGACATGTTGGAATTGGTCCCCGGCAAGTTAGCTGGGAATTCTGGAATTGAGGATCCTTTCTCCAATCTACTAGAGCAATGGTTTGGGAAGTGGAAGGGAATTCTGACATCTATATTCACATCCTTAATAATTGTGTTAGGTGTTATGACAGTAATAGGACATTGCATTATTCCATGTATGAGAGGCCTTATCCAAAGGTGAATTGAGAGTGCATAACCAAACAAACCCCAGTAACATAACAGCAGAATAATCTCCTTCTCCTAGATACTGCAGAACATGAAAGTCAAAGACTGCTAGCTGAATTTGAAGAGTGAAATTATTAAAAAGGAGGAATTGTGAGTGAACCAGCGATCTTTTTCTGTAAAAGAAAGGAGCTCGCTGCTATCTTAGGTTCCCCCATTTTTTATATGGCCTTTAGACTCTCAGGGGGCTGCCATCTTAGGCTCCTTCTTACCCCTGCCCTTCCTCTGAATTAGCTAATAGTGCAATAATGGGAACCTGAGCTCTGAGCCTTGACCAATCAAGTCAGAGTACAGAGTGAGGGGAAGGGCGGACTCTGCATCAGAAAATAAAACCCCAGGAGACTTCCCTTGTGTGTGCTTTGCCCATGATTTCCAACTGGCATGCACCCTACTGCGCAGGAGTAAATTTGCCTTGCCAATCCAAAAAGAGATGAAAGAAAGGAAGAAAAGAAAGAAAGATTAAGTGCTTATGCTACCACAACCTTATTTTGTTTTCTGTTTTTAAACTAGTGACTTCTTTATCCTTCAACTTCTGAATCCACTGTTATTCCAATATTTTAAATCTATATTAATATTACCTACCACATATTGGCTAAGAAATATTGAAACCTTTATAATGTACTATATATATATATATATATATATATATATATATATATATATATATATATAACTTTGTATTCTTGCATAACATTTTGCATTGGAAGTATCTATCACTTATCTATTCAACTCAGTGTGAATAAAATCCTTGAATATCCATTTTAACAGAATGAAGTGAGGTTATTAGGATCATTTTTAAAGTCTGTTCAGACACTAAAAGTCTATAATTCCCTAACTATATAAATGACAGTAAAAGAACAAAACACAGGTAAAATCCAATAATCTACTGGGGCCTGTTCCTAATTTAAGACATCATTAAAGTCATGGTCCATTTGTTGCACTAGCCATTCTACAGAACCTAATCTTAATTTCATTTCTGTCCTCATCTCTGCCCTTGATTATACACCATCCTGGTATAAATCATAATTCCATGTGATTTTTCAAACATTAAAAACCCAGAAAGTTCAGGAAAGTAAATTATCCTAAAAAGCAAGCTTTTAGATAGTCAAATATTTTTAATTTGTACTAAGTTATATCTAGCACCTTCATAATCAAGATCAAATGAAACAATAGGGCTTTTTGAAGAACTTAAAACAAAAGGAAAATAAAGAAGTTAAAGAAATATTCATATTAAAACCAAAATAATACAGGTTAATTGAAAAATTAACTACATGGAAACCATAAAGAACCAAATAGTGCAAGGATAGAAAAACAGACCAATGTACAGAATATACACTCTAGAAACAAATCCATCTGATTTAGGTACCCTAAAATCCAGAAGGAAAAGGATAGTTTTCTCAAAAAAGGATGCTGGATCAACTGGATATTCACATGTTTGAAAAATAATTCTTAATCTTTCTCTACCTTACATTATTCACAGAAATTAATTTGAAATGCACCCTAGAACTGCAAGTAAAAGGAAAAGCAATAAAATTTGTAGAAGAAAATTTTGAATAATAGTTTCATGATCCTGCAGTAGGCAAAAGTTTTTTAAATAAGACACACATAAAAATACGAAATATAAAAAGAAAATTTAATAAATTGAGCATTAATATTAAGAATTTGTATTAAGACACCATTAAGAGAGTGAAAAGATCAGCCACAAACTGAGAGATGATATTTGCCATACATATGTCTCCAAAGTTCACCTATTCAGAATTATAAAAAAGTCCTACAAATCCCAAAGATAGCATATTTAAAAATATACTAAAAATTAAAATATTAAAAGGTATTCAACATCATTACTCATCTGGAAAATATAAATTAGAAACCACTACACATGGACCAGAATGGTTAAAATTTAAAAGACTGACAATATCGCCCAGCCGGCATGGCTCAGTGGTTGAGCGTCGACCTATGAACCAGGATATCACGGTTCAATTCCTGGTCAGGGAACATGCCTGGGTTTGGGGCTCAATTCCCAGTGTGGGGTATGCAGGAGGCAGCCGATCAATGATTCTCTCTCTCCCTCTCCCTTCCTCTCTGAAATAAATAAAAATAAATTTTTAAAAAAGACTGACAATACCAAATTTTGACAAGAATGTAGAGCAACTGAAATGCTGGTGGGGATAGAAGTACAACTTTTGGGGGAAGCAACAACCCAGCAATTCTATACCTAGAAATTAGATAATATATTCATCAAAAAATACATGAGAATATTCACAATGATAAAAAAAAAACAGAAGCAATTCAAAAAACTAGAAGCATTAACAAAAGAATAAATAATGATCCATTCATTCAATGGAATACCACACAGCAATAGAGAGAGTGAATAACTGCTATACACAACATGGATGAATATCATAAACATAATGAATGACAAAAGTCATTCTATTTATATCAAGTTCAAGTACACACTAACTTAATCCTTGAGGATAAAAGCAGAACAGTGATTACTTGGGGGTGGCAGAGGAAGTCCATACTGACTAGTACATGGCATCTAAGAAGATTCCGGAGTGCTGGAAATGTTCTACATCTTGATCTGGGTGGTATTTACAAGGGTCTATATGAAAAGTTCATCATGTTGTACAATTAACATCTGAGCACTTTACTGCATGCATGTTATATCTCAAATTTAAAAACTGTTACAGCAGGTAATTCAAATGGATGTAAATTTTAATAAATATTCTTACTACAGAGGATACACTGTAAATTTTTTTAAAAATGTCCAAAGACTAGGAATAAGGTGGCCCAAGTGTTAGTCCTAAGTCTATCATTTAGCTGTGTAACCTTAAATAAATCACTTAGCTGGGTCTTAGTTTCTTTACCTACTAGAGGGGGTTGGTACAGATAATCTTTAAAGTTCTTTCTATATCCAACTATCTGAGGCTTTGAGATAAACTGTTTCATTAAAAAATGAAATTCTAAAATTTCAAACTACCATATAGATACCTAATGCCTGAATGTGACAAAACCAAGTTAGATCTTGTAATTCTAATGGGAAAAAAAAGTTAAAGTCAGATAAGTGCATGCTGCTATTTATCCTGAATTCTCAACATCTATATTTAATCTCATCTACTTTAGCCTAGACATTCTGGTGCCACCCCTTCAGCAGCCAAAAAAACCTGACATCCAGATTACCTTTCCTTGTTTCTCTAAGGATGGGTTATTCATTCTTCCAAGCCCTGCTCAAACACTATCTTATTTAAAATACCATTCCTCCTACAGCCATTCAGTCAAAATTAATTGTTCCTTTCTCTGTACACCCACAGTATGCTGCCTGTACTTCCTTTATAGCTCTTATTTCATTCTGTATTATAGTTGCTTTCCTGTATACAAGTAGGCCCTTTCCAAAGGAAGGATATACCCACTCAGCCAGCCAGATCAGCCAAATCAACTCTGGAAAATCAGTAACCACAGAGTAAGATCACCTTCATAGCTGATTCTATGTTAACGGTGGCAAAGTGAAATAGTAGGCACTAAATGCTGCTATTCCCTACTCAAATCAAGAAAAGATTACAATGAATATTCAAGATACTAAACTAATTCCAGCCCTTACTTTAGCCTACTCTCCAGCAGAACAATGAAACAGCCAAAGGCAGATAGCTGAAGAAAGAAGTAAATTAGGTCTACAATGGGGAAACAAATTATTTTATGTTCATATATAGATGGTTAAGGAAGAGGCAACTGAATTACTTGGGGGTTATATATTCAGCATCACTTTTCTGTTCATTGACCCTGCTCCTACAGGGTTGGTACAAAATAACTTATATGCTCTGATCACAATTAATTGGATCAGCACAAAGTTCTTCCTCAAAAAATTTTAGAGACACAACTGTAAAAATATAGTCAGTCCTTCTCTGAATGGCTAAAATGGGAAGATATAAACAACGCAGGAGCTGTCAATGGCAGTTTTTTCCATTGTGGAAAGGCAGATCTATGGTATGAGAAAATGAGGCTTACAGAATGAAGCAAATATAAGAAAATCCAGAAGACCTTCAGACCCTAAATCCAATATTCGTAGAGCCAAATCCCATATTTAGGTTTTGTGAGATAGACATCCCATTACCCTTATAATAAATTTCACCTTTACTAAAGCTAATTCAATTTGAACTGTCACAATGAAAACAATCCTGTGATAAACTGTTACTTTGATGATCCCCAATTAACCATGCATCCTAGTATTCCTAGTCTCTTCCCACAATAGCTATGGGCTGACCCTGTGACTATTTTCACCAATAGAATAATGGCAGAAGTGAAGCTGTGCCAATTTCAGGTCTAAGCCTTCATTGGTCTGGCAGCTTCTGCTTCCTCACTATCACAATGCTTGCTCTTGGAATACTTCTTGGAAGCCTGCCATCATACTCTGATGCTAATGAATCAGCCACGTGGAGAAACCCACATATAGGAGGACCAAGGCCCTGGACAATAGTTCTAGTCAAAATTCCATGTGACTGCAGCTATACCAGAACCCCAAACAATGCCACCTAAAGCAAAAACACTGAGTTAATTCACAGATATGTAAAAGAGATTAAGTTGTAGTTTTAAGCCACTAAATTTTGTGGTGGTTTATAATGTAAATTTTAACTGACATGAAAGTTCAATTCATATGCAGGTAATTTGGGATTATACTTTCCTAAAATAAGACTGTGATCTGGAGCACAGATTAGACAAATCTGGCTGACCATCTGTTTTTGCAAATAAAATTTTATTGGGACACATTTCATTTACATGTTGTCTATGACTGCTTTCCTGCTATAAGGACAAAGCTGAGTACCTGTGACAGAAATCATATTGCCCAAAAAGCCTAAAATATTTACTATCTGACCCTTTATAGAAACAGTTTGGTAAACCCCATCATACAGTACTTGGTAAGTGTTTTAATATATAAATGACTTAACATGTAAACCTATTTTTACAGCCAATTCTTCACACTTAAAGGTCAACTCTATAAATATTTACAGGCATATCTCATTGTATTGCACTTTGCCTTATTTGCTTCCAGATATTGAGGGGTATTTTTAAAATTGAAGGTAAGACTGCACCAGCAAAAAGATTACAATTCAAATGATGGCTAGCATTTTTTAGCAATAGGTATTTACTTAAATTAAGGTATGCACTTTTTTTTTTTTTCAATATAATGCTAGTGCACACTTAATAAACTACAATATAGTGTAAACATAACTTTTATATGCACTGGGGAACCAAAAAATTCATGTGACTCACTTTACTATGGTCTCTACTTTATTGCAGTGGTCTGGAACCAAACCTGCAATATCTCCAAGATAAGCCTGTCATAGCTGTAGCTCAACACAATGCAAAGCATGTCAAATGGTACATACTTGTAATAGACTGGATGTTTGTACACCCCTCTCCAAAATTCCTATGTTGAAACCTGTTTTCCCAGTATCATGGTGTTTGGAAGTGGGGCTTTGGGAGGTGATAGTCATGAGAGCAAAGCCCCACAGAGTTTCCTCCCCTCTTCCACCACGTGAGGAGACAGAGGAAAGACAGCTTCTACAGGAAGTGGGCACTCACTGGACAATGAATCTACTGGTACCTTGATCCTGGACTTCCCAACCTTTTATTAGCTACCCAGTATAGCACTTTGTAATAGCAACCCAAATGGACTAAGTCAATACTAAACTGGGCTATACTGTTTGTAAACAAGTTATGCTATGGTCAGACTGATATATTAATCACTGACAGGAAAACAACCTAATAATAAAATCAGATCCATAACTATTTAGCTACTTAAAAATTCCAACTATTGCCCTAACTGGTTTGGCTCAGTGGATAGAGCGTCGGCCTGTGGACTGAAAGGTCCCAGGTTCAATTCCGGCCAAGGGCATGTACCTTGGTTGTGGGCACATCCCCAGTAGGAGGTGTGCAGGAGGCAGCTGATCGATATTTCTCTCTCATCGATGTTTCTAACTCTCTATCCCTCTCCCTTCCTCTGTAAAAAAAAAATCAATAAAATATATGAAAAAAAAATTCCAACTATGGGGGTAGGGGTACTTCCATTTCAAGTTTCTCACATATTGGATATGACTCACTTCTGAATTGCATTATGAATCAGAAAGGAATAAGTGTTTCATTATGATGCATAATTGACAATTTTAAAAATTAATATCATTTCACAGATCCATCTGTAGAAGAAAATTGGAAAATCCAAGTCCAGTATTAACTTAATTCAATGATTCTCAAGCTTTCCTTCCAAAAATTATCTAAGGTAGGCATTGGTATTCCCCATTTTATGGATAGAAAAACTGAAGTTTAGAGAAGTTAAGTAACTCTAAAAACTTCACTTAGATATAAACTCAGGTAGTCTAATCTATTCTGAGTACAGTAAGTCCTCACTTAACATCATGGATAGGTTCTTGGAAACTATGATTTTAATGAAATGACATATAACAAAATCAATTTTACCATAGGCTAATTGATATAAATAAAACTTAAGTTCCTACAGCATATTTCTGGTAACAAAAACATCATCAAACTTCTAAATAAAGACCAAATGTTAAATGTTAAACAATGAAACAAATGTGAGTTATACGTACATACATTTAAGAAAGATTAATAAAAACAAGTAGATAATTATTTTCCAACCCGCTTCTTCCATTTCAGAATCTTAGGTGGCCAAAACCTGCCCCAGGAACTCAGGATGCAAGAAGGGAACCAACCCTGGACGGGATGCCATTCCATCACAGGGAGCATCAAACACATTCAGATTCACACAGACAGGGACAGTCTAGACACATCAATGCACCTAATGTGCACATCTTAGTGATGTGGGAGGAAATTAGAGTACCCAGAAGAAACCCATGTGGACATGGGGAGATCTATAAACTCCACACATAGTGGCCCCAGCCCAGAATTGATTTTTATCATCAACGTTATAATAAAACAATGTTAAACAAAATGATGTTATTGGAGGACCTGCTGTATCTGTGTGAACCTAAAACATAATATTGTTCAATGAAGATATATGTCTTATTTTTGCAATAGTTTTATTTTAAACATGTAACAGCAAAATAATAACTTTTTGGAAGAATACTAACTTTGCTTTCCAGATCTCTGGTATATTACCATAATTAAAATTTTAAAAGGTAATACCTCAAATACCTCTATTAGTCTTATAAGCCTGATTGTGTGAATCAGTTATTACCCTTACATGCATGTAATTATTCTAAATCTTAAGCATTTTGCAATTTGAACTCCCTGTAGCATGTGATATTGAATGAAATAAAATTGCACATATTATGCAGTGGAAGTAACAGCCTTTTATTCCATTTATACTTGGTATAAATATCTGTCTTTTTCTAGCAATTTTTCCTGTTTGAAGGAAAGCATTTCAGATCAATAATTTTGCTGTCATTAATAGATTGTAGATAACATGAATATAAGCAATAAGAAAATGGTAAACATGAGGTATGTTCCTGAGACTGGGTTTAATAAAATTTGAGAGTTGAATGAGATTTTAGAGAGCATCTATTGTACTTTACTTTTTATGGATAATGATATCAAACTCCCACTGGAAAAATCCAAAATAGAAATTGATCTAGTGTTCTTTTCCCATAATAGTAGTAACAGAATAAAGATTGGTCTTTCTAGTCTTTGCTATAATAGATTTTCTGAGTATGATAATAATAGTTAGCCAATATTTTAATATAAAAAAGAAAAAGAGGGGTGAGTGGGGGTGAGAGATTAATCAGGGAACTTATATGCATACTTGAGGCCTGATGCATGAGATCCCTGCAAGAGTAGGCCTTCCTTCCCCTGGCTGCCAGCACTGGCTTCCCTCCAGCCGCCAGCAGGCACCCAGGACCCGGGCTTTCCTCCGGCCCTAGCTTCATCCGGAAGGATTTCCAGAATCATGTCTGGTCTAATTAGCATATTACCCTTTTATTGTTTTAGATAATTATATAGACTTATTCCACACAAAGGCTGTTCAGTTAATTTTTTTCTTTGCCTAATCATGCTTGAAAAATTATAATACCTTTTGGACAATTATTTCATACTAGAGGCCCATTGCACAAAATCTGTGCACTGGGGGGTGGTGGCTGTCCCTCAGCCCAGCCTGCACCCTCTCCAATCTGGGACGCCTCAGGGGATGTCCAACTGCCAGTTTAAACTGGCAGTCAGACATCCCTCTCACAATCCAGGACTCCTGGCTCCCAACCGCTCACCAGCCTGCCTGCCAGCCTGATCACCCCCTAACCACTCCCCTGCCAGCCTGATCAATGCCTAACTGCTCCCATGCCGGCCCAATTGCCCCCAACTGCCCTCCCCTGGTTGCCCCCAACTACCCTCCCCCACTGGCCTGATCGCCCCCAAATGCCCTCCCTTGCCGGCCCTCTTGTGGCAGCCATCTTTGGCCACATGGGGGCAGCCATCTTGTGCAAGGGTGTGATGGTCAATTTGCATATTACCTCTTTATTAGATAGGATATGCATAGCCCATGGACACAGACAACAGTGTGGTGAAGGGCAGGTGTGGGTAAAGAGGGTCAATGAATTGGGGGGCAGGGGGTGAAAAAGAAAGAAAAAAACAGATGGTGAATGATTAGGAAAAATATTATTTTTTTTATTGATTGAGGGGGAGGAAAGGAAGATATAATGTCTGATTCCATATGTGCAAATTCAAATATATACTTATATACAGAAGAATAAACAAAAACAAAAATCTTAAAAGTGGTTAACACTAGAGAGACTGGGGAAGTAAGGTGGTAGGGATTCATTTCACACTTTATCTTTCTGTAGTGTTACATTTTTTACAATGCACAAATACACTCTAGCAAGTCTTTAAAAATATGACTTAAGAATTCAGGAGTTTTTCTACTTGCAAGTGAATTCAAAAGTAACTCCTACTGTATAGATACTAATTTTATCAAAGCATAATTTTTTAAATTTGCATTAGAATCAAAATGCTTAGTATTGACTCATAAATGGAAGAGGAAAGGTAATCACTTAAATGATGCATCCTTTTTTATGTCTGAAAATATTTATTCAATTTCTTGTTTCCAAGATATTAAAAAATTCTTAACCTTGAATTGGACTTTAAAGATTAATTTCTTCAAGTATACTTTTTTCTTTATCTTTCTTTTTTATTGATTTCAGAGAGGAAGGGAGAAGGAGAGAGAGAGAAAAACATCATTGATGAGAATCATTGATTGGCTGCCTCCTGAATGCCCCACACTGGAGATCGAATCTGCAACCCGGGCATATGCCCTTGACTAGAATTGAACCCGGGACTCTTCAGTCTGCAGGCCAACACTCTATGCACTGAGCCAAACCAGTTAGGACAAGTATACTTTTTTCTTAATGTTCTTTAAAAAAAAAGAATTTATCAGTACTTAGAGAATTAAAGGAAACATTCCATTTATACTTGGCACTCATACTGTACTTGCTCTCTTACTTTTCATAAGTTTCTGCATTTTTATTAACATTTTCAGCATCAGGAAGATCCAATTAACTCTGATCCTGAAATCTCAAAGTACAAAAAAATAATTAAATTAATAAATAATAACCCATTTATCCACTGATGCCCCCAACCCAAAAGTGAAAATACTTATTCTTTAGACCTCACTTCAAGTCTAACTGAAGGTGATATCTATCATATATAATTCTTAGCAAGGTAGTTTATGTGCTTCTTCCGATGGCTATTGCAGATTATAAACTAGAAGGGGAAGGGCAAGTATATAAAGTCAAATACAGTACAGAGCCATACTACCCCACTTCATAATAAGAGATATTCAAAATAAAATATAGAAATATAATTATTGAGAGTACAGTCAGACTTGTGCTTGAATTCTGGCACTGCCACTGGTATAAACCTGAACAAGTTACTTAGCTTCTCTACTTCTCAGGCAGCGTAAGAGGAAGGATTGAATAACATATGCAAAGTGTTAGAACAAATAGAATACATTTATACCATATATAGGCCCAATACATGTTACTTATAATTAGTTATACCTGTTTGAACAGAAATAATTATATTATGTTCATTAAATATTTTCTATCTTAGAAAGGAGGAAATGTGTAATGGTTTGAAAATTTGTTGTCAAAAGTGGCTTGAAAATTACTTGGTGCTTATACTTACCTGCATCAAAAATAAAAGAGCCTGGCCCAGCGTGGCTCAGTGGTTGAACCAGGAGGACACGGTTCAATTCCCGGTCAGAGCACCTGTCCGGGTTGTGGGCTCGATCCCCAGGAGGCAGCTGATCAATGCTCTCATCATTGATGTTTCTATCTCTCTCTCCCTCTCTGAAATCAATGCAAACATATTTTAAAAAAATAAAAATAATAAAAGATAAAAGTACTTTATTCCTTGAAATGCAACATAAATTAAGCATGTATTTGTCAATATCCAACCTAATTAAATACTGTGTTCATGTTAGCTCCATGAACATAAGGTCTTGTGTCTCTTATTCACTATTGTATCCCTCACTTAAGCACATAACCTGGCACACAGTAAGTGCTGAATATTAAATAAAGTATTTCCTTCCTCTCAATAACCATATAAGGTAAGCATAATTCCCCCATTCAAAGCTAAGGATAAACAGGTAAACTGTAATTAAGTGTCTTGAAAGTGATAGAAGAGGTACAACTTTTGACTCCTATTTTATGGTGTTTTGCCATTTTGACCATCACAGTTAACCTTCCAAATAAATAATAGCATTTTTAGAATTCCTTTTACCTATAATTTAAAATTTTCATTTTTAAGATAACATTTTTTGGGGTGGGGCGGGCTAGAAGGGGTCAAAGAAGAAAAACGGGGACATCTAATACTTTCAATAATAAAGATAATTTAAAAATTTTAATAAATGATAAAATAAAATAAAACACATAGATAAATAAATAAATATTACCCAAAAATAATCCTCATACAGACTATGACTATCAACTAAGAGGTACTATGTTGGATTTGATAGTATAAAATGTCTCAAATACACATTATTAATCACCCTATTAACAGTTATATTAAACATCTCTTATGCAACTACTTCATTACTAGGTGCTATGGTGAAAGGCACAAAAGAAGTAAGGAACAGATCACCTGTTTGAAGAGCTTTAAAATCTATTTTAAATAAGATGTTTGTTCATGAAGCTGTTAGCAAACTGCCCCAAAGGAACATACAAAAAGAAAAGGAAGATTACCGAACATATACTCCAACCTAGACATACATGGTAGGCATTTTCACATACATTATCTCAGTTATTTCTTAAAACTCTGTGAAGTAAGTATTGCCAGCTTCATTTTGGAGAAAGAAACTGGAATTCAGAGAGGTTAAATGACTTCGCACTATCAAGGGCAAACCAGAGTGTGAAATCCAAGTCTCTTTGACTCCAAAGTCCTTTTTTCAAAAAAAAAAACAACAAACTGCATCTTGCAGCCTCCCACATGATTGCAGGGTACAGACAACAATTTATAAACACAAAGAAAGAAAACAAAGAAAGACATCATTGTAGAGAGAAGATTTTGCTGAGGAAGTGAGGTTTGAGCTGAATTTGAAATAAAATATAAGACCGAAACTACTGGTAACAGGAAAAGGGTTAATACAAAAATTTCTAAATTGAAGAAAATCTAAATACTTTTCCTTAGTTTATACTGACAGCACCTGATCTCTGAAACATTTATCTTTTCTTCCATTTCTTATTTTCTTGCATCTTTATGTATAATTTACCTCTCCCCCATAACAATTTCCATTGTAAAGACAAAAAAAAAAAAATTAAGCATGATATTCTATATATCTCCTTCCAGCTGGCCAAGATGCTAAATGATAGAAACATATATTGTCCCAGAGCTTAAAGTGATCTCAGAGAATGATTCCTTCATATTAATGGTGAGAAAAGTTGAGAGACAGAGTTAAGTAATATTGTTCAAGGTTATAAAAAGTTTACTGGCCTAATTATCATTAGAAAGTGAGTCTTCTAGTGTTGTGTGACCCAGTGTTCCTTAAATGTTCTCTGTGTGTGTGTGTGTGTGTTCGTGCCAAAGTATCAAAAACAAAAGAATGATGAAGTCTGGGGTTACATAATGGGCTCACTTGAACTGTCTTTGAAGTTCCAGATTTTATCTTAAAAGCTCATGCATTCTACACTCAGTACCTAATTTACTCATGCTTATCTAATATTAAAGTGGTTTAAATTACAGTCTCAAGTAAAATATACTTCAAAAATTATGTTTGGTTTTATTAATCAATGTCACCACAATAAGTTTCCTTTTCAAAAAATTAAAAAAAAAAACACTTAAAAAGAATTATTATGTTTGTTCCCACCATTTAGAATCTAAGGATTAGAAAGAATCCTTAGAGTATCCCTTAACACAGTATCATGTACCGCAATTTAAGAAGCAGGACACAAATTGTGTAATGCTCCGTTCACCAGATCTCATTTCCTTGCTCCTTTATTTTTCAAATTAGTAAATTTTTAAAGCACAGTAAATTTCATTCTTTCAAAATGTATAGTTTACTGGCAAAACAACTGTAAAAATTGTTGGGACTGTTTATTTAATTAAAAAAGTTTCAAGAAGTCCTACTTGTTTAGTTAAAATTAATTAAATACAAATTCACTTATGAACTCACTAAACAACCTGAACAGAACTTCTACATGACAATACTTAGGTATTTGCTTTTTGGGAGGTCATTCAAAAATTAAGTAAGAATTGCATGCTATTCATATTAACTATAGTCTCAATTACTTTTAAGCAGTTTAAATAATCTTTTCTTCGTCCTAATTTATCTTCTCTTCCCAGATGTGAAAAAAGAAATCCCTGTGGTTTCATTATTTTCTTTTTAGTATTGTTTTAACATCTCAAATCCCAAATATGTTATGTTGTTCTTCAATCCTATTTCCAGGAGCAAAGCATAGATTTTACCTGTTTTACTCAGTTTCAAAAAAAGCATCCAATTCAACTTACCAACGTATCTATCATCTATAAGAGTAAAAATGGACTCATAGTCATTTCCTCCTCAATAACATATTGCTGATTCTCCACCATATATCTCAGTTAAAGTGAAAGTCAAATATATTTTTAATATAGTTAAAGCTCTTAATGTGTAACAATCTATGTACCCATCTATAATAATAAAAGCGTAATATGCTAATTAGACCAGACATCCTTCTGGACAACCTTCCAGACAAAGCCGGGGCTGAGAGGGAAGCCTGGTCCGGGGTGCCAGAGGGAAGCCAGTGCTGGCAGCTGGGGAAAGGAAGGCCAACTCTTGCACGAATTTCGTGCATCAGGCCTCTAGTAGTTTATAGTCTTTGGCCAATGATGATAGTGTTGATTTAATGATTTTCTACTTTAACTAAAATTTTAATTCTCTAATATATTGCTTCCAACCCAAAATTCATGAAAGAACAACCTAGTTTAAGAAATAGGCTTCCTTTTAACAAAAGTCATATAGATCAATGTTGATATGTCTGCCAGAATACACAATTCCATTTGGTAGGATTTAGATTTTGTTTGCAATAGTAATTTGGCTACTTAAAAACAAAGATATATTTAGATATCCTCATCAATAAATGGGTTTTTCAAAATACAACATAGATAGTTATAATGCACAGGTATAAGCTTAAAGAACACAATAAAATAAATGCTTGAACAAGTCCAGAGTTACATGATTATCATCTCCTTGACTTAGAATTTGGTTTTTTAATATTTTGAGTGGCTGAAATACTCCCTACATGGAACTAATATTTTAGGTGTTCTAGTTTACAATTAGTCTCTTATCTCTATTGTCTAGTCAGATCTTGTTCTAATAACTCTTACTGATTATAAATCTACAGCTTAGCCCAATAAAAATGTATGTTACTAGAGAAAAAGTATTCGTTTTTAAAATGCCCTTTGCTAAATATTTGCATCACTTCTCATTCACGCCACTGTCAGTGAAAATTCAGGTACTGAATTATCATCTTTAGCTAAGTGCTTTGATAGCAAACATTAGCAGTGGCTAGCTAATACGATATTAAATACCCAATGGAACATAATCTGTCTCATTCTATATTAACTACACACATATTCATTATTTTCCTGATATTGCAGAGAAACTTTTGTAGCAGAACTAGTGTGCTCCCTTGATAAACAGCTTCATTAGAAATAGAAAAAATTAGGTGAAAAGTGACACATTTAAAATATAGTTACCCTTGTATGTAATTATTAAGACTCACTGTAAGTACTAGTATAATTACTATAGCTATCAAAAAAAAAATCCTACATCTGCCCCACATCTTCTTTCAGTTTCAAAAAAGCAGATACTTGTTTGTTTTCCTCATGCTATTCATCCATCCTATAATCTTTTATCTCTGTTATAAACAATAGAAGTAGAGAACATTAGAAACAGATATATTGAAAACTAGGTCTTATGTCACCAAAGACCTATAATACTTTATTTATAGCAAATCATCATAAGATAGTTATTGACAACGATATTGTTCCTAGAGATGGTCAATAATGTTCAACTTAAAATGTTTCCACGATAACCTATTTTATATACAGAAATGTTCCCAATTTTTCTGATAAAAATTAATTAATATAGCTAAAATATCCATTTATATTATTATAATCTGATTTCCAAACCCTAAATAATTCAAAATATCAAGTAAAAAAGAAATGCCTTTACTAAATATTTTCCTTCCCACCACTATATTTTTAAAATTCTAATAGTTAATTCATTTGATGAGACATTTCAATAGATTGTATACTATAGTTGTCAAATTCATAGCTGAGCTGAAGATTACAAAAACATCTAGAAGATGAAAAGTTTCATGGTACAAATATTATCCTGCAATAGAAAATTTAAAATGTCACACAAAAATTAAAAATTTAGAAATTACAATACAGTTTCACAACAATACTACCACATGTGTGCTTGGGTAGACAATACTTTCTACAACCGCTGTAAAACAGATTTAGACCATGGGGGCCATGGGGACAATGCTCTACCAACTGAGCTACCCGACCAGGGCAACATTTTCATTTATAACGTTGCCACCGAGAATACATAAAATCCCTATTATGAAGCATGCAGAGGATATTTTATAAAATAAGTCCTTCACCTTTAAAGAGAGCTGCAAATTAAAACTCATAAAATCAGTTTTAAGTATGGTATCTTAACTCAATGTTCTTAAGTATAAAATCATAGTGCTTAAGTCCAGTAAAGAGTAATTTCACACAGTAAAACTGCAACATTTGAAGTTCTACAAGACACAAAAATTGCACAACATAGCTTTTTTTTTTGCACAATATAACATGGAATATCAAGAACATAAATATTAAGCTGTTTGTTTGTAATAAAATCCACTACTTGCAGACTGAAGGCTGGTGCCCTTTCATCTGTTTCTTCTCCATGTTTCCAGGCTCCATCATAGTAGACAATATTCATATTAATAACTTTTCAAGTAAAAACCTCAGAGTTATTTCTGACTTCAAAAATCCATTATTACCCTGTTACCACTTCTCCCAAATCTGAAACTTCTACTTCTTTCCTTCAGCTACATCCTTATTCCTGACCCTACTTTTCCCCTAAACTACATGAAACAGTGTCTCCAGATTCTCTTTAATCCCACTGCAAAGTTCTCTTCTCTCCTTGACATTCTGCCTATGCCCCATACCTATTCTACCTAGGCTTCTCATATTCTGCTCAAGAGCCTCATCCTCACCAACCAACATTTTCTTATTTATTTGGTTTGTATTTTAGAGAGAAAGAGAAGAATGAGGGAGGGGGGGGGGAGACAGAGAGATCGTTCCACTTATTTATTCTTTCATTGGTTGAGTCCTGTATGTGCCCTGATGGGAGATCAAACCCCCAACCTTGGTATATGGGGACCATGCTCTAACCAACTGAGATACCTGGCCAGGGCAACATTTTCATTTATAAGGTTGCCACTGAGTTTCAACTACCCTTTAAAATGTCAGTTTCTACTTAACCTCTGGTAAATGTATTAAATTCTGCCTACAGGTAATCACATTTGCTCCTAATCCATCTGAATATGGGATTCCTTTTACATTTAGCCCTCATATGCACAGGTAATTTATTTAGACAATTTTAGCAAAATAATTACATATATTGTTAGTGGTTTGCATATCAATCTTATTCCTATTGTACTGTAGGGATATGGATAAGGGCCAAATCTTTCAAAGTATTCTGTACAACTATGTCACTTGACCCAAGTAAGAAGATTTGATAAGTAAAACTATTAGGGAAAGCTTAAATAAACAATTTTTTAAAAAATCTCTATGACTTAACTTTAAAACATCTATGACCTTTCATTTCCATGGTCAGTTGACATACTTTGGAATTTATTAAGCTTCACTCTTACTACTCTACTAATTTTCAAAACATGGCTAGAATTTAAAGTGCAAGTTGATATAGAGTATACACCTTTACACGCCGTGATTAGATTCTTTGAAAATCAGCAATGTGAACTCTAACAATTCTGAGCTATAACTGTATCTTTGCATATGGCAAGTTTCAGCACCAAAAAGGGAGGACAGCTCATCTTCTGATTTGGGGGGATTCCCTTCCCAGCAATAGGTTTAGACCAGTTTCTCCACCCAAGAGGCTATTAGGAAAATTCAGTAAATCGCCATTAACAACTAGAAAGAAAACCAGGAAAAGGCAACCCATTTGCGTAAAAGAATGTAGAGTGTCGTGGATATCTCCTTGTCATAAAACTCAGCAGTTCAATTAAGCTTTGCACTCAGTATCTACCGAGAGAGGATTTTTGTTAAACCTAATAATAAAAGCAAGTCTCATTCAATTTAGTCCCTCCTCGAGCACCGTCTCAACCTGTCAATATTTGACAAGGAAAAAAAATTAAAAAGAATCGGGGAGTTGGGGGGGGGGGCGGGGGAGAAACACACACGAGGATTCCTGTCTACATCACTCCTTTTTCCGAAATCACAACAGTAAATCTTGGATTTCCTTCACTCCCGACTAAGCCCTCAGATTCTAAATATAGTTCTTTAACCCCCGCCTGGCCACGCAATTGCACAGAAGCCTGGCCAACTACAGAGCCACAGCAGAAACCCCTACAAATTGGCTGGCTCTTCATCTCGGGAGTCGTGCCCTGCAGCAACGGAGGGAGATCACCCAAATACAGCGCAACGGAGTCAGACGTGCGGGGCACACACGGTTTCTGCGAGGGAGGGAAGCGCGACCCGGGAGAAGTGTGCTCCTCACCAGCTTCGGGACCATGGGGGGGGGGGGGGGGTCCCAGAAGGGAGGAGGACCGAGGAGCCCAAGTGGAGGAATCCTCTCTCCAGTGAAGGGGGCTGGATCCCCGGCCGCAGGTCCAGCCGGTCCCTCTACACCTTTTACTCTAAGGAAACCAAGGGGCGGGCAGAGGGCCCTCGGCTCAGGAAGGCGGAATACGGACACTTTCCGAGGTCCGGGTGCAAGCCGACCCCCCACCTCCCGGGGGAGACTAGGGGTGTCCCATGGTGGCGGAGGGGATGCCCGGCTCTCGAGGGGCAGAGTTCCGCCTCTTGAACACCCAAGTCGTGCCCGGCCCGTGCCCCCGGCGAGCACGGCACGAGCGGCTCCGGGCCACTCGAGTGGGGGAGGGGGCCGCGAGGGGGTGGGTTCGGGATTCCCCTCCCGGACGGGCGCTGGCGGAGGAAGTGCGCGGGCCGGCGGGAGCGGCGAGCTCCGGACTGCGGAGCCGGCATCCCGCGCCCGCACCGGCAGCCAGGAGCCCCGCAGCGCCCGCCGCACCGGCCCCTCGGTCCCCGAGGGCCAGGGACTTGGGCTGCGAAGGTGCCGGGGCCGGACCTCCCACGGGACCGGCACTTGCTCCCGGGAGGGGTGGGAGCACGGGAACACCCCAGCCTCCAGCAGCTCCGCGGTGGTAAAACGCCCCCCTTTCCTGTCCCCCTCCTCAGCCTGCCCTCCTCCCGAGGCCGCAGAGCAGGGTCACCGCCGGCAAGAAGCCCGAGGCACGTCGGGGGCGGCGGCGGCGGCGATCCCGTTCTCCTCCCGGTTACCTGTGAGGACTCCGACGCGGATTTGATGGTCGTGGTTCGTGAGGATCATCCCCTCGGTCGCCATGTTTCCCAGCGCAGTCACCGCACTGACAGGAGCCGGGAGAAGCGGGAGCTCGGAGCGCGCGGCCGGGAGCGCGCCCGCCGGGGACCGCGCGAGACCGCGAGCGCGAGGTGAGCGCGAGGGAAGGAGTGGGGGGGAGGCGGCCGCGACCGGTCCGCTTGCGCCTGTGAGAGGCCGCGCCGGCAGCGCGCGAGGCCGCGGGACGGGGCGGAGTCCGGGCGCGCGACCCCGAGGCCGGTGCGAGGCGGCGAGCGCGAGGGGCACACGCTGTGGCCGCCGGAGGGGGAGTGCGCGGAGGTGTCGGTCCGGGCGGAGAGTCCGAGGCCGCTCTGCCGAGCGCGAGAGCCCGGGCGGCTGGATAGCTAGAGACTGAAGGGAACGGAGAGCACGCGCTCGGAGCTTGCGGGGGCGGACTCGGGGCCGGGGCGGAGCTACACCGCGAGGCGTGGAACTCGTGGAGAGTGAGGGGAGGAGGGGGAGCCGGCCGGACCGGCCCTGCCCGGGGGACGCTCGGGACACGCGAGTAGCGCCGGATTGGCTGGGAGCAGGCGGCGCGGTGCGCGCGAGACCCGAACGCCGCCTCCGCGAGCGCCAGACAGAAGCAATCCCCTGCCGAGCCGCGCTGGCGGGGCCTCTGGCCGGCTTGGCTGGGCTGCGGAGCGCTCTCCTGCGCGGGTTTGGGAAGGAGTTAGCGCCTGGGGCCGCTCCTCGCAACCCCCAGGAACTGCCGGCCGACCCCGGGAAGGCGCCAGGGGACCTGGAGGTAGCGTAGGAAGCTGCGTGGGTGGCAGAACGGCGGCCACTAGGACGGAGATGGTGCCGTGGGCCTTGGAGGAGGAGGTCTGTCCTGCCTCGTCTTCCCCCTGGCTTCCTCCTCCCGCGGCGGTGCTCCAGGACCCGGGTCCAAGTGTGTCCACGGGGCGACCTTCCTGAACTCGGGAATCTGCAGCGGAGCCACGCGAGTGCAGATACCTGGCTGCTCTTCCTCCTGCTGCCAGCCCTTGGTTTTGTGGCTTCTTCGCCACGGCCTCTGCTTTCAAATGAAAAGCACCAGTCTTGGTGCGAAGGTGTTCCTCCCACCCGAACCCTGCCAGAAAAGTGGAAATAGAACCCAGGCCATGGCAACTGAGTTTCATTTTAGTATTTGTGGGAGATGACCATGAAAAGAGCTTTTGTTACTTTTTTCCCCAGGTGTGTTTTCATACAATGTGTTATTATTAATCAACTGCTGCTATTTCATATCAGCTCTTACTATCCTTTTAGCCCTTTCAACGGCTGCATTTAAAAGTTACTTACACACATATGTATATATTTTTACTTTGGTTCTCAGCCGCGGTAAAACCTGAGAAGCTTAGAAATGAAAAGCAAAGTGTCCAAAATGTATAATCACCGTTTGTACACAATTAAAATCTGTCAGTTTGATGGCTATGAGTTTATTGTTCCAATTGGAACATAGACTTATCCTCTGAGTCACATTGTTATGTATTTCACGTTAAATAATGGAGTACAAAGGAGATGATGGATGGAATTGAGGTGGGATAAAATAAACTTGTAAAAAAAATTTTGAGTGTGTGTATTGCTAGTATTTTTTTGACAGTGGGTTAAAAATCAAAGCCAGAATGGTGAACCCATCTGAAATAATAAAATCATAATATGCTAATTAGACCAGATGTCCTTCCTGACGACCTTCTGGACAAAGCGGGGTCTGAGGGAAGCCTGGGTCCCGGGTGCCAGAGGCAACAGCCAGGGGAAGGAAGGCCTACTCTTGCATGGATTTCATGCATCCGGCCTCTAGTTTCCCATAATTATCTCGGTAGAGCCTGGTGGCCAACGGATTAAGTAGTTTCAAATGGAATATATACAATTTTATGGGAAAGTATGTCCAAGAGAAGTTTTCTTTATCTCTAAAGATGAAGACCAAATAGTTGGTTACATTGTTACCTCCCTAACCTATCTTTATTCTCTACAGTTTCCTCAAGTTTTAAATGATTAAATGTCTTGAATTTTTAGTTAAATTCTAAACCACTAATAGGTTCTGTAATCTTAAACAAGTTTGGGCCTTTTTCTTCGTCTTTTAAATGAGGTGGTAGACTAAATAAGCACCCTTTAAGTAAAGTGATAGACTGAAGCACCCTTTCAACTTAGAAATGCTATAATTATTCATGGAAGAAACTGACACTTGTTTCACAAATAACAAAACAAGGGGCTATCTGTCATAGTTAATGACAAACTTCTTTAAGATGTAATTGGGAAAGTTGAATATGAATTCAGCCTTATAAAGTATATGGAGGATTGTTTGCTAAAACTACTAAAATTGCTGAAATAAAAAGTGATATTAGAACTAAAATGGGCAATTATAATAGATGCTTGTCTCCCAACAATTTTCCTCAAATGAATTTATCTCTGCCGAGTTTAGCAAGCTATTACAAAATTTACACAGGAAAAAACCCAGTGATCTTACCATCACATTTTTTTTCTTTGCTGGTTATTGAATGAACATGGCAGTATGCACATGCTTTTTTACTCCTGTTACAATGCAACATTTCTTCAAAATCCATCCTGAATCAGGTTTTATAACAAGGAAAATTTTCTGGAATGTAGGAAGAGAGTAGCATTTCTAAATACTGACACGTCTCAGGGACATGGTGGAAGGGAGAACCACAGTAAAAGAGTTAGAGTTTATATGTAAAGAATTGGAAGCACCCAGGGATTTATCCTCTCAGTTCTTAAGGTTTTAATAATGAAAACTACAGGAGTTTGCATTAACTCAGTTAACATAAAAGGTAAACATCTGGCTTTCATAGTGATTTCATTATGAAGATGAAACTTTATCAGTAGAAATGAATTATTGAAGTATGAGTTTTTCCCAGTAATGGTATATTTACAGTTAGCCTTCTGGTACTTTAGTTTTCTGTGGTTAATCACAATTTCAATATAAGTAAGGCAAAAGCTTACTTGTTTTTCTGTGGTCAAACTCTCCTCATTAGCACTGGATATGAGCAAGAACGAATTTGGTGATGGATTATTCTTTCTCTAAGGCTCATTTCACTCTATCTCTTTCCTGTTTGGTTTATGGCCACAACTAAAACTGCTTCGATTAAAAATGGGTGCAAGCAACATTTTGAATGTAATACTTAATGCCACTGGATTATATATCTTTAAATGGTAAATTTTGTTATGTGTATTTAGCACAATAAATACCAAGTGAAGCTCTGGTTGATTTCAACCCATTATTTCCCCCAAAAGTAGCTTGGTTATAGTCAAGATGAATTTTAAACTAGCTGAATTAGACAGTGTATTACTTCGTAGGGCTGCTAAAGCTAAGTACCACAAACTAGATGACATAAAAACAAGGAATTTATTCTCTCATGTTTCTGGAGGCCAGAAGCTTAAAATCAAGGTATCTCGAAGCCATGCTCCCTGTGAAAGCTCTAGGGAAGAATTCTTCCTTGTTTTGTCCAGCCTCAGGTGGTTTCCAGCAATCCTCAGCATTCCTTGGCTTGTAGCTGCATCACTCCAATCTTTGCTTCCATATTCATTCACATGACCTTCTTTGTGTGTATTTGCCCTTCTTTAAGGATAGCAGCCATTGGATTTAGGGACCACTATAATCTAGTACAGGGGTGGGCAAACTTTTTTACTCGAGGGCCACAGTGGGTTCTTAAACTGGACCGGAGGGCCGGAACAAAAACATGGATGGAGTGTTTGTGTGAACTAATATAAATTCAAAGTAAACATCATTACATAAAAGGGTAAGGTCTTTTTTTTTTTGGTTTTATTCATTTCAAACGGGCCGGATCCGGCCCGCGGGCCGTAGTTTGCCCACGGCTGATTCTAGTATGATCTTATTTAACTAATTATATCTTTAAAGACCCTATTTCCAAGTAGATCTCATTATAATGGTAGAGCTGGGTATGAAATTTTGAGGGACTCTATTCAGCCCAGTATAGGCAGTGATAGATTACTGTGTACAGGTATGAAAACATAAATTAGAAATTCAACTATCAGAAATGAAGGTTCAAAGGTTTCTTTAAGAGGTGGGATTTAGAAATTGGATACACTTTTAGAAAAAATATAGCACTATAGTCTAGAGAATACTGGAGAAATTTTTAACATTTGACATAAGTAGCCTAATGTTTCACCCCTCGAAGTAGTTTTCCAAATTAGAATTTTCCAAAGTCTGGTGAGGTAAATTTATTCATTCTTACTGAAGAAACTGACATTGTGCTTTCGTTATCTTCTAGTGAAGTGAAGCTGAGCTACCTCAGTTGCCCATGGAGTTTGATGGCACTGATTTGGGAACAACCAGGACAATGTTTTCCCATATCTTCCCTTGTTTAAAATAATTTTGAACTTTTCCTTGTGCTTTTGATATTCTATTTGTTCTGTGCAGATTGCTGCTTAAAATAATTATTTTGGTCCTTTGTATTTTTTTTCACCAATACTCTCTTCCTCTGAGGTCCCCATCTGGAAACCCAGATATATAAGGATGTTTTTGGTTGCAAGTAACTCATTCTAGGTTAAACCAAAAGGAATTCAGTGGCAGCTAGGAAGTCCAGACATGTGTATAACTTCAGGGTTGGCTACCTTCAGTTTCTGAAACCATGTCATTAAGAAGCCATCTTTCAGCTATGCTTTGTTCTTTGTTGACTTAATTGTCACATCAGCTCTTTGTACATGGTGGCAAACTTGGATGGTATTGACTTCTGTAGGCTATAATTTAGATCAGTAGGTTTTGAGCCTGTCTGGGACACCTGGAGACTTCAAGATACTTTCAGAGGATCTGCAAGGTCAAAACTATTTTTATACTAATATTAAGGCATTATTTGTCTTTCCACTCTCATACTTTCATTAGATACTGTGCAATTTTCCAGAAGCTGTGTGATGTGTAATATGGATATTTAATGGAATGTGTTTGTATATTTATAGTTTAATTTTTTAATATATAATATCAGTAGATATAAACTACATAAACAAAAGCTCTTTGGAGTCCTCAATAATTTTTAAGTATAAAGGGGTCCTGAGACAAAATCTTGAGACTCATAGATTAAGGCCCTGTGTCTATCCCCAAAGCACTTACTAGGGCAAGGAGAGTGGCATTTTCTGATTGGTTTGGCCTTGATCAGGTACTCACCCAGAGGATGGAGATTAGCTGTCTCCCTACCAAATGGACCAAGGAAGGATAGATCTGGGTTCCATAGGTAAAGCTAGTGTCTCGATAGGTTAGCAATTAGTCCTACTCTTTTTACAGCGTCTTATCTCTCTCCACCATTACTAAAGATTTCATTCTTTTCTGAGAGCTGTAATGTATACCTTTAATACTACCTGCATCATCTCATGTTGATATTCACAAGATGGAGAAACTCTTCCATATGTGTCCTGACTATTTACAAATGCACAAGGTCGCTACTTATTTGTATGGGCACTTACCTGGTAAAAGAAAAAAATCAGGAAAATAAAAAAGTGATTTCTATTTAAAAAGCTATGGTATTTCTCCTGCCTTAATTCAAGAAAGGGTAACTATAAGGAAGGAGAACAGAATTTGCTAGGAGAGGAAAGAATTATGAGATAAGGGAAAGGAGGATGAGATTTGTTCAATGGAAAGGTAACATTAAGTGCCCAAACGCTATTTGATTTCTTAAAAGGGCCCTGTTTACAAGGCCTTCTATTCCTAGTGTTCAGTATACACAAGTCAAGAAAAGGTAGCCCCAGTTTAGCAACTGACATGAGTTAAAGTTAAGTGAATTTTTTGAAATCAAAAGTAATGTGTTTCTTAAATTATTATTAATTATTGGTTTCCAGGTCATCAGACTTAGCTTAGAGCCCAGCTACCCTAGAAAAAGATATTTTTGTCTCTATAAAAGCAATATATATATAAAGAAAATTATTTTGTTGACCTAAATAATCTTATTTCCTCTCAAGTTGATTTATAATTGGAGGAAATATAGTTTATAGGAATGTTTTTACAGTGTTTTACCTTGAAAATGAACCTCTAGGAAAAGTTTTAAATGTTAGGAAGCATAAATTAATTTGTGAAAGAATCAGTTCTGAAAAAATCTCATTTCATCATGTAATCGTTACATTTCATATTTGTCTGTGTATCTCCTGTGGGATTGATTTGTTGCAGTGCAAGTATCCCTTTCAAATACAGAACTTGTTCTCTTCCCTTTTCCTAATATTTGATGACTAAATACAGAACATATGAAGCAATGGGGACTTTGACTTGCTAGCAGTACAGGTTCCTCCCAAGGTGCCTGAGGGGCTGCTAGAAATTTGCCTTAGCATGTAACAGATTGCAGAAGCCTCTGCCTAAGATTGCCATAGCTCACTCAAACAATATTAAAGCTAGATTTTCTGGTTGATCTAAACATGTAAGGCATAATATTGCGTGCTGTCACTTGTCCTCTTTGATGCCTGCAATCCTAGACTAAAGATGTAAGCATCGGGCTATTGTTGGCCTTATTTCAATTAGGAAAGAAGTGTGACAAGCATTACTAACCACTTTGAGGTCACTGCAAAAAGGTAACTTTGGGTGGTGAAATATAAACAAATATTTTGTAAATAGAAAGTCAAGGTAAAATAAATGAGATAAGCCACAAAAATAAAACTACCCAACATTGTGGTTTGTAAATGGATTGCTGATGGCACAGTTTTTCCTCAGTTGAACTTAAAATTGAAAAGTATCTCCCCAAGGAAGGTCAAGGGTATCAGGAGTTTTATTCTTAGAAAGAAATATTATGAGTCTAAAAACTGTAATAATGATGTTTCAATTCCACCAATACTTTTGGACCACTAATTCAGTTTCCCTAATAATTTGGTTCTGAGATGGGGATGCCCAAACATATATATGTATATTCTAATCATCTAGCCCTCTCTGTAATTTAAATCAATATTTGATTTGTCAGTGACTCTCTTGGGAGTTTCAATAGCTTGAATGAGTCTCTGATTTGTTGGGTAAGAAAAACCAAGCAAATTGGTACATACAAACGTGAGATCTATATATTGGATTTATAAAAATGCAGACGCCCATGCATAGGCAGCCTACCTAACTGATAACTTTGCATTGTCATATGGGTGAAAGTTAGAGTCCAAAGTAAAGTCTTAAAAACAAAGTAGAATTAAAAGCTACAGTATTTCAGTTTTGTGTTTTGAAGAACTTGAAAGATTTAGAGCACTTAAAGAAAGGTGATAAGCCTGGCTGATGATGAAGGTACAATTTCAGTACTTTGGAGATGGTAAATGATTCATTTTTCACTAAGTTAGAAGTCCATTAGCTAGCAAACTAGCTTACTTCATGCCTTAGTTAATGAATAGTTAATAACAAATAATTGTAATACAGTTAAAAAATAAGGAAAATGCTCAGTTACTTATCTAAACGCATTGAAGGGGGGGAAAAAATAACAACACATGATTTTAAAACATTCAAATGGTGCTCTTTTAATCCAATTTTTTAAATTGGGAATCTGAGACCCTGAGAATAAATGATATGCTCAAGGTAGTTAGTGATACAGTTAGATCTTATATTCCTGATTTTTGTTCTCATTGCTCTGTTCAATCCAATTGACTTGGAACATCTCACAGGACTGCTGACTCTCTTAAAACAGAATGTGGATTACATCAGCTAACTCAGTTGGTAGAATATGAAACTAATAATCTCAGGGCTGCAGAGCCTGTTATTTTTGTGGTCAAGAAAGGCAAAGTATGAGTTAAATTGGAATGTGAACTGGTAGTAATAACACCTAGGCTTTGGTATTCAGCTTAATTGTTAACAGCCCCAATTAACTGTGGAACTTTGGATACCCTTTCAACATGTCTAAACTCCAGTTTCCTCTTCTGTGAAGAAACTTTATGCTTACTTACAGTCCCTTCTAAAGTCCAAATTCTGTGATTTTGTGTAAACTTTTTTAGTTCAAAGGTGCATTTTAAAAAAACAAACAAACACCTTTATAAAGATTTAAATTAATTTGGGGGCAAAGAAGATTTTTAATTGATTGGCTTACTTTACTCATTACTAGAATATAAAAGGGATTATTACAGGTTATGTAGTGTTTTATAACAAGTCAACTCCCCCATATTAATATCATAGAAATTTAATGACACCTAAGCAAAATAAAGGAAGATCTGAAGATCAGGGACTACAATATGATCCAGTAGTATCATATTGGCACAAGACAGATATTCAACAGACCTAGAACTTTGCAATTTGCTTTCTATGGCCTTTGGCAGTATCTGAGCCTCTATCAAATCTCAGGCACTGTGTTAGGTGGTCAGAATGAAAAGATGAACAAGACATGGTCCTGGGCTTCAAAGAGCTTACCATTTGATGAGGGAGTTAACTGGGTAAGCAAATAATTGCAATATAGTTCATTAAGTGCTATGGTAGAGGTCAGAGAGCCTAGAACAATAATTCTCAAACCTGGCTTAAGGTTGCAACTTAAGAATTTCCCAAGGAGCTTTTAAAAAAATACAGATGCTCTTGCCCTATCCCTCAGAGATCATGACTTAAATTATCTGGAAAGGAGCTCAATGAATTGGTATTTTTTAAAAGCTCTTGAGAAAATTCTAATACACAAGTTGGGTTGAGAATTACTGGGATAAAAGATGGGCACTACACTCATCCCTTAGGACAAATAGGCAATGGTCAAGCAGACAAGGAAAGAAGAATTTTTCAGGCAGAGAAACAGCTTTGTTCGAAGGCATGGAAAGAATAGTACTCAGGGTGCATCAGGGGAACTACAAATAGTTCTGCAGAGCTCAGTGTAGGATGCATGAGGGAAGGGGATGAGCCTGGAGACATAGGCAGGAGGAGGCAGGTCATTATTATATGGTCTGTGACTGAGTGTGGGCTTTACACTAAAGTCAATGGGAAACCCATAGGGAAGTGATATGACCTCATTTCTTTCTTAGAAAAGGTAGTTTCAGTGGTGCCAGTCATTAGAGGGACTGGAAGCAGGGAAACAAATTAAGAGGTGGTGGTAATCCAGGCAGGAAAGAGGGGCTGAACTAAAACAGTAGTCTAGGAAGGTAGCAGGTATTCAAAGAATACTAGTAGATAAAGATGACCTGGGCAAATGGATGTGGTTGGTGGGAGAGTAAGAGGAGTCTGTGGAGTATAATTTTCCTTACTTTGTACCTACTTTTATTCATTTGCCAGTGGATCTGCCCATAATTAAACATTTCAGAGTTTGAGAGGAGCAGCTTTTTATGGACTTAACAATATCCAATGTGGTTTGAATCTAGTCATTTCAAAATCAAAAGCTATCAAAAGAGGCTGTTTACAATCCATAAATGACTAAATTCCTAACATGCTTAAGGCCAAGCATCTAACTAGCATTTCCACCCAGTTTGGTGGGGAATGAGATGTGAACAGCACTAAAGCAAAGGTTTGAGAGATTTTAATGGACACAAATGGCTATGCTTAGTCTTTAAATCTGTCCAAGCAAATGGAGTGGAAGCCTTCGAAATCTTCAGAGATTCATCTGTCAGTGACCACAGAAAAAAGAGCCTCCCTCCTACATCATCAAACTGACTTCCTTTAATTCCTTGTTCTGTGTAGGTCTTAGATCCCAGGACTCTCTGAAAGAGGAAGGAGGAAAACAAATACACACACACACACACACACACACACACACACACACACAGCTAAAACATCAAATACCCTGGTACTCACTTTGCAAATCCCCTAAAAATATTAAATTAGAATGTACATTAACAAATGCATTCCAAAAATCTACAACTTGTCTAGACGTTAAAGTGATTTTGAAAATGAAAGTAGTTCTCACCACATTAGATTCATTTTTGCCCTTAGTTGCTCTGCCCATAGTTGTAGTGCCCACAGTACCTGAAGGGAAACATTAGGACAATGAGAGCTTTCTTTGAGGAAAAAAAAAAACTAGTTTTAGTTTGTGTTGCAAGGCTATTAACATTCATCACAGTATTATTATTGTATGACTATAAGATTGACTCTGGTATTAGCATTAATGTGGATTTTCTAATTGCTGTTTTAGAAAACAACTTTATTGCCCTGGCCAAGTGATTAAGTTGACTGGAACATCATCCCATACAGCAAAAGGTTGCGGGTTCGATTCAGGTTCGATTCGATACCTAAATTTCGGTTTGGTCCTATGTCAGGGCAACTAAGGGAGGCAGTTGATCAATGTTTCTCACATCGATGTTTCTCTCTCTCTCTCTTTCTCTCGCCTCCCTTCCTTCCTCTCTCTATGGAAATCAATAAAAACATATCCATAGGGAGGATTTAAAACAATTAAAAAGAAACAACTTTATTAAGCAGTATTTTTAACGTTGGAGTGACAAGCCTTTTTGTTTTGTTTTGTTTTTATTGAGAGCTCATGTCCCACAGGAAAAAAAATAATCATTGAATATTACGTGCAAATAAGTGATTTTATTTGAGAGGCTACAAAATGTATTTCTAATACAACTTTTAAATGAAGAAATGTGATGGTAATTCATATACATACAGTCACACCCTCAGATAACCCACAAAAATGGCCAACTGTGGATAATAAGAACAAACCAAAGATTAAGGTGGGGTAGGGAGGACAAAGAGGAGGCACAGTCTGAGATAGAGCAGGAGAAGGGAGGCAATAAAAAAGAAGAAAAAAAGGGGAGAGAGGGAGAATTGTAGGGTGCTAAATAGGCTTTGTAGTGAATCTGTCCTAGGTTAGTGTTGCCAGATTAAAATATAAGACACCCAGTTGAATATGGATTTCAATAAACACCACATAATTTTTATTATAAGTGTATCCATGCAATATTTGGGACACTTATACTAAAAAAGAATTGTTTATCTGTAATTCAGTTTTAACTGGGCATCCTCTTTCTATTTGCTAAATATGACAACCCTATCCTAGACGTCCTGCTGCTCTCCTGAGTGTGGTGCAAAAAAGTTTGGAATCTATTGTCACTCACTGAAATAATCATAATAAAAGTGCCGTTTACTTTATTTAAACCTTTAAAATGTATATTTTGGAAAAAAGACTTATTCTCCTCCTGGAATTCTGTGGGGTTTTCTATGAAGTGAAAGAATGACCTAGTTTAGAAATTAGCTTCATAACCTACTAATACCATAAATCTGACATTGAGTTGCCTCAAAGCTTAAAAAGGCCTGTGTTTGAGAGCAATACTATTTATCAAGGACCCAGATTTAAGCTAGCTGTGGGTTTCCATCCTGCCTTTCAGCATTTTAGCTTATTTTCCTTTCAGCAGCACCTGCTGGAGTGTATGTCAGCCATCAGGAAGAGTAATACTAAAGTGAAGTAAAGGTTAAAGCTGAGAAGAATGACTTGCTTTCTTTTAGAACAGAGGGAGTTATAGAATAAATAAGGTCTCACGAGTATTCATTTCCCACCACACTGTACTTTCCTCTGAATTTATAAATGTAGCAAAATATTCACATCTAACCTTCAGCTTCTCAAAAGAGTTCAAGAAAATGCTAAGAGTTTGGGGAGGGGGAGGGCGGAGGAGAGAAAACCAAGGCTGTCAGAATCAAATGTCTTATCACCACTTCTATTATTACTAAAGATAAACCTCTTCCTTAAACACTAGCAGGCATGATGAGAAATTCAGCTGAATTTACAGATTGCTTGGTGCCTGTGTTCTCTAAGATAGGTGACAAAGGCCAAGAACTGCTCTCTCAACTCTACTGAAGCCAAGGAAGGGCTGCCATATACCCTGGGTCAAATTGTAATTTTACTCTGGTGGGAAAGCAAATCCCTCCAAATGTGCCCCATCTCTGGAAAGACTAAAAGGAAAGACTTTACCTAGGTATAAAATGTTTTTCTCTTCTATAAGACTAGGTGATGCAGTGTGCTAAACAGATAAGACTGACAAGGTTAATACTACAACCTGGGCCTCAAGGGAATTTGAAAGTAGTGATTGCGCCAAAACCGGTTTGGCTCAGTGGATAGAGCGTCGGCCTGTGGACTGAGGGGTCCCAGGTTCGATTCCGGTCAATGGCACGTACCTGGGTTGCGGGCACATCCCCAGTGGGAGATGTGCAGGAGGCGGCTGATCGATGTTTCTCTCCCATCGATGTTTCTAACTCTCTATCTCTCTCCCTTCCTCTCTGTAAAAAATCAATAAAATATATTAAAAAAAAAAAAGTAGTGATTGCTTGAAGTGTAACCAAGTCAGTAATATTAACATAGTATTAAATTTTGCCAACCAAATAGGTCATATCACTGGGACTCAGCCAACCAGTACACAGGACAGTTGATGTTTGAGGAGGGATTCTTGGCAAGAGCAGTGAGAGAAGTGCTCTCTCTACTTGGAAATGCCTAGAACAATAAGTCCTGTACCTTGATTTACTGGGAGATGGGTCCAAAATTACATTCCACCTCTTCCTTAGGACAGATTTGTGAAATTCAATTCTTTTGGAGCTAGAGGAAAAGAAAAATGACCCAGGAACACTGCTAAGTACTTAACCTTCAAGAAACCACCACACCTTGTGCAATTCCCTAACTGATTTTTAATTCAGTGCCCCAATCACCTAATTTATCAACGGTAAAAAGAAACAGTGATAGATAGGGATTGTGGAGGAAGTGGGCAGTGACTATTTTTGGGGGAGGAGTAGAAAAATAGATAAGAATTGTGAAGCAGAATTCCAATTTTAATACAGTCTAATCAAGGCTGCCAATGATACACCTCAGTACCACAGAGCATGACAGTAAACATCAATAAGTTGTGGGGTGTGTGTGTGTGTGTGTGTGTGTGTTTCAATTGATATATTGTCCCAAGGGTAATAGAAGGCCAGTCGCTCCCACAGCATTTCCTGAATTACCTTGACTGTGGACTAGAAGCATGGATGTGATGGGTGCCACCTACTGGGCTAAATTCAGAATTACAAATCTGTCAACCTGTTTTACTGAACAAATTAATCTTAAGGAGTATGATTCTTCATTCGGAAGATTATACATTAAACTAGTGATAAGTTTGAATTCGAGTCATAGCCTGTAGAAATGGAAGAGTCATAAAAATCACATACTTTAATGCTGCCATTGTATAGCATATTCTAGGAGAGGAACTTTGGATATGGAGTCAGAAGCCTGACTTCTCTGAACTAGTTTCTTGTTCTATAATCACTACCCAACAGAGTCATTGTGAGGGTTGATCAAAACCATATGCTTTCGCCCTGTTGGCTCAGTTGGTTGGAGCATAGTCCCACACACCAAAAAGACTTGAGTTTGATTCCTGATCAGGGCACATACCTAGGTTGCAGGTTTGATTCCTGGTCAAGGCACATATTGGAGGCAACCAATTAATGTTTCTCTCACATAGATGATTCTCTCTCTCTTCCTCTCTTTCCTTCTCCTTCTCTCTCTAAAATCGATAAACATATTCTTGAGAGATGATTAAAAAAACCCCAAGGCCACCATATGTTTTCAACATGCTCTATAATATTTTATGGTTATTTTAGATAAAGAAAAAACTGAAACTAAATGACCTGCTCAAGTTATTTAACTGATTAGCCTCAGAGTAAGGCCTTCAATTTATACATGATTCTAAACATAGTGCTTTTTACACTAAATTACTATTTCCTAAAATTTGACAATGAGATGACTTTAGGTGGCAACTGAAATAAATCTGGAAGGTTTATTTAATGCTAAACACATTACTATAAGTCACAGTGGGAAAACTATCCCTTTTTAATTCTCTCAACCTTGATGGCATCAAGGAGAAAGTTTCAATATGTTGCTGGGTTTTCTTTAAAACTCTCTACATCTTGCTTGGTCAGCGTAGCTCAGTGGTTGAGCGTCGACCTATAAACTAGATCACGGTTTGATTCCTGGTTAGGGCAGATCTTGGGGTTGCGGGCTCGATCCCCACTGAGGGGAGTGCGGGAGGCAGCCGATCAATGATTCTCTCTCATCATTGATGTTTCTATCTCTCTCCCTCTCCCTCTTCCTTCCTCTCTAAAATAAATAAAAAATATGTTAAAAAAAAATAAAAAACAAAACTCTCTACATCTTGCTAATTTCATTTCCTAATAAAAATAAAACATACCTCAGCCTTCAACATCTTGTTAGAATATTAAAATTTTGTTTTCCATATACTTAGTATTATATTTACTTTCTGTTATAAATAACTGCACTAGCTTTCATTTAAAATAGTAATATAAATTTTATTTTCAAGTAATGTGTTTAAGAATTTAAACTCAATCTACGGAGAAAAATTAAATAAACAATAGTCCAAGGGACATAGAAGTTGGGAAACACTGAGCACCACCAAATCACTTCCCTATTATATCACTATTGGCAATAATCTTAAGATAATTACTTTAAAAATCCCTCTATAAAGGAAACTAATGTTTCTTTTGTTTACTTTGCAAAAATCAAGCACAAGGTTATAAATAGGTCAACATAACCAAACTAAGACTTAGATTTCAGACCCATATGTGTGTATTAAAAAATTAAACTGGCCTATAATCCATGCTCAATGAATGCATACTCAATAAAACACAGTAGCAATGGGTCACTCGTGCTTGTGGCTACACTCATTCGCTGTAACAAAACGGGTTGGTGTCCTATCACTTAATTCTCCAGACACATAGGAGGAGAGATGACAAAAAGGATGTTGATCTGAGGGTTGTCCTAGTTCACAGCTCCAAGACTCAGAGTTTGAGGTGATGAAGTTGAATGGAATATTTCATTTATTACTAATTTTGGCTTGATTTAAATCTAGAACTCCAAGAATTTTGACCCCTTACTCCATGGATCCCTCAAGATGACCTTCAGATAATTTTAAATTAAGTAAAACAAGGATCTCTCCTCCTCAGAACCCTCTTTTCCTCTATCATTTTCATTAGTATCTTAATGACTTTATAGTAGTTCTGGTTGTATTCCAGGTTCTTATTGGAGAAGAAAGCCTCAAGCTTTCTGTATCCAATTCTTTTTTTTTTTTTATAAATATATTTTATTGATTTTTTACAGAGAGGAAGGGAGAGGGATGGAGAGTTAGAAACATCGACCAGCTGCCTCCTGCACACCCCCTACTGGGGATGTGCCCACAATCTAGGTACATGCCCTTGACCGGAATCGAACTTGGGACCTTTCAGTCCACAGGCCGACGCTCTATCCACTGAGCCAAACCGGTTCGGGCTCTGTATCCAATTCTTATCAAAAACAACAGTTAAGCCCTAACCAGTTTGGCTTAGTGGGTAGAGTGTCGGCCTGCGGACTGAAGGGTCCCAGGTTCTATTCCAGTCAAGGCCATGTACCTTGGTTGCAGGCACATCTCCAGTAGAGGGTGTGCAGGAGGCAGCTGATCGATGTTTCTCTCTCATTGATGTTTCTAGCTCTCTATCCCTCTCCCTTCCTCTCTGTAAAAAATCAAATATATATATATATATATATATATATATATATATATATACAGTTAAAAGACAAATATGAATGGAACACTGGCTGAAAGATAGATAGTCCATCCAGTCTTCTAGATTTTCTAAATTTGCATATGGATCAAGTCAGACTAACAGAATGCTATATATCTGGACCAAATCATCTTGAACTGATTCATCATTTTTTTTAAACTTCAAATTAATAATTTCTTATCAGATTGTGCCAAGGAACAGATAGGAAACAGTCTAGGAAATTTAGATTGTGAATTCATTGTAGAGTAATTATTGAGGACACTAGCTACTATAATACACATAGTATCCTGTCCCCATGATAAGGACTTGGAAAGAAATTTCTCCTGGTCTCAGTGCCAATAAAAGCTATGGTTCTCCCGATCAATTGGTGATTGCTTATTTTGTGGATACCATAAGTCTATGTTTCTTTTTCTGGGAAATTCAGAATCATGTTTGAAGCCTGCCTCTACCAACTATATAGTACTTCCGTTATGTATTTTCATGTATTCACCTGGCTTTGAATTATTTTCCCTTTGTGTTGATTTTCTAGTCCATTTATTTTGTCCTATCTATTTATTTTATCCTGTGTTGTGCTTGAATTTATAAACTGTTTAAGCTCTTTATGGAATACAACTGAGAAGAAATTAGAGATACATGTTACTGATACTGATAAAACATTATCATCCCTTCGCTATGATTTCTCATTCTATGTGTCTTTTTTAAAATACAGAGTTCAGATTCATAGATCCCTGAAAATTTAAGAACTCTTTTCTCCTGCCCCTCCGAAAACATTATTTTCTTTCTTTTGGTAAACTATATGATTTGCTCTAATGATGCCATAAATTCTTTGGGACGGGAGTGGGGTGGAGGATGGGGGGATGCTGAAACTCCCAGAGGAATATCTGAATTGGTGAAACTCATAGCCATTGTTTGATGTCTATCTCTTTGGCTCTCTGTTTTGAAGTAGCAGAGTCTATTCCAACTAGATTCATGAGATAAAGCTACTTTAATTTCTAGGAGAGGAGAGGGGAATGGGGAGGAAACTAGTTTATCAAATGCCAACTATGTATTAACTACATATGCTAAGCATATCATGTATTAGTTCTTACAAAAGAAAATTTCACTTCCTCCAGAGAAATCCTTACCTTGGTATGAGAGCTTCTGAGTAATAATAATAATGATGATGATAGTGATAAAAATGTATTATAACACTACTAACATTTAACTTACTATGTGCCAGACATTATGTTGATCACTCTACAAGTAGTGGGATCTCTAATGTAAAACAAAACAAAACCTCAAACTATGTATCTATAAAATTTGCCTACCTTCTTGGGGCCCAGGAAGATTTAAAAAAATGCTTGCTTTGGCTCAAAATTCTGATGTAAGTATAGTGATAATTTCAGATCATTGGCCTTCTGGTAGTTCTTCAAGGCTTCAATTCTGAGCTCAATCACTTTTCCATTAAAGTCATTCTACAAAGAGAACATTTTTCAAAACTATTCGTACACTACTGGCTTCTCTAAAACCACTATTACCTGAATCCTTTTTACTCAGAAGTTTAAAAATGATCCTATCATGCTTAGTTTTTTAAAGTTGGGAAGAAAGTGTTTGTGATCCCCCCCCCCCCCCCCCCCCCCGTTTCAAATAGAACAAAATCAAGACCATAGGGAAAAATGCTATTTATCCCCAAGTTACTGAAGGTGAAGCTGGAGACAGTTCTCTCCAGATGTCTCCCCATGAAACATTCATTTCTTTTAGCAAGACAATTGGTAATTGAGATAAAGGGATCAGGCTTAACATTATGAAACTAAAAGCCTTTACATTGTATGAATGAAACTGTACCCCGAGTCTAGCCTTGGAAGACATTAATACCTGAAGGTTGTTGGCTTGTTCCTGGTACCTCACCCATTCTGTTTTCCTCTGTTGCTTTTCCTGGTGGAAGAAAGAGCCTCTGGGTGACAAAGTAAATTGAGATCAGAAATCAGTTTTCTCAATATGCCACAAAGACTTTAGAGTAAAATTATGGTGTCATAGATTCACTAACAAATTGGTTTCAACTACACAGTCCTTTCAATTGGTCTCACCCTACAATTCACTCTCCAAAAGTTAAAATCTAAGTGAACAGGATAATTTTCTATGAATGAATTGGCTGAGAGAAGATTAGATACAAGCATAATACCAAAATAAATGTTCAAAAACAGATTAACAGGTGTTTTGATGTCACATAGCTATTGTGAAACTGTCATTGTTGGCACAGCTTCTCCCACTTTGCCCTCACCAACATGATTTCCCAGAACTGCAGTGTCACTCTGACTCAAATATAACGTCAAAAGGGAATCAGATCTCCTATAAATTTTTGCATCAATTCAGAAGCACATTATAATAGAGGCATATTACTGCTGCATTAATGATATTGACTCTGTCAGCTCTAAAAGCCAGTGCCATTCAGAAAATGTGTACTACCTTCCCTATCTCCTTCAGTTTCTCTGCATATGATATCTCCAATTCACTCTTGATCTTCCTAGGTGATAAGGGGGTTTCAGGAGCCTGGGGTGAAAGAAGAGAGCTAAAAAAAAAAAAAAAATAGGAGGCCCCTGGAAAGAAGTACAAGGTCTTAGCAGACAATAAGTCCAGTATATCCTAAAGGCCCAGATCTTACCTATCTGCCTATCCAAAATAGCCCTGATTGTCAACTGCTGTTTCCAGTTGTGTAGTATCAAATACCAAGAAGTCTACTTGCCTTTCCATCCTGCACGTTTGCTTTGTTTTTTATCTGTGGTGCTTTTTGTTGATCACTGATTTCTTCTGTGTTGAATGTCTGCAGAGAGACATATTGGAAAAGCTTTAAATTAGCAGGAATGAGTAAGGGAAGTGGAAATCCAACATGGGTTAAAGCTTTTGGTTCCTGCCAGTCAGCAATCTCTCAGGGCCCTACATGAAAAGTGAACTACCAAAGGGGGTTCAGAATGGAACAAGCCCTTCCATTTGGTCCCTCGAGTGTATCTTATAATAATAATAACTATTAATTGAACCTTTATTATATACCAATCACTAGTATAAACTACTTATTTACTTACACTACTCTACTACATTAAAAACATTCTCATTCAATCCTTATAGGACTATTTTTATTTCCATTTTACAGATGAAAAAACTGAGACTTGGAGAGGTGAAGTCATTTTTGGGGATCACACAGCTAGGAAAATACAGAGCTGGAATCTGAACCAGATTTATCAGATTCTGAAGCCTGGGTTCTTAGCCATTAGGCAGGCTGCTCCTCTCTCCATTCTCACTGTCTAAAAGTATGGGTAAGGAAAGTCAATTACAATCGAAGTCATTTGGACATCCCTTATAAAAAGTCTCTTAGGAACTCTGGAGAAGCTGGATTTTGATAGAGGCTATTTCCTGTCACAAAGACTCAAGAACTCAGGAACTAAAACTCACAATTCATAGAACTGATTTGTAGTTGCCACTGAGAAGTAGGGGATCTCAGTATAAGATGCAAGGCTGGATGGTATCCTGATTATTTGTGGAAAGGTGAGATTAAAAAAATCACTCAGAGCCCTGGTTGATTGGGCTCAGTAGACAGTGTCAGCCCCCAAACTGAAGGGTCCTGGGTTCACTTCTGGTCAAGGGCACATACATTGGTTGCAGGCTCCATCCCTGGTCCCCTGTGGGTGTGGGAGGCAACCAATCAATGTGTCTCTATCACATCAATGTTTCTTTCTCTCTTTCCCTTCTAATCTCTCTAAAAATCAATGGGAAAATATCCTCGGGTGAGGATTAACAAAAAACAAAGAAACAAACAAAAAAAAAGCAATCAGAAATCACAGGACACACCTTTTTTTTTATCACAAGACACAATCTGCTCTTCTAGTCACATAGTCTGTGGAAAAGCATTCAGATACCAAGGACTTAGTCCACAAAAGAATTTCTACCTGTCTGGTTTTCCAGCAAAAGGCCCTACTATTGTCATCTTAAACAATGCAACGATTGCTGCAAAATTATAGGGGAATTAGAATTAGGTATTCATTCATTCATTCATTCATGCCATTTAAATTTATTGATTGTCTACTGTTCCAAGCATTGTGGTATGTGCTAGGCATTCAGAGATAACTAAAGCAATCAAGATACTGGAGGAGCTCTTATTCCAAGAGCAAGGAGACAAGAAACAAGTAAAATAATAATTAAAAATAATGAAGATAAGCTTATATCATAAAAAGTGTTATGAAAGACATGAACAGGGTTGCACAATAGATTGGAGGGGGGTTGCCATATTTTAGATAAAGTAAACAAGGAGGGCCTCCCTGAGGAGGTGACATTTAAACAGAGACCTGAAGGATGAGAATGATCCAACCATAAGAAAATACCATTACAGGCCAGGGCTAAAGCAAGAACAAAAGCCTTGAGATAGGAAAAGTCTTAGCATGTTTGAGAAACCACAATGAGGGAGGGAAGGACTTCTATGAGAGGAGACGAGAGAGGCAGGCCAGAGCCAGATATGCCACAATAAGAGGTATCTGTGAAGGGTTTTCATAAGAAGAGTGATATGATTTGATTGTTTTAAAAATATCACTTTGGCTGCTATGCAAAGAATGAATTAGAATGAGGCATGAGTGGAAGCAGGGACATGAAGAAAATGAGGATACGGACCAGAGGAAGGGAAGTATATTTTCATTATGGTCTGTAAGACAATACTTTCAAGAGATACTTAGAGGCACACCTTGTTCCATAGCATCTCCATTTCTTTCCGTAGCATCTTGTTTTTCCTTTCCTGTTTTTGGGGAAGGGTTGGGGGGCGGGGGGGGGGGGGGGGAGAACCAAACAAACAGAAACATGTGTCTGTTCCCATCATTAAAGTGAAATTCAAAGAAATTATTAAGTAATAAGGGGAAAGGAGTGCAGGGACATAGTCACCCACAGAGGAAAGCAACAATGAGCCTAGCCCCAAATCCAGGAACATGAGAGATGAGTTTGATGATGATTATGATAAAAAATAATAAAAATTTTGAATAACTTTCATTATGGTAACTGTGGTATGATATTAATAGAAATGGGTTCCTCACACTGATAATACTTAAGGTGTATGATCATATGGAAATTTCTTGGGGCTTAAACAACTACTTTCTATTTTTTAAGATCTTTTACATTGTTGATTTTAAAAAATCTTATAAAACTTTCAGAACAAACTTTTTATTTTATTTTATTTTGGTAGGAATGTTCTATCCCTTCTGAAATGTGAAGGGTTACTATGCTTGTATTTATTGACTACTAGATAAGAAGTTTTTACAAAGTTAACGTGATAGAATATTTGCTAGCTATTAGTCCTTGTTTTCCCCAACATTTTATCTGACTTCCTTTGGATCATCCTGCACTTTCTAGATCAAGGATGTATAAATGTTAGAGCATCAGATACTAGAGATGAACCCTCTGTCTTTCCTTCCACAGCAATGGAATCGATCTCTGACCAGGAGGCCATTCCCTAGAGTGCCCATCAACCTCTTACTAGATTCTGCTTCATGTCCTCTGCTTCCTTAATGATCTCCAGAGCTGAGGATTCTTCACTCCCCTTCCCTGCCATGATCTGTCTCATAATCTGCAGACTAGAAGGAGGAGAGAGACATCATAAAACATAATACTTCCTAAAGAATAATATTAATATTTTGTAACCAGTCAGAAAGTACTCTACCATGGGAGTGAGGTGGGGGCTGAAATCATGGGAGTTATGAAAGTCCTTCTGGATATAGCAGGTCTTAGTAGGCAGACTCCATTCCTAATTGACATTTGTCTTAGCTGTGTACTCTATAATAAATTCTGTGTTCTATAATGCTCAAAACGTAGGTCTTCAACAGCCAGTGAGGCTCTTCTCCACTCTATCAGAAGAATGTTTGATATATGACTTTTGGGGTAGAAGGGGCACTTTTGCTCCTTTGAAGGAAGTCAAAGAACCTGTTGTCTTCAGGATAAATCCAAGAATTATTCCCTACCCTGTCTCTGTACATCTCCCCCACCTTGCTTTTCCATATAAAGAAATTTGAGTTAGTTGAGGAAACCACTTATATCCTTATGGTAGCCCCCAGGGAATCAAGCCATGAAGAAGTTTCTAACAAAATCTGAATCAGTAGCAAGTCTTTGTGAGAGAAGGTATCCTTTAATGGCATTAGTAATGTTTATATTGCCCTAACCAGGTTGGCTCAGTGGATAGAGCGTTGATCTGTAGACTGAAAGGTCCCAGGTTTGCTTCCGGTAAAGGGCATGTACATTGGTTGTGGGCACATCCTCAGTAGGAGGTGTGCAGAAGGCAACTTGATGGATGTTTCTCTCTCATCGATGTTTCTAACTCTCTATCCCTCTCCCTTTCTCTCTGTAAAAAAAAATCAATAAAATATATTAAAAAAATAATAATGTTTATATTGTTGTACTTTTTCCTTTCTAATGAGAAGCAGAGAAGCAAGACTTTGTTTTTTTCTTGCTCCAAGAGAAGTCTGAGATTCTGGGTTTGTTTGACCACAACTTTCTACCTGGCATTTATTCTCCAAAATTCTGAGCTCCCTGAGATGCTTATGATAAGGGTAGAGGATGAAGGTAAACACATTAAGGTGAGTTTGCCCAACACTAGACAGGTAATAGAGAGTTGGTGGGTCTCAAGAACAGTGAGTATCTTGGTGAAGCATTAAGACCTAACTGCCTAGTATGCTTAAAAAGATTGCCATTCCACTGCTTGGCATGGGAAGAGCAGAGTCATCTATCCTAAAGTGATTCCACAAACACGAATAAGGCGCTATTAGTGTGACCATGATAAACTGAAGATATTAAAGGCCCTTATCTTTTCTTGGGTAGATACACCAGGGAAAAGAGTAATAACTGTAACTCCATGAGATGAGGGCTGACTCATATTTAATTTTACTAAAAGAGAAAAAAGGATTCCTTGCCATTCTGATTTTATGGTTACAAATTTTTTTTACCTACTTTAGCTGAATGTCTAAACCTTTTTTTTAACATGTAAATAATAATTGTTAATCTTATGGATTAACCTTCTCCAGGCTTTCTGCCGTTAGGAAATCCTGAGTAGGGAGCCATTACCTTCTTTGTTTTTCCTCTAAGTTAGACATTAACTTTTGGAATAAGGGGTTGTTCTTATCTTCAAGCGGTGTTAGCAGCTCTAGAAGTTCCAGTTTTCTTAGTTTTAAGTCCTCATTCAATTCCTTCAAGAAGTTGCAATCTATTTTAGAACTTCTGTGGGAAGAGACACCATAGTATCTGCATTTAGTCTGGGTTAATAGAAACTTTCTTTTTCCCTACTGGATAATTATCACTTAGCATCTTTGGTCAAAGACTCACCTTGTTTTGGGGGATAAGTGAGAACCTGGTGAGTCTGAACTACTTGTCATCTTGAAGGGAAACTTCTACTTTAAGAATAAAGAGGTTTTCTTGAAAATATGTGCCTTCTTGTTCCATTCAGTTGTCATCATTTTTGTGCTGCTGTTCTTGAAACTCCTGTTGCATTGGACTGATTTTAGCTGCAGCTTGAGGTCACAATGGTCCCAAGACCACAGAATCAACAGGTCTTTTAAGTAACTCCAACATCAATGACAGTTTGTTGACTAAAAATACTATTAACTACATCTGGTAAGTTCTTGCCTTAGCTTTAGCTAATGCCAAAAGTTTTATTCTGAAGTCTTTGATTAGATCATATAGTCATAGAACATCTATATTATGGAATTCCTAATGTGGTAGAAAATGGCAGCCTATCAAAAATAACTCAACAACACCATCTTCCATGGCAGTTAACCTCCATGGAATCCCTACTATCTGTAGGGCACAGTCCTGAATTCTGTGGGTGAAGAAAAGTTAAAAACAAAGCATCTATCTACCTTCTGGGGGATCCTAGGAGGAAGAGAGGCCTCTAAGAGACATTTTCTAAAAATAGAGGCCAAACTGGCAAATATAAGGAACAGATGTAATATTGAGTAGTATTATATATTTGGCAAATGTAACTATTTTCCTATTTTTAAAACTTGAAATATCTCAATGGGAGGTGGATTAATATTGGACATGTAGCAAGAGGATATAATTTGTGAAAGATCCATACTGTCAGTATGTCCTTCCTTAGCCAGGCTTTTTCCTGAGAGGCTGTAATTCTAGACTTAACTCCAGATTCTGATTCTGCCTCCATTTTTCTTTCTTTATCAGAACCACGTTTCTCCTAGACCCTAAGATTTTCTGTCTTTATTTATGTCACTTAATGAGCAGAAGATAACCCAAAGAGTTATATATTTATTTCTTCATGCCCTTTAAACACAGTTTTAGGACAGTAATTTTAGTGATGTTCTCAAATGTGAATTAGGTTATGTCATTTTCAAGTATTAACTAAACATTTCCAAGCATTTTCTAGGGGCAGTCTTCAAATTAACTTAAACCCTTTGTCTTTCGGGAAACCTTAAAAGCAGAGTATTGCAGTAAAATAACACAAGATTTGACCCATGAACCAGGAGATTACTGTTCGATTCTTGCTCAGGGCACAAGCCCAGGTTGTGGGCTCTATCCCCAGTAGGGGGTGTGCAGGAGGCAGCTGATCAATGATTCTCATCATGGATGTTTCTATCCCTTGCGCCCTCTCCCTTCTTCTCTCTGAAATCAATAAAAACATATCTCTATATTTCTATCTCTATATCTATCTCTATATCATATCTATATCTATATCTACCTATATCTATCTATATTTATTTATTTAAAATGACACAAGTTTTAGTTTGCCAGGTCTTGGTTTGAATCTCACTTTCACTCTGAGCCCTGAGCTGTAAGTTACTAACTTCTCTAAGTCTCAGTTACTACTTTAATGAAAATGAGAATGGTAAATAAAAACGTTTATTATGAGAATGAAATGTAGTATTAAGTAACGTTCCTGATTCATGTTGGATGTTTATATTTTAGTGCATTTTGAGGGTTTTTTTGTGTCAAATATATAAAAAAAAGCTGATTTATATGAAACTAACAAAGCTTAAGCTTTAGAGCCCTTCATTTTAACAGAACTCTACCAAAGGCCCTTTACCTCATTTTGAATTCGTAATTTTGTATTCTTTTTTGGAAAGAGAGCTCTCTCCAAATTATATACACTTCAGGGTCCCACAAAACCTGGATCTGCTCCTGATTAGATATGATACATATATCTCTCCTAAGTATATTTTACTAGTACATCAACACTTCTCATTAGGCAGTCTCTATAAATACTTTTTTTCTAAAGCATATATATCTCACTTGTAAGTTTTGTATGATAGCTAGTGTAATATGACATTAAATTAGAATAGCCATATCAGGTAAAGCAAATATAATTCACTTGGTTACCCTAGGAGTTCCCATGAAAAGTTTTGATCGAATAAGGGTAAGCCAACTCCACATGGTCAAAAGAAGGAACTAAGTGGACTAATTATTATTATGATTAGCTTTTTAGACTGTAGATGTGGTGTGGAAGCAAACAGTAGAGGACAAAAAATGACATTGATCACTGCAGTGTGACCTCTTTAATTTTCATGCTGTGACATTTGGTTGGCAGAAATATGTTAGAATTTTAAAACATTTAATAGGCAGGCAGCATCCCAACTCACCTTCCTTTCTGTCCTTGCTTGTGAATGATTGAAAGTGGAAGAACACTTGCTATTCTGATGTGCTCTTTGCTGTAGCCAATCAGCTCCTTTTATTTCCTAACATTCTGATGGCCACTTCTTCAGCCTAGAATATGACTTACAAAAGAAGTGACTTTTGATAATATATACAGACTTTAAGATATTTAAAAAAGTATTAACAGGGGATCATTTATACATTACATTAACTCTGGGACACAAGTAGGGAGGGTGAAGCTATAGTTGTCCATTACAAGTAGAAAGAAGGGAAGTTGAGCACCAGTTTTTCCTGAAGTATAGTAAGAAACTTTGAAAGAGTAATGACCTGAGGTTTGGAATAGCACCTGCGCTATTGGTGGCAAAGGAAGCCAACCAAACAAGAGTGAAAGGATTGCCAAGTAGTGTTAAAGGTCAAGGTGAGTTTGGGAACTGCAGATTTGTCATGGCATGAATCAGCAGTTATACAATTTCTCCAGCAGTGCTTGGCAAACTAGAAGCAGTAGTAGAGAGAACAGATGGTTGTTTGACTCTGAGCTGCATCTTGGCGGAATGGATAGGCAGAAGTTTAAGAGTGTAAGAGGGCTGAGAGTGTTGGTCAGAGTATCCATCAAAAGGTTGAACATCACATTCAGACTAGGAAAGAAAGAAAATGAAGAAGTGGGTAGCTAAGAAGAGAAGTCAGGAAGGGGTTGAGTTTGAAGAGTTTGGGATGGAAGAACAGGTGTTATGGTCAGGGATCATAACAGGAAATAACTTGTGGAACCTTATGTGTTTAGATTAATTGTAGTAGCAATTCTTTTTTTTTTTTTTCTGAAATAAAACTTTCTGTCACTGCATAATTGTCCCTGAAATTCATGTGGTACCTCAAAATAGACCTATTCACAATGACCTCACCCAACATTATGGCATTCGAATTTAGTATCCGTTAAGAAAAAGCATGATTGCTCTATAATTAGAGCTCTCAGAGCAATAGCATTTTAATGTTAGCTTTACCACCAGAAAATCAGATTAGTCTAATTAAGCCAGGTCTCCAAGAGTAGAAGCAATTATTTTCATATTAAAGAGAGAGGGTGGTGGGGAGAGGCTTCTCTATCTTCGCCTCCCCCAGCTTTGGCTGTGGCAACAAATTTAGAGAATGAGGGCCTTCTGGTCTTTCTGACCAAGAGTCAGTTCAACCCTTGAGGCAATTGTAAGAATTCCATTAACTAACATATAAGGTAAGATGTGCTGGCAAAATCATAATAGTAAAACTTGTAGGCTCTTAAAGATCACCCACATTTCCCTGTGCTGTTTATTATGACCATTTTGTCATCTGTTTCATCTTAACCCTTACTGTAGCTGTCCCAAGCCAGGGTGCATCTACATGTGGAGTGAATCCAGGTAGTTAAGAAGACTGAGGTACATTTTGGTACTCTTTAATTCTCTCTTATTGTTGAGGTCTTTTTGAAAGTAATGCATTCTCTTAATGTGTCCAGATAGTTAGTAAAATGGTTTCAAACTTAGATATGTGATCTTTTACAAAGAGTTTTCAAGGAATATGGAAGCAAGGGTAGTTTTCAGGGAATCTTTTGCTGGATCCTCAATTTCCACAAGTACTTTTTGTATTTTTTGCTAAAATGGGTCTGCCTGAAAATGCCCTTTGGCCTCTTTTCCTAACTCCCTTTTCCTAGTCACTCTTTTCCCACTTGTTAAAATGCAATAGCTTTCAACCATCTGAAATTCTACTTGAGTAATTTATTTATCTTACTTCAGTAATTTGCTTTGGGGGTGTGTACAAAACTAGGGCGTTAAACTAACCGCAATTCAGAGTGTTGGTGTTAAACAGAGTGATTGTTAACGACTAGACTACAAATTCTTTTGCAGGTTAGGTAGTTTCCAATTCTTTGCTTTCAAAAAATTTGAAAGATGACCTAATCATATTGTCAGCTTAAATTTATTAAAAATAAATTTTGATGATAACTTACTATATGTGTTTTGGCTTATAATTCAGAAGGAATTAAAGGATTTGAGTAACACTACTATAACAAAACACCTTCCATTTCTATTTACTTATTTGTGTCAAAAGTTTTCAGTGAGTGTTATATGTAAAGCAAAAATGATGAATGAAATTAAATGCTGAAGCCTGTCTTATTCTAGAGATAAGTAGTATTCAGTATTCATGTATGAGTACATAAACTAAATGGGGGTGGGGGGGAGTCTACCCATATAATTAATAGAAGCATTTCCAAAATAATTAGTTATACATAAAAGTTATTTATGAAAATATGTGTTTTGTCATTTGTGTACTACTAATAATTATAATGCGAATGCAATTCTGAAGAAATTTTAACACTTAGAACCTTAAAGTCACTGAAAAAAAAGTTTCAATCTTCATACACATTTTGTAGAGAAGAATGATAAACTGATTTTAAAAATGACTTCCAAGCATACATACATTGCATTGGAATAAAGTTCTGTGGAGGAAGTGGGATGAAAACACCAATTTAAAGAGAAAATGTAAAAAATTTGACTGCTTATGTAGTTAGATTTATTGAATATGGGTTTTTTAAGTTCATTGTATATATTTTAAAGTGATATAAAAGATTTATTTTAAAACATAAATATTATAATAAACCAGAAATTTTGTTTTGTAACTACTTAAACTTACAATAAGAAATGTTAGATGCCAACTTATAAACCATGTGAAATGGTACCTAGTTTTTCAAAATTCTTTTAGAAACATACAAGCAAAAAGAAAAAGTCTAAAGGCCATTGCTCCAGGGCAGTGGCTGTCACTCTGGTGTATTTAGAATCCCCTTGGGAAACTTGTAAAAGCTACCGATTTCCAGGCTCATTCCCCAGAGAACCCTACTCTGTACATCTGGAGAATGTGCAGTTTTAACGAGCGCTCCCTGGTTATTTTGATGTGTGATCTGAACTGGCCTTTGAGAAATACCACTTCAAGTTTTCTTCTCAGATCACAATGCATCAGCAGAAAGCTACTTACTTGAATGGTTTTTTTCTCGGCCATCTGTGGAACTGCTTCCTCTGAGTCATATTTTGTGTCACACCTTTACCTTTCACTTGGGATGCCCTGAGAAAATTTTTGTGAAAGCTTCCTGCATTTGTAAAGAAAATTATCCAAGACATCATTCTATCACCAGCTCCCCCGGCTGCCACCGTTGCTCACAGGTGACCATGCATCATATTTTTCTTTTAGAATTTGGTATTAAAGAAATTGTTGCTTCTCTGGAGAAATACTGGCATTTTTTAAAGGTCTAAATCAGTAAACTAGTTTTGTTTTTCTTTTATTCTGGCTTACTAGGAATCTGAGAGGTAATTTGTGACTTTAGACATTTGGATTTTAACTCCTACTTATGATCTTCTTAACATAGTTAATACTTTTCTTCGTCCTGATTTTTTAAATAATTTTTTCTTTATTATTATTTTAATAAATCAACTCAGATCCTTTTTGGAGAAGTATAAGACTCTCTGGAGAGTGTCTGTCTGTCTCAATATTGGCTGCCTCTCACAATAGTGGCCGGCTGGGTGGCTCACCATAGTGATAACAGCTGCCTCTCGAGGTAGTACCTGACCGGGAAGCTGCTTCTCATGACAGTGGCTGCATTGGCGATATTGTCCAAACTCTTGGCTTTTATTTTTTTAATATGTTTTTATTGACTTTTGAAGAGAGAGGGAGAGGGAGAAAGATATAGAAACATTGAGCTCCTCCTGCATGCCCCCTACTGGGTATCAAGTCTGAAACCCAGGCATATGCCCTGAACAGGAATCAAACCAGTGGCCTCTTGGTGCATGGGTTGGCAGTCAATCACTGAGCAACACCAGCTGGGCCAAACTCTTGACTATATATATATTTAATTGATTTAAGAGAGGAAGGGAGAGGGAAAGAAAGATAGAAACATCAATGATAAGAGAGAATCATTAATTGGCTGCCTCCTGTATGCCCCACACTGGGAATCGAGTTGGCAACCGAGGCATATGCCCTGAACAGGAATCGAACTATGACCTCCTGGTTCATAGGTTGATGCTCCACCACTGAGCCACACCTTCAGGGTCAAACTCTTGACTTTAAATGCTGCATGGACCCAACAACATACTTGTGGGCTTCATTTGGCCTGCAGACTAACATTTTGGAACCATACATTAAACCTTTGTTTTTGTTTTTCTGTGCTAAGTTTTTCATTTTTTCTTGTATTGAAATAATTATTTTTAAGGAAGGCATTTAAATCCATATAATTCAAGCAGTGCTTTACTAAAATTATATAAGATGTCAATTTCATCTCATTTCCTAATTTGATAGATTTAGATTCAGTATGGTAAAAAATTGATGACAGGAGTAACACTTTTCAAAACAAAATGAAAACCAAAATCCTAAAACAACAGATATTTTTGACATCTATTGTTAGTCATTATGGGACATAAATATATTACATAGAAAAATCTAAAATTTATAAAGGGGATATATAATGCATAGCCAGAATCAGAAGTAGACTCAGTAGTCTAAACTGAGTAGAGAATTCTCTAATTCTGGTTTAGCTATTCATATAGGCTCATATGCTACCTCAACTGAAAAAAACGAGACAGCCTAAAACATTCCTCTACTGTAATTTTTTTACATTTAATAATAACAAGTATAATCTTAGGCATTCCAAAATAAAAATAATTGCCAAATTATATACCCTTGTCACCTAGAGGGCTTCAATGATCAAATACTAAAAATAAGAGCTGACATTTGTTATATTACTAAGCCTTTCTTTTGCACAGCAGCAATTTTTTCATTTGCATTTGCAAATAAATAATTAAAGGAGTATAAATGATAATTAGGAAAATATAAAGAAGCAAAGTCTGAACAGGGATTGTATTCTTAAAGGCTGTGTAGTTCTGGGTGATGAAGTTGAGAATCTTCTGGCTTTATAAGCTGCTCTTTTCCACGCACAAAAAATTTTTATTCAGAGACTTGCTTAATATACCAAATCAGATTCCCTTTCCAATTTTGGTTTGGGTGCACTGTGGTGCATATCTGAATGTTATAAAATGAGGCATCAAGTAAAACATTATTTCTGAACTACAGAATCATTTTAAATAGATGAAGTGTTATTACTTGGGTACATGTATTATAAACTAATCTATAAACCAAGCAGCATGTACTAATAAACAAAATGAAGCATATTAATAGTAACTTATCATAACAATAAAAGTCCTGAATTAGGCTGTGACTAAATTTTTTAATTTGCTAAGGACTAATTGGTCACGAAGCTTGATTTACATTAATTAAGTAAAATTTATTTGGAAGTTATGTTATAATATGGATTGACATTTAAAAATAGTAATTCCTCAAGAACATAAAGAATTTAAAAAGGTTAAGTGTTTTAATGGCTGTTCGGAGAAGTGCTCTATAAAGCCACTCTTGGGTGTGTAATCATGATGAAAGATAAACAGATACATTCTTTTGTCTTGCCCATTGAACAGATTCAATCTTTAATAAACTGAACTGAAATTAATAGTTGAAAGCATCAGCATTTTTCAGCTTGAAACCTTTTGGTGTAGCAGATACTATATGCCTATATCAATGCTACTTCCTCTTTCTTTCTTGTGTCCAGTTCCAGGATTGGAATCACAATTGGTCTGAACCAATTCAAATCCTCTTTGCTAGTGATAGGTCTAAGCATGGACATGTGGTTCAGTCCTGACTTTTGAAACCTAAAGGGAAGACTGCTGGGGTTTCTGGGCAATTTTTTTCTCTCTAACAAAAGAAAAAAGAAAGAAAAACAAATAAACAAAAAAGGAAAAAGTCTGTTTACCTTCTACCTTTATTTTCTACTTTGATTATAGTCCTAAAAGAATAGAAAGCTTAGAGGTATTTACTGTAGCCATTTTGCAACCATGAGGCGGGTGGTCAAGATTATGTGAAAGAAACTAACCCAGCACCCTAATGTGGTAGAACTGCTGAAACAACCTTTGAACCACCTGCCTCCAGACTTTTTGATACCTGAAAAAATTAAATGCCTTTATTGTTTAAGCCACCAATAGCAGGCTTTTCTATTACCTGTAGTTTAATACATTCTACCTGGAACACCATGCCAATGGTGTGCCAGAGCCAGCTCACACTGGCCTGTGGGAGGACTGTGCCTCTCTCTTCTCAATCCTGCTTTCAGTGAATTCAAGATGGTAGCTTTAAATCACCTATGGTGGGTGTATTTACACTATGGAACTAGGGCAATGATACATATCATGGCTTTTTCCCCAGTGAGCTGGTTCTTAACTATTTATCAACGGCACACAACTGGGTGACTTACTTTACTCCTACAGGGGCTGCAATAACAATTACTATGCTATCTATCATCTTTTAAAGTGTATTTATAATAGAAAACGGATAATAAAGTATATCCAGACATTTTTAAGTTGTGGAATTTTAGTACCTAAAGGGATTTTAATAAACATAAGAATGAAATAAAATCTAGACTGATTTTAATACTACCCTAACATTACATAACTGGTTAATAGCAGAGTCAAGTCTACACTTTGACCCTTTATTCCTATTTTAGTGATATTTCTAATACACCACAGAGCCATTATAGTATTATACAACAACAACAATAATAATTATTTGCTTGTGAACATCTAGCCTCAAATAAAAATATTAAGCCAGTGGGATAGTCAATTTCTCTATAAAAAGACCGACCTAGTTTTTATCATGCATATAATAAGCCATATTTAATTACATATTCTAAATTTCAGTCTATTCAGCAAAACTTGATGCAGAACTTGAAGAAGAATGACATATGGAAACTCTTAGCATGAGATTAAAAGCTGCCAACAACCTTCAGTCATAATTACTCACAGTAAGTTGAGATGCGTAATGGGATGATCAGTTGTGCTTGGGCCCCCTGAGTACATCAAGAACACTCTCATAGAGAGGGAGCTGCTGCCCACACCATCCTCCCGAGGCTGAGGACTGTCACTTAAAGTCTGATCTCTGCTTAATTAAAGATAGGTAGACAATCTTGGAAAGTAGACACTGCATTGTAGCATGAAAATAAAATCTCAAAGGATCTGGACTGGCTTCATGGGACAATGCAATAGGTTTGAAACAGCTTCAAAGTGCTGGTGAAAGTGAAAATCGGTACATTTCTGGGAAGCAATTAGACTATATATTCTGTATCAATGACTTTAAAAATAAAGATGTTGAAAATTTTTGAGATATGTTGACTATTGGTGATATTCATGGGGGAGTTCATTATTCTGCTCTCTCTTATTCGGGTACAGTTGAAATTTTTTATAAAATTTCAAGAAATGTTTATAGTATTTGGCTCAGGAATTCTATTTTTAATGGTCCATTTTCTAAGGAAATATGAATGCTAAGACTAATGAACATTCATTATGGAGATTATCTAAATTTCTAACAACTGGGGGATGTATAAATAAATTATGACATATCCATGCAATGGAATGTAATAGAGCCATTAAAATAATATTTTAAAAGTTATTTAACACAAAGAGAAAATTCTCAAAATACAATCAATATCTATATCATCTATATCTATATCTATATCTATATCTATCTATATATCTATATATCTATATCTATGTCTATATCTATATTTATATCTATCTATCTATCATCTATCTATCTATCTATCTATCTATCTATCTATGGCTAATATGTAAAGTGTCCCCTCGGGAGTTTGACCGGGAGACTGGGAGTTTGATCACTCACTATGACATGTGCTGACCACCAGGGGGTGGCCTGGAATGAAGGAAGGCCTTGGCTGGCAGCCAGAAGGCCCTGATCAGCCCTGATCACTGGCCAGGCCTAGGGACCCTGCCCATACACAAATTTTGTACACCACGCCTCTAGTATCAGATAAAAAAGGAATACAGAACAGTATAATCTCTGTGTGTGTGTGTGTGTGTGTATGTGTATATTTAGAAAAGTGGAAGAAAATGAACTAAAATTAAGGTATTCTTAGTAATTACATTTTTCCTCTCTTCAAAATTTCTCTAATGAGCATATATTCAAAACTTTTTTCTTATAAAATCAGCAAATGCTTATTTAAAAACTAGACAGTATAGAGGAAAAGAAAGAAAATATTGAAACATCTATATTTAGAAAAAATAATATAAAATTAAAAACAGAACAAATAAAAGTCCTTCAAGTTACTTGGGGATAGTTCTGACTGTAAAGGTTACCTGTCTCAATCAGTGGTGAAGTCTAGACAGGAAAACAATGCCCCCAAAGCATTCACCCACTGAGTAAGGGACAAAGCAGATGAGTGATAATGCCTTCAGGGGAAGGAGAGAGATAGACCCATTGACTGGGTGTTGGGTAGAGTTTGGGAGAAGTTGAAAGTTGAGAGCGAATGTTTTGGGGAACAACTGCCATCTGTGTGAGGCTATTGAGAGGTACAACAATCAGAAGGGGACTTAAAAGATTCTTGCTCTGCATTCAGAATGCACTCTCTACTTTGAGGTGCATATTTCTCCACTCAAGAATAAAGAGTGAGGAGAGTATTATACTAATTATTAGTATGTGACCTTCCAACTGTGCGTCTTTGAATATGAGAACAAGTTGGGAGTAAGGCGAGAGATACCCAACACAATCTATTTAAGTTATGCCATCATCCCCAAACTTGGTTGCCACAGACATGCAGTTACATGAGCTAGAAATCTGACCGACTTTCTCATGTAACCTGAAAAGCCCTAATGTGGCTCAGTGGTTGTCAGTTATTCTCGTTGGTTACACACAGGGTAGATGGCATTCCCATATGGAATATATCCCCATGTGTACCCAAGGTTAAGAAACATTCCTCTAATTCCAATTCTTTCTCTCCAAATTAAAAAACAGTAATGCTAGCGAGAGTAATGTAATTGTAAAGAAATCCTTAACTGTACTTTTGAGAGAAGTTAGAAACAGGGGTAGGCAGACAGGGTAAGAGTTGGGAGAAGAAGAAAGTATAGACATAACTGCAGGGCTGAGCAGGGCCGAGCTCCAAACACAATGATGTTTATCTTGCAGGTGCAGAATATTATAGGATCCGGGGAAGGAGGAATATGGAAATTGAGACAAGAAAGTTAAAACAAAGCCAAATAGTGTGGGCAATCTGCAGCCAGCTTGTAACTAATAATCCATTATCTTCCCCAGCTAAGGAAACAAAGCAAATGGTTAAAAAAAACACCTCCCTAAGGAGAGAATACAGAAAGGGAGGGAGAAATGAAAAGGAAAAAAAGGGTTGTTTTACTCCCTAAACAGAGAATCCAGCATTCTCAAGGTTTGGCAAGATAAAGTTGCCAGGTGCTTTTCATGAGTTCTGGAAAAGTCACAACAAAGTAAAAAAGGAACCTTGAGAATTAATCTGTACCAAAATAGTCAGCAGAGGAATTTTGAAGCCTATAGACACTCAGGAGGGTATATAACGCCTCAGACCCCCACCCACATTGCTCTTCCAATTAGCTAAGAGACTGTCTGTTCTTCATAAGCCAGATGTATAGGTTTGCTTGCTTTGCTTTTTCAATAAAGGTCCATGCTTTAATTGCTTTAATAAATTGGCTTTTCAGCCCGAACTGGTTTGGCTCAGCGGATAGAGCATCAGCCTGCGAACTCAAGGGTCCCAGATTCGATTCCGGTCAAGGGCATGTACCTTGGTTGCGGGCACATCCCCAGTAGGGGGCGTGCAAGAGGCAGCTGATTGATGTTTCTCTCTCATCGATGTTTCTAACTCTCTATCCCTCTCCCCTTCTCTCTGTAAAAAAATCAATAAAATATATTAAAAAAAATAAAAAATAAATAAAAAAATAAATTGGCTTTTCACAACACAGTCATGTTCTCTCATATAAATTCATTTATATGAGAAGACAAGGATTGAGGTTGGGGACAGCCTTCTCCCACTGACTCTAGACTGTCCTGCCTGGTAACACCTCTCTGGTGTCGGTGAGAGGTGTCTTTAACACTTTGATCTATATTTGAAAATAGTGATTAATTCATAAACTTTGGCTGTTTTTAACAGGCTCATCCCTTAGGTAGGCAACTAGGGTAGCCACCCAGGCCTCGTACTTGGAGGCAAGGTCATATAGGCATTGCACCTTATTCTTCTTTTCTGAATGTAATTAAGATCACTTAAAAAAAAATCCTGCCTATAATGTGATCCCAAGGGGCTTATGAAAGTTGCTGACGGTGCAGCCTCCTTTCAAGTGAGATTATTTGGGGCAGGCAGGACAGGTTGAGTTGCCAGGGTCCAACATCCATCTGTGAGTGGCCTTCCTTTTTAGTTAATAAGTAAGAATCAAATAATATCACTTGAAAGAAGGTTGTGCGATCCTTCATCTTAAGCAGGCCTTTTTACCTTGAAATTAAAACTGTTGATCAGAGAAAAGTAAGACTGATGACTAATGATATTTATTCATTTATTAACCAACTAGAGGCCTGGTGCATGAAGTTTGTGCATGGGAGGGGGGGGGTCCCTCAGCCTGGCCTGCACCCTCTCCAATCCGGGACCCCTCGGGGGATGTCTTACTGCCGGTTTGTGCCAGCACTTTTAACAGATGACAGCTCCATTGCTGTTTTTTTCTTTTCATGCTTACACCCATTGGAATTAGTAGGTATTCAAAGTGTGTATACATTTTGGGGGGACACCCTGTATATTTCTAGTCAGCTGTGAAAGGAACCAAGGGTGGGTTTGGAACCCCCAGACAGGGAACCTCGCTCACTCCCCACATGTCTCCCAACTCCGCTTTCCACCTTCGTGGGCAGCAGGAGAATCAATGTTTTCTCTCATTAACTTGGAAAAGCATGTCCTGTCACCCGCTGCCTGGCAGGAGCATGCTAGGTCCCGATCGAGTGAGGCTCAGTCAGAATGGCCTTCGCTCATGGGCGCCGGCACCCCGAGTGCACATTCCTCAACTGCAGTTGCCCCAACTCTCTCGCTGTTTTACTGAGAGGATGGACCTCCTCACCTCCTCTGGGTTCCGGATCTCGAATGCTGACCAAAGGCACCTCAGTGAGGACCGCCCTGTGCCCACCAGGTGTCTCTGTCTGCACCTGCTCCTGCCCCAGCACCTGCATTAGCCCCGCAGGGGCAATCTGTTGTCACACTGACCTCTGCAGGAACAGGGCGTCACAACTCCGCCCTCTCATTGTCATCTCACAGGTGCCCACCCCGAATATCCAGACACTCTCCAAAGGATGTGAGAATGCCGGAGGGGACGTGCACACGTCGTGTGGGGGACATAGGCACCCCAGGGTTGATGGAAGTGTGGGGGAAGGGCAGGGGGAATTTGTGCACACTGTGGTCCAAGACTGTTGCGGGTGTGTGTGGGTGACAGCGTGCTGGGGGACGTTTGCACTCGAGGCGGGGGGAGAGGATGCGCGCACAGGAGGCCTGCGCCTGTGCAGATAGCAAACCTGCATGGTGGCCAGGAGGACGTCAATCTGGCCCACCTTGGTGGCTGTCCCTGAGATCACGCACCTTCTGGGTCAGGAGGCAGGACTAGTGCAGCTGCTCCTTGGCACTGATGGCCTGCAGGTGCTGCTTCAGCTCAGCCTGCAGGGTCCACTTGGTGCTGCCGCCATGTGGGGAGTACAGGCTGCCCTCTGCCAGGCCCACCTCCCCTGCCCACATCCCTGCTGCTACAAGTTCCTGCCCACCCACGCCTGCTGCACGCGCAGCCTGTTGGACAGTCATTACGTGATGATGTCCCGGACAATTTACAGATTCCTCTATTATTAGTATAGATTATTTATTTAAACATTTATTATAAGCAGGTATTATTTATTCTAGGCTCTAGGGAATCAGCTGTGAAAGAAGATAGATAAGATTGATCCCTACTTTCACGAGGCTTTTATTCTACTGGGTGGAAACTGACATCCGACAGGAAACAAAATCAGAAGGGTTGTTGGTTCATTTGCTCACTCATTCAATTCATTCATTTAGTTAATACCTACTAAAAATACCTAACATGTGCTAGGCATTTTAAATATTGTCACGTAGATTGTCTCACTTAATTTTTGCATTAACTCTGTGTAAAAGTATATTATTACTTCCTTTTTATAGATTCATAAATGACATAGTGTGTTGTAATAATGTAAGAGAGGAAGCAATACATTTGTGCAATATAGGAGATTTGCTAAGTAAATTATAGTAATTTGTTCAATAAAATACTACATTATGTAGCTATTTTTATGCAGCTATTATAAAGATCTCCATGCGCTGATATGGAAAGCTGCCCAAGATAATAACATTAACTTTAAAAAAAAGGCAAAATGCAGAACAGGTTTTAAAATCAGCTCTTGTTGATTTTTTAACAAAAGATATTCATGCACCTATGTTTGTATAGGAAAAGTATATGAAAGATTATGTAAATCAATAATGATCACTTCTGGGGAAGGGGACTGATGATTTAGGATAGAGGAATACTTACTTTTAATGGTGTATCCATTCTTCTGAAAATCAGAAATGTTAACCATACACATCAATTACTTTTTCAGTTAAAACTTAATTTTTTAAGGAGAATGTTGATTGACTTTCCTGGGAACTGCAGGTATATGATTGGCTTGTTCAATGTCATAGGAATTTAGTTTCTAGGTCCTCAATTTAGGAATAATTATGTATAGGTAAATGTCATATAAAGAAAAAAATGTAATAACTTGTATATTTGTAGGTAAATGCTCTTTGTGTGTGTTTGTGCCTGTATACATATGTGTATGTGTGTACCTATATGTACATGTTGAAAGGCAGGTGGGGTTCTGAACTAGAACTGAGGGGCCTAAGGTAACCTGTATGACTTTGGAAAGCAGTTAATAATTCTTCAGTCTTTGTATTCACAGTACCTAGTATAGTTGGTAATGTTATGCCCAGATTTCAAGATTCCCAAGAGCCCACCAGGGAGCCAGCGAGTCCGATGCAAAAGCAAAGAGTCTTTTATTCAAACCCGGGTCTGGCTCCCCTACCCTCCTTACTGACACAGAAGCAGGTGGCAGAGAGAGACCTAGCCTGGTGTGAAGAGGAGTTTTATAGGGGGGTGGAGTAAGGGGAGGAGAAGGGACTGTGGGCCCTACCAATTGGCCAGGCGCAAGTCGGTGTCTCGTTACACAGGATGTGGTCATATCAATGGCGTGCACTTCCCTTGACCGTCACTGGCTAGTTCCAAGAAATTCTGGGCATGGCAGAGTAGCAGAGGCTTGGGCTTCCGGGAAGAAGGTACTTTCCTGAGCTCATGGCTGCTGCTCCAACATGGAGGATACGGGGCAAGATGGAGGGCGCAGCCCTCGCCCTTTCAGATAATTAATGTTTGTTAAAAGCATGTGAGCCCAGCCGGCGTGGCTCAGTGGTTGAGCATCGACCTATGAACCAGGAGGTCATGGTTTGATTCCTGGTCAGGGCACATGCCCAGATTGTGAGCTCAGTCCCCAGTGTGGGGCATGCAGAAGGCAGCCAGTTAATGATTTGCTATCATAATTGATGTTTCTACCTCTCTCTCCCTCTCCTTTCCTCTTTGAAATCAATAAAAATATATTTTTTAAAAGCATGTGCAATTATCTGAGGATTTTAAGAGTGAGAATGCAATGCAAGTGATTTGCATGAAGTCAAAGTAGCTCCTAGAGTTCATAATATGGTTTGATCATTCTGGCTGGATGAAGGTATAAGAGAAAATGTGGTTCAGAATATAAATTACTCAGTTCCTTCTTATCCCCAGTAGAAGGCATATCAACCAAGTTTGCTGATTTGGAAAATCCTTTTTTCTTTATTTTTGAATGAACTGAATTCCCTTCCTTGCTATTTATCAGCATTCTGCTGACCAGTCTTGTTTCTTCTCTATTCTTAGCCCCCTTTTTTTGTTTTTCTTGTTAAAATATCTATTTTAACCAAAAAAAGCGGTTCAGTGGCCCAACTATTTCAAAATCTCATTTCATCTCATTCATCATTTATTAATGGACCTATTTTCTTTCCAGTATTTTTTATCCCCCGGATATATTTGAGGAAACTCTTTTTAAATCCCTGGGGTTATTATTACATCACTAGTTTTTTTACAGCTTAAAAAAAAAATCAGACTCAGATTTTAAAATCACTCTGTATATATATATATTACTCCCCCACCTCCTTTTCTATTTCAAGAACCTTTTCTTTCTCTCTTCTAAATCTAGTACTCTGAAAAATCCCTAGTGAGCTCAAGCTGGATATTTTTTTTTGAGAAATTTATCAGATGAATTATCATTTATTCTGCTTACCTCCTGGTTATTTAAGGATAGTCTGGTCTTTTTCTAGCTAACAATTGCCTGTATCTTCTATCATTAAGGAACACAAAGATGCAGCTCATTTTGTGGTTATTTAATATTTCCCCTAATTTTGACTTGCTATTGGTTCTCATTTTTTAAAACAGGCTTATTTGGAACGCTTTTTTAATAAACTCTGCCTTCTAAACCTTTCTCTCATCTGTGTCCAATTCTAAGGGCCATTTTAATGTTCTTTTTCATTCCAGTGTTCACTTGGTGTTATTGAATAGCAGACTCAAGAGAAGAAAAAAACCCTTTGCTATCAGAAGGATCATGTAGAAAACAGTAGGTTCAGAATTAGGAATTCACTGTCAAGCTTTCTGTTTCACACTTCACTTATTTTTCTTTCTTTCCTTTTTTCTTTTTGATTCAAGCTTTGCCTATCCCTCTTTTGCCATCTAGAATCAATCACCTCTCCTCTCTTCTTTATCTAATATTGAGAAAATGCATAAGAAATTTTGCAAAGCACTATGAATGCCGGTGAAAAAGAGCATTATGTAAATGTCAGTATTATTATGCTGGAGTTTTGCCATTTTTCTGTTTGCAAAGGAATAAGATTTAAAATAATATTATCTCCTTTTGACCTACAGTCCAAGGAGGTTCAGTTACCAAAATACCAGGAGGATGGTTCTTATACGGTAGGCCCATAGCAAAGCTTCAGGACACTAGATTTATGAATTTATGCCTTTTTTAAAAAGTGATTACTGTCATTATTATGTTCACCCTCTTGGGAGAGTCATGGCAGTGGAGGGAATTGAGGGCAGGATGTGCTTTTGTTTATTTTGCTCAGATGAGAGAAAAGGCAACAAAGGAGTGGGTCCTGGCTGTATGTAGTCCAAATGGTCAAAATAGCTCATTTTACACGTGGGGTGGGGGTGGGGGGGATGATGTTGCCTAATAGCAAATGAAATTTTGTTAAATATTTGTTGGCTGGGGTAGGTAGGAATGGCACCAGGTGTTAGACGGGTGGGGTCAGACCTGACCTGGGTTCACCAACCTTGGTACTTGAGTTCTGGCTAGGAAAGAATTCAGAGTCAAGACTCAAACTATAAGAGAACATTTATTTAGAAGGTTCAGTGGTTGAGCATTGACCTATGAACCAGGAGGTCACGGTTTGATTCCTGGTCAGGGCACATGCCCAGATTGTGAGCTCGGTCCCCAACTATGAATCACAGAAGTATTTCGTAGAAGAAATGGGCTTAGGAAACAAGTTATAGAGTCAAAGGAAGGGCCTTTGGAGCTTAGAAGTGAGGAAGGTCAAGGAAAAGAGTCTGGGGGAGGGAGAGGAGGAGGGGTAAGACTTTGGTATTCAGGGAAGTGAGAGTGCACTGGGCCCTCCTCATAAGGGTTTTTAGTGTGGTAATCTTAGGAGAGGTCCCAGGGGAAGATCTCAATAAAATATTCAGCTTTCCTGATGTGTCCTTTCAGGGCCTAGGTCTCCACTGATTGATTGGTGGGTGCCAGGGTAGGGGATCATTATCCAATGCAGTGGTTGTGAGGTCAGCCATGGCATCACTTGTCTGGTTTTGCTGCTTTTCTGGGCCTGGGGCTGAAATAGAACTGAGGCCCAGATGTTATCTTTAGGAAGAAAAGGTCAGGCAGTCAAACATTGCCACAGTCTTTTCACAGCAAAGGTTTAGGAATCTGGAGAAGGGGCTGTGACATAAATGAATAAAGACTAGACAAGAAATAGAAATTTGGAAGGCATGGGGGAAAGCCAGACAAAAACTTAGCTCTAGTGACTAAGCTCCTTGAATCTCTGGACCCACAGCTTTTTATTAACACATTTTGCCCTTTAGCAAAGCAGATATACATATCAAAGGTAAGGTTTGATAAACAATAAAGGATTATCAGGTTAGGGGAATTGCCTTCAGCTGTTTGGCAGCAGGTAATAATATGCAGATCTTCAGCCCTGCTGAAGTTGTCCATCAGCCTTCTGACGAACTTCTCGCATTTATTATGCTAACTACTGTTCTTTAGTCTCCAGCAAAATGTGTCCCTAGTATATGCTAGGGGAAGAAAGGCCACCCTGGGAATAAAGTCCCACCCTACAATTGTTCATTGTTAGGCATGTGAGGCTTTCCACCCTGGTGACTTGTACCTGGCACATTGTCCTTGCTCTGCTCATGTCTAAATGCCTACCATATACTGACACTGTGTATATAGGATATAAGAGTATGTACTACCTCCAGAGCCGCTATCAGGTACTAGGTTGTGCTAGACATTTGTAGACATAAAGGAGTTAGCATTCTATATTGGACCATTGAAGGGCACAGAAAAGCCCAGTCAGCCTCAAAATGCCTACTTCCTGGATGCCTCAGTCTGAAATCACCATAGAACCTTGTCTATTGGGTTGCATTTGCAGTGAACTATTCTATTTGGAACACCTATGTAAGGATTAGGTGCTTATGTTTAACGCATCTAGCAGCTAACCTGCTGTAAGTCTGCAAAGGATTGGGTATTCAAATCTTCATAAAAAAAAAGAAGACTTTTGGATGAGGGGAGGCTCTTGAAGGATGAATAGTGTTTTACAAACTCTTGTATCTTGTACAATTAACTTAAATATGTGAAGAAGACCAATATAACAGTGGATTCTATGCTGCTTGTGTTGCTGGGTAAGAATAATATGTGCTTCATTACCTATTACAGATCCAGTGAAATGGGAAAACAAAACATACCCAGGGCGTCATAGATATTCTAGGCCACCAGTTTTGTATATATGAAGGACAGTGAGGCAGATTAAAGGAGTAATATGGAAAAAAAATTTCACCAAAACTTGCATGTTATCTGAGAACTCTACTGGCATTGGTTCATTTATCACAGGGGTTGGCAATATTTTAGAAGCAATGACATAAGGAATTATCTCTATTCTTTTTTAAAAAATTATCTTTATTGTTGAAAGTATTACAGATGTCCCCTTTGTTTTGTTTGTTTGTTTTAGCATTGACCCCCCATCCCCCCCTCCTCCTTTCCAGGCCTTTACCACACTATTGTCTATGTCCACAGGCTATGCATATATACATATGTTATATGCATATATAATTTAATCGGTTAATCTCTCCCCACCCCTCCCTACCCCTGCCTTCCCTCTGAAATTCGTCAGTCTGTTTCATGCTTCTATGTCTCTGGATCTATTTTGTTCCTCAGTTTATTTTGTACATTAGATTCCACATATGAGTGAGATCATGTGATACTTGTCTTTCTCTTACTGGCTTATTTCACTTAGCATAATACTCTCCAGGCTCATCCATGCTGTTGAGAATAGTAAAAGTTCCTTCTTTTGATCTCTATTCTTTTGAAGAAATAAAACATATCACATGATCTGGTAGCCCAGAGTGAGCAAAGGGAATCTTAATGGGTTCATCTTAAAAGGTTCGGAAGTATGTCCCATAAATATTATACTATTTATGTTTACACACTGTTTTTTAAATGTAGGTGTCAGTCAGAAAATTTTAAATCAGATTACCTTATGTAACCTAACCAAGATTAACCTCAAAGAGAGAATAACAAATTATATAGGGGGAAACAAGGGGAAAGTTTAGAATTTGTGGCTTGGGTAGAAGATAAAATCATAGGTGGGTGTGAGAGCTCTGGCAGGCTGAAGACAGTTGAGGAACCCTGCGGGCATGGGGGTGGGTACTGCAGGAGAGGGAGGAGGAAAGCTTTGCCTACTGTGCAATTTTGCCTAGGGCAGCTAATTGCAGTGCCCAGAAAATTGCCTTTGGAAGCCTTGGGCAATATGCAGTAGGTTTTCCCTAAAGCCTAGTTTATCAGGTTAAGTTGAAATTTGGTAGGGAGGAGAGGAGGGGAATGATGAGCTAAAAGAATTCCTGAGATGAAGAAACCTTCAAAGGTCACCAACTTTTTCAGCAAGTATTTTTCATGACAAAAGAGGGAACTCAAACCTGAGGGAATTGTACCTTTGCCTAAAGAAACCCACCTTGAGTGGAAATATCTTTGGGTACTATGGAAAGTGGAATGGGGCCTCACTTTGTAATTTTTCCCTAGAATTACATTTCTCTGATATGAGGAATATATAAAACTAGAAGCCCGGTGCACGAAGTTCGTGCAGGGGGTCCTCTCAGCCCAGCCTGCAACCTCTCCAATCCAGGACCTCTCGGAGGATGTCTGACTGCCGGTTTAGGCCCAATCCCCAGGATCGGGCCTAAACCGGCAGTCAGACATCCCTCTCACAATCTGGGACCACTGGCTCCTAACTGCTCACCTGCCTGCCTGCCTGATAGCCCCTAACTGCCCCCTGCCAGCCTGGTCACCCCTAACTGCCCCCCCCCCCCACACTGGCCTGGTTTCCCCTTACTGCTCCCCCCACCAACCTGGTTGCCCCATGTAGCCTGCTGCTCAGTCATTTGGTCGCCCTTCACTGACTCCCCTGCCGGCCTGGTCGCCCCACGCAGCCTGCTTGTTCAGTCGTTTGGTCGTCCCTCACTAACCCCCCAGTGGGCCTGGTTGCCCCATGCAGACTGCTGCTCAGTCATTTGGTCGCCTCTCACTAACCCCCCTGCTGGCCCAGTCACCCCATGTAGCCTGTTCGGTCATCCGTTAGGTTGTGATGGCCACTTAAGGCTTTTTATGTATAGATAAGGGAAGACACCTAACAGTCATTGGATCTCTGTTATGTGCCTATACTTTATACTGGACACATTATATTTATTATCTCACTTAATTTTCATAGCAATTGTGAAACACATTATCACTATCATATAATACAGAATTAACAAAGGCCAACATTAACGGATTTGCCCATGCCTTCTCAGCTGTAAGATGTAGAGTTAGATTTGAATGCAGGGGTGTCTGACTAGGCCACACTATCCCTTTTCCAAAATAGTTACTAAGTGTCTGCTAGGTGCAAAGTCCTATGCTAGGCGCTTTAGGAATATGAACAAGGAACCAATTTTCTCTTTATTCTTAGAGTTTATAGTCTAAAGAAGGAACCCCTTAATTAATTAATTGGTATCTTAGCTTTCTATTTAATATCCCAATCTGATTTTTTAAAAGTGGAGATCATGTATAGCACATAAATTGGAAGATATTCTCAATGTTCATAAAACCTTTAAAAAATTAGGTGAGGTGTCACATATGGCCCAAATAGTTTTTGTTAATCCCATATAGCTTTGCATGGCTTATAGAACAGTGCTCCCAAACTGCCTTAACATAATAGGTTCAGTAAAAACAAAACAAAACAAACACACAAAAAATCCCAAAACTTGGTGTTTGCAATATTTTTTTCAAAAGTATATTTCAAAACTATATGTAAGAAAAATATAAGCACATTTCTGCTGCTCTTATTATGCAAAAGTCTGTCTTTAAGAAATAGTGGGCAAAAAAAAAAAAAAAAAAAAAGAAAGAAAGAAAGAAATAGTGGGCAATTCTTAGAGAAAAGGAATTTGCATATGTCACCTGAAGGATAATTGACTAGTGCTCAGTTTGTTAGTAAATGCAGAGTCAGATCTGACCACCTTGCCAACATAATCTAAACACTAATGTATATAAACTATTCCATGATCTTCAGTCTATATTATGCATATTTGAAATATAGATAAAATTTTTATTATATTAAACAGCATTTGCATATTCTTTGAAACCAGATGCCTATATTTTATGAGCTCAGTTGACTTTTCATCACCACATTATAATGAGATCAAACATGTTTGGGAAATACTGATCTAGCTAGAACTTGTTGCCAAATTGGTACCATGCTCTGATTGCCAGTTTCCCAAAGGGTAGACTGGACTTGATTTGGTTTCCTACTTTTTTCCACATTTGGTTACTTCATTAGACAGTTATACATGCCTAACTCACCTATATCTACAGCATTAAATGCACATAGACTTAACACTTTCCTTACACACTTAGTGGTAAAAATATATAACCAGAATGGTTAAAACAGTAAATTTTATGTTATATGCATTTTACCACAATTGTAAAAGGTGTAACAGGGGTGCAATAGTTAGTAACTAAGAATATAAACTTACCCATTGCAAAAAAATAATATTTTTTTGTGTTATAATCATATATAAAATAATAAATACTGAAGTTACATTTTATCAGTGTGAGAGAAAACATAAACAGGAGCTAAATGTCCTCTAGAATTTAAACAAGAAATATACTCATGAGAACTTATGTAGAATTAAGTAAAAATGTTGGGTCACAAGGAGAAGTTGTTCATTGGTGTGTTCTCAGCACTTGGCATAATTCCTGGCATGTAGTATGTGCTCAGCTAATATTTACTGGATGGGTGACAAGATTATTTCAGCTCTGGGCTCTCTCCTTAGTTGCCCATTTAACCTGTTTACTTCCTAGAGCAAGTTATATAACATTTACTAAATGCTCCACGTCCCTGGTTCCCTTAGAACATAGCAAGCCTAAACCAGTGTGATTACGACATCATCAGTAAACTTCAGATTAAAAAACAAACTAACAGAAATAAAATCTGTTTTATGTAACAAATATATCTGGGTAAAATAAGTGTTTAAAATATTTTAAGAAGCTTTATTTTAAAACATTTATGTACCTTTATTATAGTACTAGGGGCCCAGTGCACGAATTCATGCACCTGGAAAGTAACTGTGGGCCGCGAGGCTGCTGTAGGCACAGGGGCGGGTCTTGGCCCATCCTCCACGCCCCCACCCAGCCCCTCCTGCCTTGGCCCCCAGTCCCCTGACTGCTGGCAGCCCTACTCCCGCTGCCACTGCTACCATGCGCTGATGGTGCCAGCCCCACTTGCACCCGCTGATGGCGCAGAGCAACTGGGACCAGCACCAGCAGTGGGTGTGAGCAGTGGCTGCTGCCCCTGACCGCCCCTCAAAAGCAGGGGGAGGTAGAGAAGGCCTCTGTTGCGATCAGGACCAGCAGCTGCTGCTAGCACCCACTGATGGTGCTGAGTGATTGGGACCGGCACCAGGCACCAGCAGCAGGTGTGAGTGGCAGCTCTAGCACCAGCTGCAGGTGTGAGCACTGGGCAGGACTGCGGCAAGCAGCAGCAAAGAATTTTCAGTAACCACCATGACGGCGACCAGTGCCCCGCCTTGGTCTGACACCCCCACTCACCTGCTCCACTATCCTGGGGGGGCCAACGCCCGCCATGTTCTGCACACACCCCCTGGTGGTCAGCGCACATCATAGCAACCAGTTGTTTGGTTATTCCACTGTTCAGTCTATTTGCATATTAGCCTTTTATTATATAGGATTAGGATATATCATAAGAAATTACCATTTTTTTTTATTGGTTAAATATTGACAAGTTAATGTGGCTTGATCATAGTTGACCCATTACTAGTTGGTTTATGGGTACAGTTTCAAGTGATGGAAAAATTGAAGCTTGGAAAAAATGTATGTTCATTAAAAGGGCTCTTTTTTTCTTCCAAATGCCAGGGACTGAAAAGTGACCTAAAAAATCAGAACAATATCCTAGCACCTTCATTAAAATATGTGAAGCTGACACTTTTACTACTAACTTTTATGGTTAATCACAAATCTCCTACTTGAAACTGTGGCATGACCATCTGAATGTATTATAAAAAGATTTAGTGATCTTACATATTGATTACCTTAGCACATAGTAGTCTTTTCCTTTTCTGAAGTTAAAACAAGCCATCTGGACTATTATAGTTAATAAGGATGGAAAAGATATGTATTGTATAATTAAGAATATAATAATAAAGTGGGTCTATAATTTGTTTTTTAAAAATACTCCCAATAATGATAAAAAAAAGAGGAAAAATAAGTTTGATCATTCACTATTTGAACAATTTTAAATCCCTAAATGATCATAGTCATTCAAACAGTCTAGGTCAGTGCTAGGACAATGGTCCTGGAGCCATGACAGTGACCATGGGCCAAGTCCGACACAGGAAAATCAACACTTTGCTCCTGTGTCATCCACGAGTCCTTTAGCTACATGTCAAAACTGTCACAAGAGAGACCCCAGGGGAGGGGAAAAAACCGTCAAAACTGAAAGGTATAGGGGGGACAATTAAAAAGGTGCCAACTGTTACCCTTCCTGCTAGTTGTAACCAGTGTGTCCCCTTTCTCCTCCCAATCTTTGCTTAGCAAGAGAAAGGTTAGGCTGAGATTATACTGGAATGGCCAGTTATCTGGACTTGCTAGTAGACCAGTACCGTTCCAATGTTAATGGGGGAGTAAGTGGGTAATGCACTAATTTGGTGATTAAAATCCTCCAGATGGTTTCTATGCTTATATTTACACTTGGAAAAAATAGAAACATATAACACATGCTACATTGTAGTTTGTTTTTTAAAAACTGAAAAAAATATATATTTTGAACTTTTGTTTTCTGTCATTCATTATTTTTATATAACATTCTTATTAGAGTTGCTTTAAAATTCTATTGTGTGTGTGGTACTCCACAATTTATCCAACCAATCCTCTATTGTTGTTCACTAAGTTTTTCTGAATTTATTTCTTCACCGTTATTAACAAGATCGCAGCTAAATGTGAGCATAAATTCTTTTTTTTAATCCTCACCCGAAGATGTTTTTTATTGATTTTTAGAGAGAGAAGAAGGGAGAGAGAGAGAGGTGAGAGAGAAACATTGATACGTTGCCTCCTGTATGTACCTCGACAAGGGATCAAACCTATAACCCAGGTATGTGCCCTGACCCGGAATGGAACCTGCCACCCTTTGGTGTACAGCATGACACTTCCAACCAACTCAGCCTCCCGGCCAGGGCTGATCATAGATTCTTAATTCTTTTTTAGAATAAATTTAGTAAATTTTAGAAGTGGAATTTTCTGTTTGACAATGGGGATTTTGAATGATTTCCTGGAGAAAACATTTAACTCCCAAGAGCAGAGATAAGGAGGGGAAAGAAGCGGTAGGGTGGGCCCTTTCATATTGGGGAGCTTCTGAAGAGAATCTAGTCTAGCCAGTTTAGAAATATGGAACGTATATTTGCCACCTCATACTTAGACAATTATTTCAGACTAAGGCCAGAAACACAGGCAGGTTGAGGACATCTGAAAATGGTTAACATGTTTTGAGTGTTTATTGTGTGCCAGGCAGTACTCTAAGCATTTTCTCTGTACTATCTCACTTTATTCCTACCATAACTCTGAGAGGTAGATAAGGAATGGAGGCAAGAGAAGTTAAAAAACTTTCTTAGGGTCCTACATCTAGTACATGGCAGAGCACAGCGTCATCTGTGCTTTTAGCAACTGTGCATTGTTGCTTTCTGTCCAACACACCAGGCTACTTAAACTGAGAAGCTAAGAAAGCCCCCAAATAAAAGTCTACAGTGCTTACTATATCTTTTAAAAAAATTTCCTACTTCTCTCCTCTCAAAAGTTTTTTTTCTTCCAATGCAACATTCTCTCTTGGTAGTACTAGTAAATACAACAATAGTAACCTTAAGTATTTTACTATTTGTCACTAATTGTGGATGTCATTTAAAAAATTTGATCTATATTACCCAGCCAATGCGGATCAGTGGTTGAGCATCGACCTATGAACCAGGGCACATGCCTGAGTTGCGGGCTCGATTCCCAGTGAGGGGGTGTGCAGGAGGCAGCTGATCAATGATTCTCTCTCATCACTGATGTTTCTTCCTCTCTCTCCCTCTCTGAAATCAATAAAAATATTTTAAAAATTGATCTATGCATCAATTGTTGCTTCAGTTTAATTACTAAATTCCAAAAGTTGATGTAAATAAGTAATTATTTTTGTATGGTTGTACTGGTTCAGGATGTTGATGAATTCTCATTGGGTATATTCTTTATGTTCCAATTAGCTGGAAAGTCAATCAGGGATACACAGACACAATAGGACAGGTTGTAGTAACTCCCCTTACCAGGAAATAAAGCTGCACAGGTTTTGATTCTCACAAAGTACATACAAATTTTTATTCTAAATAAATACCTGACAGTTTACAAGTCAACATGTTTTGCATAAAATATGGAATCCCATAATGTTGTCTCCTCCTTTAACATGGTTGAAGATATGGACACCTGCATGTTGAAGTGTAGTTTAAAGCACACTTAAGTAAATAAGTGAGGATTATGTTTATATTCAGGTACAATGATCAACTGCTACAGATGTTTTCCTTGCCCCCATTGCTGCTTCCTCTATGTTTCAAAATCCTGAGTTCTTTTCAAGTGCTAATGAGTAGTATAGCAAAGTGAGTAAGTGCATGGATTCTGAAGCCAGACTACTCAAATTCAATCCCAGCTCTGCCACTTACTAGCTGTGTGACCTGAGGAAAGTTCCTTTGCTTCTCTGTGCCTTAGTTTCTTCATCTGAATATCCAAACCTCCATTGACTACTCCTCAGAACTGTAGATTTGTATGTGCGGTTGCCTAGCCAGTATCTCAACTTGACTGCCTTAAAGCATCTCAATCTTAACATAACCAAACAGAATCTGCCTCCTTCTCATTCTGCCCTGGCATATAAATGGCAACCCACTCTTTAGTCACACCCAAATCTAGGAATTTTCCTTGATTCTTCTTTTACCCTCATTCCCATACCTTCAAAACATATCTCAAATCTGTTCACTTCCTCCATTTCCACCAGCACTGTCATCCAAGCCCCTGTCATCTCATGTTTGGGATCTCACAGTGGTTTCTTTACTGGTCTCCATTCTTCTACTCTTCTCTAAAATCCAATCTCCCTATAGCCAGAATGAATTTTTAGAAGCATAAATCATATTAGTCACTCCCTGTCTCCAAATTCCCCAATGGTTTCTCATCACATTTACAGTAAAAGCCAAATTCCTTAATCTGGCTTTCAAAGTCTTACAAAATCAGTGCTGTAGTGGGTCATAAACAGTGCCTCCCTCCCAATTTAGAGACCTTATTTGGAAATAGGGTTTTGCAGATATAATTAAAATGAGATCCTACTGAACAAAGAAGGCCATGTGAAGACAAAGGCAGAAAATGGAGTGATAGGGCTACAAAGCAAGGAATGCCAGTCATAGGTGAGAAAAACAGAAGCTGGGAAGAGGCAAGGAAAAATATGTCTCCTAGAGAATAAAACCGTTGAATGAAGTAGGACCTGATGACACCTGGTTTCAGACTTCTAGCCTCCAGAACTGTGAGAAAATATGATTTATGTTATTTTAATCATCAAGTTTGTGGTATTTTGCTATGGCAACCCCAGTAAACTAATACAGGTGCACTTAAACTTTCCAGCTTCAATTCTGTTGCCCTCCCCTTGCTCTCTACCCTGCATCCGCACTGCTCTCCCTCTGCCCTTGGTGTTAGAACACCTTGCTGGTCCCCCCCCCCCCCAGGGCTTTTCACTAGCTGTTCCCTCTACTTGGGATGTTCATCTCCTGATCTTTGCATGGATCCTTCTTATTATTTCAATCTCAGCTTAAATATTACTCTGTCAGATTCCTTCCACAACCTCTCATTCTAATGCAGCCTCCCCAACATGCTTTATCACATTACCTGGTTTTAATTGTCTTCTTTGCATTTAATACAGTTTGACATTTCTTATTCATTTATGTATTGTTAAATCTGTCACTACTCCCCTCAATACACACACACCACACTCATACATTCACTATAAAGTGCACTACTGTCCAATTTAATAGCCACATGACTCTATTTAAATATAAACGTAAGTGAATTAAAGTTAAGATTATAAAAATAGTTTCAAAATAGTGTTACCCCCACATTTCCAGTCTCAATAGCCACACATAGTGAGTGGCTACCAGATTGGACAGCATAGCTGTGGGACATTTCCATCATTACAGAAAGTTCTATTATAGAAAGCTATTCCAGGAAAAGAGGAATCTTGTATTCCCAGTGCTTTGAATTTGTGTGGCCCATCATAGATGCCAAAGAAGTATTTTTTTGAATGAAGAATGAATGCACTTTCAGGAAAAACATTGCTGAGCCTTGATGTGAATGAGCTTTGTAAAAATAAATGGCAACATTACTGCTAATGGAAAGCGATATGGCTTTCAGGGAAAGATGACTTCTGTTCTCCTTGCCTTTTACCTGGGCAGAGTTTCTGTAACCGCAGCTGCCATTGATTATTCTTTTTGTTTGTTTCCTCAATAAAGACTCAAAAATAGATCTGGCTGTAAAGAAGATTTCAACAATTTCTCTCATCTTGAGTGGTGGTTTCTTTGCTTATCAATAAAAAATTTCAGTAAGGATCGTTGAGAAGTAGAAGGAGGGCAGATGGGAGTGTGGGTGGAATATTATCTTCTGTGCAGTATAGTATTTGCTTTAGATGTCTAAAAAGACAGTGCTATCAATCTCACATCTTGAGTAATGATTTCTCTGTGCTTTGATTAATGTGGGTGCCAAATGTGTCTGATGTAGTGGCATGTGTCTGAAACATTCTGAGACAAGAAGAGCCAAAAAGTATTTTAATTTAAAAAATTAATTCTAAATAGGCTAAAATGGAATGAGATTATTTTATGTAACAGGTAGATACTATGTTACTGCATTAGAAGAAAAATCATGGAAATAAATCTTTGTCAGGCTTATAGGACAAATAGAGCCAGTATGTTTTAAAACATAAAAACTTTGGCTATCAGTCTCCTATTCTGTTTCCAAATCATCACAATAAGATTAAGAATAAAACTTGTGAGTATCTGATACTATATCTAGCATATAAAAAATAAATGATGGTTTCTATACTGTATCCCATTCCTCTATTTTAATACTCAGGTGTATGTCAAAGTTCTTATAAGGAAGCTCATTGATTAGCAATGAAGAATTATTGCTTTAGGAGTACCTGTGATTGAAAAACTGAGGACTCACAAGTAAACTGATGACTAGTTCAGAATGGGTGAACTTGAGTAATATTTATTAAAACTTACCCATTTCCTATTACAAAATTGGCCACAGAGTGGGGTTAGGGCGTTGTGAAAATGCAATAATCATAACTTGGTTTAAGCAGTGCAGAGATGCTCCACGTACCATCACATAATTAGATTATAGTGTTTCCAAACCATGAAGTTTATGGCTTTTACATGCAATTGAAATGGAGGAAAACACAGGGAACTAGATAGAACTTCTTTGTTGTAAAAAAGAATAAATCAGGGTGTGTATGTGTGTGTGTGTGTGTGTGTGTGTGTGTGTGTGTGTGAGTGTGTGAGTGTGTGTGTGTGTAAGAGAGAGGGTAGGGAGAGGGAGGAGAACAAAAAGTTAGAAATGATGGGAGTATGTCTGATTTAGAAATAAAGAAAACAGAATCTTGAAAGGGTTCACAAAGTTCCATCCAATCTCTTCTCTAACTCTCCAACATGGAGGGTCATCTCAGTGTTTCTATGTTGTGTTCAGTGGCCAGAAGCCCGTGCCTGATTGGTAAAGGTTCTGGTGAGGAGGTTAGCTCACCCCAACTGGGGTTCTGGTGAAAGGCAAGAAGGGAGCATGATTCTTGGAACCTTGGTGAGTAGAGCCTTGGTTAAAGTGAAACAATTTCAGAACCACCAATGTAGGGAAGAGGGAAATCCTTTGGTCATGGGCAAAAAAAAAAGTCAAAGAAATAAGAGTGGACTGTGCGGAGGTTCCCCCCCCACAGTCCACCTTTCTCAGAAAGTGAGTCTCCTCTGTCAGAATCAGTCTTTCTTCAGAAAGTCTCCATATTTTGTCTTGCTTTTCATGTTTTTCTGCCATGAATGAGAGAAGAGAAAAAGTCAGTGAGGAGAGCAGAGCTGGGGAGAAGGGAAGGGAAAAAGAAGGAAGGGACAAAATATGATAGTAAGGAACTTTTGTGAGGATTCCAGATATGCCTTGAAATCAAGATCCCTCAAGGCTCTGCTTATACAAGGGTAACTGGGTAATATATATTTAGATAGATGAGTTAGATACACAGGCACGAAGTATAACTTATAAAAATGTACTCACTAAGCCCTAGTGGTTTGGCTGAATAAATAGAGCGTCAGCCTGCAGACTGAAGGGTCCTGATGTTTCTATCTCTCTCTCCCTCTCCTTTCCTCCCTGAAATCAATACAAAAATAAAAATAAATAAAAAACCTACAAGAAAAATGTACTCACTATAAAAATCAAATGTCACCCCAACTTGTGTGCAACCAAAAGAATTCCTCTCCTTTCTTCTTTGAACAGTTGAAGTGGATCTACATTAAAAAACGAAAAAAAAGAACGAAAAAGAAAAAAGCCTGGTTTCTGGCAGAGGAAGAAGGTTGTAGGATGGAATTAGAGAGAGAGGGGGGAACCAGAGGAGGGGCAGAGGCGAATGTTTCTGTGAGGGTTGCTGCCCAGGAATTTCCTTAGAGGCTCCAGGCAATTGCAGAACTGAGCTTGTGTCTTGAACTGGCCCGCTGGCTCCTCTCCTAGACTTGAAAATAGGTTGAGCTCTGAGAGAGACCACAGCCTCATTGTGCCCACTTTATCTCACTTGGTTCTTCCTATTAACTGTTCCTCTATTCTTTTTTTAAAAAATATGTTTTATTGTTTTTTTACAGAGAGGAAGGGAGAGGGATAGAGAGTTAGAAACATTGATGAGAGAGAAACATCCATCAGCTGCCTCCTGCACATCTCCCACTGAGGATGTGCCTGCAACCAAGGTACATGCCCTTGACTGGAATAGAACCTGGGACCCTTCGGTCCACAGGCTGACACTCTATCCACTGAGCCAAACTGGTCAGGGCCTGTTCCTCTCTTCTTCTTTTTGAGCTCTTTTCACAGACAATGGGGAAAGGAGAGAGAGAGAGAGAGAGAGAGAGAGAGAGAGAGAGAGAGAGAGAGAGAGAGAGAGAGAGAGAGAAACCTTGACATGAGAGAGGAATAGCAATTGGTTGCCTTCCATATGTGCCCTGACTGGGAATTGAACCACAACCTAGTTATGAACCCTGACTGGAGATAGAACTTGAAACCTTTCAGTGACAAGACAATGCCCCAACCAACCAAAACACCAGGCAAGGGCTGATCTTGTTTTTAATCAACACTGACCAAAAAGTAGATAGGAAGACAGTGAAGAAATAAAAGGTGGGCAAATAAACAACTGTTCTCTTTTTGAGGAAATCTTTACATGACATATTTTAAATTGGACCAAGTAGGATTAGTGCTTTATATTGCATAAGCCATCTGTCACTGCAGGTTCAGTAAACCAAATAACAGATCTAAAATCTCTAAGTGATACATTATCCTGCAAACGATCAGAGAAAATTCTGTGATTTAAGTGTTGCAGAAATTAGAAATTTGGATTCAGAAGGAGACAATCTTCTGATGGTCTAGTTGCTGCGTTGTAAAATCTAGTCAACATGCCACTACCAGATCAATGTCCCTTAAATCTCTTTTATCGCATGTGTTCCCTAATCTAGAAATTTTATCTGCTTTCTACTCCAGGTATTTTCTTTCTTCCAAATTGACATTCCTGCAAATTTTAAATTAGGCTTTTCAAGGCCACCATCACCGGTCTGTGAGACCCGTGTTTCAGCAGAAGCACATGTCCATGAAACACACCATGATTAGCATGTCAGTTCCTCGCTTCTTTTGGGTTTGGTCCCTTTACTCTGGAATGTGATGCTGTCTATTCAGCTTCACCTGCTGCTGAACAGTTCAACATCTTGGCTCAGTTCAAATCCTCTAATTTCAAAGCAGCCTAACTGATATCTCTCTCCTACAACCTTCTATAGGTCTCAGCAGACTACACAGTCTACCTTCTTATTATATACCCTTGTTTACTCTTTTTTAAAAACTCTTTTAAAATATATTTTTATTGATTTCAGAGAGGAAGGGAAAGGGAAAGATAGAAACATTAATGATGAGAGAGAATCATTGATCAGCTTCCTCTTTACTGGGGATCGAGCCTGCAACCCAAGCATGTGCCCTGACCAGGAATCTTGAACCGTGACTCCTGGTTCACAGGTCAATGCTCAACCACTGAGCCACACTGGCTGGGCTACACTTGCTTACTCTTAAATAACATAACATGTGAAAGAGCTTTACAGTCTAAAAAGCATAATAGCAGTTGGCATATCACTTATTAATTTTCTTCTTTGCTATTGCTGCATATTAATTGTCTTCTCTCCAACAAGACGGGCAGCTAATGAAGAAAGTAGTCATTTTATTTCTTCTTCTATGTGTTCGCCACAGGGCCTGGCACCACGGAGAGCACTCTGTAGATAATCAATAGATACTTACTGACTGAATGATTGATTGGCTAATGCACTTTGTATTTGGATTCCAAGTACAGAAGCCCTTGAGGATGTTCTGGTTTTCCTCCAAATGATCTGAAATTGACCCCTACCACATGGTTAAAATTCACTGCTCTTTTGCAGATGAGAAAGTTGAAATGCAGAGAGAATTTAAATACTCCCCAAGGACATTAGGAATAGCTATCAGCTAGAAATAGAGGCCAGGCATCTTGACTGCCAGTTCATTAAATTAGGAGTCATTGAATTGTCCTTTTTTTTCTGACATGGGTAGCTTTTGTCCACCTGTTAATTTCTGAATTTCTGATGTATAAGCTATACCATGTTGCTGTATAAATCTGCTTATTTTTCTTTTTTGTTTTGCTTTGTGTTTTTTTTTTAAATGACTCATGAGTAAAAATGTGTCTATTTATTTATCATGTTGGGTGCTTTAAAATTTTTAATTGAGGTATATTTGACATGTAACAACATTATATTAGTTTCAGGTGTACAATATAATGACTCAATATCTATATATATAAAAGGCTAATATTTTTTAGTTCTAGTGACAATTTACTAAGACAGGTTACAGTTTAATGATGGTGGTGGTGATTGTTTCTTTCACTTTACTATTATTTGTTACAATAAGGGTGTAGCCTTTATATTCCACACACACAAAAGAAAACAAGAAGTGCTTATGGAGAGGGATTTTCAATCCCAGCAACAACACAGCACTGGTAACTCTTACGCAGCCAGCTCTGGGCAGTGAACTTCCACTGGACAGAGAGGCCCTGTAGCCTCAGAGGCCAACCCCAGAACACTGCTACCCAGAGGCTGACCCACAAACTGACTCTTTGCTAAACACAAAATAAGGCAGTCTGGGAAACAAATGCGGCTTGCTTTAAAATAAGGACTGTGGTTTACAACACAGAAGAACAGTGTATCGCAGGGAAACTCAACACTCTCCTGAATACCTGGCAGGTCTAAGGCGAGCCACACTGAAGAATAGAAGAACCGAAGGACCTTCACTACTGCAATATTTTTTTTTTCTTTTTTCACCTTTTAACTAAGAAACCAATTTTTTTTCTTTTTTTCTTTTTTTTCTTTTCTTTTCCTCTTCTTCTTTTTTTTTTTCTTCTTTTTTCCATCACCTGATTTTACCCTTTTAATTACTACCTTCTTATTTTTAACCAGTATTATTACTGCTACCATTTTACCATTTTTTTTAAAGTGCCATTTTATTTTCTCTTTATTTTATTTTGGGATTAGTGTTCTCCATTCTATTTTCATCGTTATATTATTGGTGGTTTCTAGTTTGCATTCATCTCCAGGGAGCTGTTGCTGGAATTTGTTGGGATTAATGGCTGTTCTATAGGAGTATTCTCCTCATATAAAAAAGTCTCTTCCCCTCTTCCACTTCATTCTCTCTTTTCGCTCTTTTTTTTTCTTTTCCTTTCTTTTCTCGCTTTTACTTTCCCCCCTCCTTTTTCCCAATTTCATTTTTGCACTCCTTTTTTTGGTCCCTAATTTTCTTTTCTTTTTCCTCTTTTCTCTTTTTCTCTTCCTTCTTCCTTATCCCCTAATTCTCTTAATTCAGGTGGTCGCCTTTATTTGGGGTTATTAATATCGTGAATATATTTGTGTATAGTGCCTGGTACGTGGTGCCTTGTTGTGTTGTATTTTGTGCCCTTAAATCAACACAGCAGATCCAAGCAACAGCAACCTTCTGAGCACCACACCCTCTGCTGAGGAACAGCAGCTGTACGTGAAACCTCGCCCCACCAGCCAGAAGAGCCACCACAGCTGTGAACAGCACCCACCAGAGGAGTTGCTGCCAACTGAAGAGGAGCTGCTACCGCAACCGCCCGAAGAGCAACCGCAGACCAAGGAGTCACTGCCACCAAGGGAGCAGCCACTGAACGACTCAACGTCTAGATATGTCAGTGAGATCAAACATGGGTAGACAAAGAAACCCCCAAAGGAAAGAGAAGGAGGACTCTCCAGAAAAGCAGCTAAGTAATACAGAGGCATGCAACATGACAGAAAAAGAATTCAGAATAAGGGTCCTAGAGTGCATAAACCGAATGGAGGAAAAAATCGACAACCTCAGCAAGAAGCAAGAAGAAACAGATGAAAAAATCGATAACATATGGAAGAAGCTAGAAGAAACAGATGAAAAAATCAACAACTTAAGTAAGACCCAAGAAGAAATGAAGAGTGATATAGCTGCAATGAAAAACTCCATTGAAAGTATCAACAGTAGACTAGGAGAAGCGGAGGACCGAATTAGTGATTTAGAAGACAAGGAAGCAAAACACACCCAAAACGTACTGCAATTGGAGAAAAAAATGAAAAGACAGGAGGAGAGCCTAAGGGAGCTTTGGGACAACATGAAACGAAACAACATACGAATAATAGGGGTACCAGAACAACAGAAGGATGAACAAGGATTAGAAAACCTATTAGAAGAAATAATATCAGAAAACTTCCCTGAGGTGGGGAAGAAAAAGGTCACACAAGCCCAGAGAGTCCCAAACAAGGTGAACCCAAAAAGACCCACACCAAGACACATCATAATTACCATGGCAAATGTTCAGGACAAAGAGAGAATCTTACAGGCTGCAAGAGAGAGACGGAAAGTTACATACAAGGGATCTCCCATTAGATTGTCAAATGATTTCTCAACAGAAACACATCAGGCCAGAAAAGAATGGACGGAAATTTACAAAGTGATGCAAAGCAAAGGACTGAATCCAAGAATACTCTATCCAGCAAGGCTATCATTCAAACTTGAAGGGGAAATAAGAAGCTTCACAGACAAAAAAAGGCTAAGGGAGTTTATCACCACCAAGCCAGCAATGCAAGGAATGCTAAAGGGACTGGTATAAAAATAAGAAATAAAAAGCTCAGAAAGAAAACAGCCACACAAAAACAGAAATGCCTACAAACAAGTACCTTTCAATAATAACTTTAAACGTAAACTGACTAAATGCTCCAAACAAAAGACATCGAGTGGCTGAATGGATAAAAAAACATGACCCATACATCTGCTGTCTACAAGAAACCCACCTCATTAGAAGGGACTCACACAGACTGAAAGTGAAAGGATGGAAAAATATCTTTCAGGCAAATGGAAAGGAAAAGAAAGCTGGGGTAGCAATACTTATATCGGACAAAATAGACCTCAAAGTGAAGGCCATAACAAGAGATAAGGAAGGCCACTTCATAATACTAAAGGGATCAATAAAACAAGAAGATATAATCCTGGTAAACATATATGCACCCAATGCAGGAGCACCCAAATTCATAAAAAAACTCCTGGAAGATATCAAAGGAGACATCGACAACAATACAATCATAGTAGGGGACTTTAATACACCACTGACAGCACTGGATAAGTCCTCTAGACAAATAATCAGCAAAGATACAGCAATCCTAAATGACTCACTAGATCAGATGGACTTAATAGACATCTTCAGAACACTTCACCCGAAAGCCAGGGAATATACATTCTACTCAAATGCTCATAGGACATATTCAAAAATAGACCATATATTGGGTCACAAGCAAAGTATCCCCAAATTCAAGAAAATTGAAATCATAAAAAGCGTCTTCGCAGACCACGATGGCATAATATTAGAAATAAACTACAATAAAAACAACCCAAAATACTCAAACACCTGGAAGCTGAATAGCATGCTATTAAATATTGATTGGGTTACCAATGAAATCAAAGAAGAAATTCGAAACATCCTGGAAACTAATGACAATGAAAACACAACAATCCAAAACCTATGGGACACAATGAAAGCAGTCCTGAGAGGGAAGTTTATAGCTCTACAGGCCTATCTCAACAAACAAGAAAAAATGGTAGTAAATCATCTAACTCTACAACTCAAAGAATTAGAAAGAGAGCAACAAGAAAACCCCAGAGTGAGCAGAAGGAAGGAGATAATAAAGATTAGAGCAGAAATAAATGACATAGAGACCAAAAAAACAATACAGAAAATCAATGAAACCAAGAGCTGGTTCTTTGAAAGGATAAACAAGATTGACAAACCTCTAGCCAGACTCACCAAGAAGCAAAGAGAGAGGACCCAAATAAACAAAATCAGAAACGATAGAGGCAAAATAACAACAGACCCCACAGAAATACAAATGATTGTTAAAAAATACTATGGACAGCTCTACTCCAACAAACTAGACAACCTGGAGGAAATGGACAAATTCCTAGAAAAATACAACATTCCAAAACTCAATCAGGAAGAATCTAAAAATCTCAACAGGCTAATAACTATGGAAGAAATTGAAGCAGTCATCAAAAAGCTTCCAGCAAACAAAAGCCCAGGACCAGACGGCTTCACAGGGGAGTTTTACCAAACATTCAAGGAAGAACTAAAACCTATCCTCCTCAGACTACTACAAAAAATTCAAGAGGAAGGAACACTTCCAAGCTCATTCTATGAAGCCAGCATCACCCTAATACCAAAACAGGTAAAGACAACACAATGAAAGAGAATTACAGGCCAATATCCCTCATGAACATAGATGCCAAAATCCTCAACAAAATCTTAGCAAATCGGATCCAGCAGTACATCAGAAAGATCATACACCATGACCAAGTAGGATTTATCCCAGGGATGCAAGGATGGTACAATATCCGCAAATCAATAAACGTGATACATCACATAAACAAATCGAAAGAAAAAAACCACATGGTCATATCAATTGATGCAGAAAAAGCATTTGACAAAATTCAACACCCATTTTTGATAAAAGCTCTCAGCAAGGTGGGAGTAGAAGGATCATACCTCAACATAATAAAAGCCATATATGACAGGCCCACAGCCAACATCATACTCAATGGACAAAAACTAACACCATTTCCCCTAAGAACAGGAACAAGACAGGGATGCCCCCTCTCACCACTCCTGTTCAACATAGTACTGGAAGTGTTAGCCATTGCAATTCGGCAAGAAGAAGAAATAAAAGGCATCCAAATTGGAAAAGAGGAAGTAAAACTGTCCTTATTTGCAGACGACATGATATTATACATACAAAACCCTAGAGACTCCATCCAAAAGCTACTGGACTTAATACATGAATTTGGCAATGTAGCAGGATACAAAATTAACCCCAAGAAATCCGAGGCATTTCTATACACCAATAGTGAACTTTCAGAAAGAGAGATTATAAAAACAATCCCGTTTACCATCGCACCAAAAAAATTAAGCTACCTAGGAATAAACTTAACTAAAGAGGTAAAAGACCTCTACTCAGAAAACTACAGGATGTTGAAAAAAGATATAGAGGAAGACATAAACAGATGGAAGAACATACCGTGTTCATGGATTGGTAGAATCAACATCATTAAAATGTCCATACTACCCAAAGCAATCTATAAATTCAACGCACTTCCCATTAAAATACCAACGGCATACTTCAGAGATCTAGAACGAACTCTCCAAAAATTCATCTGGAATAAAAAAAGACCTCAAATAGCTGCAGCAATCCTGAAAAAGACCAAAGTAGGGGGGATCTCAATACCAGATATCAAGATGTATTACAAAGCCACTGTTCTCAAAACTGCCTGGTACTGGCACAAGAATAGGCATATAGATCAATGGAATAGAATAGAGAGCCCAGAAATCGGCCCGAACCAATATGCTCAATTAATATTTGACAAAGGAGGCAAGAACATACAATGGAGCCAAGATAGTCTCTTCAATAAATGGTGCTGGGAAAATTGGACAGATATATGCAAGAAAATGAAACTAGACCACCAACTTACACCATACACAAAAATAAACTCAAAATGGATAAAGGACTTAAATGTACGACAGGAAACCATAAAAATTCTAGAAGAATCCAAAGGCAACAAAATCTCAGACATATGCCGAAGCAATTTCTTCACTGATACAGTTCCTAGGGCACTTGAAACGAAAGAGAAAATGAACAAATGGGACTACATCAAAATAAAAAGCTTCTGCACAGCAAAAGAAACCATCAACAAAACAACGAGAAAACCCACTGTGTGGGAAAACATATTTGCCAATGTCATATCTGATAAGGGCCTAATCTCCAAAATTTATAGGGAACTCATACAACTTAACAAAAGGAAGATAAACAATCCAATCAAAAAATGGGCAAAGGACCTAAATAGACACCTTTCAAAAGAGGACATTCAGAAAGCCAAGAGAGAGAACCAAGATGGCGGCATAGGTTAACGCTGGAGTTTGCTGCTTTGAACAACTACTTCAAAAGTGAAACCAAAAAACGGAAGGGACATCACCCAGAACCACAGGAACGCTGCCTGAGTGGAAGTCCTACAACTAGGAGGAAAGAGAAACGCATACGGACACTCAGAGGAGGCGCAGTGCTGAAGTCAAATTCTGAGGTGCGGAGTGCGTGGAGCGGGCTGGCGGCGGAGGGCGCGGTTGGCGTTTTCAATCGGGAGGGAGTCGCAGACTCTGAGCTCCAGATCCGGGCGAGTCTTTAGGGACCCAGACTCAAACGGGAGAAGCGGGACTGTCTGGCTTCGGTCAGAGCGAGTGCAGCTTTCTCTCTGAGCTTTGCTGGGACTCAGAGAGGCAGAGCCCCTGGGGACAGGACTGAGAGCCGCCATAACTGCTCTCTCCGGCCCACCCTGTTGATCCTGTGCGACCCGCCCCGCCCAAGCCCTGCACACAGGCATTTGCCGGATAGCCTCAGGCAAACGCCAGATTAGCACCTCCCTAGAGGACAGAAGTTCTCTCACTGCTGACACAGCTGATTCTCATAGCCACTTGGCCTGGAGGTCAAACCCTCCCTGGAATTAGCTACAACAATCAAGATTTAACTATAAGACTGTGAACAAAGACCACTAGGGGGTGCACCAAGGAAGCATAACAAAATGCGGAGACAAAGAAACAGGACAAAATTGTCAATGGAAGATATAGAGTTCAGAACCACACTTTTAAGGTCTCTCAAGAACTGTTTAGAAGCCATCGATAATCTTAATGAGATCTACAAGAAAACTAATAAGACCCTCGATCTTATATTGGGGAACCAACTAGAAATTAAGCATACACGGACTGAAATAACGAATATTATACAGACTCCCGACAGCAGACCAGAGGAGCGCAAGAATCAAGTCAATGATTTGAAATGCGAGGAAGCAAAAAACACCCAACCGGAAAAGCAAAATGAAAAAAGAATCCAAAAATGCGAGGATAGTGTAAGGAGCCTCTGGGACAGCTTCAAGCGTACCAACATCAGAATTATAGGGGTGCCAGAAGATGAGAGAGAGCAAGATATTGAAAACCTATTTGAAGAAATAATGACAGAAAACTTCCCCCACCTGGTGAAAGAAATGGACTTACAGGTCCAAGAAGCGCGGAGAACCCCAAACAAAAGGAATCCAAAGAGGACCACACCAAGACACATCATAATTAAAATGCCAAGAGCAAAAGATAAAGAGAGAATCTTAAAAACAGCAAGAGAAAGAAACTCAGTTACCTACAAGGGAATACCCATACGACTGTCAGCTGATTTCTCAACAGAAACTTTGCAGGCCAGAAGGGAGTGGCAAGAAATATTCAAAGTGATGAATACCAAGAACCTACAACCAAGATTACTTTATCCAGCAAAGCTATCATTCAGAATTGAAGGTCAGATAAAGAGCTTCACAGATAAGGAAAAGCTAAAGGAGTTCATCACCACCAAACCAGGATTATATGAAATGCTGAAAGGTATCCTTTAAGAAGGGGAAGAGGAAGAAAAAGGTAAAGATACAAATTATGAACAACAAATATGCATCTATCAACAAGTGAATCTAAGAATCAAGTGAATAAATAATCTGATGAACAGAATAAACTGTTGATTATAATAGAATCAGGGACATAGAAAGGGAATGGACTGACTATTCCTGGGGGGGAAAGGGGTGTGGGAGATGCGGGAAGAGACTGGACAAAAATCGTGCACCTATGGATGAGGACAGTGGGTGGGGAGTGAGGGCGGAGGGTGGGGCGGGAACTGGGAGGAGGGGAGTTATGGGGGGGAAAAAAAGAGGAACAAATGTAATAATCTGAACAATAAAGATTTAATTAAAAATAAATAAAAAAAAAAAAAAAAAAAAAAAAAGAAAGCCAAGAGACATATGAAAACATGCTCAAAGTCACTAATCATCCGAGAGATGCAAATCAAAACAACAATGAGGTACCATCTCACACCTGTCAGACTGGCTATCATCAACAAATCAACAAACGACAAGTGCTGGAGAGGATGTGGAGAAAAAGGAACACTTGTGCACTGCTGGTGGGAATGCAGACTGGTGCAGCCACTATGGAAGACAGTATGGAGTTTCCTTAAAAAACTGAAAATGGAACTCCCATTTGACCCTGTGATCCCACTTCTAGGAATATATCCCAAGAAACCAGAAACACCAATCAGAAAGGATATATGCACACCTATGTTCATAGCAGCACAATTCACCATAGCTAAGATCTGGAAACAGCCTAAGTGCCCATCAGTAGATGAATGGATTAGAAAACTGTGGTACATCTACACGATGGAATACTATGCTGCTCTAAAAAGGAAGGAACTCTTACCATTTGCAACGTCATGGATGGAACTGGAGAGCATTATGCTAAGTGAAATAAGCCAGTCAATGAAGGAAAAATACCACATGATCTCACTCATTCATGGATAATAGAGACCATTATAAACTTTTGAACAATAATAGATACAGAGGCAGAGCTGCCTCAAACAGATTGTCAAACTGCAGCAGGAAGGCCGGGGAGGGTTGCGGGGCAGGAGGTAGGGGGGTAAGAGATCAACTAAAGGACTTGTATGCATGCATAGAAGCATAACCAGTGGACATAAGACATTGGGGGATAGGGGAGGCTAGGGGACTGTCTAGGGCGGGGGGATAAAATGGACACATATGTAATACCCTTTGTAATACTTTAAGCAATAAAAAAAAAAAGAAAAAAGAAGTGCTTATGAAAAAGTCCCTGCCCCCACCCCCTTTTCAAAAACACCCCGAATGTAGCAATTCAATACAACAGAAAAATCAAGACTTGTTTGATTTCAAATTGTCAATAAAAAAAGCAAAGTATGTAATGCAACAGCTGTTTAACTTTCAACTCTAAAACAAACAAAAATTCCCAATATTTAAATTTCTCCAGCACACATTCCAGTATAAATGCTCTGAACTGTAATCAGCTAGTAATGAATGGAACAGAACCTTAGAAGTTATATTGCTTCCCTACCCCCCTTTCTCTTATAATTAGAGGGTCGGAGGTATTAGGGGATACAAAAGTCAGAGGAAGAAGAATTAAAAAGGAAAATTCCAAAGGCTGCAGTTTGTACTAGAAAGGAAGACAGCATTTTACAAATGCTCAAAAAATCCCAAGACAAGTTACACAATTCATTCACTATCACTCCTACATCTACCCGGTAGCTATGACACGCACTGACCATCAGGGGGCAGACGCTCAACACAGGAACTGCCTAGCTGCAGTGGCTTGGCAGCAGCGGTTCTTGGGTGACGCACCCCGAAACCAGAGAGGAGGGAGCCCGATTCCTTGTGGGGCCATGTGACTCCAACGTCAGTCGTGGATTATATTGTTGCTAGGGCACTGTTGGCCCCGAATCTGGTTTACTGCACACTTGTGTTTGCATTCCACACCCTGTATGACAGCAACTTTGCAGAGTGCCCTCTCTCACTCCAAGACCCCTTAGGGGATGTCAGAGAGCTGGTTTTGGCCCCATCGCTGCAGGCCAGGCCAAGGGACCCCACCTGCGTAAGGGACCCCGCTCACTCTGCAGATGCCCTTTGAGCCACAGCACCACCCCAGGTGCAGTTGGCCAGGGAGGGACTGAGGGAGGTTGGCTCCAGGGACCATCTGGCCCATCTTGCCCAGTCCCGCCCTGCTGGCAACCTTCTAATTAATTTCCTTTCAATGTGCACGAATCCGTGCACTGGGTCACTAGTTTGTATATATTGCCAAATGATCACCACAATAAGTCTAGTTAACATTCGTCACTTCACAGAGTTACAAAAAAATTTTTTTTTTCTTGTAATGAGAACTTTAAAGTTCAACCATTGTTGTTACTTTGTGTTTCTTGGTTGGCCTTTTAAGGTCAGGAACTGTGATTTATATACCCTTACTTATATTTTTGGTGACACCTAATAGGTGCTTAATAAATATTTGTTGAATGGATGGTTATTATTTAAAAAAATGATCTTTTTAGAGTACTGAACAATTAACATGCCTAAATTCTCTTTACAGCATTGAGGGGAGTTAAACTTGTAAATAGTCTTATTTCATTCATTACAATATATCCTTAATGTCAAAATATGATTCTTTTGTCTAATTATTGCCCCTTAGGGATCACATAGTAAGTTGAGTATCATACCATTGTTCTTGATTTGATTTGAAAACCTAGGTTTTAATTTCCAATCCATAAGTAAGGTGTAACACCTACATACTTAAGAAGAAGAAAAAGTAACTTCTTACAACTGAAATGGGAGATAATTTAAGGAGACAGAATTATTGGCCCCAAGTAAGCAAAAAGCATTTGAACTCTGACTCATTTGAGCATATAGATTTCATAACTGATGATTAACTTCTCTTAATCAGCTCAGCATTCATTTAAGGGAAAACTTGACTAACTCCTTGCATAATTAACAGAACATTAAGTACCATCACTTTGAGTTGAAAAAAATTGTTTTAATTAATAGCAAATATGCACAGTTTAGCATTAAGACATTAAAGAGTGTTATCTCTAATCATTAGTAATCTGTATTTTTTTTCTCTCAAAATGTAAAGGAGGTGTTTATAGCTAGTTCAGTGACCAATGTTTGCAATTCCCAAATCATTTTCATTTTTTTCCAGCTGGCATTGAATTGAATATATCTTTTCCACAGAGAATAAGAGTATAATATTATGTACAAATAATAACCACACTTGTATGTGATCAAACTCTCAATTTGTACTAACTCTATCCTTAGTGAAATGGCAAACAACACAGCTCCAAGGCATAGAAGAAGGAAAATAATGAAATATTAAACATTTACAAATCATTTCAAAAAGAATTGGTGCAGAATGGAGAAGGATTGGCAAGAATGCTAAAATGAAGAGATTGGTTATTAAAGGTGTCAGGATCCATACAGGACATGATTCATGAGCCAGTAGAAATTGCAATGTTGAACAATGTGGAGATATGAAAGAGTAGAAGAGAATAAGACATTAAAAATTATATGTGTGAAAGGCTCTTCCTGCTGAAGCTAAGTTTACGGAGCTATTTAAATGAGAAGAACAACTGGGAAATGGATCTTACAATGCACAGAGGATTAACAACGTTGTTTAAAGATGCGATTTGTTAGTCTATAGAAAGTTGCATTAAATTACAGAAACACATAATTAAAGCTAAACATTCAGAATGTTAAGGCTCCACCATTCTGAGCCAGATGGTGGTTGATTCTGACTACACCTTGGGCACTGAGCACCTAATTAGTCTTCTCAAGAAGTTGTGCAGGTGTCAGTCAATTCTGGAGTTAGTGCTGGGCAGGACACTGGAATGGAGACACTGGAATATTTGAAATTGATGAGGCCTGAGGCAAGTTTCACACATTATTAGCAGAAGTTTAGGAACTTAGTAAACATGCAAGAAATTCAATTTAGATCTGTTTCTGAAAGTCTGCATCTGCTAAATGTTTATCTTTTTAGTTAATCTCAAATCACCAGTCCTAGTAAGAATTAGTTAACATTAGGATACCATATAACTAATCTGAAATTGTCATGTTATTTTAATATTATTACATTCTATCAGTTCACTAAGGGATGTTTGTCTGTGACAATGTAAATTTTACCTGAATAGCAGCAGGGAACACATGGTTGCTGAGAAACAGTCAAATAACATGAGTTTCACTAGACCAGCTTCTCAAACAGTGATTGTGCCTAGCAAGTTAAAAATATGGATTCCCCAGACCATCCTCAGAGATTCTGATTCAGTAAGTTTGGGTGGGACCTGGGAATCTGCACTTTTAACAAATACTGATGAAAGAGCCATAGATCATCCTTTGAGAATCAACACACAGCCAGGAGTCCCTTGAGGGTAAAAAACATTCTTTGTAAATTCATCAGGACCGAATGTGATGATGGTTGACAATAGTTTATAATGATTTGTCGAGTGAATAAATGAATAAGTGGGTGATTATTTCTCACTCTGGCTTATTCTCACATAACATCAAAGTATTTTCAGATTCCACAGTGTTTGCCTAGAAGTCCTAGTCTTAAGTTCTTCATCCTAAACAGCAAAATCATGTCTCCTTGTTGGGGTTCCTGCGCATTTATTCATTTAACATTCAAAAATATTCATTGATTTCACACTGTATATCAGGGACTGTTCTAAACACTTGGGATATCAATGAATTAGACAAAGATTTCTCCCTTCTGAAGCTTACATTCTAGAAGTTTGCATGTATCCTACTTCTAACTCTGAGGTTTTATAATTATTTTCTGGGAATATAATCATATAAGTTCTTCACACCAAAGAGTTTCTTATAGAGTCTTGAATTAAGTAAAACATTTATTTTGGCAACTTTCAAAGCTCACTGAGGAGAAGAGAGATTGGCTTAAAGCACCAGGGAGTTTTATTTTTGCATATAAATATTTATGTGTGTAAAGGGGTGTGTGGTTAATTATAAGTGAAGGGAGGAGAATGACAGATGCTTAGATCCTCTGTCCCCACGGAGAGACAGACCTTGCTTGTTGGAGTGTAGTGGCACATCGTGCGGTTTGTGTACTGAATCACTGATTTAAATATTGCAGCAGCTGGAGTGCAAAGTATATCAGCAAATACTACAGGAGGAGGAGCGCATGTGTCTTGAATACAAAGTAAGAATAAAACAGGTTTGCACAGTCACATTGAGCAAGGCTGTGGATGGCTCTTTTCTTTGTATATCTTAGTTTCAAAGGAGAGCTGGAAAAGGGTGACTGGACAGTCCATGGACACAGGCAGATAAATGGGCAGAGGGCCTGGTGTTGCTTCCTACACCCTAAATTTCTATTCCCTGCAGAGAAAGAAAGAGAGAGAGAAATTCCGATCCTGCCAGGGAAAATCTATTCAGAGAATTCATCTCCATAATGAAAGCACTAAACCAAACAAGTATAGTCCCTACTTCAGTGCTCCTGGGGGAAATGAGAAGGAGAAACTAGGGTTCTTTAGCAACTTTCATTGTATTGCCTCTACTTTGGATCTAATATGAAGTTCAAGATCCTTTTCTCAATTTTCCTTTAATAAATAAGGACTCCCTAGTTTACACAGATCACATCTTACCTCATTTACTATTCCCCCCCCAACCCCCGCATTCACAGATTAGGAATCTGAGGTGCAGAGTTGAAATGATGTTACACATAAACCCATCATTTAGTACCTAGCAGAGTGAAGACTAAATCCAGGTCCCCTGATTACAAAACCTGTCTCCACCATCATGCTGCCGCTTCTTACCCGCATTCCTTCTTTTTTATGGTGGTTGTTTTCTCTCTTTCCCCTTTATAATTTCCCCAAGTTAGAAATGACAGGAAAGCTGAGGGAGTGAGGTATTGCAGGTGGGAGGTGAAGAAAATGGTTAATGCTGATGGGTAAAAGTTTTCTACTACAGACAAGGTGTTGAAAAGGAGTAGGAAACATAAAGAGCAGCTTTAGAAGAGTCTGAACTCAAACAGTAGATGAGCAAAAACATGTCATACTTGAAAAATGAAATAGCTAAAAATGTTAACTCCTTTTCTCAATATTCTAGATCTCTATGCTATCACATGTACTGAGGAATTCACATTATCTGGTGAAGTCGGGGAGACTACCTGACTAAAAATGTCCCCCTAAAGTTCCATGATATCACAAGAAGAGCCACCTCATTCTCAGCCTGAAATGTCAGTGACGGTCATCAGAAATTATGGTCCAGGGTCATTTAATATGTTAATTCCTTGTGAGTCTGGGTCACAGCTCGCCATCCATGGTGAGGCCAGAGTGTTGTAGTTTCATGTGGAAACAGCAGGGACCAGTGAGCTGGATTCCATTCTGTCTCATGCCTTATCGGCCAGATGGTTGGCTGTATCAAAGCCAGTGATACTGATGTCAGAGGCGAGGGAACACAGCTGGATTTTCAGGTTCAAGGGGAAAGAGGGAATCTATAATGCTAAAAGTTTGGGAGGAAATTGCTTGTGGACCAGTGGATAGAGCCAACTAGAACTGATGGAGAGCTTTAAATGTTAAGTCCTGCAGCAACACTTCTGTGTAATTGCTTTTTGAGCCATGGTAGGATTTGAATCCTCTTTACCTCACACCTGCTAACAGGCCTACTGGTCTCAGTCAGCTAGATGTTGCACACCAGATCCAGAGGACATTTTAGCACTGACATATTAGACTCCCCCTAACTCCTGGATGATGTTATCCCTGGGATTTCTGGTGACTAGCTTGAAACAAACAAACAAACAAAAATGCAAGGATGGAAAATGGTTTAAAAGGCCAGCTCCCAGGAACTTGTTGATGAAGAGTTCATTTTTATGAGTACATCAGTATAATTTTGCACTCTGACTAGGATGTGAGAAAGGTAATACAAGCTTTTCTTCCTGGCCAGGGCTAGCAGGAAATCTAATTGTAGGCACCTGGGGCCGCGGGGGGGGGGGGGGGGGGGCAGTGCTGTTCCCCTAACTGGGATGTACACAATGTAGGAAAGTTGGAGAAAGGGCCTCTGTCTTTATTCTATCAAAGTCGCTGATAAGACATTCATAGCCCAAGCCCATCTGGTCCAATTGAATATGAACCCTCCCTTACACCAAGCTTGGTTATGGTTCCAGAGGTTATGTACCTGTTGCCACATCAGAGGTCTGACCACCTCTGGGCCACAGCAAGAGAGTGAAATCCAAATCTATGTATTCTCGAAACACACAGTACCTTTCTCCCCATCCAAACCCTCCCACTCTACAGGAATCCTTCCCTTTCGTCAGAGTTCAGACCATAATCCCTGTTTTCCAAGCACTGGCTTCTTCCCAAACAAAGAGCTGGGTGTGAGCTAGGAGTCGGGTGGGAGAGATGTTGCTTTTAGGGTCTCTTCTGAAACACAAAGAAGCTACTAAAATAATTCCTACAAAGCAAAGGTGGCTGATCACAGTGGCATAATTATTCTTGGAAGGGAGGTAGATGAGAAAATTTTTCCTTTCATTCTTTGTATTCTCCTACTGCAGCAAGAACAAGGTAAAATTAATATCTCAATGAATCATCCCGCCAGAGAGAAGTAAGTGACTTGTAGGTTACTGAGGTTCAGTGAAGACTTGTGGGATATGCACACACTATCTATGATTGAATCAATTTCAGGAAGGTAGGACCAGAGAATGATTGAGCAATGATTTGCAGTTGAGTGCTTACCCCAGGAAGATTCAGGCAATACTTCACCGGGAAAATAATTATAGCTTTTGGTGTCAGGAGAGTAACATATCCAGAAAGGGAGAGCTATTCAGACCTAAATGTGCAGGAACAATAAATAGTATTTTGTTGCGGGGGTGCCCACATATGTGTGCATAAAATGCTTAAACCATAACTCCTCTGTGATGCTGCAAAAAGAGTTTTCCCCACAGTTGCTACTGCGAAAGGGGTGCTGTAAATTTTAACCCGCAGGAATTAGCCTATGTAAATGACTTCTGGGTAGCAAGGAAGATTTTTTTTTCCTTTCAGTAAGCACTCAGCCCAGAAGTTGCTCTTGCCAACGTTCCGGGTGATTTGTACAACGGCTCCCACTGACGAGTGCAGAGAGAAGAGATTTGCAGCAGAACGTGACTACAGAACTGGAGGCAAGCGATGTCCCCTGAAGTTGTAATGATTGCACAGAAGCAGAGTGAAAAGATGAGGTGAGCCAAGACAAACACATTTACTTTAGCTATAACAAGACCAGTATACTGAGGCGATAGAGTTAACAGTTAACACCTTAGCTATCTGGTTCTTATTACTGTCTATTACTTTTAAATAGTGACTACAACATGCTTGTTGTATTTATTACAATGTATTATAATAAAATAAAAATTACTAAAGTACTAAAGTTATAACTTTGCGAAGTATCTATGATAGACTGCAGAAATGTCAATCTATCACAAATTTGCCCATTCTCTATATTCATATCTCTGATGGTGCCTTCCTTAATTGACTGGGCTATGCCATATGGCTTGTATTGGTAAATGGGAAGATAGAAAATTTGATTGAGACAGAGACTTGAGAAGTGCTTGAACCATGGAGCTTGCACTGTTGCTGCTCTTAGAACCCTGAACAGTGATGTGAACATGCCCAGGTTACCATGTGGGAGGATGAAGGACATATGATTTATTGACCCCCATCATCAGAGCCAGCAATGAACTGAACCCCAGAAATAGGGTCAACTAACTGATTGGCAACTGACTGAAGATGCGTGAGTAAATTACACGGAGACCAACAGAACTGCCCAGAGAAGCCCAGTCAAAATTGACATACCAAACTGAGCAAAATATATCGTTCTTGTTTTAAGCAACAAAGTTTTAGAGTATTTTGTTATTCAAGCTTGTAATGCAGCAATAGACAATGTATATAGTATCTTGCACACATATGGCTCACTCAGTCTTTATAACAATCCCATAAAATAGTTAGTTTTATCACTTCTATTGTACAGAGAGGGAAGCAAAGGCAAAGAGGAAATGAGACCATGAATCGATCCCATACAGCTTATAAATGGCAGCACCCAGATTGAGGTAACCTGATTCTAAAGTCTATGCACTGAACTGCTATGCATGATGAAACATTAACTTATGTCTTACCTAATTGTTTATTAACCAAGAAAACAAAACACTTGTGTTAAAAAGCAGCCCAATTATTTTTAATTAATTCATTCCATTTATCTCTAAAATGTCTCGCATTAAAAAGAACCCATCAGGGAACTTCTGGCCATGATGGAGTAATAAGGACTATATTTACCTACCTTCTCTAAACAACTATAACACTGGACAAATAGATGAATCAGTAGGTTTCAGACACTGTACAACAGGCAGCACAGGACAGTGATCCCTGAGACCAGGTAAACAAATGAGGTGAGTCCTACAGTTATAACAGCTTATTTACCTGGAGAGAATTTCGAGACTGCAACAGGGAGAAGGGGAACCCAAACAGAGACTAGCAATACTGCTAAGTTTAGGCAGACCAAGTGGTTAGAATTTTTAGGGAAAAATATGGGAAGGTGAGAACTTCACTAAAAGATATCTTTGTATATCTGTAGAAGGAATTCTTAAGTCTTTTTTTTTTTTTTAGTTTTGGCTGAGTAATTATCTGCTCATGTGTGTGAGAAAGTTATTTAAAGTCATGGAAAGAGTCATGGAAAGGAGTAGGTAGATTTCATAGGACTGGAAATAGTTGGTGTTCTCACTAGCCAGAGTGGTAAGACTTCTTAATACAAAGAACCTAAATTCAACAGAAATTACTAAACATCTAAAGAAGCAGAAAAAACAGATTCATAAGTACAGAGAACAGACTGACAGCCATCAGAGGGGAGAGGGGTTGAAGGGCTGGGTGAAAAAGGTGAAGGGATTAAACAAACAAACAAACAAACAAAAATTTATAGACATAGACAACAGTATGGTGATTACCAGAGGGAAAGGGGGGAATAAATGGTGATGGAAGGAGATTTGACTTGGGATGGTGAACACACAATATAATATACAGGTGATGAATTATAGAATTGTACACCTGAAACCTAAATAATTTTATTAATCAATGTTAACTCAATAAATTTTATTGAAAAAAAGACATATTTGATAAAGAATTGTTATTTAAAGCTATAAAAAGTCCTCTTAAGACTCAAGAGTAAGTATATGAAAACCTGGATAAAATAAACAAGACAACAATTAAAAATGGGCATAAGATCTGAACAGATAGACACCTTGCCAAAGAAGATATAAAGATACATATTTAAAGGTCACATATCATTAGTCATTAGAGAATTACAAATCAAAATAAGATACCACTACACACCTATTAGGATGGTCAAAATTCAAAACACTGAGAACTCCAATAGCTGGCAAGAATGTGGAGCAACAGAAACTCTCATTTATTATTGATGAGAATGCGAAATGGAAGAGCCACTTTGGAAGACACTTGGGAAGTTTCTTATAAAACTAAGCATACTCTTACCATATAATCCAGTAATTGTGTGTACCAAGGTATTAACCCAAAGAACTTGAAAACTTATGCTTTCACAGAAAAAATAATTGCACATGCATATTTACAGAAGCTTTATTTATACCTGTCAAAACTTGGAAGCAATCAAACTGACCTTCAGTAGGTGAATGGATAAGTAAACTGTGGTACATTCAGACAAAGAAATATTATTGAGGGCTGAAAAGAAATCAGCTATTGAGCTATGAAAATACATGGAGGATCCTTACATAAATAAGTAATATTAACCGAAAGATGCCAATCTGAAAAGACCTCATACTGTATCATTCCAAATTTATAACATCCTGAAAAAGGCAAAAAGTCTGAAGACAGTGAAAAATCCATGGTTGGCAGGGCAATGAAACTATTCTGTATGAAACTATGATGTGCATATATTGGTCAGTATCCATAGAATGTACAACATCAAGAATGTACAACATCAAAGCCTTAGCCGGTTTTTCTCAGTGGTTAGAGCAGTGGCCTTCAGAATGAAGGGGTGCAGGCTTGATCCCTGGTACTGGTTAGGCGTGTGCAGGAGGCAAGCAATCAATGTCTCTCTCACCTCTCTCTCTCTCTCTCTCTCTCTCTCTCTCTCTCTCTCTCTCTCTCATCTCTCTCTCTCTCTTCCTTCCAGTCTCTCTAAAAATCAATAGGAAAAATATCCCTGGGTAAGGATTAACAATAACAATAACAACAACAACAACAAAGAGTGACCCTAATGTAAACTGTGGACTTTTCTGTGATAGTGATGTGTGAATGTAGGTTTAGCTGTTACAAAAAATGTACCACTTTGATGGGGAATGTGGATAGTCAGAGATGTTGTGCATGTGTGGGGACAGGTGTTATATGGGAACTCTGCACGTTTCATTAAATATTTTTGTGAACCTAAAATTTCTCTTCAAACAAAATCTACTACATAAACAAAATAAATAAGTAATATATGCAAAAATAAAATATAGAACCACAATTGAACAATGGATGAAAGGGGAGAAATGGAAATATATTGTGGTAAGAGTTTTATAATATACATTATGTAGTATAATATTATTTGAAAGTAGACTGTGATAAGATAAGATTTATATGTTAAATTTGAGGCCTTTACACTGAAAACTTACATGTTATTTAATTATGAGAAATGATAGAGCTAAATGCATGGAAATCTACAACCATGTTCATGAATTGAATGATTCAATATTTTTAAGATGTCAAAATCCTCATCAGCTTTTTTTGGGTAGAAATTGGCAAGCTGATCCTAAAATTTATATAGAAACACAAAAGACCTAGAATAGACAAGTCAACTTTGGAGATATAGAACAAAGTTAGAGGGCTTATAATATCTGATTTCAAGACCTACTATAAAGCTAAAATGATCAAGATAATGTGATTTTGGCATGAAGATAAAAAATTGATCAACAGAACAGAAAGTCTAAAAATATATCCTAATATATATGGTCAATTGACTCTTGACAATAGTGCCAAGGCAACAATTAGGAAATGTAATATTTTTTAAAATGCTAATTAATTTTATTTTGTTGTTTTTCCCTAGTATTATATCTCCATTCAACTTTTTTTAAAAATTACAGTTGCCATTCAATATTATATTAGTTTCAGATATACAGTATGGTGGTTATACATTATATAATTTACAAAGTGATCCCCTGATAAGTCTAGTACCCACCATACATAGTTATTTCAGTATTATTGACTATATTCCCTATGCTGTACTTCACATCCTGTGACTATTTTGTGACTTCCAATTTGTACTTCTTAATCCCTTCACCTTTTTCACCCAGCTCTAGAAAATATAATCTTTACAACAAATTTGCTGGGACCATTGGATATCTATATGCAAAAATAATCCTTCGGATGTGATTTAGAAGAGAGCCACTGTGTGAATGGGTGATTGGAAACAAGAATCAGTGAGTTTTTGGAGCTTTACTGGATAATGCCTAGAAGAGGTCTATTCCTGGTACATTTCCCCTCTGAGATGTGTTTTTGTTACCTCAAATTCTGGGAATGACTTACAGTTCTAAAAATTGGTGTTCTTAAGTACATAGTATGTTACTTATTAGTTTGACTTGAAAAGCTCCCTCTTCTCTGGTATTTAAACAATCTCACCCACACATGTGTGAGGAACTTATTATTTTAATAGAGATTATAGGAAAGCGCTCTAATTATATTTTAAAAATGTTTAATCTCTGATGCTCCAGCTCTATATGCTCTCTGCCCATTATTTTAGTAGCCTCCTGAGTTAATAGATCAACTGTTGAGGTTTCCCGGTGCTGTGTTTAATAATGGCTGCTAAGTGCAAGAATAGTGATGCTGGCAATTCAGACATGCCCAAGAGAAGCCGTAAGATGTTTCCTTTAAGTGAAAATGTGAGTACAATACATTAAGATATTTTGAGAGAGAGACCACATTCACATAACTTTTATTATATGTTACTAGGGGCCCATTGCATGAAGATTTGAGCAATAGGCCTACCTTCCCCTGGCTGCTGGCACCAGTTTTCCTCCAGGACCCAGGCCTTTGGTCCAGCTGCAGCAGCGAGGCTTGGCTTCTCTGCTCCGGCTGCTCCCAGCCCCTCCTTTTTTTTTTTTTCCCTAGCTCCTCAGGCAGAGGCCAGGGCTGGCTGAAAGCCTGAGTCATCCTCAGCGACCCAGGCCCTCAGCCACTCCTTGAGCTGATTCCAGGGCCCTTAGGAAGCTTGGCTTCCTCCGTTGCCGGGAGCAACCCAAGCCTCCTGCTCGCTCCAGCTCCGTGGCCACTGTCATCTTCAGTCGTCTTCAGTATTCGCTTCATGCCTGCATATGCAAATTAACCGCCATCTTTGTTGGGTTAATTTGCATAGTCACTCTGATTGGCTGGTGGGTGTAGCGGAGTGGCAGAGTGATGGTTAATTTGCATGTTTCTCTTTTATTAGTGTAGATTATAATTGTTCATTATTATTGTTGTTAATCTTTTATTGTGCCTAATTTACAAATTAAACTTTATCATGGTTTATACTGGTATGTACCAGTATGTATAAGGAAAACAGCATATATAGGGTTTGGTAGGATCTACAGTTTCAGGCATCCCCAGGGGGTGTTGGAATGTATCCTCGTGGGTAAGGGAGGACTACTTTACTCTTTTAAACAAAGACAATTTTGTTGTTATTAATGTTGCCCATGGTAATTAGACAACTGTGCTGGGTCTTAGTTTTCTCATTTGTAAAAATTGATATAATATTTTCTACAAGTACTACATAGATTCTTTGGGGACAGTAATATGTAGAAGTTCTTTACTAGAGAGTGTGTGTGAAATCTCCACATAATGCCCAAATCTTGCAGGGATATATATATATATATGTATATATATATATATAATCTGATAATAGCAGTAGTTTTTGTTCAATTTTTTTTCCCAAGCAGCTGATAATTAAGGCAAATTTACTGATATAATTTTGTTTCTTTTCTTTACCTTTGTCAAGTCAAATGGCTAAAGCCTGGGTTGCAGGAAGAATTACAGGACAAGAACATACTTCCCAGAATCTAATCAGATCAATGGGGAAGGTTGCCTAAGGCAAGGTAGAGTGCCAAGCTTTCTGTAGGAAAAGAGTTGGTGACAGTGACTCTCAGGATTTCTGGAAATGACTCTGGATTATAGTATCTACAGGCCACTGTAAGGGAAATACACAATACGTGTATATTATGTAACAGCCAGCAGGGTCTGTAGCGAGTACCTTGTAATCATATGCATAAATATTTCTGCAATGAAGTATGTAAGGACTATAAATAGGCACTCAGCCATTCAGGTCAGGTTTTCGGACAAATGAGTTACAAAAAACAAAAAAAACCAAAAAAACCCACAACATTCAGTTTTAGGAGCACTTCATGTTTTGTAATTGTAAATTAAAGACTGCATAGTTTTCAATAAATCATGCTAGTTAGTAATTTTTGGGTTTAAATCATGAAATATTCAAAAACAGAAGAGAATTCAGAGGTCATCTTGTCTAATCATTTTAATCAGCTAGGAAATAACAGTATTAAATGGGCACTTACAATGATAGCCCTGCACTATCTGATTTAACCCTGCTTGACCATCACATTAACAAACATCAGTACTAATCTTCAAGAGAGGACCATGTTCAGATAATACTTGGGTAAATCAAACAAGGTTGGTTAGTAAATGGCAGCAGGAAATCAGCTTGGTGGCAAGTTCTCCAATGAGACAGTCTAAACTTCCAGGGTTTCCCCAAAGAGCCACACCAGTGGATAGACAATGGGTGGCTGTTTAGTCTGACTAATTTAACAACACAGAGATCTGATCGATTCACAAAAGCAGTTCTTCCTGAGTACTCCATTTAAAAATATTTTCCAGTTGGACTTATTCTTTAGCTTCATCAGTTTCTTATTTTCTACTAGAGGCCTGGTATATGGATTTGTGCACTGGTGGGATCCCTTGGCCTGGTCTGCGGGATCCGTGGACCTCCACGCTGCTGTCGCTCCCACTCATCCTGGCTCCGCTATGCCTGCCGCTGCCCCTTGGGCACTCAGGGGGAGTGTCTTCAGGAGAGGCTCGTGCTGCTGCAGCTTCGCTTGCCATCTGTCAGCCCAGTGTCTGGCACCCATCTGTCAGCTGAGTGGTGCTCCTGCTTTGGAGCACCAGGGGGCAGCTCCTGCATTGAGCGTTTACCCCTTGGTGGTCAGTGCGCATCATAGTGACTGGTGGTTCTGGGCATTCCACTGTAACAATTGCTTAGGCTTTTATTATATAGGCTAGAGGCCCGGTGCACAAATTCATGCACTGGTGGGGTCCCTCAGCTTGACCGGCTATCAGGGCCAATCAGGGCCAGCCTGCCAGGGGGAGGGACGGTGGGAGGTTGGCTCTGGGAGCACACTGACCACCAGGGGGCAGCTCCTGAGTTGAGCGTCTGCCCCCTGGTGGTCAGTGCACATCATAGCTACCAGCCAGTAGTCTGGTCCTAACAATCACTTAGGCTTTTATATATATAGATTAGCAACTCTGTAAAAATAGCTAGCCTTTATTAAGTGCCTGCTATGTGCCAGGAACATTATCACTTTTGATCCTCACAACAACCAAGGTGCATATTATCCCTTCCATTAACAGATGAGGAAACTGAGGCTCCGATAAGCTAAATATCCTGCCCAGACTGCATAGAAGAGATATCACTAAGAATTTAATATGGGCTTATTTGTCCTTAATGGTACAGCCTTGAGGTTTCACTTTAAGAAAAATGCTCTACAAAAATCTAAATATAAACCTAAATAAGTTAAAAACTTATTTATGTTATGAGTAATACTTTACAAATAAATTTTCTTAAATAGCAGCATTTCTTTAAGTTACACTTTCCTTGGCACATATTATTTATTGTCCATTATTTACTTGGTAGAGAGTCTGGGGGAACCACTGTCAAATGCTGATCAACCAGAAATGAGGATGAAGAATAAAATAAACCATGGGAAAATAAAACTAAACGTATTTTATTTTTCATAAATACTTGTAACCTAGAACTGCACTGACTTGGATTGGAAAGGTAGATAGGAAACATATTTTAGAAATCTTGCATTTAAAAGACCCCGAAAGATAATTTCAAGAGTCACTAAATGGAACTAAAAACTGGAGACAAGATTCTTATTTATGAATTTATGCTAAAAACCCACCCAAAAATATTGTCGTAGTAATTTTTGCTCTATTAGGGTTTTCAAACTTGAAGATTCCCTTCCCCTTTTAAATTACTTTTATTTCAGCATGGAATACCCAAGTACTACTTAAGAGATAGATTGATCAAAGAAACAAAGGGTGACTTAACATCACAAAACAATAATAAAGTATTAGTGGAGAAGATATGATAGAGTCCATAACAAGTGTATTTTGAGTAAACAAAAATTAGTTTTCTTGTGGATGAATAGTCTTTAGAATGAGGAAGTGACAAAAAGAGATGAAAATGATGCGAAGGGAAATTGAAAAATAAGTTTCTGCTTCTATGATTAGGTAAGATTAAATAAGGATATGTGCATGATTAAGTAAGGACCTACCACTGAGACACCAGGAAAGCAATTCTTCCTAAATACTCCACTCAAAATAATTTTCCAGCTCTAATTCTTCACCTTCATCCATCTCTTATTTGTTTTGTGTCATTGGTTTTCAAATCTAAGCATTTGTTTTTATCACCATATTAATCTTACTCATGTCCCCTTCTTTCTTTTTTTACAGATTTCTCTACATTTTGACTGCTCTATCTATACCTACAAGATACTTGAGTAAAGTTTCTTCCTTTCATAAAAATAACAAAGACAATAAAAGTAGCACCTGTCATTTGTGGGCTTCTTTTTTTTGCTATTGCATGTCATCTGCTCTATATAATTTATTTCCCTTTAGTCTCCCAACAAGGAGAAAACTGAGGTTTAGAGACATTATGTGATTTAGAGCCAGAATTTGAACATAAGGGTCTGCTTGACTTCAGAGTCTTTGCTCTTAACATTGCATAGCACCACCTCCCCTCTGCATGTGGCTTCCTTGGTGATGGTGGGGTTGTAGTCCTGAGGCTACAGTCCTGAGACCACCCACCCTGTGGAGAAAGGGAGGGATCTTCAAGAGACTCCGGGGCTCTGCCATCTGATAACTGGGCAATAACTAGTTGGTCCCTCTATCTACTTACATATGGCTCTTTACTTCCTGATTATTCTTAGCATGTTTTTGGAGAAGTAGCTAGACAGCCATCATTTTAAATCTGAAAGGTAGATCAAGAGAGAAAACTTGTCAAAGATTAACTTGTCTGGGGACTGGAATTGAAGGGTATTGAGCTCTTCTCTGCTAGGCTCTGTGGGGGAGAGAAAACTAAGTCTGGTGGGATAATTGTCCTCACCCTGGGCTTCTGATCTAATGGGGTTCAGAGCTAGAGCTCTTGGTCTACTGCAACTCCCCCAGTGGTTTGTTTTTCCATCACTAACTAATCTCTGCCCTAGAAGTGTGTCATCCAGATTTATTGTAGTGTACCTTAGGACTGTCCCTGGAAGGCTACTGCATAAACTTATAGGCCATAAATTAAGGGCCATGTTTCTGTAATGGAAGGAAAAGCAACAAAACAAACAACTCATTCTGTTAAATCTAATTTTAAAGCTCCTTAAAAGATAAAGCAACTGGCATGATGTTTTGGCAGCTTTTTGACACTTCCCACATTTGATTTGATGAGATGCGTGCTCCTATTTGAGTTTTGTCCAAAAGAGGGCAGACAGATGGAAGGCTTTTACAAAAGAGGGGGGGAAACCCTGGTTAGTGTAAACCTGGAATTCCTAATTTGCTTTTAATTATTTTTCTTTTAAAAAGCAATAAGTAGGTCTTAACAGATGGGCTAACACTTGAGTTAGAAGCGTCCTTTGAAAAATAACAAGCAATGACTGCCTTTTACAGATGTAGAGTTCAAAGGCATGCAAATCATAATAAACCACACAGGGTGAGACTAGAGAAACTTGGTATAAAACAATCTGTTGTGGCCCTCCAACATAGTAATCAAACTGTGAGTCAGGACCCACTGAGAGGTCGTGAAATCAATTTAGTGGGTTGTGACCAGAATTTGAAACAAAAAGTGGTGGTAGAAACAGGACAGGAAATGTTCAGAGTGTACTATGTTTAATAACAATAAATGCTGTTTTTCCATGGTTTGTTTCCATTACACACTGTTTACTGGGTCATGATGTATTTTTTTACTATAGGTCATAGTTAAAACAATTTTTTTAAAGATGCTGGTCTAGCCTGGCCAACATGGCTCAGTGGTTGAGCGTTGACCTATGAACCCGGTTGACGCCTAACCATGCTGTCAGGGTTTGATTCCCTGTCAGAGCACATGCCTGGGTTTCTGGCTTGATCCCAGTGGGGGCCATGCAGGAGGCAGCCGATCGATGATTCTCTCTTATCATTGATGTTTCTATTTCTCTCTTCCTCTCTGTAATAATTTTTTTAAAAGATGCTGGTCTAGCATATAACTAATACAATTCTATCACAAAATAACTCCATTCATGAATGACAAAGCTTTATTATATACTATGTAGTGTTAACACTTGAGCTGTGCTTCTGAATATGGCAAGCATAGTCAAGGAAATCCTAGTTGGCTTGTGTATAGGTGGTCAGGCTGCCCTATAAAAATTTCCTACCTGCCAGACATCCTGGAAAGGAGGCCTGGGGCAGACTCAGAAGCCATGTGCCTATTGGCATGAGGTGAACACCAGAAAGTCATTGATCAATTACTTTTCTTCTATGAACCCAACTCAAAGAGATGCTATGTTCAGATCAGTGAGGATGGTGTGATTAGATGTGGGATAAGAAATAAGAGAGCCAGAGCTAAGCACGGAGGAGAACAAAAAAGTGACAGCTGTTTCCCTGTAAATAGTTCTTAGTGAAAAAGAATAATAATGGTAATCTGAAATTTATTGAGCACTTACTATATGCCACTACTGTGTTAAGTATTTTCCATGAATTATCTAGTAAAAATTCTAAGAGACTGGCACTACTGCCGTTCTACAGACGGGGAAATGCAGTTATTAGTGGTGGAACCAGAACTTGAATTTAATTTAGTGACCAAAGCTTGAGTCTTTCTTAATTCTGTTGGCTGCCTTGTTTGCCTTGACTTACTATATCCATTGCTTAGATTTAGAAGTGCTTGCTTTCTTTCACCAAAATAGATAACAAAAATAGTAAATTATTCTTGCTTGAGTTCTTTTCTTTTTGGCTATTCTCCTCATCTAGTTCATTAATTCTCCTCAAAATATGGGATGTGTAATACCCATCCACTTATCTCCATTTCCACCACTTCTCCCTAATCCAAACCACATAACCTCTTGTTAGACTATAGAGTACTCCCCTAACCAGTCTTCCATCTGTCATTCATGCTGTTCTACAGTCCATTCTCCACATGGCAACTGGAAGAATCTTTTAAAAACATAAATCAAATAATGTCACTCTTTTGCCTGAGACCCTCTACTTGTTTTCTTTCAAACTTGGAATGAAATCTAAACTTCTGAGAATGTCAGGACCTACAGAGATTGGCCCCTGCCTATCTCTCCAGGCTCATCGCCTACTGTCCTCCTTTAGCTCAGACTTGACTCAGCCTTGATTTAAACACCAAGTCCTTGTATCTTCTCTTCTCTTTGCCTGGGAAGTGCTTTGCCCAGATGTCAGCAAGGCTGACTCTCTTCCTGCACAAGACTGTCCATGTAGATGAGGGTGCGTTCTCTGACCCACCCACCTCATGAATACCCTCTCGGATCCCCTGTACCAATTGCCTCACATTTACTTTCTTTGTAACACTTTGTAGATATTTTGTTTACTTATCACCTCACAGCCTAGGTGCCAAAGCCCTGAAACTTTGTGTTGTCCTGAAACTCTTTCTCTAGCATTTAGAACAGGACAAGTCTGCAATAAGCAGACATTCAACAATATCTCTGAGTGAATGAATGAATGAGTGAATGAATGAATGAGTGAATTTGTTGTAGGATTTCCAAAAGGCCCACATTCCAAGAGCACCAAACCTAAACAAACTACAAATCAAGTGGAGCTAGAACATTCTCCTGCTTTTGCTCATTGAATGTGGCATTTTGTAGCTTCTTCAATTCCCCTTCCCCACAGAACTCACTGCCGTCACCCTGACAGACTTGAAGGTCTCCTAATGTGGTATCAGAACACCAGCGTTCTGTGACCTCTTTGGATCTCGATTCCTTCATCTGTAAAATAAAGATAAGAACAAATCTACCTACTTGGGATGTTTCAGAGAACAGGTATGAAAAAACCAATATTTTCTCTCATGTTAACTAGTCTTTTAAGGTACTTTGGAGAAATGAGAAGTGGATGTGGATGTGCTTTGTTAATTCCAAACTCAGAAAAGCACCCTCTCTTTGGGTATCATCCTTAAGGCCTCATCTCCCTTTATCCCCACATCCAATCATTTACCAGGGTCCTATTAATACTTCCTCATCTCTATAAAAGAGGGACACCTTCACTTGACCCCTTAATCACTTGAAGACTGGTGAGGGGCCCAAGAATTTCATGAGATGAATTAACATGCCTAGACTTCAGAGATATTTTTAAAATACTAGTGTCCTTTCTTTTCATGAGAAAAACTCATTAGCAACTTTCCCCAAGACACCCTGATTTTGAGTGCCACACCAGGCTGTCCAATGCTGTGAAGATCTGGGTGCCCTCAATTGTGTAGATAGAGTGAAGGAGTAAATCCTCTTACAATTTTCCTCCCATGCCCCTCTATGATTTAAATAGTTGCTGACACCTGATACCATTCCACCTGGGTACCTTAGCAGTTCTACTTTATTCCTAACTTCTAACTGGCCGAAGTGACCACATGCTTTCACCAAACAAGCCTTAAACACCAAGTCCTTTGTCTTGGTCTTATCCAGGATGACACATATTTTCACTTGCTTGTCTTGTACTTTTGCTGGTAACAAGGCTCCTTAGTTTATTATGGTTTTATTTTTATATTTACTTTATTTTATTTAAAAAATATCTTTATTGTTGAGATTATTACAGATGTCCTTCTCTCCCCCCATTTCCCCCCTCCACCCGGTTCCTGCCCTGCCCCAGGTCTTTGCCACCCTATTGTCTGTGTCCATAGGTAATGCATATATGCATATAAGATCTTTGTTTAATCTCTTCCTGCCTCCCCCACCCCCTTCCCTCTGATAATTGTCAATCTGTTCTATTTCCATGCCTCTGATTCTATTTTATTTACCAGTTTATTCTGTTCAGTAGATTTCTTATTCATTTATTTTGATTTTTAGATTAAATTATTGATAGGTATGTATTAGTTGCCATTTTGTTGTTCATATTTTTTATCTTTTTCTTTTTCTTCTTCTTCCTCTTCTTAAATACCCTTCAGCATTTCATATACTATTGGGTTGGTGGTGATGAACTTTAGTTTTTCTTGTCTGTGAAGCTCTTTATCTGACCTTCAATTTATTTATTTATTTTTCTGACTTTCAATTTAAATGATAGCTTTGCTGAGTAGAGTAATCTTGGTTGTAGATCCTTGCTATTTATCACTTTGAATATTTCTTGCCACTCCCTTTGGCCTGCATAGTTTCTGTTGAGTCATATGGACATTTCCTTGTAGGTAACTAACTGCTTTTCTCTCTCTACTTTTAAGATTCTTATTTTTGTCTTTTGCCCTTGGCATTTTAATTATGATATGTCTTGGTGTGGTCCTCTTTGGATTCCTCTTGTTTGGGACTGTCTGTGCTTCCTGGACTTGTAAGTCTATTTCTTTCATCAGGTAGGGAAGTTTTCTGCCATTATTTCTTCAAATAGGTTTTAAATATCTTGCTCTCTCTATTCTTTTGGCACCCCATAATGCAAATATTGTAATGCTTGAAGTTGTTACACTATCTTCATATTTTTGGATTCTTTTTTTTTTTTTTTTTTTGCATTTCTGGTTGGGTGTTTTGTGCTTTCTCATATTTCAAATTGTTGATTTGATCCTCAGAATCCTCTATTCTACTATTAAATCCCTGTATATCATTCTTTATTTCAGTCAGTGTATGGTTAATTTCTGACTGGTCCTTTTCCATTTTTTTTTGGAGGTTTCTAGAAGAATCTTGAGTAACCTTATAACTGTGGTTTTTATCTCTATATGCAAAAGTCTGCTCTCTTCCATTTCTTTTATTTGTGACATGCCTCCCTGTCTCTGCATTTTGGCTGATTCCCTGTGATTGTTTCTATGTATTGGGTAGAACTGCTATGTCTCTTTGAGTTGGGAGAGTGGCATTGTGTAATAGGTGTTCTATGGGGTCCAATGGCTCAGGCTCCCCAGTCATCTGAGCTGGGAGCTCTAGGTGCACCCCTTTGTGGGCTGTGATCACAGTCTTATTGTAGTTGAGACATGATTGCTGTTGGTTTCACTGGGAGGAATTGACCTCTAGGCCAATTGGCTGTGAGGACCGCCTGCCACTACAGTGGGAGAGCTGTTGTGCAGGAGATATCCCTATGGAGCAGGACTTGCTTCAGTGGGGCTTTGGTGCTCACTGAGTCTGCCCCTTGAGTGTGTCGCTTATGGATGTGTAGAGTTGTAATCTGGTATGATCTGACACTGACCACTGGGTACACTGGCACTTGGGTCTCCAGGAAGGTGCAAAGTCAGCCACTGCCTGAGGCCACCCAGCAGGAGCTACAGAGAGATCTGCAGATTCCTCCTCTTTGTATTGGGTTTGGAAGTTCCTAGAAGAGGCCCAGCTATGAAGCAAGGCAGGCTGGTGCTGATGCCAGGTCTTGGGCCTTTTTTTTGATAGGTTTGGGACTCCCTGACCCAGCTGTAGCTTGTTTGAGGTTTGTAGGTTTTACCCTGAGCAAGCACAGGCCATTCATTTGAAAAAGCTGCTGCACACAGCTTGGGTGGGGTTGTAAATTGGAGGAGGCGGGGTCTTAGGGAATCACCAGGGTGGAGCAAACAGAAATGCTGCCAGTCAGCCCTGAAACCAGGGAGGTTCCAGCATATGATCCCTGTGAGCACCTAGGTCTGGGAGACAGCTGCCCCCAAGTTCCTGCCCTGATGCCAGATAATCCAGTTCCTCCTCATATGTGTCTATGTCTCCCAAAGCCTCACCCTGGTGCTGGAGCTCAGAGGAAGCCAGACCTTGTAAGTTCAGTCCATGCTTCCAGCCTTTTAAGATGAACACCTGTGTCTCCAGCAGCCTCTGTCACTGTGCCCTAGTCCGCACTGGTTTTTGCAGCCCGTAGTTCTGACTGCCTGTAGGGACTTCCTTTCCCAGCTCTAGGACACTGGGCTGGGAGTCTGGTGTGGGGCTGGGACTCCTTGCTCCTCTGGGCGGCCTCCACAGAGGCGATCTCCCTCAAAATTGAAAAACCAGCCCATGTGGGTGCTGGACCAGCCCGTTCAGCACCTCCGCCCCTCCTACAGTCTCAGTGTGCTTTCTTCTTTACTTCTCTAGTAGGACTTCCATTCAGCCAGCTTTCCAGTGTACCTTAGTTGAAATTTTGATGTGGTTGTGGGAGGCAGTGAGTACAGGCGTTTACCTATGCCGCCATCCTTAGCCCCCTATTACGTTCTTTTTAAGAATAAACATAATTTCCCAATTTTTAAAAATTCCCTTCTCATCTAATTATTTACTACCCAGACTACTGTAATTGCCAGTAAGAGATTTTCTTGTCTTTAGTCTCACACCCCTTCGATCTAACTTGCTGTTACTGTTATTGTCTCATCCTCTCAGGTCTGACTTTCCCAATGACAATCAGGTGATCTGGGAAACAAATGAAAGCTAGAGCTGCTGAGGTGTGGCTCTTACCTTTTTTATTGACCTCAGAGGAGCTATGAGTTTGCTAACTGTGGACCAAATAAGAGGGATTCCCCCAATAGACCAATTCCAGGTCTGATTGTACTAGATTGCTGGTTAACCCGGGCGGCGCACATCGTGTCTCTCTGAGCCTTAGTGTGCTCATCTGAAACAATGAAAATTGTAATGATTAAGTTTCCTTTTGTATCTACTATGTGCCAGGCACTGCTTTAAGTACTTACATGGATCTATTTCTTCCAATAACCCCTTTAGGCAAATACTACTATGTATTGTCTGCATTTCACAGATCAGAAAAATGTGCACAGAGAGGAACTGGTCCAAAGGCGCACTGCTAGGAATTGTTGGGACTCCCACACAAACCCAGGTAGTGGCTCCAAAGTCTCCACTTGAATGCTGTGAAAAGAAAGAGTTGAATGAGACGAGCTGGGGTCTCTCTATCTCTAAAAATACCTTAAGTTCATATTGTCAGAGAAAGCTGCTGGTTCCCCCAACAAAAACAAAGGGCAGGCGCAGAGCCGTATTCAGGTGTGACACTGCAGCCAGGAAAGGTCATCCTCAGGCAGAAAATAGTGTCTAAATATAGAACCTCCCTTCACTTTGGAAGGTCTGACTAAATTGGGTTAGTTGCCGGGCGAGGTGCTAGAGGCAGAGCAAGCTGAAAGGTGTGCCAGCTGCGCAGTAGTGCTGCGTAACAATGTAGGGCAAGATTTCTCCCTGAGCTCTGCCCTGCTTGCATCATTGCTTCCATTTCACGTGCTTCTGCGGGATTATATAATGCTGATTAAGGTAGATTACTTTATGAATCAACCTGCCTCTCAGAGAAACTGGGGTACTTTGCCAAACCCTTTTCTACCAGGATGACAATTTTATGCCTTTAGGTTGATTCTCCTTGCTTTTGCTTGTCAGATGCAAGGGAAACTCTGGTCTGTGTCCAATTCATGCACAGCTGGACTGTCGTTGGGTATGCATGCCTTCCCACAATGTTAAACTTCTTCCCTGGCATGCTCTTTGAAAAATGGTTCTAAGCTCTTTTAAATACTGTTGTGGGTTGAACTGTGCCTTCCCCTCTCCCCCTGTGCCCTCCCTTCTCCCCCTAAAAGATGTTCAAAACTTTTCCTCCTAGTACCTGTGTCAGTAGACTTATTTTAAAAAAGGGCCTTTTCAGATGTAATCAAGTTATGATGAGGTCATACTGGATTCAGATGGGCCCTAATCCAGTGACTGGTATCGTTATAGGAAGAGGGAATTTGGACACAAACACACATACACATAGGGAGAAAGCCATGTGACAATGAAGGAAGAGATTGGAGCCAGGCATCTACAATCCAAGGAAAGCAAGGTGCAGAACCCAGCAAGAGGCAAGGAAAGATTCTTCCCTAGAGCCTTCCAAGGGAGCATGGCCCCGCTGACACCTTGATTTATAGCCTCCCAAACTGTGAGAGAATACATTTCTGTTGTTTTAAGCCACTGAGTTAGTAATAGTTATGGCAGCCCTAGGAAACTAATATAGCCCCTTCTCTAGATCTTTTGTCAAAGACATTTGAAAGCCTTCATAAACATAATTACATTAACGCATACAACATGTATTGAACTATCTGGAATAAAGAGTACCATCAAAATAGAACCAGAACACAGGCTTCAGGGCCTGGGATACATCTCTAGCTCTGCTACTATCTCTGATTAGGGGGCAACCACTTAACCTTTATTATTATTATTTTTTTGATTTAAAAAAATGGGACTATTGTATCAATAAGGATTTCTATTTACATAGCACTAGAATGTTTACAGAGCACATCCAGGTAAAAACATTGTCTTATTTGTTCTTTTCAATCACACTACAAGGTGGATTGTTCTCTTGATCTAATGTGCTGATCAATGCAGAATTTAGGGAAGCTGTTTTCTTGTCAAAGGCAACATAGGTGATAAATACTGTTGACAGGACTTTTTTGTTCTCTAGGCTATGTGTTCTACTTTATGGTGCTTAGGAAAACACTTGGTTCATAGTAAATGGTCAATATGCATTTGTTGAATGAATAAAGGAATGAGTAAACTTTTGTTGGATGTTTGCCATGTTTTAGGCATGTGTCTAGATCTAGACATACAGCAGTGACAAAACAGACCAAGTTCTTGTTCAGGTAAAGCTTACATTCTAGTGGGGAAATAATAAAGAAACAAACTTCTATCTTGACATAAAATTGCTATGGAGAAAATTAAGCAGGATGGTGGGAATAGGGATTATGGGGTGGGAGAGAGGGGAGGAAGGTTGTTATTTTATATAAGTCATCATGAAAGGCCTGTCTGATAAGATGACCTTTGAGCTGAGCTGTGAAGGAAGTAATGGGTATCCAGGGAATGATTCTTTCAGGTTAAGGAAATAGCAAATAAAAAGCAATTCCAAGTACAGTGGGGCCTTGACTTTTTTCGAGATACGAGCCATCTCTCGGCCGATTTTTTGCTTTGAGTTGTGAGCTAAAATTCCAGTTACAAGCCAGCTTCAGATACCCCACCGCTAGTTGGCACAGCGAACGTCACAGTGAACGCCACAACAATCAGCCCAGCATCACGTGTCTCACTCGTTCACTTTAAGATTTGACATACGAGTAATTTGAGTTATGAGCTCCATCAAGGAACGAATTAAACTAGTAAGTCAAGGCCCCACTGTAGTTTGCTTGGGATCTCCAAAAAACAGCAAGGAAGCCAGTGTGCCTGTGTGTGTGTGTGTGGGGGGGGGGGGGGGGAGTGGTTTGGAGGTAGAAAGTTATGGGAAGCCTCATCACGTGGCCTTGTAGACCAATGATATGCATTTTTGGCTTTTACTCTGAGATAGGCAGCCATTGAAGGATGTTACAAGAGGATGTAATTATCTTTTTGCACAATGCCTGATGTAGCTAAGTTTAAAAAGAATTTTTTAAAAGGATCATTATGGTTGCTGCATGGAGACTAGGTGGTTGGAGAGCAAGACTAGAAGTAGGTAACCAAGGTTGTTTTAATAATGCAGGCAAGAGGTGGAGCTAGTGAGAAAAGTCAGAAGCTGAATACATTTTGTGGGTAGAAATAACAGGATTTTATGATTAATTGCATGTGCAGTGTGGGGGAAAATGATGTGTCAAGGGTGACTTCAAGGTTTCTAATATGAGCAACTGAAAGAACTGATGTTAGAGTTATTAATATGGTGAATTCTGTGGTAGAAGCATGTTTGAGGAAACCAGTTTAGTTTTAGACATTTTAATATAAGATTCATTGTAGACTCCCAAGTAGAGATGTTGTATACACAAATGGACATACAAGTCTGGAGTTCAGGGAAAAGTTCCTGAGACAAAAGTCTTGGAAATTATTAGCGTATAGAAAATATTTAAATCTATGAGACTGGATAAGATCACCTTGGGAGTGAGTATAGATAAAGAATAGGTACAGAGTTTGAGCCCTGGGGTATTCTTCCTTTTAGGGATCAGGAGCATGAGAAGTAACAGATTAAGAAGGAACGGCCAGGGAAGGAGGAGGAATAAACCAAAAGGGAGCGGGGATATTGAAGCTGAGGAAAGATGCGGTTCCAAGAATGTTCCCAAACTTATTACACAGGAGAGAGAAAGACAATTGTTAAAGCAATAAACTCAGCTCACACACTGCTGACTGGTTGAGTTAAATGAGTCCAAATTGTCTCCATTTAATATGACAATTTGGAAATAATGAATAGGCAACTTTGACAGAAAACAATTTAGGTATAGTTGGGACCAAATCCTGAATTCAGGAGGAAATGGTAGGAGAGGAAGTGGAGACAGAAAATACAAGAGCCCTTGGAAGACGTTTGCTGTAAAGAGGGCCAAAAATAGTGTGGTAGCTGGAGAATAATTTGATGTCAAGGAAGAGGGAGGTTTGTTTGTTTACTTAATAAAAAGGGAAATATTAGCACATGTTAATGGTAATGTTCCGAGAAAAGGGAGAACATTATGTAGGGGAGAGAAAGGAGAATTGCTGACGTGATGGCCTGAATCAGTGGGGAAGATGAGGTCCGCTGAGCAAAGGAGAGGTTACCTTAGGAAAGGAGCACAGAGTGGGTTCATTGTCATGGGGGGAAGGTGGAAGGGATGGTACAGACACCAATAGGTTGTTATTTACACAAGTGAGTGTGTGGCAGTTTTCTCTGCATGCTTCTCTTTTTTCAGCACTGTAGGAAGTGAGGCCATCAGCTAAGAGTGAGGAGGGTAGGAGGAAGAGGTGGACGAGGTGTAATGTCCAGGAGAATTGGAGAGTGAATGTACTAAGGACATGGAGTGGCAGCTTTATGGGATTTGATGAGTAGAAACCAAAGGCTAGGAGTGCCCAACCAGGCCAAGGGATACAGAGAAGAATTCTTACCTCCAGGAATTTAGAATCAAGTGTAAGAGATAAATGATAAACACATGAATGATTCAAATAATAATTTAAGACAATAGAAGAGATTTGTGTGACAAGGAGGCATATTAAATTGCTGAATAGGTTTAAGGAGTTCAGAGAAGGGGAAAGGTGATTTAGAAGGGATATGATGGTTGAGCCTAGTGGAAGAGGTTAATTCAGAGAGGGTCAAGTGAAGATAAAGTAAATAATGGGAACAAAGACTAGAGCCTGGATGGAAAGTGGCTGAAGAAAATCACCACCAAGTCGAGATGCCAGATAAAATATAGGAAGCCCAGTTAAATTTGAATTTAAGATAAACAACAAATAACATTTTAGTATAAATATGTCCCATGCATATTTATCTGGAATAAAAATTAACTGTGTATCCCATAGTGTTATTTGATAAATCTGCAACCTTATCAGCAAGGTTAAAGGAAACCAAAAGAATGTTAGTTGAACCAAGGGAAGAAAGAATGAGATTGAATGTAAAGATGGAATCTGAAAGGTGCTGAGTGGTGGCAGATGCTTCAATAAATCCATGGGAATGACATTTTGTCATTAGGTCACCATTGGTGGCATCTGACATAGCAGTTAAGGCAGAGGCCTAACGCAAGAGATCTCTACTACTCATGCGCTCTAGGCCCTGGATTCACAGCCACAAGATACTATAGGTATTTTAGATAAGGTGTGAACAAAGATCCCATCTTTAAGGCCCTATGTAGATGCCAGAGATTGGCTCACTGGTAAGGTCACAGCTTGGCTGGGCTGGTTCTCTAGGGCTCAAGAATCCTCTGTTGGGAATCAAGACAAGGGAAGGAGACATGTTATTGCAAGTCAATATGAGAGAAAAGAGAAATCCTACTACTGGCAAAAAGTTTATTTTAGTTTAATGGACTACATTCAGATACTCTCAGATGAAACTAAGAATGTGAACTTCAGATTATAAATCACTTAATAGAACACACTCTTTTCCCAGGAGGCTTGTCCTGTGCTGGATTTCATTTCATTGTAATTGAATAAAAGAAAGTGTCAGCAAAATTCCATGAGAGGCAAGCTCTGATGTGAAAAAGGCAATAGCAGAATTGTACCAGCCTGGCCACCAGAGGTAGGGACGTGGTCACTGAGGACAGCAGGTCCGAGGGCTGTGAACAACGAGTGGGTAGAAGTGTTATAATGACGGTGATATATGCTTCTCCAGTCATGCATATACTAGTACGTAGGTACCTCAAGGTTCTATCATATAATTATAGAATATTTATTGCTGGAATGTCTGCCCCCAGGAAGAAAAGGTGACATCTTTTGGAAGAGGTGTTTAAAAATGAGGGTTAACAGGGTGACCTTTGACAATAACTGCTAATGGATTAGGGTCAGGGACGGCTCAGTGGCCACAAACCTTAAAAATATTGCCATCTATCTTTTTCCCCGAATGGAGTGTTCTTCTTGCCAGTTCCTATAGTTAATTAGATTGTTAACTCTGTCTATTTATAGCAGCAAACACTTCACTGGCATGTAGCAAATGCTGATTATTAATCAGGGGCCTCTACTGACTCAGGGTGGAATGAAATGTAATTATTCAAATTAGAGTTAGACCAAGGTCCAATGACCTCACAGGCAATGTTCTGATTTTGCAAGCACTAGTTTCTGTAAACTGAGTCTTTGGAAGATGTAGATATTCCGATCTTTGGGAGCCTCGGAGAGAATAGTGATGCCGAGTTTAGGCATCTCCTAGCATCCTTAAAAGGATTCCTTCTCTGCTATAAATGTACCTATGCACCTGCCAGCTCATGACTCAAATCAGCCTTACCCAGTAAATCATTATACAAAGTAGTTATGGATGTAGAATTTTAATAGCAAATCAATGAAAGTTAATTTTCATGGAAGCTATTAGGAAGGGTGTTCACTAAGCTTTTCCCCTACCATATATCATATTGCTTTCTACTTTGGGAGAAAAACTTAGATCTTATGAAGATGATTAAAAAAAAAAAAAAAGACAGACTTTGGAATGTTCCAACCCTCTCTAGACACTATTTGATCGAGTGTCCTCCCCAACATTTACCTTTTAACCTTAAGTGGGAAATAAGGGCACCTCAGGGTAGGCAGGGTAGAGGAAGGAAACTTGAGAGGAGCTATCTGGGCAGCTTGCAGCTGCTCCGAAAGGACGGGCTTCCTTTCAGCACTGATTGAGAGCCAGGTGAGACCAGCCTTTGCTGTGCCCTCCATGTCCCCTGTCCCTCAGGTTAGACATATGCTACTCTAAGCTCCTGCTGTGCTCAGGCCTCACGGCTTTTCAAGTGAAGGTGTGCTGACCCAGTGAAAGTGAGCTTTCCTTTTCTTCAGTAGAACCAGGCATTTGGTACTTGAGGATATTTCCATTTTCATATGCATGTCCTAAGAGACCTGGAAAAGGCTTTTAATTTGGTGGGGCAAAGAGGGGAACAGGTGCTTTAACTGTATTGCCATTGCCTTGGTGTTGGTCTTAGACAGGGGTTGTCTGGTTCCAGAAATCCTCTCAAACAGGCTTGAGCAAAAGTGGCTATTAAAGTAGGAACAGCAATATCTACCAAGGCAGGGTAGTCGGCTGGGTCTCACGGGATCCACACTAGGACTTGGAGAGCTTCTCATTCCTTGGGCTGCCAGTCACCTTGTCTCTGTTGTCCAGGAGTGTCTGCTGCTTCTGTTTCTCTGGCACACTTTGGCTCATTATAGGTATCCTCAGTCTCTGAGTTATAGGATGTTCCCAGTCCAGAGCCCATACTTAATCCCACTTTTTTTCTTTTGTTTAATAGACAGAGTAGGGCAAAAGTAGGTTTACAGTCATGAGTACATGAAACACAGTTTATTTTTGTATTATTAGTTATTATTGTATTATTTCCCATATGAACAACTATAAACTTACTTTTGCCCCATCCTGTAGTATTTTTTAAATTGAGATATATTTCGCATAGTGTAAGATAGACCATTTTATGGTGTACACTTCAGTGGTTTTTAATATACTCATCATGTCCAACCACCACCACTATGTAATTGCAAAACACTTCTATCACCTCAAAAGAAACCCTGTACCTATTAGAAACTAGCCCCAATTATCCCTTTCCCCAAATTCCCTGGCAACCACAAATCTACTTTCTGTCTCTCTAGATTTGTCTATTATGGACATTTCATATAAATGCAATCATGTATTTTTTTGTGTCTGGCTTTTTTTTTTTTTTTCCACTTTGCAGAATGCTTTCAGGGTCCATTCATGTTGCAGCATGTAACAGCACTTCATTCCTTTTTATGGCTAAATTATATTCTAGTTTATGGATATACCACATTGCGTTTGCACATCCATCAACTGGTGGACATTTGTGTTGTTTCTCCTTTTTGGGTATTATCAATACTGCTGCTATGAACATTTGGGTACAAGTTTTGTGTGGACATGTGTTATCAATTCTCTGGGCTATATATCTAGGGGTAGAATTGTTGAGTAATACAGTAATTCTATGTTTAACTTTTTGAAAAAATGCTATAATGTTTTCCATAGTGTGTGCATCATTTTACACTAGTGACCCGGTGCATGGATTTGTGCACATTGAAAGGAAATTAATTAGAATGTTGGCTGGTGGGACGGGACTGGGCGAGATGGACTGGACTTGCCTGGAGCCAACCTCCCGTGGTCCCTCCCCAGCTGTCCTCACCTGGGGTGGCTCCATGGCTTGAAGGGCATCTGCAGAGTGAGCGGGGTCCCTCCAGCAGGTGGGGTCCCTCCACCTGGCCTGTGGGGATCGGGTTGAAACTGGCTCTCCGACATCCCCTGAGAGGTCCTGGTGTGTGAGAGGGCACTCTGCAAACTCGCTGTCATATAGGGTGTGGAACACAAACGCAAGTGTGCAGTAAACCAGATTCAGGGCCGACAGTGCCCCAGCAACAACATAACCCATGGCCAAAGGTGGAATCACAAGGCCCCATGAGGAATTGGGCTCCCTCCTCTCTGGTTTCGGGATGCATCACTCAAGAGCTGCCGCTGCCCAGTCACTGCAGCTAGGCAGCTCCTGTGTTGAGCGTCTGCCTCCTGGTGGTCAGTGCCCATAATAGCTACTGGTCAGATGGACACTTAGCATATTAGCCTTTTAAATATATAGATTCACACCAGCAATGTATGATGATGTCCACTACCTTTTAATTCTAAATTACTAGGAGAACAGTGTCTGATTCCCCGGCTCAACCTCAGGATGGGTTTCCTTTGGCCCAGATATTTGCTCTGCTCACTATGGCTCAGGATGGGAGCAGGCAGTGGAGTGTGGGAGTAGAACAGTGACATGGTATACTCATTCAGAGGCCCACTGTGGAACAGTTTTCAGAAAAGAAGGGAGGTCTCACCCAAATCTCACCCCCAGCATACTAACTTTAGAATAGACCTAAGTATTGGAAGTAATCAGTTGACGATCTGTTATTTTTAAGTTGAACTGAGCCTTTAAAAAAAAAAACTTTATTGTTGAGATTAAAGAAGCCCCTCTTTTTTTCCCTATCATTGCCCCCTTCTACCCAGTTCCTGCCGCATCCCAGGCCTTTGCCACCCTATTGTCTGTGTCCATAGGTAATGCCTATATGCATAGAAGATCTTTGTTTAATCTCTTCCCACCCCCCACCACCATCCCTCTGAGAATCATTAGTCTGTTCCATTTTCATGCCTCTGATTCTATTTCATTCACCAATTTATTCTGTTCATTAGATTTCTTATTTATTTTGATTTTTAGATTCAGTTGTTGATAGGTATGTATTTGTTGCCATTTTGTTGGTCATATTTTTTATCTTTTTCTTTTCCTTCTTCTTCCTCTTCTTAAAGAATACCCTTCAACATTTCATATACTATTGTTTTGGTGGTGATGAACTCCTTCAGCTTGTATTTGTCAGTAAAGCTCTTTATCTGACCTTCAATTTTAAATGATAGCTTTGCTGGGTAGAGTAATCTTGGTTGTAGATCCTCGCTATTTATCACTTTGAATATTTCTTGCCACTCACTTCTGGCCTGCATAGTTTCTGTTGAGAAATCAGCTGACAGTTCTATGGGCATTCCCTTGTAGGTAACTAACTGCTTTTCTCTTGCTGCTTTTCTCTTGCTGCTTTGTCTTTAGCCCTTGGCATTTTAATTATGATGTATCTTGGGGTGGTCCTCTTTGGGTTCCTCTTGTTTGGGATTGTCTGTGCTTCCTGGACTTGTAAGTCTATTTCTTTCACCAGGTAGGGGAAGTTTTCTGTCATTATTTATTCAAATAGGTCCTCAATATCTTGCTCTGTCTCCCCCTTGGCACCCCCACGATGTGAATGTTGGTATGCTTGAAGTTGTCCCAGAGGCTCCTTATATCCTCACATTTTTAGATTTTTTTTCTTTTTGCGTTTCTGGTTGGGTGTTTTTTGCTCTCTCATATTTGAAGTCAGTGTATGCTTAATTTCTGACTGGTCCTTTTCCATTTTTTGGAGGTTTCTAGAAGATTGAGAAACCTTATAACCTTGGTTTTGAACTCTATATGAAGTAGTGTGCTCTCTTCCATTTCTTTCATTTGTGACATACCTCCCTGTCTCCGCATTTTGGCTGATTCCCTGTGTTTGTTTCTATGTATTGGGTAGAGCTGCTATGTCTCTTTGAGTTGACAGAATGGGCTTGTGTAGTAGGTGTTCTATAGGGCCCAGTGGCTTAGCCTCCCCAGTCACCTGAGCTGGGAGCTCTAGGTGCACCCCTTTGTGGGCTGTGATCACAGTCTTATTGTGGTTGAGACTTGATTGCTGTTGGTTTCACTGGGAGAAATTGACTTCCAGGCCAATTGGCTGTGAGGACCAGCTGAGACTGCAGTGGGAGAGCTGTTGTGCAGGAGATATCCCTATGGAGCAGGACTTGCTTCAGTGGGGCTTTGGTGCTCACTGAGTCTGTGTAGAGTTGTAATCTGGTATGATTTGACACTGACCACTGGGTACAGTGGCACTTGGGTCTCCAGGAAGGTGCAAAGTCAGCCACTGCCTGAGGCCACCCAGCAGGAGCTACAGAGAGATCTGCAGATTCTTCCTCTTTGTATTGGGTTTGGAAGTTCCTAGAAGAGGCCCAGCTATGAAGCAAGGCAGGCTGGTGCTGGTGCCAGATCTTTGGCCTTTTATTGATAGGTTTGGGACTCCCTGACCCAGCTGTAGCTTGTTTGAGAGGTTTTACCCTGAGCAAGCACAGGCCATTCATTTGAAAAAGCTGCTGCACACAGCTTGGGTGGGGTTGTAAATTGGATGAGGCAGGGTCTTAGGGGATCACCAGCGCAGAGCAAACAGAAAGCTGTCAGTGAGCTCTGAGATCAGGGAGGTCCCAGGATAGGAACGATAAGCCCTGTGAGCACCTCCAAGCACCTCCTTTTGGGAGAAAGCTGCCCCAGAGTTCCTGCCTCGCTGCCAGACAATCCAGTTCCTCCTGGTATGTATCTGTGTTTCCCACAACCTTTCCGTGGCACTGGAGCTCAGAGCAAGCAGGATCTTGTAAGTTCAGTTTGTGTGCTGCCTTGTAAGAGGAAAAGCTAGGCCTCCAGCAGCCCCTGTGTCACAGTGCCCCAATCTGCACTGGTTTTTACAGCCGTAGTTCTTACTGCTTGTAGGAACTTCTTTTCCCAACCCTGGGACCCTGGGCTGGGGTCTGGTGTGGGGCTGGGACTCCTTGCTCCTCTGGGTGGCCTTGGCAGAGATGATCTCCCTCCCGATTAAATAAGCGGCCCATGTGGGTGCCATGCCAGCCTGTTCCGCGCCTCTTCACCTCCTGCCAGTCTCAGTGTGCTTTCTTCTTCTCTAGTTGTAGGACTTCCATTCAGCCAGCTTTCTGGTGGTTCTGGATGGTGTTTGTTCTATATTTTAGTTGAAATTTCGATGTGGTTGTGGGAGGCGGCGAGTACAGGCATTTACCTATGCCACCATCTTCTGAGATCTGAACTTTCTTTTTTAAGATGAGGCACAAAACTCTCTAGTAGCGAGTAAAAAGCAATATGTTCACTTTGAATAGATATTTCTAATATCAAACCTGTGAGGCAAATGAAAACTCCAGCCTAATGTGGAGCTGTTAAACGCCATGTGCAAATCGTAAAGTGACCATCCTCGAATTAGCATTTGGAACCTCAATGCTACTGATTGAATTCTCAGGCCACTGGTGGGTTAGAACTGTAATTATTGCCCTTCCTTGTCATTTTGGGAACCAAATTCCCATTCTTTATTCATGCCTTTAGGACATTTGTAAACAAAACCTCACTTACAGTTTCCAAAATAAGTTGCTTTATAAAATCCCAGAATGCAGTCAAGCCCATCTGTTTTCTTTTCTACATTAACTTATTTGTTGCAGTAAAGCCCTAGACAGTCCTCAGAGAGATGCAGTTATAGAAAGGAAAACTGATTATGAGAGAAAGACTTTAGGGTCACTGAGATTTATTCCCCCCTGTATGCAAAGTCTGAGATCACCTTGGCATAAAGCATGGCTTGCTTTTGAGCTGCTAATCGTGCAGACTGCACATGAGGGGAATAGTAAGTGAGGGATTCCCACCACAGAAGGTTTAACAATCAGGAGATTAAGATATTGCGATGGAAATGAGGCTGGCTGTGCAGCATTTTAACTGAGCATTACTCTGGAGCTTGTCTCCTACCATTCAGACTAAAAAATTATTGATTTGGATCCAAATGGGGAGAAGGATTTAACATTTGTCTTGTTTGCTGTGAAGGTCAAGATAAATGTACACCAGCAACCTGAACCTGAATTAGATTCTGTGTGTGTGTGTGTGTGTGTGTGTGTGTGTGTGTGTGGCCTAAAGAGACAGTTATTAATTAGTAGATGTAGAAATCTGAAGGTGGAAGGCAAATAATGATTGAAAGCCTTATACATAATTTTCACTGACATTTACAGTTTTTATTTTCTTTATTTGTGGGGTCAAGGGGACAGGCAGGGTTCTTCATTTCTGTTTCCCAGATAAGGCTCTATCTGAGAGGTAGAGTAGCAAATCAAATGTTATGTGAACCTGTTTCCCATTGTGGGCAGTGTTGTTTCTCCCGACTCCTGTCTCCACGAGGGCTTCTAGACACAGTGGTGACACTGATGGATGGTCCCCACCTGGCCCTTTATTGAAGCTCCACGTTGTACATGGAATGGGTGAGGTAGTTGATGCCTCAGTCAGGGCGGACAGCTAACAGGTCAATAGACTCAACCAGAAATTGCTGTCACAGCAGCTTGTTCTAGCTTTTGGCTTTGATGTACAGCTACAGTGCTTAGTAATTCAGCAAATGCGGTGCTGCAGGACTGCTCCATTAGGTGTAGCTGTAACCAGAAATCAGGTGATCGGGAGCCCAGTTCCAGCTGGAGCTCTGTGACCTTGGCAAGATTGCTCAGTGCTTCTCAGGCCGTTTCTTCATCTGCCAAAGCAGTGGGGTGGGTGTTAGACTTTCCTAACCAGTTTTGACTAGGATAAAGCATGTGACAAACTTAGAGAATGGAAAGAAAAAGGATTAATACAACAAAGTTAGGGAGGTCAGAATTCCCTTGGGGGCAGTTCTCCTTCTAGGTTGGGAACTAATATTCTTCTGAAACAAGTATCACATATTTTGTCACATTGAACACCATTTTTTAGATGAATTGACTGAGGCTCGGAGAAGATAAGTAACCTGCTCAAAGTTGCTCAGTTGGTTGGACTCGACAGAGGCAAGACTGGAATAAGTGTGATTTCAAAGCTATCTAAGGTATGTCACCCCTAGCTCATTGCTCAGCCCAGCACGTCCCTCTACATTACCAGCCCACCCTTGCTCCCTTGCTGCTGTTCCTTAACTGTTATATGACTGCAGGCAAATTTATCCCTTTGAGTCTGGTTGCTCATCTGCAAAAGCAGGATTACTACCACTCACTTTGTAGGCTTGTGTGAGGGTTAAATGAGTTAATCTGTGAAGAGTGCCTGCTCAGGTGTGGGTACAGAGAAGGTGCCTCGTCTCTCCCACCTCTGGTCATCAGCCTCACGCTCGCAGTCCACTCTACCGTGCTCCGTGCTCCTGAAGCCGGCATGTGCCTCAGGCTTCCCATCTTTCTTCAGCTAGAAGAATGAGAAAATGTCACTGCACATTAGTTTTCTATTTTTACCGACATTAGAAAGATTTTGAAAAACACTCTTAGATATTTTCTAAGCTAGGCACCTACACAAGTTCTCTGGGGGAAAACTACTCTGCAGTTGAGGGAAGGAGTGTGCCTTGAGCTTTGGCTCAGTGAAATCTCAGGGCAGAGATCAATGGTCATTTTATATTTTCTAAATATAATTGATATTCTCTCCTAGTGCTCATGATTAATCCCATTTAATATTTATCAATAAGTGAATGTTGGTAAAATCTGTGAATAACATTATTTCACATTAAGATGGTGATTTGTATCTACACACCTTCTTACTCTTCTTCTTTCCACCCAAATTCCATTTGGAGCAGCCAAAGAAAGATTGGATAACATCTATAGCAGAGCTAGAAAACAGAAAATGATGCCACCATCAGGCCAGAAACTTTAAGACATTTCTATAAGATATGGTATATATAAAACTAGATTTAGGGTCTTAACTATATAGTCATGAGACAATCTTATTTTATGAATTTTTTATTAAAAGTCTTTGTTATGGTTTGAGTTGTAGCCCACAAAATGGTAAGTTCAAGTCCCAACTGCCAACACCGATTAGGGGACCCTAATCCAGTGCTTGGTGCCCTTATAAGAGAGGGCTCTTTGGACACATGTACACCATAGAAGGCCATGTGACAATAGAGGCAGAGATTGGAGTGGTGTAGCTGGAAGCCAAGGGACAGCAAGGATTGCCAGTCACCACCAGAAGTTAGAGAGAGGCCAGGAAGGATTTTTTCCTAAAGCCTGCAGAGGGAGTGTGGCCTTAATTTTGGACTTTCAGCATTTAGAACTGTGAAAAAATAAGTTTATATTGTTTTAAGTCACCCTGTTTGTGGCAATTTGCTATGACAGCCCTAGGAAACTAATACAAGCATGAATGAAAACCTTAAAAAGTGGATTTAGGGAAGTGCTGACCAAGATGCAATTCAACAAATGTGAAGAAAAGACTCACCTGGAAAATAAGTGGGTGGATTACCTCAACAGACTCCCAGATAATCTCCAAGCTCAGTCCAACAGGGACTTAGTAAATGTGGGACATACCTAAACCCTACCAATGAACTTGGGAAGTTGGCTCTTGACCCCACCATTGACATGACTGCCATGCCAAGTAAAATGGAGACATCATTGCAGCAGCTTTGTACTGTTTTAGAGAGAGAGAGAGCCTGGCTTGGGGAATGGCAATAAATACAGAAAAGCATCCACTAAGCACAGTAGACTAAGCAAGTAACTTTTCTTATATATATATCTGCTTTTTCCTAACTTCTGTGTATAAACTAAACTATCAATTTTGTAAAAGTAAAGCTACAAATATATACAATTTTCCCTTTTTTCTTTGTCTGAAACTGAGGCAAATCAGAGTAATCAAAGGAAATGACCCCTCTGAAATGCATATATTCCAAGAAATCAGAAGAAGAAAAGATTTAGGTGAATCACCATTTCCTTTTACTATTTCAATAAAAGATTAGAGAAGACACTGTATTTATGAAAACAAAACACTCTGATACTAGAAAATATTGCCATAATATCAGAAATATTATCCTGAAATTAAAATTTAGGCAGGATAGAGAAAATTGTATCCTGAAGTAAATTGAATTGGTAAATTAGATGAATGAGGTTGAGAAATTCTAGGAGTAGAATGCAGAGGAAAGTACACAAGCTTAACCATAATTCATGAAAAGGAAAGATGTAAGGGGCAAAAAAATCCAACAGATCCAATATAGGAGTAATAAAAATATCAAAAGGATACAGCAGCTAAAGAAATAGTAACAATAAAGGAATAATAGAAAAAATATCCTAAATTTAAACATCTGAGTCTTCAGACTGAAAGGATCTACTAACAATCAGGTAAAATTCGTGTACAGACTCATGCACTGAGATAGAACCTAATGCAGGTTCCTTCCTGCACTCAGGCAACAAACAACAAACAAAGCAAAACAGATTATTAGGAAAGAGGAAAAATAAGGGCATCAGCATACTACTATTATACCATACTAATTGCTGGAAGACAGGAATAAGAGAATTTTGAGGGAAAAGATTGTTACCCAATAATTTCTTATTCAATTTACTAGTGGCCTGGTGCATGAAATTCATGCACATTAAAAGGGGATTAATTAGAAGAAATATTTTAATATTGCTATTTGCCCTTTCTCTATAATAGAAGGGTCAGAGGTGAAAGAAAATTAGTAAAATGTATATGAAAATCTTCCTCCTGTCATAGTCTGGGGCATGCTGTGGCACCCAGAGTCAAGTCCCTGCCCACCTGCAGCACCTCAAAATCATGTGAGACCCAGGCCCAGCTGGCCCCACCCGCATTGGGTAAGATCCAGATCCAACTGGCCCCACCCTTGTCAAGCCCCACTGGGCAGGGGGCACAGCCTCAGGTCCCCTGGCCCAGCACCAGGTTGGGGAGTGTAGCCTCAGGTCCCCGTCAAGCCCTGCCGGGCAGGGGGCATAGTCTGAGATACTCTGTCAAGCCCCGCCGGGTGGGGGGCACAGCCTCAGGTCCCCCGGCACCGGGGTGAGGGTGCGGCCTGAGGTCCCCCGGCCTGGGGCATGGGGAGCAGCCTGAGTTCCCCTGGCCCAGCACTGGGGTAGGGGGCACACCTTGAGGTCCCCTGTCAAGCCCCACTGGGCGGGGCATGCAGCCTAAGGTTGCATGGCCTGGCACTGGGGCAGGGGGCATGGCCTGAGGTCCCCCATCAAGCCCTGATGGGCAGGGGGTTCAGCCTGAGGTCCCTTGGCCTGGTGCTGGGGCCAGGGGCATGGCCTGAGGTCCCCTGTCAAGTCTTACTGGGCGGGGGGTGCACCCTCAGGTCCCTGCTGATTGCTCCTTAAGGCTTGTTACGGGAACTTGGCCTCCGCTGTGGACACAGCCATCTTGTGTTACGGGATCCCTGCCTCTGCTGTGGGCACAGCCATCTTGTTATGGTGTGATGGTCAATTTGCATATTCCCTCTTTATTAGATAGGCTGTGTGAGGGCAATAGAAAAATCTCTTCTCAGATGGTCAAAAACACATAAAGTGTTCCTCTTTCTGAGAAAAACTTCTTGAAGAAGTCCTATAGCAATTCAAGAAAAAAGCCAAAGTAAATAATTCAAATTGGAGGAAGTCAGAACATCACAGAATTTTTCACATGAAGTGAAACCAGTAAAATTTAGTATCTGTGTAAATAATTGCTGTTATGAATTTTATCAGTATCAAATTTAGCAGAAATGGTAAAAATGATAATAATCTGGACATAAAGTGATAGCTTATTCAGATCTAAACTTGTGAATATGGAGGATGCGGAAGAAAATAAATAGGGGCTCTGTAAGGATATGAATTTTGTCTGATTTGTTTACTATTTTATCCCCAGGCTTAGAATAGTGCCTGGCACAAAGTAAGTGCTTAATGAATGATAGAAAAATCTGCTAAATCTCTACGGTCAATTAGAATTTAAAACTCCCATGAATCAATAATGAGAAGACTACCTGATAAAAAGATGTAACAAAAACAATTTTTAGGCAATTTGAAGAAAATAAAAGCCAATTGGCAAAAAAGGAAAGAAAAGATGCTTAATCTAATTAGTAATCAGACAAATAAAAATTTCTGATTGCCGAAGATTAGTGTGTCTGACAATATGAAGTATTGGTGACTATGTGGGGAAACAAACTCTCTTAATCTGTTGGTGGGACTTTAAATTAGTACTAATGCTTTGGAGAATTTGAAAATATAAAGCGAAGTTGAAGATGTGCATACCCTATGAGTCAGCAATTCTATTTCTAGATGCATGCCCTAAAGAAAAGTTTGCAAATGTGCCCCCCATGATCTCTTCCAAGGATGGTCATTACGTTTTTTGAATAGTGAAAAATTGCAGACAACCCAACTGTCCATCAAAAGGGGGATTAATGAACTGTGATTAATTCATATAACTGAATAATATACATTAGCGAATGAACTACATTTGTGTTTTAAGTAAATATAAAAAACATAGAAGAACAAATCCCAGAATAGTATACATAGCACACTAACCTTCATGTACATTTAACAAGCACTTAGAGCCACACCCATGTTACTACAAATTGTGTCTGTCCACATAGATAGCAAATAACAGAACTAAATGCAAACATGCCAAATTCATGACAGTGATCACCTCTTGGGAGGAGGGAAGGAGAGTTTTGAGATTGTGAATTGAAATAAAGAACTTCAACTTTATAATGTTTCACTTCTTTTAATCAAAAAAATTTTGAAGCAAAGTGACAGAATGTTAACATTTGTTAATTCTAAATTGTGGATACATGGGTGTTTGTTATATTATTCTTGTGCTTTTCTTATTTTTAAAACCTTTCACACTCCTCCAAAGTGTTATAAATATCTAACCTGTGTCCTTACAACAGTGATTCCATTAGAAGATTGGTGAGTTTCTAGGGGGAAGAGATGGATTCGTGTAACTTCTGAAATTATATTTAAAATACAAAACTTCATGTCTGTGCTGTGCATGCGCATTATTATTTTAGAAGAAGGTACAACTCTATCCTTTACAAAAGCATTTGGGGAAGATTTAGATATGCACAATACTTGAGTGGTGCTACTGGCATTTAGCACCTGAGGCCAGGGATGCTAAATATTCCTCAATTTGTCCATCTACCCCTACACAGAAATAATTGGCCAGCCCTGAATGCCAATTACATCTATTTGGAAAATATTGAATTAGGAACTGTATTCTGCTAAGGGTAACAGAAAATCCTACTACTAATAGTTTAAGAGCAAAATAGTTTTCATTTCCTTATGTAACAGAAAACCTGGAGGTTGCTGTTATAGGTTCTGTGGCTCAAGGGCATTAGGGCTCAGTTCACTGTGTTTCTATTTGTCTTTTCCTCATAGCCCATAGTGGCTGCTGGAGCTCTAGCTATCAAACCCAGGGTCCAGACAAGAAGGAAGAAGGGCTGGAGAAGGACTTTTATATTTGGAAAGCAAAATTTTTTCAGAAATCCTCAGGAGACTTCTATTTACATCTCATTGTACTACATGACCTTGCTTGCTGCAAGAGAGTTTAGTTTTTTGGCTTTGCAGCCTTTATACTAGTGGCTGGCAAGGAAAGGGGGTTTAGAATGGGTGTTAAGTCAACCCACAGTATTTGCTGCAAAGGTGAATAGGTTAAATTTTCATATGAAAATAAAAAGAGTGGATATAGCAAGTTTCACTCAAGAAATCAGAAGGAGAAAAGACTTAAGTGAATCACCATTTTCTTTTACTATTTCAATAAAGAAACTACCTTAAATATTTACAACAGAAGGAATTTAATGCAGGAATTTGGTTACACAGGAGAAAGAAGAATAGAGAAGCTAAGCAGGGGACAGTAAGGCAGTGCAGAGATTAGCAACCTCAGGAAGCCACTGTCCACTCAATGTTAGAAGGAGAGGGCAGAATTACTGGGGTCACTTGGCAGATGCTAGAACCAGGACAGGCCCATTCATCAGGAGCTGAAGCCAGAGGGGAACTACAGCTATTCAGAAAACACTTGAGAGGAAGGGAGAATGGAATGACCTGCTTATCCCCTTCAATTGGCCAGACCCAGCAGGAAGCCAGCTGACTGGCTGTAGGAGCACCACTGTGATGCAGAGCTGATGGACAAGGAATAAATCAGAGGGGAAACAGGTCCAGGACCAAACAGTAAAGGAAGGTATGGACAATAAAAGTAAATCAGGGATGAAAAATTTGTATTTTAAAATTTATATCAGATGATGTGGAATTCAAGGCAGGCCATTAAATGAGATAAATAAGGATTTTTTTCTTATGGCTAACAGGTGCAATCTGTAACAAAGTTGAAGAAATTGTGCTAAATAGCATGGCATTAAATATATATATATATATATCTTTTAGAAATACAAGGAGAAATCTACAGGAACTATAACCATAGAGGAGACTTTAATATCTTTGATAGATCAAGCAGACAAAAGTAAATAAGGACGTTCAGTAAGAGTTCATATTGACATATGGCAGCAGCCAAACCTGAAATCAGAGATATTCACAGCTTTAAGTGCTTTTATTAGTATACACACACACAAATGAAAAGAAATGGATTCAATTATGGCTCCAACTCAAGAGGACATAAAAAAACAAATATAACTTTAGGAAAGCAGGAGAAAGGAATCAATAAAAACACAAACAGAAATCAATACATTTAAAGAAAAGTGGAATTTATTAATTGACCAAGAGCCTTTTTCAAAAAGATCAATAAACGAGACAAACTCCTGGAAAAACCTTATCACAGAAAAGTGAGAAAAGACTGAAATACACAGTCTTAAGAAGATGATATCTGACATAACCACAGATATAAAGGTTAAACACATTGTAGATCCATACTATATATGACTGAATCCTAACATTTGAAAATCTCAACAATAAGGTGATTTTATAGGGAAATTTAAAAATTGCAAAATTGGAAGAGGCCTTGGTATGGCTCACGTGGCCCTGCAGTTCTACTCTGTCGTGGGACCAGTGTTTTCCTGTATGAAGACATCTCTCAGGATGGGATGCAAATTGGATTTGCTGAACTGTCTCTCCAATTGGGCTATAAGCGTTCTGAGGGCAAGAACTATACCTTATTTGATTTCTCATCTCCAGTATGTAGCTAAAGCATACACTGCAGATGCTCAGGGAATGATTGTTGAAAAATTTCTTCTTTCCTTCCTCCTTCCCTTTCTTTCTACCTCTGCTCTTTCCTTTCCTTCTTCAAATACCTCATAGAGAAATCAAGATGATCCATTTAGCTTAGAATAAAAGGAGCCCTACTTATGCCATTCTTTAGGTCCCACCGGTGCTCTATTCTCCATAGATCCTGTGCCCTGTGAAGGAGGTGAGTGCAGGCAGGCTCCCTTGTGGGCTCCACAGAGGGTTCCTCTGCAAACAGCACTGCTTATCAGGAGCTGCCTGGAGCTGGTGACTCAGAGAATGGCCCAGCAGGCTCTGGCTGTTGCTAGGAAACCGCATTCCCTTGTGGAACCCAGAACAACACTTGCAGGTTGTCCCTGATAACTTAGAGGAAACGAAGAGCTGTCAAAAAAGGTAGAGGGAAAAACAAAAAGCTAAAATAAAGAAAGTAATTTTCCTTGCCCAGCACTAAATGACATGTATCTATAGGGATTAGAGATAAAAATACTCAAAAAAGAGGTTGGCATCATTAACAAAAACCACTTTCGCTCTTGCTTTTGATGTTGTAAAAAATGTGCTTTGAGAACATGTCCAAAAAGATGTCTTTTCTGTAGACGGTCTCAAATTTTTCTGGAACGTCAGCCATGGAAGGGTCTAGGGAAGTAATGCAGGGCTCTCCCTCAGGATTCCTGTTTACACTTGATTCTGCTCCAGTTGCCTGGTCAGCCAACATTTGCAATGAGTGCCTCCCTTGGCCTCCAGCACACCTTTGACCAGCTACAGATCAGTGTTGCCCAGGCACAGCTAGAGAGGAAGCAGCAGTAACAGAACCCTACAGCAATGGTTCTCAATTTTGGCTGTGTCAGAATTACCTGGAGGGTTTTTTAAACAAAGATTGCTGGGCCCTAATATTAGATTATCTGATTCCGGAGGCCTAAGTGGGGACTGAGAATGTGCATTTTTAATACGTTCCTAGGTGACACTGATGCTGCTAGTCCAGGGACCATGCTTTGGGAACCTCTGCCTTAGACTATTAAGTCTTGCAAAGAATTGACTAGTCACTTAACTGATGAAGAAACAGGTTCAAGGAAGTGCACTTAGCTACTGGTGCTGGGCTCAAACCCAGACTTCCTGAATTGAACATCAGTGCTTTCTCCATTACAAAATGCTCTCTGAGCAGTGCCTCTTTAAAATTTCTCCAAAAGACTCCAGATGGCTGTGAACAGGGGTGGTCCTAACAAGTGAATGCCAAGTTACTAAATCCAACCCTGATAGCGACAGCTTTGATAAGGAAGCCAGAGATGGTTTGCAAAAGCCTTTGTGTTCTTCGCAGCGTTGTCTCTCATCTTTCCAAATACTGTAGATAAAAAAGGAAGCATGTTAAGGAGGAGTAGACACAGCTAAGCAGGACTCTGATACGTTTCCAAAGAGGCCTGCCTCCAGTACCCTGCTGCCAAGCTAGGGCTGCTGGTGGGAATCCCCATGTGCTTTAGACTCAAACCACAAAGCAGGTCCCCCTCTTCCCACCCCACCCCTCTGGCCTCTGTGAGTGCCAAGATGGCTTCAGAGATATAGCTAAAACTTTAAAGAGCACACATTCTTCCCACTTTTGCTTGCATATGGGCTTTTTCAGCCATTAAAGCTAATTGTACTAGTAAGCTAAAGATGTAAAAAGAATGAAGGTCAGACAAACAACATATATTAACAAGGCCTGGCTCAAGCAAAACTGGGGTGAGTATGGAGTTTGCCTTTGGTCTTCCTGGTCTCCTCTTTGACCCTCTCATGACTCTCCAAGGCCCCTCACTTTTCCCTGCCCCTCTTGATTTCTATTCCTGTATGACCTTGCTCTTCTACCTTCAGCTAAACTCTGCTAAGATGTGAGATGAAAGAGGTTTAAGGGGTTATTTGTTCACTAATAAAAGATGTTTGGCCCTGACCAGTTTGGCTCAGTGGATAGAGCGTCCGCCTGTGGACTGAAGAGTCCCAGGTTCGATTCCAGTCAAGGGCATGTACCTTGGTTGCGGGCACATCCCCAGTTGGGGGTGCAGGAGGCAGCTGATCAATGTTTCTCTCTCATCGATGTTTCTAACTGTTTATCCCTCTTCCCTCCTCTCTGTAAAAAATCAATAAAATATAATTTAAAAAAAAGATGTTTGAAGACTAAAAATCCTCCAATGCTTGAAAAAAAATGCAGCTCTACTGATAAAATTGTGGGGGTGTTGGAAGTAGGGGTAGAATCATTAAGAACCAGGGCTACCCAGAATTCTTTATATTATACCTCACAGGTAGACACTAATTTGTCTCCTTCTAAGGCTAGAATTTAGCTTATGTATTGATAGAACTGACAGAGGCTCATGCCTTAGGAACCCTCACTTGTATTTGCAGAACTTGTGTTCTCACAAGAACTTCGTGTCCACTAGATGGCATTCAGATAGAGCTCGTGGACAAATTCTTAAAGATGCTAAGGAAAAATGAACTGGAGAGTTCCTCCTCCCTGCCAGGGTTTTAGTTTTGTTCGTGTTGTTTCTTCCTCTCGGGGTGAACTATCTGTTTGTGACAGCTAACGAGTGAATACAGAAATAAATGCATGACATTTTGCTTTATAGTTGTCAGTGTGCTTCATATACATTATTCCCCCTTGAGCTTACATCTTGAATTTATGGAAATTATCATTTCTATTTTGCCTCTGAGGAAACAGAGGTTCAAATACATCAACTGGATGGTGGCAGAGCTAGGACTTGAATCTAAACCATTTGATTTCTGATTCCAAATAGTGTATATTTCACCCAAAAAATAGTAAAGCAGGGATGTATCATAGAAAAGACAGAGATTGGCCAGTTTTGTGGATAGAGAGGTCCTTGGACTAACTGGAGTTGGGAAGTGACTATGGCCAGAATATGAAAATATTGAAAAGGGGAACATTACTTTGCTGGCCTTCCTTCTAGTGACATTAGTGAATATCATGATTTGTGTGCCTTAGGTCCAGAGTAGCAGGGAAAATAACAACATAGTGTGGTCTGTGACATTCAGGAAGTCACAGGAAAATGTGTGTTGGGCTGGCAGAGAGGAGAGAAGGTACTTAAAATGGGGCAGAGCATTCTCCCAGTTACCTCCGAGATTTCACTCATGCAGACAATGTAAGTCCTGAGAAGGTGAGGAAGCTCCTTCAAAATCACTGAGAATGCAAAAATGACCGTGAGCAAGTCGAAGGGCTTGTGCTGACCGAGGTTCCCCCAAGAATTATCTGTATGCTGTCTGCTGACTTAATGCTTTATATAAGTGTCACAAGGTATTGTATTTCATTAATATTGCTCTGTCATAGAGTGTTTGTCCTATATTTCAGATGTTCCCAGGGATGTTGGGAGAAGGAATTATGTTAACCAGCAACATTCCATGCATTTAATTACTCCTGGGAAATTAATCTAGTAATAGTGTTGACTAAGGAGTTAGAGAAGAAGGAAGGCATTTCAGGCGTGTGGATTAGCAGGTGCAAAGTTACTAAAATGGGAATGACTTAAACGGTGGGGAAAAAGACAATCCCTGCTTTGTCAAAGTGGAGAATCTGGGGATAATAGAAAGTAAGGCTGGGCAGGTAAGCTGAGACTGGATTATAGGGCCTGCTGTGTCACACTGAAGAGGGCTGCCTTGATGGTGGGCATCACTGAAGGTTCTTTTTTTTAAAAAAATATTTTTATTGATTTCAGAGAGGAATGGAGAGGGAGAGAGAGAATCATTGATTGGTTTCCTCCTGCACATCCCACACTGGGGATTGAGCCCACAACCCGGGCATGCGCCCTGACTGGGAATTGAACCATGACCTCCTAGTTCATAGGTCGATACTCAACCACTGAGCCATGCCAGCTGGGCTGAAGGTTCTTAAGCAAGTGTCATTTTAGGAAGACTGTTCCAGAATGTGCAGGATGGTTTGGAGTGGGAAGAGCCTAGGAGCAGGGAGAAAATACACAGGCTCTGGGAGTAATTTTTATAGGAGATAATAAAAGGAGAAAATACATAAGCTACAGGGGCAATTTTTATAGGAAAAGTGGAGAGGAAGGACAAATATGAAAGACACTAAGATGGGTTCTTTTTACTTGCCAATGAGAAAGCCAATTTTTTGTTGAACATATTGTTCCCATTGGGATCTTGAGGCAAGACGCGGGTTTCCCTGCTATTCTCTTAGCCTCACATTCTTGCTGCTTGTTTTTCCCAGTGTGGTCTCCTGTTGTCTTAATGGAGCAGCGGAGCTCTGCTCATTAAAACTGTGCAGCACATTACAAGTCTCACTCATTTCAAATAACTGATTTGATAGCATTTTGGAACTGCCAAGTTGATAAATTAGGCCCTGTACTATTCTGTACAATCTGGAGTCGCAGAACTAGGAAATTTTGAAAATTAGCAAATCCTGTGGCAAATGGCAGCACCTGCTGGCAAATATGATATTACAGGCTAACTCTAGTAGACAATGTAATGGCTCAGAAAAAGATGAACAAAGAGAACAAAGCTGCAGGAACTGGAAGGGTGGGAGAAGGGAATCCATAAGCTTGGGAGACATTGGAGAAAGCAACCCAGAGAATTTGTAAAGACCTACTATGTGTCTACCACTATACTAGATGCTTGGACACTATAAATGTGATATCAGACAGGGTTCCTGACCTCACAGGTTATTATATATTTAGAATGACAAATTCTAAAGATCTAAATGCTGCAAAAACTTCTTTTAGGATAACAATGCAACCAGCATATTCAAGTCTGACTACTCTCCCCAAACCTTCTTCAGTAAGAATGTTGTATTTAATGCATTTGAGAACTGGTTTCTTAGGAATTGTTTTCCTATGAAACCACTTTTAAATATTCGTATTAGAAACTGGTGTGTGCACGGAGAGGTGGGGCATGGTTTTACTCACAGCTCTCATTACAATTCATATATTATGTAAAGTCAGATTTCCAGACTGTACGATTCTCTTACCTGATTCAAAGATGACCAAAATCTTCACAAGTCTGATCATAGATTTTCAGGAGGACTGGTATATATATATATATATATAAAGATTTCATTGCTTATTTGTTTATATCCCACCTTTTTCCACCCAGAAAGACTGTAAGAATACTTTGAAAAGTGTCTATTTAGGTCCTTTGCCCATTTTTTTTTAAAGTTAGTCTTTTTTTAAAAAAAATATATTTTATTGATTTTTTACAGAGAGGAAGGGAGAGAGACAGAGAGTTAGAAACATCGATGAGAGAGAAAATCAATCAGCCGCCTCCTGCACATCTCCTACTGGGGATGTGCCCGCAACCCAGGTACATGCCCTTGACCGGAATCGAACCTGGGACCTTTCAGTCCGCAGGCCGACGCTCTATCCACCGAGCCAAACCGGTTTTGGCCCTTTGCCCATTTTTTGATTGGATCGTTTATCTTCCTTTTGTTAAGTTGTATTAGTTCTGTATAAATTTTGGAGATTAAACACTTATCTGAAATATAATTGGCAAATATGTTTTCCCATGCAGTGGGCTTTCTTGTTGTTTCGTTGATGGTTTCTTTTGCTGTGCAGAAGCTTTTTATTTTGATGTAGTCCCATTGTTTATTTTCTCCTTCGTCTCCATTGCCCTAGGAGCTGTGTCTGTAAAGATATTGCTACTACATATGTCTGCTATTTTGCTGCCTATGGAGTCTTGTAGGATTTCTATGGTTTCTGGTCTTACATTTAAGTCCTTTAGCCATTTTGAGTTTGTTGTTTTGTATGGTACAAGTTGGTGATCTAGTTTCATTTTTTTTTTTTTGCATGTATCTGAACAAATTTCCCAACACCATTTATTGAAGAGACTGTCTTGACTCCATTGTATATTCTTGCCTCCTTTGTCAAATATTAATTGAGCATAATGGCTTGGGTCAATTTCTGGGTTCTCTGTTCTCTTCCATTGTCTATATGTCTGTTCTTATGCCAGTACCAGGCAGTTTTGAGAACAGTGGCTTTGTAATATAGCTTGATATCTGGTATTGTGATGTCTCCAACATTGTTCTTCTTTCTCAAGATTGCTGCAGCTATGTGGGGTCTTTTTTCACTCAGATGAATTTTTGGAGAGTTTGTTCTAGATCTTTGAAGTATGCCGTTGGTATTTTAATGGAGATTGCATTGAATCTGTAGAGTGCTTTGGGTAGTATGGACATTTTAATGATGTTGATTCTACCAATCCAGGAGCATGGTATGTTCTTCTTCCATTTGTTTATGTCTTCCTCTATCTCTTTTTTCCATGTCCTGTAGTTTTCCAAGTACAGGTCTTTTATCTCCTTAGTTAAGTTTATTCCTAGGTATCTTAATTTTTTTGGTGCAATGGTAAATGGGATATTTTTTTTTTAGTTTTTCTTTCTGTGAGTTCATTATTGGTATATAAAAAGGCAATAGATTTCTGGGTGTTAATTTTGTATCCTGCCATTATTTTTTTTTAGTTTTTCTTTCTGTGAGTTCATTATTGGTGTATAAAAAGGCAATAGATTTCTGGGTGTTAATTTTGTATCCTAGCTCTGCAGTTGTCTAGGTGGGTAATCTTGAGCATGTTGTACAGTGTCTGATCTGTAAAAAGGGGCTATTAATATTACCTGTCAGATAGGGTCGTTGTGAGTTTCAAATACGTAGGTTAATATATGAGCCTGGCATTGGTAAGCACTACTAGTATATGTGTTAGCTACTATTATTATGGAAAGTGGTAAATAAGTGGCATATTCAGCAATCTGCAGGAGTGGCCCATAAATCCTTTGGGGAAGTAGTGATATAAATAAGGAAATAGTGTTGAGATGAAAAGAACACAGAAGGATGAACTGGGGAAGCTTACTTGGAGGGTGGTGGTGGTTCATGTAAGCTGAGTCTTTGAAAAGAAGTAGGATTTATATGAAAGAAGAGGCAGGCAGAATGGCCTGAATAACAGTTCAGAGACAGAAATGCATGTATTATTAAAGGGACAGACAGAGAGGCTGCTTTGACTGGAGCAATGTGAACACAGAAGGTAAGTAGTGGAAGCCCTACATGCGGTGACTGTGGAGGGTGTGAATACCAGGCTGATTCAGAACTTTACTCTGAAGACTTGGGAACTATAAATGGGTTTGAATGAGGGAATGTGACACATTAGAAAAATTAATCTGAGCTAAAAAGATGAAGGAAACTATAAGGCAAAGAGATTGGTTAGTGGTTGTAGGGGAGTAAAATAATTTTACTTCTACCCTTTTTAGTTCTTAGCTAGATTTTTGTAATAAAAGACAGATTAACAAGAGAAAAAACCCAGGTGTTTATTAGCATGTATACCTCATGTATACATGCGAGATACCTAGGGAAAAATGAGTAACTCCCCGAGGTGGCTTGGAATTCAAGCTTAAATACCATCTTAACAGGGGAAAAAGGAGAAGAATGTAGGCCTTTTAGGCGGGGGGAGTAAATGCTTTTTAGGAAAGATGAATAGGCCTTGAGAAGAATAAATGGGAGGAATGGTAAGTTTGTGACAAGGTGTCTGGGTATAGTGTTGATTTCCAGTCTCCTCTCTGATGATGAGTCAATTTTCCCTGGTTGATGAAACTCTTGGGGAGGGGATTTATGACAAGGGAGTTTTGGAGGATCTTAGTTTTGGTAGGTAAGGGTAACTCAGAGAAAACATCACCCTGAATTTGCTGATTTTTTCAAGTGTCTTTAGCTCAAAATGATCAATATACCAAAGTGACATATTTCGGGTTGGCATATTCTGCTACCCTTCAAGATCAAGTTAGCATAGGACCAGAAGTGCAACAGTGAGAATCTAGACAAGGGGAAAGGCAGATTGAGGGATTCCTAAATGAACTTCACTAAGGAAGACCTGATGACATTGAGTGTAGGGGCCAAGGGAGAGGTGGGCAAGATCCTACTGTTTGAAGCCCGAGACACTGGGATAGTTGAGGTATCAAATGTGCTTAGGAGGAAGCTGGGGATGCCACAGATAATATTCTAGACATATTGAGGTTGAGGTGATAGGAAAATCTGAACGCTCATAATATTTGGGATAGTTCCACTAAAGGGCTCAGACAAAAGTCCCTAGCAGTTCTAGGGTAGAGGGTCCCCTTGAGTATGGAGTACATCCCAAGACAGAAATCAAAATGATTTCCTTACCTTTTTAATTTTAGTATATTTCACTACTTTTAGGCTGAATCTGGGTAGCATTTTTCTGAACTCCTCAAAGAGCACTTGGGCAATGTAAAGTTTTCATCATTATTAGCATTAAGCATGACCCACCCGTCCTGGCTAATTCATATTCATTCTTTTGGGCTGACTTTCTGCCTGAGGACTCCAACGTCTCTCCTTCCAATTTAGCATTAATATATTAATGACGACTGCTAGTGTAAAAAACCAGGTCAGCAGCAGAGTCAGATCTGCTCCTTCAAGAGTTCACAGTTGACCCAAATCTGAAAGTCTGGGATGGGAGGAGGGGGTGGTATTTTTATCCGTCAGGTGAAGACTGATAAGTGATGGGAAGAACTCCTTTCTTCGAGTGAAAGGCTGATGCCATTAGAGATGATTCTCTCTTTGCAACCTCATTTAGCAGCACACTAAACAGTGGTTCATTAAGCTGTAAGCAGCTGTGTAGTGGCACCAGAGCCTTTTGAGGGCACTGGGCTGAGATGGAGGCATCATGGTTCAACTTCAGAGTCTGGGCCCATTTAGACCTCCAGAGGAAGAACAGACACAGTAGTGAGTGCAGTGAAATGGAACATGGCCAGATTTGCCCTAATATTGAATTAAATCTACAGTCTCTGAGATCCAGAAATAGTAACAACATTACACATAAAACAAGATCTGGTAAATTTTGCAAGGATTTCAAGGCTTGACTGGTCAGATGTAATAGAAATAAAGTAGAAGTGAAAATTGTAATCTATAGTTTGGTCCAGCTGTCAAATTGTGGTTAGGTGCATTTTGGAATGTTTTAGATTTTTAACCATTTTTTTTTTTTTTTTGCATGTGGATGGGCTCAAGATTATTTTAAGGTTATGATGTATAATCTGTTCCCCTGTTCTCCTTCCATTTGTAAGTCAGCAATGCCCCCAGTGGCAGTGAGCGCAAATAGCTCTATATGCTTTGAGTCAGACTTTCCATTTTTATAACTTACTTGTTTTATAGTCTAATTTTAGGCCTGACTTATTTTTCTTCTCTTACTGCTCTATTAATAACATTCACAATGCCTTGATTGTAGCAAAGAGTCAAATGTTCATTGAATGACTGTTGCATAAGTGTAGTAGGCAGGAAAGTGCTCAGATGTTTCCGCCTTTGGTGATGCTATTGTGCAAACAGTGTAGGCATAAGAGTAAGGCATACTTGGCTTCTAATCCTGGCTCCATAGGCAAGTTATTAAAACTATCTGTATCTCAATTTCCTCATCTGCTAAATGGGAGTATATGATCTTCACAGAATCATTATGAAGAACAAAGAGGTAACATACGAAACGTGCCTACCAGAATACTTAGCATATTAATAGGCCCTTGGAAAGTATTTGCCAAAGAAATGAATAACTCCAAGGCAAAATTTCAGCAGATATGGACAGTCTTCCAAATACAGCAAAGTTTCTGAAGTGCCATGCTGATGATTTAAAATCCATTATGGCCCTAGCTATGTACTATAATCCTTTCTTTCAACATACATTTTTTAATTGCTAGTTTTGTGGTGGAAGGGAACTTGGATATCTCCTAAAATGATGTGAACTTTTATAAAGGTTAATTGAAAGGGATTTACTCTTTTCTTTTAATAATGCAAACCAAGAATACAAAATGGACTCTATAAGGTGCATTCTAACTGGCTGTGAAAACGCCAGATTTCTTAAAATGATGAATAAAACAAAGAACCAGTGTGAAATGAGCTATAGGGAAACTTTGGTGGCTCAAAGGAGCATTTGCGGACAATACTGTGGTTTCATGGCTTGAAGATTGGACCATTGTTCCCCTGAGAGCCACCAGGAAACTCCTGTTCTCATCGATTTCCCAGACCATGTACAGACACCTCCAACAATGATGGAGAAAGATAGTGTAATGGACTTGTTTTTATTTTTAGGGCTTAATTAATTTTCTCCACAACATAATGAAGTAGAATTATTTCTGGAAGAAGAGTGGAGCTTTGTGCTAAGAGGTCTGTTAGACAACTTGGCCTTTCCTATTAATATTCATAACTCAAGCAATCAGAGAAGAGAAGGCTCAGAAATAATGAACAAATCACTCAATAAGTCAGGTAAAAATGGAAGCCCACAGGTTACTTGTGACCAAATGTTCTCTAAACTTAATGTTGGAGTTTAATGGAGCATATGGTTCTCCGGGAGACTGACCCAAAGGGCTTCAGAGCCACTCAGTGCATCCAAAACCGCTATAACTTACCCCACGCCCATCCCCGTTTTAGAAAGTCTTGGCTTCTCAGTCAGACTCTTTTTTGGACCCTATATCTTAACTCAGTTCATATTGCAGAAACTTACCATTTCATAACATACACACTAAAAGCTGGTTTATCAGCCCAGGAAGGTGGCTCTGTTGGTTGGAGCATCGTCCCGTACATCAAAAAGGTTGCAGGTTTGATCCCTGGTGGGGGCACATGTCTAGGTTGCAGGTTTCTCCCTCTTCCTTCCCCTCTCTCTAAAAAAAGGAATGGAAACGTATGGTCAGGTGAGGATTAAAAAATTAGCTGTCTTACTAAGTAATAATCTTATGCTTTTTTTGAGAAACTGCCTTCATTTTAGCAGTCTCCTGGGATGTCTGTTTTCTAGCTGTGATTCAGAACTCCTGGAGAGGGTTTTGCGGCTGTATCCCACTTACCTGTAACTTTACTCAAAGATGACAATGGGGAACTCCTGAAGATGGCAGCAGCACTTTAAGTTTCGCCAGGAAGGACCTATGGTTAACACAACCAGAAATCAGATGACGCTGCAGGCTCCTGTCGTTGTCCCCATGCCCCCACCAACATTTCCAGCCACTATTTCAGGTTTTAGCTTTACCTCTCTGAGCCTTGCACAGTGTGAGCATAGGGAGAAGACGTCAAGCCCAAGGAATGTCTGTCTAATCCTCTTTATCAGAAAAGAAAGGCATTTTTAAACCTTTCAACACTACAAGCCCCTCCATTTCCCTCCTGAATGTGGATTCTTTCTCCATTTGAGTATGAAACTGAAGAAATAGAAACAGATTGTAGATCTTACACAGACTTTAAATAATGATATTACTGTCCACTGCCTAGTTGTACTATTAGACAAAGAATAAGCAAATGATTTCCTCTGCTTTCTATTGCCAGAAATGTCCATGAACAAAATAAATGTTTATTCTATAGTTGCTGAGAACTATAAATTATAATGCCTATACATAAAAGGCATTCCTAAATATAAATCTGAGTCTTTCATATGTGATTTGAAAGCTATATATAATTTTTATACGAAGCTGAAGGTCTAAAACATATTTTCTAGGCTGATTATTACAATTACATTGATAATGATTTTTAACTTAATTGGAGTTTTAAATTGCAGAGGCAATATAAGCTTGTATAAAAAGTGAAATAATTCAAAAGAACATATAGAAAAAGTTATAATTTCCTCTGTCCTATCCTAGTTTCTGGAGTAACTGTTAAATATGCTCATAAAAACATTTACCAAAAAGTTGGGATCACCTTGCCAGTGTTGGTCAGTGGTTGAGCATCAACCTATGAACCAGGAGATCACAGTTCCACTCCCAGTCAGGGCACACGCCTGGGTTGCTGACTCAATCCCCAGTAGGGGTGTGCAGGAGGAAGCCAGTCAATAACTCTCTCATCATTGATTTTTTTAAAATATATTTTTAAATTTATTTTATAGAGGAAGAGAGAGATAGAAACATCAATGATGAGACTCATTTGATCGGCTGCCTCTTGCATACCCACCCCTGGGGATCAAGCCTGCAACCTGTGCATGTGCCCTGACCGGGAATGGAACCTGTGACCTCCTGGTTCATACATAAGTCGAAGCTCAACCATTGAGCCATGCCAGCCAGGCCATCATTGATGTTTCTATCTCTCTCTCCCTCTCCCCTCCTCTCTGCAGTCAATAAAAATATATTTAAAAAATGGGGATCATACTTCACGCATTATTGCAACATTTCAACTTTCTCTGGATTAATAGATATAGATTTATCTCATATAATGGCTGCATAATATTCTGTAGTATGTATGTAACATAATTTACTCAACCATTGCTCCTGTGATGGATATTTGTGCTGTTTCTAGTTCTGATAGCACCATAAACAATGCTGCAATTTCATGTATATCCTTATACACTGATGCTTTTATTTTCATAGGCCAGAGTCCTCAAACTAGAATGTTATGTAGCGGGTTTTGTGTACTTCAAATTTTAGTGTATACTGCCAGATTGCCTTGTAAAAAGGGTGTAACAATATTTAAGTGTTCATTTGCCTGTATCCTTACCAGTATTTAAAATTGTCTTGCCAATCTGCTGGGTAGAAAATAGTATCTTGTTTGAATTTGCATTTCCCTGGCAAAACTGCATGGCACTGTGTCCAAAAGCATGGCCTAGAGCCCAGCTGCCTGGCTATGCTGCTTCCTAGCTGTGTCACCTTCGGAAGTTATATACTTCCCTGTGAATCAGCTTCCCATTGAAAACGGGGGAAAATAGTAGTACCTGCCAAGTAAGATTATAGTTGGATTTAATTGTGTTAATATTTATAAAGATTTAGAATGGTAGCTGGTGCTTAGAGCAGTGCCTGATACATAATAAGTACTCAATGAGTTAAATAAATGCATTCAAGTGATATGAACATCTTTTATAGATTTATTATTAACCACTTGCTTTTTTCCTGCTAACTATGAATGCCAAAATGTTTAATTTTTAACGTTAAAGTTTTTTCCCACTTTTAAAAACATATATATTTTTATTGATTTCAGAGAGGAAGGGAGAGGGAGAGAGACAGAAACATCAATGATGAGAGAGAATCATGGGTCGGCTGCCTCCTGCACGCCCCACACTGGGGATCAAGCCCACAACCCAGGCATGTGCCCTTGACCAGGACCATTCAGTCTGCAGGCCAACGCTCTATCCACTGAGCCAAACTGGCTAGAACTTTTTATCCACTTTTTAAACCAAATCACTCCCAGAGAAAAGCACAGTAATCTCTGCCCCACCCCCTTCTCCAAGAAATACTCCACTACTTATAAAGGCCACACGTGGAGGAGAAAAATTTTGCTGAAATGTTTGAATGAGAAGGAAAATAGGAAGGTTTTGAAACACAGACAAATAATTTTCTAAATAAAAGAGCATTTCAGGATTAAACCATACTATTATAAAAAATGACTTGAGCCCTAGCCGGTTTGGGCTCAAGTAGATAGAGTGTTGGCCTGAAGAGTGAAGGGTCCTGGGTTTGATTCTGATTAAGGGCTTGTATCTTGGCTGCAGGCTCAATCCCCAGCCCTAGTCAGAGCATGTGCGGGAGGCAACCAATCAATGTGTCTCTCACATCGAAGTTTCTCTCTCTCTCTCTCTCTCTCTCTCTCCCCCTCCCGTTCACTCTCTCTAAAAATGAATGGAAAAATATTCTTGTGTGAGGATTAAAAAAAAAAAAAAAGACTTGAACAGGTAGGGCCTCAGTTTACCTGGACAAAGACACAGAGACATAAATTCATAAGTAGAGAGGGAGAGGGAGAGGGAGAGGGAGAGGGAGAGGGAGAGGGAGAGGGAGAGGGGGAGAGAGAGAGAGAGAGAGAGAGAGAGAGAGAGAGAGAGAGAGAGAGAGGTTGAAAGTAACTTAATTGGGAAGGGTGCAATATTATGAATGAAAAATCATCATTTAATATCATTGATTTCAAAATAGCTCAGCCTTTTCTTTTTTGTTGCAATTACTAACACAAACCTCTCTTTTCATTTGGTTATTTTTCACTTGGATTAGCCCTCTACAGGGAATCTTCTATTATTAATCAGTCACATAGATCTAAAAACACCAGCACCAGGCTTGCTTAAATGTTAGGGACAACTATTTCTTGTGTTCTTCCTCTCAGCTTCTCCCAGAAACATGCTCTTTTTGCGTTTTCTCTGTATCTTCTGTGTGATGGAAAGATGCTCTTTCATCAGGCATTGCTCTTAGCCTGTTTCAGTTAAATTCAAAATTGAACAGTAATATTCCATTTCAGAATTATGAGAGAGGGAGAATGGAGGGAGGGAGATGAGACTTTCTGAATCACATTTATTGACATTTATGTAGTACTAGAGGCCCGGTGCACGAAATACGTGCACAGGTAGGATCCCTAGGTCTGGCTGGTGATCAGGGCCGATCAGGGCCTACTGGCTGCTTGTTGGGGCCTTCCTTCCTCAGCTGCTGGCTGCTGGCTGGGGCCTTCCTTCATTCCACGCCACCCCCTGGTGGTCAGCACACTTCATAGGGAGTGATCGAACTCCTAGTCTGCCAGTCGAACTCCTAAGGGGACACTTTACATATTAGCCTCCTATATATATAGATTCTTAGGCAATATCAAACTGATTTTTATTGAATCTTGGAAACAATGGCAGACAATGAGAATGTTTATGAAAATATACACCCTTAAAAATCTCAACCTCAAGCCAAGCCGGCTTGGCTCAGTGATTGAGCATTGATCTATGAACTAGGAGGTCATGGTTTGATTCCTGGTCAGGGCACATGCCTGGGTTGCAGGCTAGATCCCCAGTGGGGGGTGTGCAGGAGGCAGCCAATCAATCATCTCTCTCATTATTGATGTTTCTATCTCCCTCTCCCTTCCTCTCTGAAATCAATAATAATATATTTTTTAAAAAAATCTCAACCTCAAGCATTCTGATAGCCCACCACCATCTCCTATTTTTCCAGCTTATTCCTTCTAGATGTGTGCTCCAATAGCTCTTGCATCTCACTTTTGATCCTATCAGCTTTGCACTGATCATTATCTCCTCTCATGCTCTCTCCTTAACTTCCTTGCATACACCTTTCGTCCCTTGCCCCTTTATTTCTCTATCACCCTACTCTGAATTAATTACCACAAAGCTCAAATGCACTGTGTGGTCAGCCAGTCTTGCAGCATTTCCCTTGTCAACCCGTTCCCTCTTCCCCCACTAGATCATCATCTCATACCTTCTCCTCTCCCCTCCAACCACCACCACCCCTCCCTACTCTTCACTCTCAGCTCATGTCCTAACATCTCACTGAGAGGACATAAGCAATCAGAGGAGAAATTTCTCATGATCTCATCATCAAAACAGAACCCAGCCGCACCTGTCCCCCAAAGCAGCTCTTGCTGTTGATGCAGGAGGTGAACTATCCCTGCACCTCCTTCCACTGTGTGCTTGACTCTGCACATCCCCCAACCTCAATTACTCAAAGACAGCACTGCTATAATAAAAAAATTATTTGTTTGAGAGAGGGGGGTGGGAGCAGGAAAGAGAGAGAGAGAGAGAAACATTGATGTGGGAGAAAAACATCAACTGGTTGTCTCTGGTAGGCACCATGGCAGGGATCAAACTACAACCTAGGCATGTGCCCTGAGTGGGAATCGAACCTGTCGCCTTTAGGTTTACAGGAAGACATTCCAACCAACTGAGCCAGGGCCCAGCTGCAACTTTACACTCTGTCTCCTGCATGATTGGTTTCCACCTCCTTGCTTGATTATTATGGTGAACATACTAGTGCATCTTTTAAATTTTTTTCAATATAGTTGTTAATAATAAACTACATAAACAAATTGATATACAGTCATTTTACTAAGGGAACATATTGTCATAAGGTAAAAAGCATGAAGCTGGCTCTTTTCTCTCAGTAAAGCATAAAACATTTTTTTCAAAGCTCCAAATTAGTGATATAGTAAATAGACATTCTGTAAAATATACTAAAGCTACTATATTTAAAATTAGGTAGACTCAAAAAAAAAAAAAAAAAGAAAAAGAAAAAGAAAAAAAAAGCACAACCAGGAACTATTACCAGGTTTCATGGAAGAATTAATAAAATGAGTGTTGAAGTTAACAAACTTCTAGTTAACACAGGAAACTATATAGCTTTGATATAGATAATATTAAAATTGGTTTAGAGTGGGATAGCTTACTCTCCCACTCCCAAGAAAATACCAGAAAGATAATACACAAGTTCTTAAATGTGAAATTATTTAGAGCATTAATAAACTGTGCACATATTGCCTAAGGAATATGAACACCTCTGCTTCTCCAAATTCTTAAATTGTACTTCTCACACTAATAGGATTCATCACCGATGAGGATAGAGGGGCCTGTGTTTGTGTCAGATTGGCCCTGTCAGTCCAGGCCAGTAGACTCACGCTGCTGGAGTTTCTGGTCGCATGATTCACAGAGGCACTTGGCTGCCCTGTAAATGGCAGCTGACTGTCCCTGTTGGACTCCACTTCTCCCTCAGCTGCATTCTTCATCTGGGTCACATCCTCTGCCTCTGCCACTGAATACTGTGAGGACATGTCTGGGATCTTCAGTTACCTCTTTGGAGCCAGAAGCATCTGAACAGTAGAAATATATGCAATTTCAGTTCTGTAATACCTGTGTCTATCCAGAAACAAGATCTCTGATTGCTAAAAAGACAACAGATCATAGTTTCAGAGCTCTCTAATTTTTCAGAAGTCACAAGTAGTAGTAACCTTGGTCTACCCAGGTCCACCCAAGAACCCCAGGGCAAGGGATTTATATGTAGCAGAGCTTCCCACCCTGGAGACCGTGGTGCTTCCTGGGGATTAAGTCAAACTTGGTGTCACACTGTGTACATCCCGGACACTCCTGGTCGAGGACCCGCTGTGGTTTTCCCAGACTAGCCTGGCTGCCACCGCTCCGTGTTTACATACCAGGAGAGCACCTGCTTCTCAGCGTTAAGTGTATGGGGGAAGGATGCCGGTTCCGTCATCCGCCCCACCTGCTGACCACTATTACATCTTTAAAAAATCAACACATCCTTTGACCCCAAATTACCCTCCAGCTACTTATATACTCCCTATTACAATAAAACTAAAAAAGTATTGTCTATGTTCTTGTCCTCTCTAATTTCTCTTCTTCCATTTTTTTCTTGATCCCACTCAAATCACACTTTCCTTCCTCCCTGCCACCTGCCTTTAATGTCAAATCTAGCAACAGACAGAAGTCAATCACCCCTTCCTTCTTATAACACTTTCTTCTCTTGGTTTTTAAAACACTGTGCTTCCTGGTTTTCCTTCTAGCTCCTCTGCTAACTCCTCCTCCTCTTTCTGCCCTCTCAACATTGCACTGCCCCAGGACTCAATCCTCTAGAGGGGCCTCTTCTCCCTGTTCTGTTCACACTATCTTACTTCCTGTGTGATCCTGGAAGCCTCATCCGCAGAGCTGACAGGTAAAATACAAGATTTCCAATGAAATGTGAATTTCAGGTAGACAACCAATAATTTTTCAGTCCTATAATTTTATTTTCTAAGTCTGGCAACCTTACCCATCCAGTCTTTCCCCTAATGACTCCTACATTTCTATTTTCAGCCTAAATCCTTCTCCTAAACATTTTACAGACGGGAATACTAAATCTTTCATATTCAATAGCCTTAACATCTCCACTTAAATTTCTAACAGGCAGCTCAAACTTACCATGCCCAAAACAAATCTTGATTCTCTTTCCTCCCACAAAATGTGTTCCTCTCATAGGCTCCCCCCTCTCTGACAATGGCATCACCATTCTCCCAGTGGATGTAGTTGTCTTTGACCCTCTATCTCACTTGCTGCACAGCCAGTCCATTAGCAACTCCCAGAGACAGTATCTTCACAACATAACCAGAGTTCTCACTTCCCCCACTTCCCCTGCTACCTCACGAATGCTGGCCATCATCATCTCATTTGGACAGCTGCAGCAGCCTCCTAATTGTTCTCCCTGTTTTTACCCTTGCTCCTCTACCCCAGTGTATATTCCACAGAGGAATCTTCTAAAATATAAATCAGATCATGTCACTCCTTCACACTAAAACCTATCATCTCTTCTTTTCTCACTGGGAGTAGAATGCAGAATCCTTACCATGGCCTGCAAGACTCTACACCATCGGTCCCTCTGTCACCTCCCTGACCTTATGGGTCATGACTGTCCCACTTGCTCCCACTGCTTCAGACACACTGACCTGTTGGCTCTTCCTAGAACGTGCCAACCACCCTCTGGCTTCCAGAATTTCATTACTGTCCCCTCTGTGTGGGATATGCTGCCTTCTTATATCTGAATGACTTGCTGCCTTGCTCTGCTTAAGCCTCAGCAACAATGTCACTTAACCAGAAAGGCATAATAACCACCCTAATACCCCCTCCCTCCACCATGCTCTGCTCCCTAAGCCCTGCTTCATTTTTCTGTTTACCACCTGGCATGTTTGTTTATGGCTCATTTCTAGCCCCTCCCACAGCTGGAATGTGACCTCAATGAGAGCAGGGCCTGGGTTTGTCACTGCTGGGCATCTGGGGTCAAGAATAGTGCCTATGATTGTAATTGCCATCAATATTTGTTGAACAAATGGCTGAGCCAATTAACAAATGGAACAGAAGAGGGTTATTATGGAGGTTGTGATGAAAGAAATGATCTTTCCTTTTGTTCTGTTTCTTAATGCAGTTTATAACTTAGATATCTCTCTTTTTGTTGGCCTAAGTTTTCAGTTCCGCAGAATGTTTGTGTGGATGTTCTTCTCCCCTGACAACTCAGTAAAAATCTCCCATTATTTATAAGGATTAAAGATGAAGGGAGGAATGTATCTTTCACTAAAATAATTTATAGGATCAAGAACTGGGAAACCTCAAACCAAAATTAAGTACAAAAAGTTAGTTGGGTATTTGCCCTTGTAGCCTTTTCACTAAGTGTACGTGCCACTTGGAACAATACATTCATTATCTTACAACACTTTAAGATATTCTAAGTTTACAAAGAGTCTTTATTTAGAATCATCATCTCCATTTTATTTAGACTTATCATCTCCATTTAACAAGTGGGAAACTGAATCTTGGAGAGATCGTAACATAAGTTAGAGGTGGAACTAGTACTAGAGACTGTGTTATCATCCTCTGTTCAGCCCAATGGGTTAATGAGGCAGGGCTGTGGAAACTGTTCTTCTTGAAATCACCTAAGTTGATCATGAGTCTGGAAAAAATGCCTTTCCCATAAAAATTATAAATAGGGCTTTGGGAGGTAATACTTTTTAAAATAAAATTGAGAATTTTCATGGAAAAATGGAGAGAACCAAATTCAAAGATACTTTTATTTTGGCTTGCACTTGGCTTATCTGTATCTGCTAGCTTTGAATTTATTTATTTTTAAAAAAATATATTTTATTGATTTTTTACAGAGAGGAAGGGAGAGGGATAGAGAGTTAGAAACATCGATGAGAGAGAAACATTGATCAGCTGCCTCCTGCACACCCCCCACTGGGGATGTGCCCGCAACCAAGGCACATGCCCTTGACCGGAATTGAACCTTGGACCCTTCACTCCACAGGCTGATGCTCTATCCACTGAGCCAAACCGGTCAGGGCAGCCTTGAATTTATTTATACATTTTGCCATATTTTGTTCAAGAGTGAATTGTTTTTATGGATTCCTCAATCTTTCATGGATTTTGAGACTTCAGCAGCCCGTGATCTAGAATATGCTTATCTTAGTCCAGTTAGGCTACTATAACAAAACACCACAAATTAAGTGGCTTATAAACAACAAACATTTATTTCTCATAATTTTGGAGGTTGAGAATTCCAAGATCAAGGCACTGGTAGATTTAATAATGTCTGGTAAGGGCTGTATTCTTTTTTTTTTATTTATTTATGTATATTTTTTATTGATTAAGATATTACATATGTGTCCTTATCCCCACGTTACCCCCCTACCCCCGCCCGACCCCCCGCTCATGCCCTCAACCCCCCGTTGTCCGTGTCCATTGGTTAGGCCTATATGCTTGCATATAAGTCCTTTGGTTGATCTTCCCCCCTTACCCCCACCCTCCCCTACCTTCCCTCCAAGGCCCGACAGTCCAATCAATGCCTCTGCGTCTCTGGATCAGTCCTTGTTCATCAGTTTATGTTGTTCATTATATTCCACAAATGAGTGAGATCCTGTGGTATTTATCCGCTCTCAAGTTCCATCCATGCTGTGGCAAATGGTAAGAGTTCCTTTTTCTTCTTCCTCTTCTTAAAGAATACCTTTCAGCATTTCATATAATGCTGGTTTGGTGGTGATGAACTCCTTTAGCTTTTTCTTATCCGTGAACCTCTTTATCTGATCTTCTATTCTGAATGATAGCTTTGCTGGATAAAGTAATCTTGGTTGTAGGTTCTTGGCATTCATCACTTTGAATATTTCTTGCCACTCTCTTCTGGCCTGCATGGTTTCTGTTGAGAAATCAGCTGACAGTCGTATGGGTACTCCCTTGTAGGTAACTGACTGTCTTTCTCTTGCTGCTTTTAAGATTCTCTCTTTGTCTTTTGCTCTTGGCATTTTGATTATGATGTGTCTTGGTGTGGTCCTCTTTGGATTCCTTTTGTTTGGGGTTCTCTGTGCTTCCTGGACTTGTAAGTCTATTTCTTTCACCAGGTAGGGGAAGTTTTCTGTCATTATTTCTTCAAATAGGTTTTCAATATCTTGCCCTCTCTCTTCTTCTGGTACCCCTATAACTCTGATGTTGGTATGCTTGAAGTTGTCCCAGAGGCTCCTTACACTATCTTCATATTTTTGGAATCTTTTTTCTTTCTCGGTTGGGTATTTTTTTTTCTTTGTATTTCAAATCTTTGACTTGATTCTTGGGATCCTCTTGTCTGCTGTTGGATCTCTGTATATTATTCTTTATTTCAGTCAGTGTATGCTTAATTTCTAGTTGGTCTTTTTTCATATCCTCCAGGGCCTCACTAAATTTATCGGCAGTTTCCATAAAATTCTTGAAAAACCTTATAAACGTGGTTTTGAACTCTATATCCAGTTGTTTGCTTTCCTCGATTTCTGTCATTTGTGACCTGTTTCTTTGTCTCCGCATTTTTTATGCTTCCGTGTTGGTAGAGTGGTTTTGTGTGCTAGGTGTCCTGTAGGGCCCAGTGGCTCAGCCTCCCCAGTTACCTGAGGTGGACACTCTTGGTGCACCCCCTTGTGGGCTTTGTGCACAGTCTTGTTGTAGTTATGCCTTGATTGTTGTAGGATCACTGGGAGGAATTGACCTCCAGGCCAATTGGCAGTGAGAATCAGCTGTGTCTGCAGTGGGAGAACTTCTGTGCTGAAGATACCCTTCTGGGGCCAGACTTGCTTCAGTGGGGCTTTGGTGCTCACTGAGTCTGCCCCCTGAGTGTGTCCCTTATGGATCTGAGGAGTTGTAATCCGGATGGTCCCCCTCTGACAACTGGGTACACTGCCTCTTGGATCTAAGGAGGTGCTAATTTAGCCTCTTCCTGAGGTTACCCGGCAGGAGCTACGAAGAGAACTGCAGATTCCCCTTCCTTTTTTGGAGTTTGGAGGTGCCCTGATGAGGCCCAGCTGTGAAGCAATGCAAGCTGCTGTGGGGCCTTGGGCCTTCTCTTGGAAGTTCTGGGTCTGTCTGGCCCAGCTGCAATTTGTTAGGTTATTTTCAGGTTGCAAAGGGCCGGGGCATTCATATGCAAAAGCCTCTGCCGCAGCCTGGGTGGGGCGGGGTCTCAGGGAATCAAAGGGCGGAGCAAGCAGCTATGGCGGATCCTCAGCCCTGCCCTAAGGGGCCGAGCATCTCGGTGTCCCGGTAATTTAATTGCTGCAAGCACCTCTGAGGGAAAGCCGCCCTCAAGTTCCGAGTTCTGCCTGCTGCCAGACAGTCCAGTTTCTCCCCGTGTGAGTCCTGGGTCCCCAGAGACTTCCCGGAACCAGAGTTCAGAGCAGTCGGGAGCTTGTGACTCCCTCCCAATTCAAAAAGACCGCTGCGTCCTCAGGTACCAGCCCCTTTCCACGTGCGCGTGAGTCTCCGTACCTCTGCACTTTACTTCTGCAGCTCCTCTGGCTCTCAGTGTGCTTTTATTTCCTTTTAGTTGTAGAATTTCCACTCAGCCAGCCTTCCTGTAGTCCTGGATGATGTCCGTTTTGTCTTTTTGTTGTATTTTTGAAGTTGTTGTGGGAGGCAGCAATTTCCCGGTGTTTACCTATGCCGCCATCTTAGTTTCTAGGGCTGTATTCTTGTTGCTGTGTCCTAACTTGGCAGAAGGGGCAAGGGAGTTCTGTGAGATCTTTTATAAAAGACACTAATCCCATTTATGAGGTCTCCACCCTCATGACTTAATCACATCCAAAAGACCCCACCTTCAAGCACCATCACATTAGGGATTAGTTTTCAACATATGAATTTTGGAGAGGCAGATATTAAGTCTATAGAAATGCTTAAATTATTTTTTTAGAGATGTAACTACCATAAAGTCACAAAACTTAAAAAATATATATAATGAGGTACTTTGTAGATCCTGGAGGGTCCCAAGATCTCATTTTAAAAAGCACTTATTTGCTACTTCCTTCTCATGGTAGTATATAGTATATCCTGTATTACAGGATAGGTAGCTGATTATTAACAAGCTCTACAGACTGTTATTCAATTTTCCATAAGTGGAAAATGGCTAGCACTTTGCATGTTGGTTGGTATCTGCTCTCCAAACTTTGCTTTAAGAAATTGTCATCCAAAATCAGTTTCAGATTGGACCTGCCATGTTTACCATTCCTAGCCTCTATCTTCCTTCTGGCTCCTTTTAAGGAAAGAGCACAAGCAGAAAATGTGATGTGAACATCCTCAGAAATAGGCTGGTCAGAAATGTAAGGTGAAATGAGAATTCTGCTTGTGTAACATAGTGTCTCCTCTGGCCTCTGTTTCCTCCCTGCTCCTACATGGCTTTAAAATTTTACCTGCAGGAAGTGTTGGAGAGAAGTGGGCCTGTTTCAGGCTTTTCAAAGAGGGAAGAAGCCTTAATGGGGATAGTTGAGATCCATCTTCTGAATAATCAGCAGGGTCTGGCTAGAGAACTGAATAGACATTTCTGCCGAGGAGGAGAGGAGCAGCATGTCTATGCATAATCGTGGAATGGATGATGCTGGAGGGAAAGTACTCCTGGACAGAGAGCTGTTGGAGTTCTAGGGTGTTTACATTCTGGAGTATTTGGACAGGAGATAGACAAAAAATTTGCTTTAGTCCTCTTACTAACATTAGCAATCTTATTTCTTCATTGCCCAAGGAAATTTCACTCAAATCTCTATCAATTCCAAGGACACCTGTGAGCAGTGGTGACCAGAGGGATTGATTAAGAGACGTAGGAGTGCTGCTAGATGAATGAAGTCCAGGGAGTGCTCGCACTAGCTTGGTGGCTGTGGTCCTATCTGTTGTGTACAAGTAGGGTCAGAGACTTGTCAGGGGCACAGGGTGTCCAGAGAGCTGCCTACCTATCCAGAGAGAAAGGCAGCCGAGTATTTTTCAGAAATAGGACATCAGTGAAGTTCAACATTTGTCCTTAATAATAAACAACATCTTGGACTTGTGTACCACTTACTGTATGCTGGGTGCTACTTACTCTGCACACTTTATATATATTCACTCCTTATGTCAGCTTGTGGGGCAGGAAATTTTTACACAGAAGGAAGCTGAGACAAAGAGAATTTCAGTCACTTCCCAAGGCCAAGTGGCTAGAAAATGGCAAAGTTGAGATTTGAACCCAGGGAGTCTGACTGGGGTCTATGGCTCTTTCACCACACTACACAGCCTTACTACCATGTGTCAGCAGTGGCTGGTTAACCATTTAACCAGTTATTCAGTCACTGACATGAGTTAGATTTAAAAAATTGGGGTGGGGTGAGAGTGTGTGTAGAAGGGAAGCAGCAGCATGAGTTAAGGAAATAAATGCTTGTAGGTAATGGTGATATGGATGTTGCCCCAGAAAGGAGGACATCTGAATGGAGTGAAGGTGCTTTTTGCATGACACTTATGGACTGTCTATCTGTATAGATACTCATGGGAATAGCACAAAGGAAGAAAGTAGAGTTAGCTATTTGCAGCTTATTATCTGGTTTTCTTTAGGCCCAAAGTACATGAGTTAGTGCTTATTTCAGTGATGGCAAACCTATGACACGCGTGTCAGAGGTGACGCGTGAACTCATTTTTTTGGTTGATTTTTCTTTGTTAAATGGCATTTAAATATATAAAATAAATATCAAAAATATAAGTCTTTGTTTTACTATGGTTGCAAATATCAAAAAATTTCTATATGTGACATGGCACCAGAGTTAAGTTAGGGTTTTTCAAAATGCTGACACGCCGAGCTCAAAAGGTTCGCCATTACTGGCTTATTTTCATGGTTGCTGCAGAATTTCAGATAGGAAATCTTTAATGGGTTACAATCTGAGTTCAAAATGTTCACATTTTGTGCCTGGCTAAGATCACTGCAGGTCATTGGATGTTCTTATTCTGAAAAGGAACCAGATGTTCTGTGTCTTTTGCTCGAGAAAAGAGCAAGTTAGTCCCAGGTTATTTCCCATTAGATTTTATGACATTTTGAGTTTCTGCCATTTGACAAGTTCCAAGATCAAATACTAGATAAATGACTGAGATCCTGTCATTCCATCAAAATCCGTATGTTATATGGTCAGTTTATCTCTATTCAGAAGCATAGACTTCCAGACCAGACCCTCAGCCATACTTCTAACATTTTCAAAACCAGTTTGGTATCACCTATATGATTGGAATTAAGAACCAGAAGTGAAGCTTAGTCCTTCTCTGTGGAAATGAGAGCTGTTTCTTCCCCCTCCTGCTCCTCCTCCTCATTTCCTTTATCATCAGCACCTACAAACATTCGGATGGTGCTCTACAGTTGACAAATCATGACACGTGATATTGAGTTTTCTTTGCATTTTCTTTACAGTTACTACTTTCCATTAAAGGCAAATATTAAATTATTGAAAGTTACAATTGTTCCTTTGTCTTTTAAAACTGTGAGAGGAACATATACAATTGCCAACTTTTATTTATCTAAAATTATTAAACAATGGTTAAAATTAGGACAGCAATAAGAAGGCCAATTGACTTGGACAATTAAGAAATAGATATGGTCTTTGAATATTAAAACACATAAAGAACAAAACCCGGCTTTGTAAGACTGATGTAGGCTTTTTATATTAATGGTATTTCATATGAGGAAATTCATCTTAGAAGCACCTACTGAATTGTAATAGTGAATAAAGAGAAAAATACCAGGAAATGAGTAATAAAATTGCTACAAGTTTGGCCTGAAAATTGTTCTAGTGGAAATGACCTAAATGATTAATATGAGGCTATATACCTTATTTTCAGTTCTTGCTTAAAAGACATATACTCATATAGTGTTTCTTGAATTGAGATGCTGGGCAAATACTTGGCTTCTATGTGTCTCATTTACAAACTGCCATTCCCTGACTTGACCTCTAAAAGAAGGTTACTGCTGAGGGCCAGTTGATAGAAATGTTTATAAAGAACAGCCACAATGCAGTGCTGTGTAAATGCTAAGCCCCAATGATAATGATATGGAGTGGGAGGGAAGGTAGGCTGCCTCTTTTGCCTACCTGAGCTGTACACAGCTTGACCTCCAGGAAAGTCATTTTATTTGTGGATGAACAAGTGTGCATGCATTTGAATTATCATAGAATAAGATTTAATAATTTTCAAGTTACATTTTTATCTGAATGTCTTTAATAAAAGTTTTTAGATGTCAAGTCAGTAACATATTCAAATTTGTAAAATGAGGGCATTTTTCTGCACAGACTTTTTTCTCTTGTATCTGAGCTTGGATATATGGATAGATGGAAAAACAGAGTTTTCTTGTCATTAACCAACTTTAAAGGCAACTTCAGTTTAATAGGCTGTAGCTGAGTGCTCCCAGCCCAGTCAGCCTCTCTCTCTGCTTGAGCGCAGGCAAGAGTAATTCACTCTCAGTGGGAAGCAGAAAGGGCATGTACTATTTTCCTAAGAAACCAAAGTAAAAGCTGTGTGTCTGACAGGCAGTGACATCCTCCACCACACTCCCAGTGGTGGCCCTGTAGCAAGTCTGTTGAGAACATTTCCCACTGTTGTCACCGAAGTGTGTGGATTTCTTAACCACAGGGTTTATCTCCCTGGAACAGTCTTCCTAGTGTGACTGCCCTCTCAGTAAGATCGCATCCTAATTTTGCATTCATCTGTTACTTCCGGAAAGAGGGTCGGAACCATAGGGAAGAGCAAGGCTAATTGTAGCCAAGCCCCAAATATAGTAGGAAATAATTCAGTTTCCTGAGTTCTCTCATTTGAGAGAACTCAGTTCTCACTTGAAAATTTAATTGGACTGTATGGTTTTTGGTTCTTTCAAATTCTGCAACGTTTGGTTTTGTTCTACGAAAAATATTGGGTAGCCACACTGTAAAGAAGCATCTCATTTCTTAAATGCGATTAAGACAAGATTTGTCTGGCCATCACAGTGTTTGACAGTGTTCAAAATGACTCCTATTTTTCTGTGCTTACTGGAAAGTACATCTGGGATCATAGCCTTGAATATGTAAAATCATCATCTATTGTTTCACTGAGATCTTTTAGGAAGAAACATTTCATCCATTGTTCCTTTCCACTTGGGACTTGGCCTTGGAAACCATGTGGAGAAAGTCATGAACCTTAATTGCAATATGGAGTCTGTATCCAACCTGATTCTTCATAGCATGCATTCTGCTTCCCAAGAAAATGCAGTGGGAAGTTTGTCTGCCAGTCATGGTTTTGTCCTTCATCATGGGTCAATGTAGCCTCTGGCATTTCCTTTTTGCCTATCATCTGTGACTAGGGCAAACTCACTCAGTTTTCATTTAGTTTTCAAAAGTAGCTACAACAAGTTGCAATCTCTCTTCTTCCAGTTCTTAGAGTACCTAATACAAGCAGGGCACTCTCTTGGGAGCAGAGTCCACTGCTGTCCTGCTGTTTGGTGGAGAAACTGAGAAAACATATGTAAATACACATGCACATACTTCTCTTGAGAACCTTCATGTCTAGTCTCATTTATACCCCAGTGGTTTAGCTCTTCTGAATGTGAGCCCAAGAATAGAGATTGGATCTACTTCTACATTGTATGAAATCATTGCCAGCATTCAATGTGTTACCTTTTTACGAATACTAAGAACTATACACCAATTTTTGGTGGTAGCTAGAGCCTTCCTAGGGAAAGACGGATGAAGGAGATAGAGATTTTCTTACGAGTTTCAAAAGACCATAGAGCTCTCAGAGACCCTGATTTTCCTGGCATTCATCTTTTTCTCCCCTCCCCATTTTGGTTATTATCTTATTTACACCAATTAGCAGGAAGAAAGACTGTCTCTACTTGTGCAGATTCTCCTGAGTGTGGATAGAGGACATAGTTTCTAACATAGACTGCATGAAGTTCCAACTTTGATGAATGATACTTTGATGAGTCTTTGATCTTGCTCAATTTTTAGGCATCTGTTTCCAGACATCTGACAATAAGCACACTCAGCAGAAACAGCCTTCAGACTTCATTTCCCTCTCACCCAGGGAAGCCATCAACCATGCCCTTTCATCTCTTCCATAAAGCCAGATTGTGTCTGATCTGCGCTTGCTGAATTGATATTAGGGCTCTAAACTTCTCACTCTTTGCATTTTTACTCGAACAAAGCATCTGTTACTGGACTTTTGATGAAATTGGATGAAATGAGACTCAAATTCAGTAACTCCTTAGAGGCTAGGGTGCCTGGGGAGGTGTGAAAGGGAGGAGTGGGCAGTGTTTCTAACAAAGCCTGCCTCTTGTTTCCACCCACTTCTGCATTTTTCCTAGGCTAAGGAATCCCAATGCTGAGCACAACTGAAACACGGAGGGTGAGATGCACAACTAGGACACAGGACTGCCAGGCTGTGGATGGTGCAGACAGGACTAATAGCAGGAAAAGAAAAGTGACTAAGTGTAGGTAGTAAGAAAATATGTGCTGTTCCAAGTTTCAGAAACTTAGAGCATATCTGCATGAAGAATCTCTTGGGGTTAAATTGGAAAGGGAAAGAGCAAAGATTTGGGTATTTTACTATGTAGTTATAAACTTCTTATTCAGAATGGTCTTCCTGAACATCTTACTCATACAGCTAAGTCATAGGATTTAATGGTGATGTGAGAGTTTAGTTAGCAGGACATTTCCTGGAAAAGGATTGTACATTGTCAAATAAGCTTTTTAAACAGTACTCTGGGGGAAATTTTTTGATATAGGTATTAAAATAAAGGTGACATTTTAGTAGCCCAGAGCTAAGGAGAGATCACTAGGAAGGGTTGGGCAGGGAAGGCTTTGTGGAAGAGGTAATGATAGCCATCTGGTGTCTACTATGGGCATTTCTTTCTATATAAATGATTTCATGGACTTCTTGAAAGAGAGGTACAATTATCTCCATTTTACAGATCATGAAACAGGCATCAGAGAGGTAAAGTAAGGTTTTGCAGTTCATTAGTGGTAGAGCTGGGGTTTAAATTGATGCAATTATATACTTTGCTCTATGCCACACTGCCCACATTTGGGCTGGACCTGAAAGATGGATGCAATTTAGTTAAAAGGTAGAGCAGCATAGGGGGAGCACTGGACCCGGAGGAGGGGAGTGGCCAGGAGAGGGAAAGATGAATGGACACTGTTCCTCACCATGGGCATCACCCTACAGTAATGGAGCCTGAAAAGAAGATCAGCCTAGGTTCACTGACATATGTCCTCTGACACCAAATGAAATGCTCTTTTCATTACATATTAGCAATAAAATATTCTATTCCACAATTGGAATAAAATTTTTAAAATGCAAAAGCATAACACACTGTGAACGAATTTGCTATTGTATAAAGGAAGCATGAGGGAGGAGAATTTGAAAGCCAAGAACACTAAATTAAGTCCATGAAGCTATAGCATCTATTTCCCTGGTTTTACCCCAAAGGTGGTGTGTGTGTATCTGTTAGTGTGCAGTGGGGCACAACCAGGAGCTCCCAGAGATAATTCCTGTCCTGCTTGGCTCTGGCCCACCTTCTCCCTATGGGCAGAACTAATTGTTTCTCTATATTGTCATTGGCAAGACCTACTATTACCCAACTTCTAAACAGCTCACATCTTTCTCTCTTTGTCTCTGGAAGCACCAGGCTGGCTAACCCAGGTTCTGGGTTCCACTATAGCAAGGAATATTGTAGACACTTCTGACTGAGGTGAAATTTTGTCACATTGTCCAGGCCTGATGTCTACCAGTTCTCCTCTGAAAACAGTATCTGATTCTTAAAGCCCCTCCCATTCCTGTACACTTACTCTCTTGCATGGGTTTCTTTCAGCTCTGCATAGCTTCTAGCTCCTTGAAACTTCCCTAGTATAGCTCCTGGAAAGGCACAAGATCTGTCCTCTTAGTCTTGTTGTAGAATGGCTGGTCTGGGACCCTGGAGTGGATGTACACTGATTTTTCCTGACCTGATCCTTCACTCCTACTGGTAACAACTACATTGCAAGCAATTCTTGGTGAGACTTCCAACTGAGGTGTGTCCCCTCCCAGCATGTGCATGCATGCTTGTCAAAATTCGATTCTTCCACCAGATGTATGGATGAAAATAACCATGACAGGAAAAGGTGTTCCACTTACTTCTGGAAATACAAAAACTGCCAGAATTCGGGAAATTCTATCATGGCCTATAAAAGACAGAAGGGAGGGAAGCCATCTATGCTTACAGCAGCAGAGACAAAATCTTGGGAGCAATGGGAAAGATGCCCTAGTGAATGTTTGCATAAAAATTGCTGACATAACTTAGAAACAAATGAATATTTTTAATGTGATTGCAGTAATCTTTTAAGACCTAACATACACACACACACACACACACACACACACACACACACACACACACCATGAAAAGCCAGGCCAATCAGGTATTCTACTCAGGTATTTAAACTTTAAACAGGTTGATTCAAGGATGAAAAGTGGTTGGAGGAGTGTCCTGAAGTGACTGTCCAAAAGTCCTGCTACTGAGATTACCCAAGCTTCCCTTCTTTCTGACTTCCCTATGGTCTAAGGTTCAAGTTTTCAAAAAAAAAAAAAAAATGTGTGAACTGCCCCATGCCCTTCCCCAAATTTTTTATTGTTGTTCAAATTAGCTAGAGTCAGTTTCTGTTGTTTGCAACCAAAGAACCTTAATCAATGCACATCCTTATTTATTTGAAATAAAAAATGCCAGGCGCAGATAGATAGTGAGATGACACCCCTGTCTGTTTGGGTCCCAGCATGCTCACTGAGTGCTGGGCTGAAATTCTTCTCTCTGTGCTCACTTGAACCTGGACCAGCAGCCTCTCCTCTATGCTCTGCCATTCTGGTTACATCAACCTAAGCTTGGCCTTCATTGGACATTCTATTCCAAAAATAGTTTCCTTAAGCTGCCCCTGTTCTACCACCTGCTTTGGCACTAAAATTTTTATGCTTTCCATCTTTGGTAGTTACTCTAAAAGTCTCAGAGTTTCTCTATAAATTCTGTGGCATGCCTAAGCAGGGCCTCCATTATTTTCTCTTGGGAATTCATTGTTTTAGGAACTCCTCCCTCCCAGGTCCCCAGTCCTCAGGCAAAAGACTGGTAAAGGGGTGGGTCTGGGATTCAGACAGATCTGGGTTAACATCTCATTCCCACTATTTATGAGTGACTTCACCTAATCTCTCAAAGCCTGTTTTTACAGAAATAAATGCTATTTATGGCTGTAGGACTTCACACTGCTGTGTCTTGGAATTGGGGTGTGTTGAGACAAAGGTTTCTGGGCAAAAGAGTGTGGATAACTCAGTGCAAAACCATCAGTGTCTTGTAAAAAAATGACTTTGCATGGGCTCTAGAGATGATAAATTTACTGCTGTCATCTTTATATGTGTATAAAATGTCACAAAATAAGGAAACACTGGCCCAGAGAAGTTCAATAAAAAGACATATAGCTAATTAGACACAAAATCTTATCTGATATGCAGCCCTCCTCATTCTCTTTGAAAAACACGATTCATGCTGAAAGTTGCCTTGGATGCCTTCCTTGCATGTTCTTTGATACCTTAACTCTGGTGCTGAGTTCTGTCCCTGGAAAGATTCTTCCACCTGTGATGGGAACGATAGGAAAGGCTTGTTTCCAGAGGGAATATGAGTTTTTCCCAGCACACAAAATAGGGCAGGTCCCTGTCTAGTTTAGGTTATTTAATCAGGAAAGCTCAAGCTCTCTGAAGCTCAGAGTTCTCTCCATTGATTCTCCAGGGCAACCCTGGTTTTCTGGCTTCCATACCCCGCCAGCAGGGATAGTTCACAGGCTTGGCCTGTGACAAGCAGGGGATGGACACCTGCAAGGGTGATCTGGTCATGCTGGCCCTGCACACCTGATTCAGCAGAGCTGGTCGAGCTGCTTTTCCTGCCTCTTATCACTTACCAGTCCAGGCAGGCTTCCCTGGGCAGGGAAGGACTGCTGAGTTCTATCAGACATAAATAAATCAATACAAACCAATTCCTCTACAAAAGAAAACCTAATTAGTCACACTGTTGCCCAAATCAACCACTTTTCTCTCTCTGCAGCTGACACATTCCAATTCAGGCACACAACCACTCTCTAACTCCCATTAATGAAAAATACATATCTATTTTGTTATTGCCAAGTGTAAGACTTGCCAAGTTTGTTTTCTAAAACCCGACTAATCATGGAAATTTAACTATGGCCTTAGAAGGCTTTTCACAGTTTAGAGAAAAGTCAGGCTTTATGTTAGGAAACAGAGTATGATCTAATCAGAGATGGGTTCTCACTTGGCTACATTGTAAGAGGGATACGCAGAACTGGTAGTGGAAGTGACACGTAGTATCCCCAGGAAGATACCGCAACCCAACCCAACTCTAATTTCTGTGGAGAATGGGCACTTCCCACAGGCCTTTCCTACTTCTAGATGCTTGGTATCACTGAAGGAGTCCCAAAGAAGTCAAAGGCCATCTGATAAGGAAAGGTTAATTTTTCATTCCTTTATCATTCAACATTATTCCCAGTGATTCTGGCAGCCAAAGAGACTGCTGCCTTCTAGGGCCAATGTAGAGCATTCATTACCATACTGGCAACTCAGGTGCTGTGAGTGCAAAATACCAATTAGTGGGGGGTACCATAGATAGTTGAGTGTGTGGGCTTAGAGGCACACTGCCTGGATTCATATTTTGGCTCTGCAACTCACTAGCTGTTTGTGGACAAATGACTTCACTTCACTATGCTTAAGTTTCTTCACCTACAAAAATGGGGCTAACACTGTATTCTTTTAGATCTAAAATGCCACCATTCCTTTAAGTAAACGAACAAAGAAAAATTGCTGCCAATCAAACAATGACACAACATAGATTGTCAAAATCAGTATAATTGAGCCCAGCCGATATGGCTCAGTGATTGAGCATCAACTCATGACATGAACCAGGAATTCAGGGTTTGATTCCTGGTCAGGGCACATGCCTGGGTTGCAGGCTTGATCTCCAGTGAGGCGCATGCAGGAGGCAGCTGATCAACGAATCTCTGTCATCATTGATGTTTCTACCTATATATCCCTCTCCCTTCCTCTCTCTGAAATCAATAAAAAAGGAAAAGTAAAAAAAAAAAATAAATCATACAGTTGAGGAAATAGAATAGCACATATTTCATGCTACTGATGTGAGGACTGAGAGAATTCATATGAATAGAATACATAGCATCTTCTCTGTCACACAGTAAGCCCTAATAAATGATTACTACTATTTTATGACCAGAAGGTGGTAGCTTGGGTAATTTCAGTAAGTCACTTAATTCTCATACTTTATTTTTTTTCATCTTTAAAATGAACAAGTAGCCATATGGTTCTGCCACCCAGAATTGGGAATAAAAACTAATTAAAAACATCATAGATCCTTAGCAGCTCTAAATGTGAAACACTATCAACTCCATCTGCTATTCATCTTCTGTGTCTGAAAACTGATGAGGAAATATGCTCTGTATATGTTTAATGTATTTATTGATTTGATTGAAATTCCAATGCCATTTAAAATTTTCAACTTGGAGTATTTCTATTATAATTGTTAAAAAAGAAATGTTGATTTTTTTCTTTATCTTCTTCAGTATAACTCTGATTTTCCCCGAATTGTTGTGTTTTAAATCAAGAAGGGGGTGGGGAAGTTACCTTAATATAGTATCTCCATGTTGGACAAATCTAAAGAAATAATACCTGGTTGCAAAATTTTGCATATCTGTGAACTCCCACACATTTTAGAAGACTGATAGAGTTCATCTCCGTTATATTGGTTATTCAAGAAAGGAAAATATATCCCAGATTATTGAAATGATTGCTAAAGGGAGATTCAAATGCTAGTCACTAGAGCCTTGGTTCTGGATCCCACTTTGAGTAAGAGAGAGCTAGACCAATTGGGCCAACTGCTGTGTGAGAATTCAATTTAATTCAACGTTCAGTTATGGAATCTTTAGTTATGAAGCAGGCATGATGTTAGGTGATCAAGATGTAAAGAAATTTCGACAAAATTCTTGCCCTTTCAGAATTTACAGTCTGATTAGAAATAACAAAACAGTATGATACATATTATAGAAGTGACATGGAGAACCAAGGAAGCAGTAGCTAACTGCCCAGATAAGCAAAGAAAGGCTTTAAGGATTGTATAGGAGTTTAAAAATGGAGAGTTTGGGGGAAAGTGTTGCCTGCAAAAAGAAGTTTGCAAAACTATGGATATAATAAAACATAGCTTTCATGTAGCTTAAGTGCATCTTCAGTGCAATGTAGTGTGTGTGTGTGTGTGTGTGTGTCTTTTGGGGTTAGCTGTGGTGATGAAATAATGGCAAAGAAGATTGAAATAAGATATGAAGGGCTTGAATGGCTATATTAAGGAATTTAAAGTTTATCCCATAGGCAAAAGGTATAGACTCAAGAAGTGGTCTCAGTGTATCACAGGGCAAATTAGCTGTATGGTGGTGAGCATAATAGAGGAACTAGGAATGATTTCATGTGTCTAACTTGGGCTCCTGAGTGATTGGAGGGGGCGGGGAGCATTCACTGAAAAGGTACAGAGGAGGGGCAGCTACCATGAGAAAAGCACAGGACAGAGACTCAGAAGACCTGGAGTTTGGTCTGAGCTTTCAAAAAACTCTCTCTGAAAAGAATGAGATCATTCTTTTCTATCACATAACATACCACACCTTTCTGTGCCTCATTTTCCTCATATTTATGGAAGTAGGAGGGAGAAGTATGCCAAGATGATTTAGGAGTCAGGGCGCATGAGTTCAATTCCTGACTGTGACAATTACTAACAGTGTGATTTTGGGCAAATTATTTAACCTAAGTTTTAAGTTTGGAAAATGAGGAGTAATAAAATCTGTAAAGTTGTTTTATAACTCATGCATCTGGCACATAGGCCCTCAATAAATTGTTTTTATTCTTTTATTTTTTATTTTTATTGATTTCAGAGAGGAAGGGAGAGGGAGAGAGAGATAGAAACATCAATGATGAGAGAGAATCATTGATTGGCTGCCTCCTGCATATCCTCTACTGGGGATTGAGCCCATAATCCTGACATGTGCTCTTGACCAGAATTGAACCTGGGACTCCTCAGTACGCAGGCCGATGTTCTATCCACTGAGTCAAACCAGCTAGGGCTATTTTTATTCATTATTTTTATTATTATCCTATTATAGAGTTTCAAAATTGATTCTATAACACTTTTAGTGAGAATACCATTAATAGATACATTTGTTATTTATTTATTTACAATTAAGTTTATTGGGGTAACATTGGTTTATAACATGATATAAGTTCCAGGTGTATAATTCTATAATATATTTGTCCTTTACTTTCAGGCAGTCTAGGGTAGTGGCCAAGAGCATGAACATATGAAGTTTAATCTGTATCTGATGCTTGCTGTGTGATCTTGGACAAGTTGCTAACCTTTCTGAGCCTCACTGTACTCACCTGTAAAATAAATATAATGAGAATACCTACCTTACAGGGTTGTCTTGAGGATTAAATGAGATAATGCATGTACAGTGCTTTGACGAGTGCCTGGCACATATTAATGCTTTTGTAAGTGTTTGTTATTGTTGTTATTATAATCGTTTTAATTTTTAAATTACAAGCTGTTTGTGAATGGGAGAAGTAGCTGCTTTTCCATGTCAATGACTTTGTTCAGACCACAGAGCAGAAGAGATAGTCCTGTGTTTAGTTAGGTTACCCTTGATATGTCCTATAGGCCTGTGAAGCTGTGGACTGCGGCTGGCCTCCGAAATGGCTCCTGTGAATTAAATGGGATGTTTTTTTCCTTCAGATTCGGTGTAGGAGGCTCATACATTTGCTTTGGTAATGAGTTTGCTTTTTGAGCCAAAGAAGAGAAGAGAATAAAAGAAGAGAGAAGGCGTGAGAGGCAATCATAGAAACCTGGAGACTTAGATCGTCCAAAATGAAAAAGGAGCCTGCATTTCTGCAGAAAAAAAAGAAAAGAGAGAGAAACAACTAACAATCTCAAAGCTCATTATGATTTAACTTTGAGATTGCACAAAATGACAGCGATGTGATTCCTGAAGGCTGTTTTAACTATACGCGGGACAAAGGAGTAGAAATGGAGTGTATTAGCGGGAGCATAAAGATAACCTCCTCGCTTACAGACTGCGCATACATTAGTGCAGGATGTACTGTTAAAGCTACTAAATCTCTCTAAAGTGCCATCCCCTTTCTATGGCAAATGATTAAAAATTCTTCCTTGTGTATTTACTTCAAAAAAAATTCTTAGAACCTTTTAAGACACGTGTTCCCTTTTGTTAGAAGAATGCAAACTCCTGGCTGATAGTGTCAACAGATAGGAAGTAGTGATGAATTCAGAGGGCACATTGCCTTGCATAGCTCAAAAGAGTACATATACATTCATCTAATATTTTTTCCTTAAAAAGACTCTGTTTGTGTTATTAGTGTTATAGAAGGTGAAAAAAATAGCATAAGAGTGCCCTGTTTTCCCACTAACAGTGTCAGTTCCTTTGCTTTTCCATGTGTCTGTTATTACTATGATTATTGCTATTATCATCTTTCTTTGACGTGTCCCATCTGAGAAATGCAAATTCTCCTCAGCATCATATCGTGAGACAAAAGTCTGAATGCAAGAGCCAGACATTGGTGTTTGTTTAGATTAATTGCATAAGTTGGGAACTTTGTAACTTACCTTGGGTATCAGAGGAAGTCAGTGTCCATAATTATTTAATTTAGATATTTTAATATGCATCATCCTAAGGGGATTTTTGAATAATTTCAATAAGTCTGAAGATTTTTTAAAATTTCAAGACAGTTGACTCACTATAAGATACTTCAAAATGATTTCGAGGGACAGCTGCCCAACTGCAAAGCAGAGACACAGCTCAGTAAATGTCATCAAGTCAGTCACATCTGTTGAACTCAAATGAGGACAGATAGCCCCCTGTCTAGAAAAATGCAAGAGAAAGAAAATACTCTTTTTTTTTGCCACTGTTGTGCTTGCTCTGTCTTTTGGCATCATGACTCTATATGTTCAATAGAGCAGAAGATAGTATGGATCAGGTGACCAAGTCAAAGCCTCTTGCTATGTCTTTATGACCTTGGGCAAGTCCCTTAAATCCTTGTAGGTTGAAGTTTCTTCATGTGAAAATTGAGAGGTAGGAAAGATATGTTCTAATGTCCCTTTCAGCTCTAAATGTGTATGTCTGAGTGAGTGCAAATTAACATGGTGTGAACAAATGCTTTGTTCACTTATTCAGCAACACTGAGAGCATCCTCGGAGCTAAGTGTTCTAATGGGGCTGTGGATGTAAAAGACAGGAGTATTTGGTCCTGCTTCCAAGAGGCTCATAAAGCAAGAGGAAAGACTGACCAACAAGCAATTACAGTGCACTGTGGTCAGTGTGGCACTTCCACTCCACACTCAAGACTAAATCCGTGGGGGCCCAGAGGAGGGCAGAGCTACCCCTGGGGTTGGTGGTGATAGATTTGATAATTCCCAAAACGTAAGCAAAAATTCATCAGGTAGAGAAGAGGTGAGGATACCTCTGGCAAAAGGAGTAGCATTAATAAGGCATATACCCTGTGCTCAAAGGGTTAACTCCAACATGGATATATCAATAGTGAAAAGTAATAGAGACAGGAGGAACTGTTTGAGACTTGATTGTGAAGAGCCTTAACAGTCATGCTAAGAACTTTTGACCATCACTCAGGTGGCACCATGGAGTCTGAATAGAGGGAGGATGGAGGGAATAGGAAGCTCTTCAACTGTTTTGATGGTCCATGGGAACAATGATAAGAGCCTTATCTGGAGCTGTGACAGTGGGAAAGGGAAGAAAAGAATACATTTGAGAGATGGCTCAGAGATTAAATCAGTAGAATCTATTCATTCACTCAATAAATTTTTATTCAGTGTCCGCTATGTGTCAGTCAGTAAAGCATGAAGAGAATATAAGGATTGCTGAATGCTGAGGGGGGAGTTGTCAGAGTGAAATAGAGTGAAGTGATACAAGTTTACATGGGCTTCTTGGAAGAGGTGAGTCCTGATACAGATTTCCAAGGGGGAAAAAAGGGATATTAATTTTAATGCATAGCAAAGGCTTGTAAGAAGGCAAAAAATGAGATGAGCAGTAGGTATGCTTGATTAGCAAAGAGAGTTTTGTTAATGTGGAAAAAAGATGGAGAGATAGGAGGCATTTGGGTGAGAAGACTGAGCAGAAACATCTAAATCTGGTGTGCTAAGGGAACTGCTATAGGTTTTTTAAGAAGAGGAGGAATAGTGTGAGATAAAAGAAAAAAGATGGGATTAAATGCTTGTAAATCTGTGTTATGCTACTAACTAGCTGGGTCAACATTTAAATCACTGAATATCTATCTCCAAAGCTCATATTGTATTTGTGAAGTTAGGATGGGAGCAAACAAGGTGTTTAGTTGGAAACTCAGCTGAGAGAGAGCTACAGTAGTTAATTTGAAAATGCTTGTGAAGTGCAAACCATGGACCAGCCATTACATAGACACTGAAAGCAAGAGGAATAAGAAGTGGCAGGGAAATGGACCTCCTACCCTCTTAGCATTGGTAGTGTTCAGGAAGAACTGGCTATAGTGAGTCCTCACTTAACATCACTGGAAAGCCATATAACAAAACCAATTTTGCCATGGGCTAGTAGATAGAAACAAGAGTTAAATTCCTGTAGCATCTTATCAATGTTACAACAAAATGATGTTGAATGAAAGGCTGTTATTTGAGGAGGACCTGCTATATACTTGCCCTTGCTTTCTTCCCTCCCATCTCACCCCACTCCTGCCTCTGAATGTGGACTTGCTGGTGCTGGGTTTGACTCAAGAACCAAAAGGATGATGGGCATCCAGAAATATATCCTATCAAAGGCATGAATTATTTGCATCCATTCTTGAATAGTGATGCAAGTCTCATGTAGGAAAGGATCAGGCTTGGGAAGCATCATGACACCCAGCCCCTCAGGTGGTTTAGGCACCAAGGAAAACTGCTAAGAACGACTTCCCCTGCTTCTGGTCTTGGTGGCTGCCCTGGTGCTACCAGCATGATTGGCCAAATAAATCTGGCATGTAGCCTTGCAGATTAAGTGGATATGGTTTCTCCCTGCTAATTTAAACTGCATGCTTCAGCAGTCATTGCCTCCAATGGATTTACAGTTTAGCAGGAAGACAGACATATAACTAAATAAGTTGCAATGTGACAATTGGTCTGCAGACTGGCAGGAGGTGCCAGGGACCTGAAGTAAAGCAATTTGCTCTGCTGAATTTGGCTGCACCCTAATTTTAGGGTATCAATTCAAATGCTTCTTTCTGTTTCCCTCCTAAAATATAGTGCTTAGTCCTGACAAATGGAAGTGCCCTGATTGCCCAGGAAAGAATGTTCTCCCCCGGGCTTGGCAGGAACTTGAGACAAGGGAAATGTGGTTCTTCTTGCCCCCTACAAAATTCAGCCTGGATTTCCCAGCCTACAGCTATACTGCCTGATCTGCCTGTGTGCCTGCTCATCTTTCTCTGCCCTGGCCCTTGTGAGGCTGCTGATATGAGGGAAGCTGAGTGATGAAAATAACCTTCCTTTGTCTTCTGTAGATGCTCGCCCAGAAGAGAAGCACCAAGCTGGAGAGGCTGCAGGCCTGGGCCTGCATGAAAAATAAGGCAAGTCATTTATCATTTTGGGTGTAATTTTCTCATCAGTTGAAAAGGGATTATCTGGTCTTCTTATTCAAAATGCTAATATGATGATGAAATCCTATTTGGGCAGGATTCTTTAGAGAATCACTAAATACAATGCACCATTTAATTATCAATCTTTCCATAGCTTTTTCTCGCCTCCAGTATCTACTATCCATTTTGTAGTTTTGTCAGCTGCCTTAAAGCATTCTTCTTAAATTCTTGCAATTTCAGTCAAACTACTGATAGGCAGCCATAATTTGCATTCATGCTAAGGGACACCTGAGGTCCGCTTTCACTCTTAACCAGGTATCTAAAGCCAGATTTATATTTCTCTTTCAAAAAGGAAAATGAAAGCCTCAATAAAAAGGTTGACTGACAACTAGATAAAAGAAGGAATTTCTGGCTTTCCAAGAAGACGGAATGGGAGTCTTAAAATATAAATCACTTTTTAAATGGTGTCTTAAAAAGGAGTTATTTTCAATCATCTGCCTCTCTCATCCTTGTTCCTGAATATGGTCTATGCAAGCAATTAAACTGTTGTGTGTATTTAAATTGAATAACGGTAGAGATATTTTAGGAGGTAGAAGGAACCTCAGAGATTTCCTGTTCATCTTTTTCTGAAGCAGGGAAGTGGGATTTAGAACAGGTAAAAGATTCCCCCTTGATCTCCAGCTTTTCAGTGCTGAGCCAAGGCCAAACCCACAGTTCCTGACTCTCAGCCCAGGGTCCTCAACCAGAGGTGAGACAAAAGTACAAATGGCTACACCTGAGAATGCTATTCTAAGCATAGACCCAGGCCTCAATGTCCAACGTGATGGAAAGGGTGATAGAAGAAGTCAAAGATCCCACTTGCTGGAAAGGGTGGCAGAAGCAGTCAAAAGTGGAACATTACCTTTTGCCCACACTGTCTAAGGGCATTTGTGCTGGAGCGCATAAATGACACTTCTGATGCTTACCTTGGAGGTAAGACTTCTGCTGTGTTGAATTTGAGTTGTGCTATTTTACAGAGAAGGGACAATTGGTTGATTACCTTGCCCTAACTCAAAATTGCTCCAGTTATTCTGACCTTTTTGCCCTGGTTGAGACCCTCCCTCATGGTTTTGCCCAGTGGAAACTTCCCTGGAGTGTTAGGTTACGGAGAATAAGGGTTCCTGGCTGGTCAAATCTTTCTGGTCAGATCCCATAACTGTGCAGTCCCCAGAACTGTCTACACTCCCTCGGTGTTAACACAAATTAGCCCCATGTGAGTTATAATGCCAGTGCCTGGGGCTTCGAAATAGTTGTTTTACATGATGGTGCATCCCTACCCCCATCTTTCTCTTAGAAACCAGTCAATGATAAGCCCAGGAGTGGAGTAAAGCAAGGCCTCTGCCTCTCTGCCCTGCACCTAGTGGCAGGGCTTGCCTCTCCGTCCTCTGTAGTGCAGGACGCACCATGTGTAACTTACCCTGCTGCCTCCTAGGCCTCTTCTCTGGTGGACTTGGTGGCCAGTAGGGTCTTCTCTGGAGTCTTTTTTAAAAAAATTTCTTTATTGATTAAGTTATTACATATGTGTCCTTATCCCCACATTACACCCTCCCTCCCGCCGCCCCCCCACACACTCATGCCCTCACCTCCTGTTGTCTGTGTCCATTGGTTAGGCCTATAAGCATGCATATAAGTCTTCTGGTTGATCTCTTCCCCTTACCCCCATCCTCCCCTACCTTTCCTCCGAGGTTTGACGGTTTGATCGATGTTTCTCTATCTCTGGATCTGTTTTTGTTCATCAGTTCCCTGGAGTCTTGATGGTCTTGCCTCTGCAATAGATTTTCTGAGAATTAGTTATACAACTCCCAGGTAGGGTGGGCCAGTGAAGTGTTAAGAAGTTCTGTGTATGGGGGAAATCTGACACACAGAATTAAGGAGGCACACCCTAAAGCTGGAAGGGTGTTAGAATTATCTAATCAATGGAGATGAGTTTGGGTGTGGGCCATGTTGGGGTCTGGCTGCAGCATTGGGTCCATGGAGAGGCAAAGACTTGGCACAGGTAAACATGTTTGTTGATGGAGATCTAGCAATACAGAACTGGGGGAGAAGGCAGGAGAAAGGGGTGTATGTGAGTGAGGGTACTGAGAAGTGAAATGACTTGGCTAAGGACACATGGGTAGTTGTCTTTCCTGTGCCACAAATTGGGCAGCTCTGCCTTCCAAAGCAGCTGGCTTAAGGAAGCAAGGAGAACTAATTTTCACTGAATGAGTCAGAGAGAAGCCAGATGTTTGCAGCTGGAGTTGGGCTGTGTGACTCCTGCCACCCGCCGCTGCTGCCAGTTTGTTCCTGGATTGAACCTCTGACCTTTTGCCCACAAAATGAAGCAGTGAAACACTACTTCTGCCAACAACGTTAGAGAATATGTCCTCCTCCCACTGTTCCATCATGAAGGTAGCATATCTCATGACTTTGGTGTTGGAAAGTTCCAATTATTCATGTCATTTGCCCTCTGGATCCTGTATTAGTCATAGGAGTCCAAAAGGGCTCAGCTGAGCCTGCCTTATTCCAATTCCAGGGGAACATGGCTAGAATAGACATTTCTTAAAAAAAAAAAAAATAGAAATAGCCAATAAGCATATGAAAAATCCAGCATCATTAGTAATAAGGAAATGAAAATCAAAACCACATGAGATACCACTTTATACCCACTGAGCATTTTAGAGTCTGGATTCCTAAATACAGTTTCAGGCATATCGCTGATTATGGCTATTCTTGGCCTTCATTACGAAACCCTGCTCTTGCTGCATCTCCCATCTCTCTTAATTATAAATCATGCTCCCAGGTAAACAGATTTACATCAACTCATTTCTCCTCACTCTGCCCTTTTCCAAAACCCATTTAGGGTTAGTTACCAAATACTGGGAATCAGTAGGTCCAACTGAGTTGACATGTTAGACTGTCCTGTCAATCAACTGCAAAATAATTCACTATTGCTAATAATATGCCAAAGTTTCTAAGAGATTCAAATTTTAAGTAGTCTATAAAATAGTGGGGGGGGGGAGGTATCAAACTAAACTCTATCAGTCATCACTCTCACTCATATGAATTCTGATGACATCAGGGAGAATGAACTTCATAATCTTCCCCATCTGAATTGAACTTACGATCCCATCACAGCCAGGCAGTTAGAGTCCACAGGGGTAAATAATAGACTTTTAAGTCATGACAAAGTCTGGAGTGGAGACTCCTAAAGCCTGTGGGCAGGTTGGATCCAAAAGAAAGCCAAGGACAGCTAGCCAGGTGCTCAGGACACTTCCCTGTATTAGTGGATGGGACATGAAGGGAATGTAGAACATGGGGGACCGAGCACAAGTTCTGATTTTAAGATCTGATGCAGGAATAGGAGAAGAAAGTAGCTCCTCTATACCCATCTTCTCGTTCTCAGTGAAACCTACTTCTCTCCTCATCTTTAAACACAGTTCCCACCTGCTGCCGTCCCAGAGGTTGTGCGCCAGCCCACACAGTGCTGAACAGAGTAGGATTCGCAGCAAACCCATGCTTGGATCTTGGTTTACATCTCAGTGAAATAGGGCCAATCCATTTCAGCAAGTGGTTGTTCTAGGTTGGGTCTTCCCCGAGACAAGGATTTGGATGCCATGAGTTTATTTGGGAAGTGATGCCAGAAAACCAGTAGAGGAAGGGAGAAGTGAAACAGGGAAGGGAGGTGGTCAGTAAAGGGGTGTTATCAAGCACCCACTTGGGCGACTGGAGTTTATGCCCCTGGGGCAGTGGTCGGCAAACTCATTAGTCAACAGAGCCAAATATCAACAAGGAAATGATAGAAATTTCTTTTGAGAGCCAAATTTTTTAAACTTAAACTATATAGGTAGGCACATTGTTATTAACTTAATTAGGGTACTCCTAAGCTGGCCTTTGCTAAAAACGTCCTCAATCTGATTGAGGTATGTTTGCTGAGGTCGAGCCCTTCCAACTCTCCCATCCACACTCGTCTTGTATACTTGTTTCATCTATCTCCTTTCCGAAAACCGACTTCTGCGCATGGGCCACGAAGTTTCAATCGCACTGCACATGCGCGCCCGCACGTCGTATTTTGTGGAGGAGCCACACTCAAGGGGCCAAAGAGCCGCATGTGGCTCGCGAGCCATGGTTTGCCGACCACTGCCCTGGGGAACTCTACAGCCAGTGTGCAAAAGACGCCTAGAATTTAACCAGTCCAAGTGAGGGAGCCAGGTGCGTACTGACCACATCCCATCAGTCACTGTGTGGCTGCTGTTCCAGCGCTTCCAGCCTGCCTGCGATGCACGTGATAAGCACCCTGTGCTTTTTGGAGTAAACCCAATCTGGCGGTCAGGTGTGAGCCATTCACCAGGTCGCTGCGGTTTGTCTCTGTGTGTTTTGTTGCTTTTGTCACAAGCATTTTTCTAAGCTCCCCTCTCAGGCAGAATGCACTGCCGCAGTCTCAACAGTTCAACCACTGCGCTGACAACCCCACCCCCTCCAAGCAGCCATCAGCCTCTGACACAAGAAAACAGCCTCGAACAAAGCTCCATAACCAACTGCCTAACTGGACAAGGTCTTAGAGAAACTGTCAAGAGGATGGCAGGTACTACATTCCTTTGGAAGCTCCAGAAAAAACCTGCTACTGCCGAGTTGCTGACCTCATTTCAGATATTGACTAGTTGAGAGTGAACTGGCTTCTGATGAGTTTCTCCCTCTCTGAGTTTGAGATGGTTTGGCCATTAAAATGCTGACAAAAGCACCTGGACCATCCCTCGGGGTTGGTAGCTGACCCTCCTAAGGCCACTCTCTGGCTCCTTCTGGGATGAATGGGAAAGTGAATCATAAGGAGGATTGTGGGAAGGCTGCATGTCCAAAGGACTCATCACCTGAGTTTCCTGGCTGCTGTACTGCTCCCAGCTCTTAGTCCTTTACACTCTGCCCAGACACCCTGGAAGGCCCCTAGGCTGGTGTTAGGTTTCTCCTCTGCAACCTCTGCAGTACAGGATCCACCACGTGGTAACTTACCCTGCTGCCTCTTAGACTTGGTCTTCCCTGGAGCCTCGAGGGTTTTGCTTCTGCAGAGGTGAGGCAATGGATTTTCAGGGGATTATTTGCAAATTCAGCTAAGTTTAGAGACAACTGCGTGTAAAAACATTTTCTAGGTTACAGGTCAAGCATCTTCAAGGACAGACTTCTCCATTAGATTTCCTATTTCTTAATGCAAGTGAAATAGTTTTGGGAGTTCAAGTTTCAGTCTACCTAGTTTAGGTGTGCAAAAGTAGAACTTTATTTCTCTTTAACTAAACTTAAAACTTGTCACAGGTTGAATTGTGTCCCTCAAAAAAGATATGCTGGAGTTCCAACTCCCAGTACCTTAGAACATAACCTTAATTGGAGATGGAATCTTTACAGAAGTAATCAAGTTAAAATGAGTTCATTTGGGTGGGCCCTAATCCAATATGACTAGTATCCTTACAAGGGGAAATTTAGACAGACACACACACAGGAGAACACCATGTGAAGATAAAGGCAGAGATTGGATAATGCTTCTACAAGCGAAGAACACCAAAGATTGTTGGCAACCCACCAGGAGCTGGCGGGGAGGCAGGGAACAGTTTCTCTCTCTTGATTCTCAGGAAGAAGTAACCATGTTGATATCTTGATCTTGGTTTTTTTTTTAGCCTCCAGAACTGAGAGAGAGAGAGAATTGTGAGAGTAAATTTCTATTATTCAAGTCACCCAGTTTGAGGTGTTTTGTTACAGCAGCCCTAGCAAACTAATATAACATTCAAATCTCTCAGTGAAGGTGATAAACTTGACCTTGCCAATTCAAAGCAACTCTGGAAGTTTGCAGTTGAACTCAGTCTCTGGAAGAAATACTCAGGTTCTTCGGGTTTTCCTCTCCCCTCTTGCCCTTCTCTCCAGGCTGTGCCCTCAGCACAGGTGTCTGTTCTCTGGATTCTGCTGGTATGCCTCTGTTTCTCTTTGTTGTGTTGGTTCTAAATGCTCTGTGTTCATTGCTGAAGTGTCCTCTCCCCACACGATTCCTGGTATCAGGTCACTGGATCCAACCAGTTTACTTGGCTTCAACACCCTCACATTAACTGTGAGGCTTAGCCAGGTCTCCCAGGTCATTCACAGCCTTGTCTACACCTGTCTTGAGTCCAATGGGTACAGGGTGGGGTCAAGCAAGGGGACCCTTTCAGATGTTGTCTGGAGCTTGTCTCTGAGGGAAGAGAGATGGTGGTCCCAGGACATACCTCTGCCATCCCAGGCCTATCTCAGCACCACTTTGCCTCTTGTCTGGCTTCCCATGTGACAGAGACCTCCCGTGAGGCCAAGGTATGTGAGCTCTGTGGCAACTGGAAATCAAAAACATTCTGAAAATTCATCAGTGGGAGAATGATTAAGTCAGTAAAGGAATATCCATATTATGGAATACTACGCAGCTGTTAGAAAGTGTGAGGGACGTCCTGGCATGGGAAGGTGGCCAAAACATGTTACGCTCTAGCAATTCATATGATGTCATTCACTTTTTGTAAAAACAAAACTGGATGTGTGTACCGTGTATGGATGCAAATGCACAGGAAATCCTGGCTGGACACATGTCCAAATGTTGGCAGTGTTACCAACAGGAGACATACAGGTTGGGAGAGGGGCCAGGTATGGGAAATGGGATGTTTACTTTTTCCTCAAAATATTTTTGCATTATATCAAATAACAAGACTGTATTTTTAAATTATGAAATTTTGACAGGAAAAAATAAACCAAGGCCCCCTCCCCCCGCAATAACATGAGCCAAACCAGTCATGGCCTGCCTATCCCCTTTCTCAGTGCCTCCAAAGCAACCCGCCCACTCTCTATATTAAGTGCAAAAAGGAGCAGGCATACTGCTTACCCTTTACTGAATCCCCACTTTCCCTCAGATATTCTTAGCGCAAAACTTTAATGAATAAATAAAGGACCAGAAAATACAGCCCCCAATTGCCCTCCAGACCACAACCTATGTTGTCACAGAGGCCTTCGGCAATCCAAAAGGAATAAAGTTGAATCAAGTAACAAGGAGAAATCGATATCTTATTCATGTTAAACCTGGCCTAATGCCCTCCATTATGTGACTCACCACACAGAGAATTGATCCGTTTCTCTTCTGGTGGAACTCGGGAGCTCTAAAATTTTCATTTATATATATTAATGTTGAAGAAGAGAACTTCATGAAGCTGCTTCCTCTCTCTATAAAACTGGTGGATTAATAGCAGAGCTTCAGAGCCCCTCATGTTTGACTCAGCTCCAGCCCGGCATGCTAAGTAAACATTCTTGGAGGAAGAGTGCTTAGGTCAGGACAAAGATAATAATGGTCATTAATAACCATCACTCATTACATGGTTCTTCTTCCCCTGAGCGCTTCTAGCCTACTGTTTATAAATGCTCTTTAATGTGCGGAGTACGCGGCCCCCCCACCGGAGGCAGACACACACATGGAGGGAGGGTAATTGCTGCTGTCATTATGAGCCTGGCCTGTGCACACAGCATTCTCAGATCACTTCTCCCACCTCTGGAGCGGAGGGTTAATGGCCGCTATGTACGGCTGCTTGGGACGGGGAGTGGTGGAGTCTAATGACTGGCTCTTGTGGGTGGACCCTTGTGTGTGTCTTTATGAACAGGATGAGCTGAAGTAATCTCAAGTCTACGTGCTAACTACCTTCTGGAAGCTCTTGCTCATTTGAAGGCCCAAAGGAAATTATATCTTTATTGTGAGTCCAAAATGTCCCCTATTAACGCTCTCTGTTGCCCTTACTGGATCTTATTGCTCTGAAATCCTCTTGATCCAGCTGCAACTAAATTACCTTCATTTTGGCCAAGAGAACCTAGATTCTTTCTGTTTGTGTAACCACTGTCCCCAATGCGATCCCTGTCCTCATTTTCCCCTGCCTTCCCTCCTCCTCAGCCCCCTCCCCAGCTGGTAGATACCCCATGGGTACAAGTGTTTAATTCTCTCTTTCCGAACAAGTTGGAACAGATTTTCTGTGTTTTACTTTTCAAAGATGGGACTGACACCGTAAAATGCAGACTCTTGCACCTTTGTTTTCTCATCTCGGAGTAGGTGACTGAGTCATCAGAAGTCAAAAAGGACACACAGGATTGATGGAGAACATTATAATTATGGTTAGAACTGGAAATAACATTTGCAAGCTATTGTTAATATGATTTTTTTTCTGATTTGTGTATGTGTGTTCCGGTACTGTAGACCTACATTTATTTCATCAGTTGGTAAATTCCTTATTCCCTGGAACCCCTGGAAAACAAGGTTTCTCTGTGAACACGCAGGTGAATATTCTGCACATAGACACATCCCCTGGTGAATCTTTTGAAGGTAGACACTTTCTTCTATAAAGGCAGGAGCTAAAATGTAAAAGCATGTCACCTGACAAATGACTAGGGAATTATTCTTCTTAAACCAAACGTACGCCCAAACAAATCATTCCCTAAAGTGAAGCAAGAACATCTCACGCGGTGCCTAGGAATGTTAATAAATGGAAGAGACGCCTCTGCCCACAGCTTGTCATATCAGTGTCCCCCAACCTTTCAAGGCAGCATACCAGAAGTGCTGGAGATCCTTTAGGGAGGTTCAAGCCTGCCATCTCGTGGCTACTCAGAAGAATTACCCAATATTTTGGAATTTATCAGAGGTGTTTATTGGCATGCACTCACAAGTGCCCCCTGAATTTGGGCTCTGGTTATTTTGTCATGGAACTTGGAAAATGGCCACCAGGGTATCTTTGATACCTTTCCTTTAGGAAGCAAGTGAGAAGGTGAATGCTGGAGAGGGAGCTCTACTGTGTCAGGTCCGCCCTCTAGAATCTGTAATGCTGAAAAGTGGGACCATCTGGGATGCCAGTGACTGCAGCCGCCTGCAGTCCTAGACAAATGGGTAATTTCTTCAAGTGCCCTTCTGATGAACAGAAAAATTTCAGGCTTGTTAGCTAAAGTGTCATTTGCGAGTGCACCTGGAAAGATGATAGCAGGTGGTGCAGCAGAGCACCCAATTCAAGAGGCCGATCCATCCATTGGGTGTTCAACAAATGAAAAGTAATGATGCCTGCTGCTGGCAGTTGGGGGATTTTCCTTCAACCTGGACAAATAGAGATGAGGGAAAAATGAGAGCATCTTCAAGCTGTGCCCTGTGGCTGGCGCTTTTTTTTTTTTTTTTTTTTTTTTTTTTTATGCTTAGAAAACATCTGGAGGGCTCTGCTTTTTAAAAACGATTGGTTGGATTTCAGTATTTTTTCTGAATTTTTCTCTTCTTTCTGCAGGTTGTAGGAATTGGAAAATGACAGGGGAAGATTATTGCTATGGTAAATGCAATCTGTCTCGAGGTCAGAGCATGGGGAAAAGAATGAAATTGGGCTTACCTAGATCCCAAGGTCAACTGAGAAGTAAAAGCAACATTGAGGGAGCTAACTTACACATGTTTAGACACAACTGCATAATTCTTTTCTGTTTTCCCATCTGTGAGTTGGAAATGAAGGCAGTTGGAATGCCAGCTGATTTCCTTCCAAGGATGTCAGTGTTGTGGGACAACCACTAAGGATGTTATTGTAGCAGGGCGTACAGACTCTATTTAAAGAAGTGCATCAGTAGACTACATTGAAAGGTTTTTTGCTCTCTCTCTTTTTTTTTTTTCTCTTCACTGCCATCTGATTCATTTGAGTTGGGAACAGAAAATCACCTTGAAGTAAATGTTCCTTGTTTCACAAAGAACACTTGCATAGGCTCCCTTGGTTATGTAGATGTCAGATTAGCCACCTCTGGTCTCAGGAAAAGGGAATAACAGGACATCCTGTGCTTTGAGTGGGTTAGAAAAAGTTGCCTCATATCTCGTGGGAGGAATTGGTGGCACACAGCCTCTGTGGGGAGGGCTAGGTGTTGAATGCCGTTGTGTGGTCAAATAAATAAGATGAAAATTAATTAAACGCCCTTTAATTTAATTGCTCACTCCCTGTTGTCAGAACACTTGTCTTACCTTGACCTCTGAGCTCTGACACGCCTGCTTCTTTCCTTGCTTCACTGGTTGCTTTTGCATTCCCTCCTTTGCAAAATCAGCTCCTCTATCTATTGGCCTTCCTCAAGGGCTTGGTTCTGCTGACGTACCATTTTCAAAAAGGTAAAATTAAGAATCTCAGACAAATGTAAAAGGAGCATAAGAAAGATTTTATGTAGCTCATTAATTAATGAAGAAACCAGTAAGGCATTAAGATCCACTGAACGATGCCCAGAACTCAGAAGTTTCTATTGCCCATTTCCAAGGTTTTAATAAATCCCTGACAGTCCTGAGCTCTCTAACCATTCTGTGCTTTCTCTGAGCAATCTTACCTAAGCCGTATAACATCTGATTTTCAAGTTTATGTCTTTGGTCTAGTTCCCTCAGCTTCAAACAGGACAACTCCTCTTAGGTTTTGAGAAGATAACGTGCCCAAGGTCACTTAGTGTGTTAGAAGAAGAGCTGAGATTTGAACTTGGGACTCTCTGATTTCAGAAATGGGGCTAAAAGCCTGCAGCATTAATAGGAGGTGGTTTTGGAGGTACTCACACTTAGGCAGCTAAACCTATGTGGTAGACTCCTCGTCATTCTGTCATAAGGGGAAAGAGTCTTGTCTAGGGAGGAGGAGGCTGGAGACATGCACCTCACTGTTTCTCTGGCTGAGTTATCGGTAAGAGCCCATGCTGCTGGCTGTCTGTGGTTAGTGTTGCTGCTCCCTGTTGATGTTGTAGGAGTAAGTGATACCCCCTTTCTACTGCTGGGGTTTCAGAGATTGGGAGCTTTTGGTGCTGTGTCATGATCTAACTACCTCTGACTTTTTTCCTCCAGCTTGGGCTGTGGGTAGGAGTAGAGTCCAGGAGGGAGTTGGGGTGGGTGTTGTTGTTGTTTTTTCCCCTATGAGATGTTCCTAGGTTTTCTAAGGGTGTTTTGCATCTTCCACCTCTGCCCCACTGACCTGGGTTTCTGCTGTTCTTTCCGGTTCACAACTCCATCCTCCAGTGTTTAGGAAGAAAGAAGTCTCAAGCCCATCAGGACATGACTTGTCTCACATAGCAGCAAATTTTGATCTATGACTTAAGCAGGGAGAGCCCCATTTTCAGCCAAATCTAACCACTTGCCTGGTTCTTCATTCTTTTCTCTGCCAGGAGCCATGATGTATGCAATCCCTGTGTTGGCAAAGACCATCTCAGTAGGGGATTTATTTACTTTATTCAGAGGGCAAGTGGAGGAAGGTTAGGTTGCTTGGTCTTAATGTTGACAAGGGAAAATGTATTTTGCTAAACTGGCATTTCCTAGCGTCTAAATATTCTTTAAAAAGTCTTTATTGTTGAAAGTATTACATATGTTCCCCTCCCCCCCGCCATTAACCCCTTCTAGCCCCCCCTCCCCAGGCCTTCACCACACTATTGCCTGTGTCCATGAATTATGCATATACTAGTACATGCATACAAGTTCTTTGGTTGATCTCTTCCCACCCAACCCTGGCTTCCCTCTGAGATTCAACAGTCTGCTTCATGCTTCTATGTCTCTGGATCTATTTTGTTCATCAGTTTATTTTGCTTGTTAGATTCCACAATGAGTGAGGTCATGTGATACTTGTCTTTCTCTGACTGGCTTTTTTCACTTGGCATAATACATTCCAGGTCCATCCATGCTGACTCAAAGGGTAAGAAATCCTTTTTTAATGCTGCATAGCATTTCATGGTATAAATGTACCACAGCTTTTTTATTCACTCATCTACTGATGGGCACTTGGGCTGTTTCCAGATCTTAGCTATTGTGAATTGTGCTGCTATGAACATAGGGGTGCATACATTCTTTCTGATTGGTGTTATGAGTTTCTTAGAATATATTTCTAGAAGTGGGATCACTGGGTCAAATGGGAGTTCCATTTTTAATTTTTTGAGGAATTCCATTCTGTTTTCCATAATGGCTTTACCAGTCTGCATTCTCAATAGCAGTGTATAAGTGTTCCCTTTTCTCCACATCCTCTCCAGCACTTGTCATTTGTTGATTTGTTGATGGTAGCTATTCTGACAGGTGTGAGGTGATACCTCATTGTCATTTTAATTTGCATCTCTCTGATGATTAGTGCCTTTGAGCATTTTTTCACGTGTCTCTTGGCCCTCTTTATGTCCACTTTGGAGAAGTGTCTATTTAGGTCCATTGCCCATTTTTTTAAATTGGATTGTTTGTCTTCCTTTTGTTAAGTTGTATGAGTTTCTGATATATTTTTGATATTAACTCTTTATCAGATGTATCATTGGCAAATATGTTCTCCCATACAGTGGGCTCCCTTTTCATTTTGTTGATGGTCTCTCTTGCTGTGCAGAAGCTCTTTATTTTGATGTAGTCCCATTTGTTTATTTCCTTCTTAGTTTCCTTTGCCCTATGAGATGTGTCTGTAAACATATTGCTATGAGATTTTTCTGAGATTTTTCTGCCTATGGTTTCTTCTAGAATTTTTATGGTTTCACGACTTCCATTTAAGTTTATCAATTTTGAGTTTATTCTTGTGTCTAGTTTCATTTTTATGCATGTATTGCTCCAATTTTCCCAGCACCATTTATTGAAGAGACTGTCTTGACTCCATTGTATGCTCTTGCTGCCTTTGTCAAATATTAATTGAGTGTAATGGCTTGGGTTGATTTCTGGGGTCTCTGTTCTGTTCCATTGATCTATATGCCTGTTCTTATGCCAGTGCCAGGCTGTTTTGAGTACAGTGGCTTTGTAGTATAACTTGCTACCTGGTATTGTGATCCTTCCAACTTTGTTCTTCTTTCTCAAGATTGCTGTCACTATTCGGGGTCTTTTTTGGTTCCATATAAATTTTTGGAGTAGTTGTTCTAGATCTGTGAAATATGACATTGGTATTTTAATAGGGATTGTAAACATTCTTAACACAAGTTCCAATAAAAAGAGAACTGAAAACTTGGGGGATTGAGGGATAGAATTGGGTTATCTTCCCCAGTTTGCTCTAGTTACTATCTACATCACAAAAATTATCTTTGCCACAGCCTCATCCAGGTACCTGTGCAGTCTGCAGCATCCTTAAACCTGCCACAAGTGCGAAGGTGCCTGGTGGGCAGTGGGGAGGGGCTGTGCGGGGGCAGTCTTGCCCAGGTAGTTCCTCTCCTGAGACCTCACAGCCTGCCCAGGCCTGTGCCCCCATCCACCTTGCTGGGATGACTCTTCGCTAGGACTGGCTCTCAGGCACTTAATATATTCTCAGCCTGCTCTTTCTGAGAACATTCCTAGTCTTAAGAGATCGAAGGCTTTTCTGCAGCCAGAGAATCCTATCCACACTTCCTTTGAACCGTCACTCTGAGAAGAAAAAAAAAATCTGCCCACAACATGTTGTTTTGGGAGTGTCTTTTCCCTTTCTTTCTGAATCAGAATTGTCTGAAACCACTTTCTAACTTAGATGAAACTGCTATTTGGCGTAGTACTTCAAAACTACCTTCCATCCTCTTGAATTAAAAAGAATCACTTTTAAAAAGCTATTTCTCTAGGAATGAGGTGATTTCCGCCCCTGCCAACTATTTCCCTCCCTTTTCAGGGTCACCTTCTTTTGTTTTTTGGTGAAAAGGAGGCTTTAAAAAGTATTATTAAATTGAGATATGCTTCATTTATCATATAATTCATGCTTTTAATGCTGTACAATTCAGTGCTGTTGTTGTTTTTAGCATATTCAGAAAGCTGTATACCATCACTACAATCTAATTTCAGAATACCTTCATCATTCCAAAAAGAAACTTTATTCCCATTCACAGTCACTCTTCATTATCCCCTCTCCCCAGCCCCTGGCAACTATCATTCTATTTCCTGTTTCTATAGGTTTCTATGTGGCCTTTTGTGTCTGACTTCTTTAACTTAGCATAGTGTTTTCAAGACTCATCCATATTGCAGCACTTACCAGTACTTCATTCCTTCTCATTGATGAATAATATTCCATTGCTTGGATATACCACATTCTGTTTACCCATTCACTAGCTGGTGGACATCTTTGAGTTGTTTCTACTTTTTGGTGAAGATTAATTATGCTTCTATGAGCATGTATGTACAGGTTTTTGTGTGAATGTATGTTTTTCGCTTTTTTTGAATATACAGGGTGTCCCAGAAACGTGTATACACACTTTAACAGTTGATGTTTCTTTCTTTTCAGCCAGACCAAGCTTTGAGCAAAGGAATTCATCCTAAAATGCTACTGGAAGTTTGGAAACACAAACATGAAGTACAAACACTGCCTTTATAATTATTCAGAGTGCAGGAGGCAACCGATCCAAGTGTCTCTTCTCTGTCTCTCTCTCTCTCTGTCTCTCTCTCTCTCTCTTTCTCTCTCTCCTCCCATTCTCTAAAAATCAATGGAAAAAATATCCTCAGGTGAGGATTAACAAAAGAAAAAAAATACAAAAAATATTGTCTTCCAATCAATGCACATAGGGCATTTTTTTAAAAAGTACCCATACTTTTATTTTATTTTTTAAATATATATTTTTTATTGATTGCAGAGAGGGAGAGAGAGATAGAAACATCAATGATGAGAGAGGATCACTGATTGGCTGCCTCCTGCACACCCCACACTTGGGATTGAGCCTACAAACTGGGCATATGCCCTGACCAGGAATTGAACTGTGACCTCACAGTTCATAGGTTGACACTCAACCTCTCAGCCATGCTGGCCAGGCCATAGAACATTTTTCCATTTAAGTCTTCTTTAATTTTTTCCAATGATATGTGTTGTTTTTAGTGTGTAGATTTTGTACTTTTTTTGTTATACTTATTCCTAAGTATTTTGTTTTGATATTATCATAAATGGAATTGTTTCCTTAATTTTTGGACTGTTCATTGCTAATGTACAGAAATACAATTGATTTTCATATACTAATCTTATATTTTACAACCTTATAGAAATTTCTCTATTAGTTCTGATAGTTTATTGGGGATGCCTTAGGATTTTCTATGTATAAAATCATGTCATCTATGAATAGAGACAGACTTACTTCTTCCTTTTCAATCTCCATTTAGGAGGCTGTTTTTAAAACCAGTCTTGCTTCCATAATGCTCCTGTCTCCTCTGGAGCTACTGCCCTCTCCTAGGGTCACACAGCCCAGCAAACAACTTTAAGCTTGGCATCAGGCATCACAGTCCTAGAGGCCATTGACCATCTCCACTTAGGGGTTTTCTCCCTGGCCAGTTTTCTCTTCTTATGGCCCCAATGCATGGATAGCTTTTGGGCCTCCTTCTGTCTCTAGGTTGCCTTCATACCTTTTCCATTATCAATCATCTCAAGCCCCCTATCTTCTCCCTTTGGGATGCCCTCAAACTTTTCTTTACTTTATTATGCAGAGCAGATCATCCCTCATGGTCTCAGACACTCCTACCCATTTATGCTCAGGGGCCTTTCCCTATAACAGCAAAACTATGATCCCCAGTGTGGGGCATGCAGGAGGCGGCCAGTCGATGATCCTCTCTCACCATTGATGTTTCTCTCTCTCTCTCCCCCTCTCCCTTCCTCTTTGAAATCAATAAAAATACATTTTAAAAAATAAAAATGAAAAATAAACCAAAATAAAGTCCAAATTAAAAACACATCATTGATATACATCAAAGTATTTTCCTAAACTGAAGAATTGTCTCCCTTGGAGAGGAATTTTGCCTCACCTCTAGAAGTCAGAAGTAGTTGCCAACAGTTTGGCTAAAATAGATGATAGTTCCCACCTCCCACTACAGGAGAGTGAGAACCACCTTTTTCTTTTTTGAGAGGCTCTGGTCTGATAAGAGAATCATTAACTAGAAAATCAGAATATTCCCAAATAACTTGGGAGCCTGAAGGTGCCAGCACCCACCCATCTTTCCGCAAAGCAGAGCAGGCTGATGGTGGGAAGTGTGTGAGTTGGCGCAACCTAATTCAGATCCTCTGCTGTTCTGTGATGGGGACTTCAGGAGTGTTCCATGTGGGAGAGGCTCAGGTCATGGGCAGAGAAAATAAAAGCTACTATTGACAGAGTAGTTAAGAGTTTGGGCTCTGGAACCAGACTGCCTGGGTTCAAATCCCAGCTCTGCTACTTAATAAATGTTTGACCTTGGCCAAATTACCAAACCTTTGTATCATCCTACCCTAAATTTCTATTCTCTTATGCATACCTAAGTTTATTTGTTTTTTTTAATCTGTAAAATAAGGATAATAATAATTCCTTCTTTTTTATAGCAGCGTAGTATTCCATTGTGTAGATATACCATAGTTTTCTAATCTACTCATCTGATGATGGGCATTTAGGCTGTTTTCAAATCTTAGCTATTGTAAATTGTGCTGCTCTGAACATAGGGGTGCATATATCCTTTCTGATTGGTGTTTCTGTTTTCTTGGGATATATTCCTAGAACTGGGATCATGGGGTCAAATGGGAGTTCCATTTGTAGTTTTTTGAGGAAACTCCATACTGTCTTCCATAGTGGCTGCACCAGTCTGCATTCCCACCAGCAGTGCACAAGTGTTCCTTTTTCTCCACATCCTCTCCAGCACTTGTCGTTTGTGGGTTTGTTGATGATAGCCATTCTGATAGGTGTGAGGTGGTACCTCATTGTTGCTTTGATTTGCTTCTCTCAGATGATTAGTGACTTTGAGCATGTTTTCATGTGTCTCTTGGCTTTCTGAATGTCCTCTTTTGGAAAGTGTCTATTTAGGTCCTTTGCCCATTTTTTGATTGGATTGTTTATTTTCCTTTTGTTGAGTTGTATGAGTTCCCTATAAATGTTGGAGATTAAACCCTTATCGGTGATAACATTGGCAAATATGTTCTCCCATGCAGTGGGCTTTCTTGTTTTGTTGATGGTTTCTTTTGCTGTGCAGAAGCTTTTTATTTTGATGTAGTCCCATTTGTTTATTTTCTCCTTAGTCTCTCTTGCCTCAGGATCTGTGTCTGTAAAGATATTGCTATGACATATGTCTGCAATTTTGCTGCCTATGGAGTCTTGTAGGATTTTTATGGTTTCCCATCTTACATTCAAGTCCTTTGGCCATTTTGAGTTTGTTTTTGTGTATGGTGTAAGTTGGTGATCTAGTTTCATTTTTTTGCATGTATCTGACCAAATTTCCCAGCACCATTTATTAAAGAGTCTGTTTTGGCTCCATTGTATGCTCTTGCCTCCTTTGTCAAATATTAATTGAGTATAAAGGCTTGGGTCAATTTCTGGGTCCTCTATTCTGTTTCATTGGTCTATATGTCTGTTCTTATGCCAGTACCAGGCAGTTTTGAGAACCATGGCTTGGATTCTTACCATTTGCAGCAGCATGGATGGAACTGGAGAACATTATGTTAAGTGAAATAAGCCAGGCAATGAAAGAAAAATACCACATAAACTCACTCATTTATGGATAATAAAGAAAGATAGATACAGAGGGAGAGAAGCATTGAACAGACTGTCAAAGTACAGCGGGAAGGCTGGGGAGTGTTGGGGGTGGGGGTAAGAGATCAACTGAAGGACTTGTATGCATGCATATAAGCATAACCAATGGACATAAGACACTGGGGGGGGGGGGCGGGGCGGGTGAGGGCATGTATCAGGGGGCAGGGGAGGCCGGGGGAAGGTCAATGGGGGAAAAAAAGGAGACTTATGTACTACTATTTGTAATACTTTAAACGATAAAAAAGTTAATAAAAAACAACATTTTATGAATAACAATAACAAGAAGGATAATAAGAGCATTTTCCTCATAGGATTATTATGAGGTCTAAACGGGTTAATATATGTAAAGCTCATACAGTTTTCAGCCTGTAACTATGAAAGTGTTAAACAACAATCACAACAATACTCTGAATTGTTGGAGGTCTTCCCTGCCTGACTGAGTTAGTACGTAGGGAGGGACCATGTCTTATTTATGAATTTTTGCATCTCAGCACCAGTGCCTGGCACACAGTAAAGACCTTTATCAAATGATTATTACTTGAAAGGATGCATAAACTTTTTGATCCTCTCAGAGGGTGATTTCTTATCAAGCTGCTGATCAAAAGGAGATGTTGTCAAGTAAGTGCCTTTGTGAGCTTCCTTGGGGAACTATTCTCAAAGTCACTAGGGAGTGTGTGGATGAAATGTTAGAGTTAAATTTCTGAAGTTAAAGAGGATGCTGTAATTTAGGAAGAATGATTCAGAGAGAAGAAAAGTAAAACATTAAGCAATGTAAGAATAATTGTGGGGAAGGAGATTCTGTAATAGTCAGCAGAAAAAATACCACTAGAACATGGATTGGCAAACTTTTCTGTAAAGGACCAGGTAGAAAATATTTTCGGCTTTGTAGTCCATTTTGCACCTACTCAACTCAGCTGCTATGGAAAGATAAGGACAGATACAATATGTAAACAAATGGGCGTGGCTGTGTTCCAATAAAACTTTATCAACAGCAGGAGATGGGCTGGATTTGCCTTCTGGCTGTAGTTTGCTGACCTCTTCACTTGAATGATGTCAGGAATGAATAAAGGTATATCAGTGGACTGTGACAGCTGGAGAAGCAACTTGCACAAAATCCTTTATGAGATTAGAATGGCTACCTCAATAGCCCGGGGAGTTCTTCTGCCCACATGTGTAGCTCCAGGGAGCACTTAGTACAACTACTTCAGTCTATTTTTTTTTTTTTTTTTTTACTTTTTGAAATCTAATTTTTATTTGAAAAATTACAAACCTAGAGAAAAGTTTAAAGAACAATACAATGAATACCAGTGTATCGCACATCTAGATTTACCAACTGTTAACATCTGTTCCATTCCTATAAATAGACACACAATTCCCTTTGTCAAATCATTTGAAAGTAAGTTTCTGCCATCGTTATTCCTCATCCCTAACCACTTCAGCTTGCATCTGCCAAGAACTAGGACATCCTCTGATAAACACAATACCATCATCACACCCACAAAGATAACCATTACTTATTAAACACCATACAGTATGCTGTCCACACTAAATACTAAATTTATCCAAAATGTTTCATATAGTTGATTTTTCCCCTTTAACTGAGGATCTAGTCAAGGTTCACACATTGTAATTGATTCTTGTCTCTTTAGTGTCCCTTAGGACAGCCTATCTCCTCCCCCCTGTCAGGTCACTGTTCTTCTTGACTTTAAATCCTTTAAAGAGTCCAGTTAAAGTGTCCTGCAGGCTACCCTGCATTCTGGATTTTTTTGTTTCTCCAGAATTTAGTGTAAAGAAATCCAGCAAAGACAGCTTTGGAATCATTTGCTTGTTTGTTTGTATTCAATGGTTTCATTCTTTTTGGTTTAATTGTGTATTATTAGGTATGTAAAATAGTTACATGCTTCAAAAATCAAAAATCAAAACTATAGATGGGGAAATCTTGTTCCCATATATATCCCATCCATTCTAATCCTACCCATTTCCTAAAGGCAACTATTGTCATTAGCCTCTAGTTTATCTTTCCTGTGTTTTTGTACATAAGAAAACTGTTTTTATTTTTCTCACAAAGGCATTATATTACATATACTCTTTCTACCTCATTTAAAAAATAAATTATTTTGGGAAAAATGTTACATATATGGAACCAACTACTTCAATTCTAACGTGACAAATGTGGGGAAGCGTGGACAAAAAATATGCAATGCCATAACTTTTGGGATAAGAAAGAACACTTCAAGCGAGTTGAAACTCATTTATATTAAAAGTAGAGAGGATAGATAATCCAAAATAAAGACTCCTTAAATCATTTCTATTTATCTGAAGAATGGATTTTTATATCTATGTTTTAAAAAAAGAGAGATTTATAATCTGGGAGTTCACAGAATTTCAAGCACAATAATAAAAACAAATCTTGAAAAATCACCTCTAGCCTGCCACTTCAGCCCCAGCTTTCTTGTCCCTGCTGCAGCGATGCTTCACCCTCTCCCGAGGCGGGCAGGGGACTTCCTGCAGATGTAAGTGGCTCCTTGGTAGCCTAGAAAGGAAATCTCTCCTGAGCGGCATGAACAGGCGGCCTGGAAACCTGCTTCTTGCTCCTGGACAAGGTTTTCTTTCTATTTCGCTCCTACCTGGGAGAGAATGGAGGAAAAGGAAATAGGTTATCATGTGGAGGCAAGCTCTCACTTTCTCACAACTTCATTCTTTGGAATGGCCCTAGGACACTTCAAATAAAGTAGTTGAGAATATTGGGTGTTAGCTCTAATAGTCAGTGCTGGCATGTTAATTTCCTAGCCACTGGAGCCTCTAATGTGGCTGCTAAATTTGCTGCACCACAGAAGAAATATACCTTCAGCCTGTTGGGTAATTATCTCAGGAATTATAAAGGCAATAAATGCATGATTGCTTTTTTTTATTAATACATTAGAGCAGAGATGCATAATTGGCACTTTAACGATCTAGTGGCAGCAAATTAGACAATAATGTAATTTCAAAATGGCAATTCCTTTTGGCAATTAATTGGAATCACCTTTCAGTAGTCCTTTTCAGTACATTGCTGGGGACTCTCACTGCCGATGAGAAACAGGATTATTCTAAAGCTGAGTGGGAGCTATGGGGAAGAGTTAAGTTAATTACTTAACAAAACAAGTGGTTGATCTTTATGTTCTTGATCAATGAGTCTCTGGGGTTTAATAACAGCAGTAACATACTATCCCATTTCCCCTGATGGAGCCCAAACGATGTATAAACTTTTTGTAATGTAATTACCACCCATAAATCACTTCACTTCTGAAATATGGTAGCTTCTGATAGGATGAGATTGCTTTTAACAATCTCTTTAGTTTAAGAAGGAAAGAAGAATAATTTTGCCTCTCTAATGGAAAGGCAGGTAAGGATGGAAGGTGATGTCATTACATGTTACTGGCTGAGAAAGAAACAATGTCATCAAGTGTTTGCAAAGCACTTTTATGTACACAATTAAATTTAATCCTCACAGCTCTGTGTTTTGGTAGCAGTGGTTTACAGGAATTGTTCTAGAAAAAGTCCCAAAGCATAAATCTAAATGGGACATTGACCTGTTTAGAATGGATTAAAAAATGTTAATATGCAATGTATCAAAATTTTCTTACAATGTTTTGATTAAGTAGTTATAATTATTGACAGGTAAACTTATATTGAAATTGGTAATTGCAACATTACCCTATCTGCTGCTCATTTGAAGCTATATATTTGTCTGTATTGAATTTCACTGCATGCCTCCTGTTCTCTCCTGAAACTGAATAATGAGATTAAGCATCTCTCAATAATGAGAGCAGACACGATATTGACTGGTTTTTAACAGCTCAGCTCTATCTTGATTTTTTAAAATATAACTCAGAATCTCTAAACAGTTCTGTCTGCATTTTAATATCTAACACCAGAAACTATATTATAAGGCAACTGAGAGTGCTGGTAGCGTGAGAGATGAAATTGAGGCCACCCTACAGGACCCTCAAATCTTTATTTGAAAAGGCAATTTTGCAGTGCAGTTATACTAGAATTCTAGCTCCAAGTACCTAGAGTGAATGCATAGAATCAGTCCTCTGGGTTTTCAAATTCTTGGTTGTAGAGTGAATATCTGACTCCAGAGACATAGGCAGCATTCATTCCTTAATTCATTTGCACAGTCCACAGTTATTTATTAAATGTCTCTGCCATTCCAGGCACTGTGCTAGTCACTGGGCATATGGAAGTGAACAAAGCAGTTATGGTCTTTGCTTACAGGCAATACAGCAGGAAGGAGAAGACAGTCCCACGTCATGTCATTCTGCTTATAAGCAAACTTGAATCCAGATGGAGCTGTAGGTTTCTTTCTGTCTTTCATTTTCTTTTCTTTCCTTTCCTTTCCTTTCCTTTCCTTTCCTTTCCTTTCCTTTCCTTTCCTTTCCTTTCCTTTCCTTTCCTTTCCTTTCTTTTTTTTTTCTTTTCTTTTCTTTTCTTTCTTTTCTTTTCTTTTCTTTTCTTCTTTTCTTCTTCTCTTCTCTTTTCTTTTCTTTTCTCTCTTCTCGTCTCTTTTCTTTTCTTTTCTTCTCTTTTCTTTTTTTCTTCTGTCTTCCCTTTCCTTTCCTGTTCCTTTCATTTGCTTCTCCTTTTCCCTTCCTTTCTATCTCTTATCCATGGGGTTCTGACTATTATTTCAATTTAGATTATTCTCAAATCAGATTTGATGTCGCTCGGTTTGTGAAGTAATGGTAATTTGAGAATGTGAGATAACGGAGTCCTGGTTACCAGTCACGTTTCTATCTGGCTCACATCCCTTTCTTGATGGGCTTAGGTTTCCTGGTGGTATTAAACCCTAGGAAGAATGTTAGAACCTTTTTCTAGATCCAGTTTCCTTTTCTTAATTTATTTTTTAAACAAGAAAAGCCAAGATCTATTCCACTGAATAACTACCATCTGTTGAACTCCCACTATGTGCCAGGTACTTTCTGTAGATAATCTCCAACTTCTTACAGGAAACTTTTGAGGCAGCATTGTTCTCCTCTTTCTATAGATGAAGAAATTGCAGCTTAATGAGGTTTGGAAACTTACCTAAGGTCACACGATTTCTATGTAAAAGACCTGGGATTTGAACTCACAGCCATGAGAGTATAAAGCTCTTGTTGCCCTTACCAGTTCCTACTGCTTCTAGAACCTTCCTCTTTAGTGCCCTTGGGTCTACAGTGTGATATTTACTTGAACTGTTCTTGTTTATTTCAAATAAGGATATAGAAAGCTGGTGCTTCTCCTTTCCCCCGTCTACGGGACTGAGTTAACTACCTTTTTGTATCAATTGTCAGCTGGTGGTTTTGATTTTGGTTTAATCCTACAAAGAACCATAGCTTTGAGCTGATTCCAGTTATGACACAAAGTCTGGCCATGTCTTTCAACCTATAAAGAAAATAAAAAGTATTTCCTCTTTCTAGGATAATGAGGGAGTTGACCCCATCATTAAAATGTACTAAGAACATGGGGTTTCTGTAGATTCTATTTTCACATAGGATAAGCAGTCCCTTATCCTATGTGAAAGGTAGGGGGAAAAAAGAGGTACAAAGGCATAACCAAATTAATTTTGCATCTCTCTGCAGTTAGAGATTAGTTTCAAGTCCGATAAAGATTGCTTTTCTAGGATTATCATCTGAAGATGGTATTTGTAACAAAAAGTTTGTATTAGTTGTGCTGATGCCTTTTAAGTTTTACCATCATTGAAGCCTTCTTAGAAGGTGGTCATAGGTCTTTATAAATAAATATCACTGGCTGCACATTTTATTTTATTTTTTTAGGAACATTATTTGCTTACCACACAATAAAGGTTTCTAACTTGACTTTGAAGTCTGCTAAGTAGAAAACTGGATTTGTAGCAGAATAAAAGCTTTTAACCCTTGATATGTTGTTTTAGTTGCTTTTATTCCAGTTTGCAATAACTTCCTGTAAGATCTAGTAGGTAAGGTGTTTTAGACATTAGAATTAATTGCAGGGGTCTGAGACACAATGCTCATTTGCTTTAAGGTTTGTCTGGAAGCTCAAGGTTATATGCCTGAAACTGCTCAGAGTCACAATGACTAACAATAATGACTCAAAATGTGCATGAAAGGAACCTACTAAAAAAGCTGCACATACTTTTAGTGTACTTGAAATATATATTCATTTATTCATAATTTCAACAATAATTTATTGAATGCTCATTATGTACTAGGTACTAGGATAGATAGAGATGACACAGAAGAGAACAAGACAGTCATGATTTTTGCCTTTGTGGAGTTTACAGTGCAGTGAAGAAAGCAGAGAAATTATAAAGTAAAATTAGCCCTGACCAGTGTTTCTCAGTGGTTAGAGCATCGGCCCACACACCAAATGGTCTTGGGTTTGATTTCTGGTCAAGGGCATGTACCTGAATTGCAGGTTCAATCTCCTGTCCTGGTCAGGGTGTACACAGGAGGCAATCATTGGATGTGACACATCTATGTTCCTCTCTCTCTCTCTCCTCTCCCCTCATTTTCCCTCCCTCCCTCCCTCCCTCCCGCCCTCCTTTCCACTCTCTCTAAAAATCAATGGGAAAATATCCTTGGGCGAGGATTAACAAAATAAAACACAAAGTAAAATTAAAAAATAATACAGAATTGTTAATTATAATAAGAGTTCTGAAGGAAAAGTATAGAAATTCTGAGAAAGGGGGTCATAGGGTGGCCAGGAAGGCTTAAAAGGTACTGGGCAGAAGTACCATTTAAGCTGAATCCTGTAGGTTGACTATGACTTGGCCAATGAGAAGTGGGTAGAACATTGGAAGTAGAGGGAGCAGTGGCGAAAAGGGGACTAGCATTGCAAGTGCAAAGCACTGAAAGAGGTCACTATGATGTAGTGGGTTGGGGGATGGAAAGTGACTTTCAAATGAGGCATGGGGTCTTGTAGACACTAGTAAGAATTTTAGATTTTTTTCCCAAGCACATTGGGAAGTTGTTAAAACAGGTACTGATATAATCTGATTGACATTTTAAGAAAATCACTCTGTCTGCTAAGTGGATTTGAATAATAGTTTGAGGATCAAGAATAGAAACAGAGAGACCAGTTACAAGTCTATGGTAGTAATCCAGGTGAGAGATGGCAGTAGGCCAGAGTGGTAATGAGCACAATAGAAACAGCGGGTGAACTCTGGAAACATTTGGAAGTAGAATCAATCCATTGGCAATGAATTGGAGACAGAATGAACTATAAATAATAATTTTCACATATTCAGCTTTATCAATTTTTGATGGATGGAGATGTTATTTTACTGAGATGGGAAAGACTGGCAGAAGAGTGAATCGAGCAAATAATGAAGAACTTCAGTTTTATTTTGAGTTTATTGTAGAAACTCTATCAGATGAAGGCTGTTGCTTTCTATTTCCAGATTGCTATATTTTTTTTAAACTCTGGTATGATGACTTTATAAAGTGCTTTTTCTGCATCTATTGATAGGATCATAGGGTTCTGCTGGGGTCCAACCCCAGCAGGTCCAGGGGTTCCCAAAGGTGTAAACAGAGTCGGCGAAGAAGGAATGACACGGAGACAGCGTTCAGTTGATCAGCAGCCTAGCCAGGATCTCCAGCCAAGTTCTGGTCTGGATCTCTAGCCAAGTTCTGTGTCCATGTTCTCTTGCTAGGTTCTCCAGCCAGGTTCTCCAGGTTCTCCAGCCAGGTTCTGTAGCCATGTTCCCTCGCTAGGTTCTCCAGCCAGGTTCTGTCCAGGTTCTCCAGCCAGGTTCAGTTACCAGGTTCTAGTCAGGTTCTCTTGCCATGTTCTATCCAGGTTCTGTAGCTAGGTTCTGTCTCTAGGTTCTGTGGCCAGTTTCTGTCCAGGATCTTTTGCCATGTTCTCTCGCTAGGTTCTGTCTCTAGATTCTGTGGCCAGTTTCTGTCCAGGATCTTTTACCATGTTCTCTCCAGCGAAGTTCTTCTGTCTCTAGGTTCTGTGTCTAGGTTCTGTGTCCTGTTGTCTTGTTACATCTGTATTTATACCAGTTGATTCCAATCCTATCAATCTCTATTCCAAAGGTTAGGGCATTCCTTATCTCCATTCCAGGGAGTAAAGATTATGTAGCTTAAGCATGATTGTTAGTAAAGTGATTAATTACCCGCCTGGCACTTAGTTAAGGGGCTTTATTCCCTCCCTAACTTCAGGGGAAAATCCCTACCTGGGGAAACAACCTTTTTCAGAGAGGTGACCTTGGTTAAAACACATAGTGCCAAGAAGGTGAGCAAACATATTAAGAACAGTATGCCATATATGCCAGGTCCCTTGAAACAGCAAGGATGGTCCGGCTCCCGGCAGGGTTCATCTCTTTAATTTTATTAATGAAGCAGACTGCATCGAATGATTTTTGAATGTTGAACCAATTTGGCTTTTTTTTTCTTCTTGCTTGGCTATGATGTATGATCTTTTGAATACATTGCTAGTTTTGTTTTGTAAGAATTTGTTTAGAATTAAAAGACACTAATGTCATAAGCAAGATGGCTTCCAGTGTTTCTTTCTTTTAATCTACTTGTCCAGCTCTGGCATCAAGATTATGCTTGCCTTAAAAATGACTTAAATAATGATCTTTCCTTTCTCTTCTTTGAAAGAATATGTGAAAAAATTGGCACTGTTTCTTCTTGAAATATTTTATAGAATTCACAATGAAGCCATCTATGCCAATAGTTTTCTTTGTGGGAAAGTTTTTGAATAAGAAATTAATTTTAAAATTTATTTTAGTTTTGCTAGGTTATGTGTGTGTGTTTCATGAAATATATTTAATTCATCTAAAATTTCAAATATATTGCATGTAGATTTTTAAAACAATGTTTTTATTTCAATGTTTGTAGGATTTATAGTGACATTATTGCCTTTTTCATTCCTGATATTATTTATGCCTTTTTTTGAAGAAGTTTATCACTATAATAGTCTTTTCAACAAACCTGTTTTCTTTGATGATCCCTCTATTATGTCTGTTTTCTTTTTCATTAATGCATATTCTTATCTCTATTATTTCCTCCTCCTTTTTCATTATATATATATTCATTATATATATCTTTCATTATATATATATATATATATATATATATATATATATATATATTCCCAAACCAAAGCCCGGGGAGTTAATGAAGATTCCTTTCCTTGTCAGGCCCTAAACTCTCATTTATGTCCCCTTGCCTTATATATTTGTTAAAAGCGCTGCTAAGTTTCTCTGCCTCCAGGCCATCTCTACATGAAGTGGAAAATTTCCCTAGGGCAAAAGTGGTCCCCAAAGCTAGACTCATCTCCTTGCATTTCCTCTCTTTCTGGGTCTTGGCCTCATAATTATTCCTGGCCACATTACTTCTCTGATGCCCTCAAACAGATTTAGAACTATTTCCCCAGCTCTCTTAGTTGTTCTCAGTGTGAAAATTGGTCTGATTTATCTAGTTCACCATCACCAGAAGTGATTCCCTCTGAATAGGTCACTGTTTGTCATTCTTGATTTAAAACTATACAAGAAGTCTCAGACCTCTTTTGGATCAAGACTTCAGTTTTTATTTTGTTAAATATGTGGAGCTTTTGAGATATCCAGGGTAAGATAATACAAAAGTTGTTGGATAAGCAAATATCAAATGCAATCACCAAGGAGAGAGTCTACAGCAGTGGGTCTCAACCTTGGCTGCACATTAGAATCACCTGAGAATCTTTTTAAAATCCTGATTTCTGGGCCTCATCCTCCAGAAATTCTGTTTCTTTGTTATGGGGTGGGGCCACAACATTAGTAACAAAGAAACAGAATTTCCGGAGGATGAGGCCCAGAAATCAGGATTTAAAAAAGATTCCCAGGTGATTCTAATGTGCAGCCAAGGTTGAGAACCACTGGTCTAGAGAGAGAAGAATAGGAAGTAGGCATGCACTTTTAGGAACTGCAGCATTCAGAAGTTAGCTTGAGGAGGAGGTTCAAGTGAAATACTGGGAAGAGGTTGTCAGAGGGGTAAGAGAAAACCCGTGAGAGCATAGTGTCATAGAAACAGAAAAAAAAGGGGATTTAACGAAGCAGAGAATGATCAAATATGATTTATCTGATGAAAAGTCTGACAAAATAAGGCCTAAAAAGTATCTGAGTACTTGAGCCTCACACGTACAAGGGACACTTGATAGATGACCCTACCTGTGAAGTCGTGTGGGTGGACAGCCTCTAGAAGAGTGATTCAGGCCTGTGGGAGGCCTGCCCAGCAGCAGTCACCTGGTAGCTCTCAATCTCTAATCTGATAATGAGCTCTCAGCTATCTCAACATGAAAGACTGATTGGAAACCTGTGCTCTGTCCTTTTGGCAAATAACTTGGGTAATACCTGTCAAGAGCAAAGAAGGATGATGGTGTTCCTACGTCTGCCTAATACTTTGCAGATCTTCAGGGAGCAAACCTGTAGTTTTGTCATAAACCTGGACACAGCTGCACCTCCTGAGGGGAGCTTTTATCGCTCACCACAGCACAACTCCCTCTAATGCTGCATGTCTCACCAGGACCAGGAGGCAGAGGGAACCCTGATCTCTCATCCCAGAGATGGATGCTTTTGCACAGCAAGGCTTTTCTACTTGAGCTCTCAGTGTAGCTTGCTTTAGAGTTTGGTCCAGAGGAAAATTTAGGCTAAAGGAAAACCTGTTATTATTTCTATTTGCTAATATTTCAGAAAAGTCCGTTGGTAGAGATTGAAAATAGTGGCAGCTATACACAGTGTAAACATCATTATGGTCTCCTTATCCTATCTAATAATAGCCAAACATGGTAATTGACCATACCTTCACTATGCCTCCCATCGGCTAATCAGCGAGATACACAAATTAACCACCAACAAAGATGGTGGCTAATTTGCATACTGCAGGCAGGGCGGGACAGTGTGAGCCACCATCCAGGCCCCCGTGGGCAACACCAGAAGCTGCCTGCCTGCTGCCTGGGACCGGATCTGGTCCCGGGTGGCAGGCACACTAGCCCCGCAAGCCGGCGGGCCCTGGAAGCCACAGAAGCCACCAGATATGGCAGTAACTCTATCAGTAAGCACTCTGAAAGTCAGTGGCATAAATGCACCAATTAAAAGACAGATTATGATGGTGAATCAAAAACAAAACCCACTTTAAATATAAAGACACATATAGATTAAAAGTAAATGAATTAAGCTGCAGCCTGTTTTGCTCAGTGGATAAAGCAATAGCCCTTGGACTGAAGGGTCCCAGGTTAGATTACAGTCAAGACTCTCAGTTGCTGGCTTAATCCCCAGTCCCTATCAGAGCATGTGCAGGAGGCAACCAATCAATATGTTTCTCCCTTTCCCTTCACTCTCTCTAAAATTCAGTGGAAAAATATCCTTGGGTGAAGATTAACAAAAACAAAGTAAATGGATTAAGTAACATTAAAGAGATTATAAGAAAAATATATTCCAAATTTTGTTAGTTGTATAATGGTTATGTTTAAATTATTAACACCTAAGAAATTGAGTGAAGGGTACATATAATATGCTGTAGTATTTTATAGTTTTTTTTACATGTATAAGATTATTTCAAATTAAAATATTAAAAAATTGAAAATAAATAAAATATTAATTGAAATGTATCTGCATTACATGAAAAATCTCCTAATTGCTTCTAGCATAATTTATTAAATTGTGCTAAAATTTGCAAGAGTTCAATTAAAAAATATCAATCCTAAATGATATAATAGAAAATATATAATAGTGCAGTTATAAGCACTTATCTGAAAATACAAATTTAAAGAAGTGAATTTAAAGAAGGGACTAGCCAAAGAAAATATATGCACAACCCATGAACACAGACAACAGTATAGTGATGGCCAGAGAGAAGTGGGGGGCAAGAGCTGGGTAGAGGGGGCAAAAGGGGGGAAATAGGGACATCCTATATCCTATCTGATAATAGACAAACATGGTAATTAACCGTACCTCTGACACGCTTCGCATTGGCTAATCAGGGCGATATGAAAATTAACTGCCAGCCAAGATGGCGGCCGGCAGACAGGCAGCTGAAGCGAACAGGAGGCTTGCTTGCTCCAGTGAAGGAGGAAGCCAAGGTTCCCTGCATGCCTCTGCTGGGCTCTGAGCTTGCACTCTAAGAAACAATGTTGCAATTATAGAAGCTAAACAAACCCCATGCTTTCAGCCAGCGGGCTGAGCTGGAGTTGCAACAGTGTTTCAATTATAGAAACCAAAAAAACCAGATACCTGCTTTCAGCAGCTGAGGCCTCAAGCTGGAGCTGAGCCTCAGAGCTAAAGCCGGCTCTCAGTTCTAGTGACAGCAATAGAAGGTAAATAAATCCCAGAATAAAAAAAAAAGAAAAAAAGGAGAGGTTGGGAGCTTCAGTCACCCGCCAGCCTGAAAATGGCCGTCAGCCCCTCACCCAGACTGGCCAGGCACTCCAGTGGGGACCCCCACCCTGAAGGGGGTGTGACCATCTGCAAACAGCCATCATCCCCTCATCCAGGCTGGACAGGCACCCAAGCGGGACCCCCACCCTGATCCAGGACACCCTTCAGGGCAAACCAGCCGGCCCCTACCTGTGCACCAGGCCTCTATCCTATATAGTAAAAGGGTAATATGCCTCCCAGCACCGGGATCAGCGGAGCCGCGAGGCCTCCTGGCACTGGGATCAGTGGAGCTGCGAGGCCTCCTGGCACCAGGATCAGCGGAGCAGCAAGGCCTCCTAGCACTGGGATCAGCTAAGCAGCGAGAGCGAGGCCTCACTGTCCCGGTGTCAAGCGGAGCCACGAGGCCTCCCAGCACTGGGATCAGTGGAGCCGCGAGGCCTCCTGGCCCCTGGAGCAGCATGACAGGGTGCAGCGCCCAAACCCCCTGATTGCCCTGCAGCTCTGTGTGTGACAGGGGGCGGGGCCGCAACCTCCCTATCTGCCCTGCTCTGTTCGTGACAGGGAAGGCTCCCCAACCCCCTGATCGGCCCTGCTCTGTGTGTGACAGGGTACCGAGCCCCAACCCCCCCATGGGCCCTGCTCTGTGTGTGATGGGGTGGAGCCGCAACCTCCCCATCGGCCCTCCCCTGAGTGTGACAGGGGGGAGTGCCCCAACCCCCTGATTGGCCCTGCTCTGTGGGTGATAGGGGGCGGCACCCCAACCCCCTGCTCTGCCCTGCTCTGTGTGTGACAGGGGGCAGTGCCCCAAATCCCCTATCGGCCCTACTCTGTGCATGACAGGGGGGAACTCCCCAACCCCCTGATGGGCCCTGCTCTGTGCGTGACAGGGGGTGGCGCTGCAACCTGCCTTGAGTGTGACAGGGGGCAGCGTTCCAACGCCCCAATCGGCCCTACCCTGAGTGTGACTGGGGGTGGCATCACAACCTCCCAATCCGCCCTGCTCTGTGCATGACAGGGAGCGGTGCCCCAACTCCCCAATCAGCCCTGCTCTGAGCCCGACCAGGGGCTGCACCTAGGGATTGGGCCTGCCCTCTGCCACCTGGGAGCGGGCCTAAGCCAGCAGGTCGTTATCTCCTGAGGGGTCCCAGACTGTGAGAGGGCACAAGTGGGGCTGAGGGACCCCCCCCCCACCACCCAGTGCACAAATTTTTGTGCACCAGGCCTCTAGTAATAATGATAAAAGGCTAATATGCAAATTGACTGAATGGCAGAATGGCTGATTGCTATGATGCGCACTGGCCACCAGGGGGCAGACGCTTAGTGCAGGAGCTGCCCCCTGGTGGTCAGTGCACTTCCATATGGGGAGTGCCACTCAGCCAGAAGCTGGCTCGTGGCTGGCCAGCTCAGAGGTGGTGGCAGGAGCCTCCCCCACCTCAGGGCAGCACTAAGAATGTCCAACTAATGGTTTAGACCTGATCCCTGGGGGCCTAAGCCTTTAGTCAGACATCCCCCGAGGGCTCCCTGGCTGCCAGAAGGATGTCTGACTGCAAGCTTAGGCCTGATCCCCCGGGGAGTGGGCCTAAGTCAACAGGTGGACATCCCCCAAGGGGTCCTGGACTGCAAATGGGTGCAGGCCGGGCTGAGGGACCCCCGCCCCCCTTGCCCCGAGTGCACAGATTTTTGTGCACTGGGCCTCTAGTTTTCCTAATAAACATTAAAGATGGGTTGCTCTCTGTGGAAGCACTTGGCAATGTGTTTGTATATTTATGGTGAGTTTGACCACAAGACACGCTGATGGTATCTAGACCACAGTGAAAAGGGCATCTGTGTAGTAAGGGAAACCTTCAGCCCATTACCCCTGTGGGGTAACATACAGGCCCTCACTCTAGGCCTATTGACTTGGAATCATGTGCAAAATGAATTTATCTATTTATTTACTTTATCTGATTCACACCTGATGAGGCAAGCAGAGCTTGTGAGTCTCAAAGAGAGAGTGCTTCAGAGAGAAAAATCTGCTTTGGAAAAAAGCTGTTTGCACACAGTTTAAGGCTCCATTGAATGTAGCCTTTAATCAATGCAATCCTAGCCAAGCAGTCTAACCCTACTCATTTGGCAGACCTTGATGGTTAATGGAAAGGATCTACTCGTATGTGATATTATCTCCATGAGTAAGATGAACTAATTTGTTGAGTGAGTGGTGAAATAACACAACCTGAAGTGTTTTAATTCTGTGTAACGGAGTCACTTAGTTTTTCTGATTTTGATTCCTAAATGTAACATGGGATTGGCAGAGTACTTGTCCTGCCTACATCACAAGGTTGTGCAGATCAAACAGGATAATGTGTGGGAAGCTGTAGATAAAAATAGGACTTTGTTTGCTGCAATGTAATCACCTCCTTTTCAGAAAGCATGACTGGTTTTACCTCTTGTCAATCACCAAGTGTTGGGAAGGCTCTTTGTGGTATCACAACACTGCCCCAGCTGATCAGTGTCCAGCATTCATAACTGCCCAGCACAACCACAAAATGTTAGGAGACTTTAAAAAGACTAGTGTAATCACCGAGGAAAATAGCCAAGGACCTAAGCTGAAAAGGTCATGGACAATGTACTGTGATTGATTATTTTATTAGCCCAGAAGAAAAAGTAAATTTTAGTTGGCTGGTGATGGCTGTAGTAGATAACTCTGCCAGCACCAAAGCCATGAAGTATAGGGTAGAGAGATCAGGAAAAGGCTGGTATATTAGGGCTCTTCAAAGAAAACCAATAGGATATATCCACATATACAGATATATTTGCATACATATATAGATAGATTTATTTGTTTATTATAGGAATTAGCTTACATGATTATGGAGGTTGAGAGGTCCCTATGATCTGCCATATGCAAGTTGGAGAACCAGGAAAGCTGATAGTGTACTTCAGTCTGAGTCCAAAGGCCTGAGAATGGGGGGAGCCAATGTCCAAGGGCAGGAGAAGATGGATGTTTCAGCTTAACCAGAGAGCAAATTTACCCTTCCTCTGTCCTATTGCTCTGTTCCTCTGTTCTTTTGTTCTTTTCAGGTCTTCAGTAGATTGGATAATGCCTACCTACATTGGTGAGGGCAATCCACTTTACTCAGTCTACCTATTCAAATGCTACTATCTTCTGGAAACACTCTCACAGGCACACCCAGAAATGATGCTTTACCAGCTATCTGGGCATCCCTTAGCCCAGTCAAGTTGTCACATAAAATTAACCATCACAGTTGGAGAAGAGATAGGGAGGAAGACAGAAAAATAAAGAGCAGATGGTTTGGAGAGAATAGCATACAGCGGCAGCAGTGATTAAAAGTGATAATGATGGCAGTAATAAGAAGCCCTGAATCAGTGAAGAAAGAAATTGTGAAGTTTTTAGATTTGGAAGGGCTCAGAGATCATTCAGTCCCAGGATGGCAAATCCACAGGTCACGTGGGGCAAATTTCCCTTCATGCATCTACAGTAGATGTTGCTGATCTATTGTTGCACTTTTTTTCCCCCAGTCAAGGCATCTGAGGGTCAGGGAACAATGATCCTAAAGCTGAATAACTTGCTCTGTGGGAATGTAAAGTCTCACTTAGAGCTTGTTGGAACAGTGTGTGAAAGGGATGGATATAAATCATTAAATTATCTTATTCTTACCTAATGAGCTGAGCAGAGCCAGTGGGTCAGGCTCAGAGATGCAGGGATCTGGTCCACAGAGGATGGTCAGGACTGTGCTCTGGGTTACTGCCACAAATCAGAATAGTCACAAGAGATGAAATCTATTTGCTAATCAGAATTTTGTTTAATCTCTTCAAACAACAACCAAAAAACTGTGGCATAAGGATATAAAATAACTTGGTCAAATTCACATAAATAGTCAACCAGGACTAAAATCCAAGTTTTTATTTCCCTAATTGGAAACTCAAGACCCATCTCAATTTGGAGCTATTTTTAAAAATATATCTTTTATTGATTTTAGAGAGGAGGGCAGAGGAAATCATTGATTGGCTAATTCCTGCACGCTCCCCACTGGGGATCGAGCCTGTAACCCGAGCATGTGCCCCTGACCAGAATGGAACCTGGGACCCTTCAGTTTGCAGGCTGACGCTCTACCCACTGAGCCAAACCGAGTAGGGGTCAGTTTGGAGCTATTTGATTGAAGACTGATTGATTCCTGAAATGATTGGGCAAAGTAGAGAAAGGAACATTTTTAGATATTAGGGCTTACATCTAGATCTAGAGTTTTGAAGGTTTGTGTATTAATTTGCTTGGGCTGCTGTAGCAAAGTATCATGACTGGGTGACTTAAACACACAGTTCTGGAAGTTAGTGATTAAACCTGAGATTAAGGTTGGTAAGGTTGGTTTCTTCTGAGGGCTGTAAGAGAGATTCTGTTTCACGCCTCTTGTCTTAGCTTTTGGTAGTTTGCTGTCAATTTTTGTTGTTTCTCGGCTTGTAGACACATCACCCCAATCTCTGCCTTTATGTTCAAGCGGCTTTCTTCCTGTGTGCAAGTGTCTGTCTCTAAATCCAAATTTCCCTTTTTATAAGGACACAGTTATACTGAATTAGGGACCATCCTACTGACTTCATTTTAACTTGATCATCTGCAAGGACTACTACATTTAAAAATACAGTCATATTCTGAAGTTCTAGAGATTAGGCTTATACAGATAAATTTGGGGGACACAATTCAACCCATAATGGTGAGTTTTTGCTAAGTGTCAGGTCTCTGGCTGCGGGAGTCAGCTTGAATTTAGATTAATAGCTTTCTTAATGAAGTCATGTTTAACATTAGGGTTGATTCTTTAAGAAATTGATAATAATAGACCAGATGAGTTCATAAGTAGCTATGAATTCTGTTTATTATATAATGAGGATTTTCAAGGCATATATTATGGTGGTTAAGAGGGAGAAGAAATGGCTAAGTGGAGTTGATACTCTTTAGTGACTCCTGTGAAATCTCAGAGTGAGGTTATGTTATTCTGCTGCTGGTTAGAGAAATGGATCAAGAACAACCATAGCTTGAGCAGGACAAGGCTACTCTCTAAAGATTTTAAAGATAAAAATATGAATAGGAGATGCCAGGAAACCACATGTTCTATGACAGAGGCATGTTAATTGGGCAAAGTTCTCTGCTGCCCGAGAGTCCAACTCCTCAAGAAAAGTAGTGAAATTTGCCTTGGGATTGGGCAAATTTGGGGAAATTTGCAACCCGGGCATATGGCCTGACCGGCAATTAAGCTGTGACCTCCTGGTTCATGGATCCATGCTTAACTACTGAACAACACCAGCCAGGCTAAATACTAATCTTAAAAGAAGGTCTAAATCAGTGGTTCTCAACCTTCCTAATGCCGCGACCCTTTAATACAGTTCCTCATGTTGTGGTGACCCCCAATTTCATTTTTACAAATTGAACATAATTAAAGCATAGTGATTGCCAAAACCGGTTTGGCTCAGTGGATAGAGCGTCGGCTTGTGGACTGAAAGGTCCCAGGTTCGATTCCGGTCAAGGGCATGTACCTGGGTTGTGGGCACATCCCCAGTAGGAGATGTGCAGGAGGCAGCTGATCGATGTTTTTCTCTCATTGATGTTTCTAACTATCTCTCTCCCTTCCTCTCTGTAAAAAATCAATAAAATATATTTTAAAAAAGCATAGTGATTAATCACAAAAACAATATGTAATTATATATGTGTTTTCCGATGGTCTTAGGTGACCCCTGTGAAAGGGCTGTTCGACCCCCAAAGGAGTCGCGACCCACAGGTTGAGAACCCTGGCTAAATCATACTAATTAACATTTAGGTATGCATGACTAATAAGGGTGTATGGTGGGTCCTGTCCTGAACAATTTGAAAGTGACTGTAATGGCCTTAAATTAGAGGACTGAAGGACTAAGGCTAGAAATATGGGGACATCCGGTTCTAAATGGCACCTCTTTTATTACCTAATCAGCCCTTAAATTAAATTAAAATGCATTCATGCTCATTTATCCTTGACAACTGTCAGCGATCTAGGAATTTGCTGATCATGTTAGCAATTTTTCTTTAATTCTAGGAAGATGCAAAACCAGTTATGAAGATATGAACCTAAACTTGTATGCCAGGCTTAACTCACCCACATTTGTGCTGACAGTCTCTTCTGACTTATCAGAGATTGACAGCAAGGACTTTCTCTCAGTCCTTAGCACAGCCCCCTCTCTTCAGCTGTTTTGGAAGTATAATATTCAGTGCTGTTTGTTCCTTGGCAGTCAGAAAGGAACTGCTCTTTCCACCATGGTCTCCTTGATGGTGCCAAAATAGTGCAAAATCACTTTCAGAGAAAGGCTTCCCCTACTTCTTTCAAGCATGAAATTCACCAGCCTTCCCTTTCCCTCACCTGTGCTCAACCCACTTCAATCTTTTGTCCAATTCAGTCAAAGAGAAAAGCTATAGATAGCTTGGTACTGCTTAGGTATAGGCATAAGTGTCGATGTAGGAATAGATGTAGGTGTAGGTGTAGGTGTAGGTAGAGTTGCAGGTGTAGTTATAGGTGTAGTGGTATGTGTAGTTTTAGGGTGAAGGGCCTGGGAAAGTCTGTGAGAGGGGCGGAGGGCCCGGACTGATGTTTCTTGGATCCCGACTTAACTCCCTGCTGTCCCTCAGTGGCTCTGGAACAAGGCTTGGTCAGCCACTGCCAGTAGGTGTTAGCTGCCATGGGGTCTTCCTGGCAGAGAGCCAATACTCTCACCCCTCAGGACCGTTCACAATGCCCTTCAAGAAGAGCAGGCTGGATTCTTCCCAGAGATTAACACGCAAACAAAATCCTTGCTCTGTCTCTTACTCTCAACAATTGACCCAACAATTTTATAGGACATATTAACAAGTGGTGAATACAGGCCACAGATCCAGCAGATAAATAATTCAGAGAGAAATACATTCCAGAAAACTGAGTTGATGTGATTGGAGAGTTCTTTGATAAATATAACATGTTTCCAAACACTCATTACATTATATTGTTATCACAGAAGGCAGTTTATTCTGATTATTTTCCATGAAAAGAATGGCTGGGAGAACTGAGAGTTCTGGGGAAACCAACCCCATAGTTACATTTAAATAGTTTTTCTGTAGCAAATGCCTTCTTAAGTTAATTGCCGGCTCACGAAGTTTCTTTGGCCTTGGGTTGGGGGAGGAGGGGCGGGCATTATGTACTTTGAGGCTTCACTCTTGCAGAGAACGAAGGGTGCAGATTCCAGATGTGTTCTCAGCAGACACCCCCAAGGCATCATAGTCCTGTTTGGCTGGGTGAATTCTGATTGATGGCTTTGACTGCCTGCCCACCCACACTCTTTATTTCCTTTAGTTTATAATTATGTTTATTTGATGTACATAAAAAAATTCAAACACGCCCAAAATAAAAAATAAAACTACCCCAAACTAAAACTTCAAACAGTACCAAAAACCCTAAAAAGTAGTCTCCTTTCATCTTGTATAGTTTCCTATAGGCAGCCACTTAGCAGTTTCTTATGCGTCGTCCCAATGATCACTAAGTAATTATTAATATATGTGTATTTCCCTCTCTCTTTCACATATATAATCATACTATATATGTGGTACTATACCTGAGTTTTCATTAAATAATATGTCTTGGTCATTGATCTCTCTCTCTCTCTCTCTCTCTCTCTCTCTCTCTCTCATCAGCCAAATTATTTTTAATGGCTGCATAGTATTTTATCTTCCAAATCTACCATAATTTATTTAGTCAGTTCCCTACTGATGTTTCGGTTGCTTGATCTTTGGCTGAAGTAATTTCTAAGGTGGAGGCAGGGAGTGTGTGCAGTGACTCTGGATTTTGTTTGGATGGTAGGTACCTCCTAGACCAGTGGTTCTCAACCTTCTGGCCCTTTAAATACAGTTCCTCATGTTGTGACCCAACCATAAAATTATTTTCGTTGCTACTTCATAACTGTAATGTTGCTACTGTTATGAATCATAATGTAAATATCTGATATGCAGGATGGTCTTAGGCAACCCCTGTGAAAGGGTCGATCGACCGCCAAAGGGGTCGCGACCCACAGGTTGAGAACCGCTGGCGTAGACTGTTGGGCTAGCTAAGGGGCATTTGTAGAGACTGGGTAGGAAAGGAGAGGAGTTACACCAGAGGACAGAGTCCAGTGAGGGACTGGGTGAAGTCTTGTTTCATGGGATGAGATTTCATTTTTTCCTCCACCTTGCCAGGAAACCTCAGCAAAATGGCATTGCTGGCAAATGCCTATGGCATTCATTCACGCATTCAGCAAATAGTATTGCATGTCGTCCATGTGCGAGGCACTGTTCTAGGTGTTGTCTCCCCAGCACAGCAGCAAATAAAACAAAATCCCCACTATCATGGTATTTACATTGAGTGGAGGGAAAACAAGTGGAAAGCAAATGAATATACAACTTTTCTAATGACCAATAAAGCAAGGCAGGGCAGGAGAGCAACAGAGGGTGTCGGAACTGTCTTTCTTGGAGGCCATGCTGTGCGGTGCCTCAGGCAAGGTGGGTTCCGGGAGGGCACTGAGGCTGCTGGCAGAAGCACTGCATCTGGGTTGCCTGGAATGCCAGTGGCTTCCGACACTCTCCCAGGCCCAGTCCCACAGGCTCCTGCCCCCAGCTGGGCATTGTCAGCAGATGCTGCCTCTGTAGCCAGGAATGGAGGGCCATTTCCTTTGAAGGCATGAGGTGGAATTTGTGGCGGAGGGAGAGAGGAAAAGGGACAGAAACCTTGAATAAGGGGATGGCGGACTAGAAAAAAAATGTGGATATTCTACCATCAGACTAATTCAACATCACTGAATTTTCAAAGGACTTCTCATCATTTAGCAGGGGGCATGGAAAATTATTATTCAACGTGAGCTGAAATGAAAACACCATACTTTGTAAAACATGCAAGGTTACCTACTATGGTGACTGCTCCCAGAGTTTTAATGTGTCTGCTGCGTGGCTAATTAATTTGCTCTGAGCTTCATTGGAATTCCTATTTGAGATGATTGTCTTGGTAACTGAATGCACCACAGAGAGAAAGAACATCAAAAATGCCATTTGGGGCTGCTGTAGCAATCTGAGCCTGTCTCCAGGCTTCCTCAGCCAACATCAGTGAGGACTGTCTGTGTCCCTGACTAGTTCCTGTTAGACTTGGAGGGGGCACAGGATTTCCCAGAGGTTGTATAGTCCATTGTGTTCTGTGTTGTGGTTTAGAATTCAGACTCTGAAGTCAGACCCGTCTGAGATTTCACATTTACTAGCAGCCACTTACTGTGTGACCTCAAATGTTTAACGTCACTGTTTCCTTATCTAATAAAGTTAGAATAATTTTATTACCTACCAAATAGAGATGCTGTAAAGATTATGATAGACTAGAGACCCAGTGCATGAAATTTGAGCATGGGTAGGGTCCCTAGGCCTGGCCGGTGATCAAGGCCAATCTGTGGGGTGACCGGCGTGGCAATCGGTCCCCCCCACCCCCCGCTCGCACCTGTGCTCGCACCTGCCTTGGCCTGGTACCACCCACTCACCTGCTCCACCATCCTGCCATGGTTCAGCTCTCATCAGGGCCCATGTGGCCGCAGTGCTTCTACTGCCACCTGCTGCCAGAGCCGTGTTGCAGATGCCTGCCATGTTCCACGCTGCCCTCTGCTGGTCAGTGCACATCCAACTCCCAGTCAGTGGAACTCCAGCCCTTGGGAACAATTTGCATATTAACATTTTATTATATAGGATGTGTTTGAAAAGGATCTGGTCCATCACACACTATCATTAAATAGAGTGTTTTCTTCTTATTATTCTCCTCCTCGTCATCATCATCATCATTTCCCCCACTAATAGTTGCTTTCTGCCTGTGTGTCTAATTTGTGTGTTGGGATTTGAGCCATTGTGTTCAAATTGGGCAAACTATAATGGGCAGGATTAGCACTACTAAAACTGTCTTCTAAGGCCTCAAGGAAATAAGAGATTATGTGACTTGAGCGTAGTTGGTCCAGGCTTTGCTGCTGCGATGTAATTTGGGCCAGTTCCTTCATTTCTCTGGCCTCCACCCTCCTCTTTGGTAGGAGACAGAGCTCGAAATTAATGATCTATTAGGTCCTGTCCCGTTCCAAGGGGAGTGGTGTCTAAAGAATGACACCTAGGTAAGTTAGGGTGTATTTGGCAGCAAGTTGCAAAGTAACCGATTAACAGTGTTTACTGTAAACAAATGGCATCTATTTGAAAGAGTTCTAAACACATTTTAGCAAGCCGAATCCAGCAACCTGTAAAAATGAGTATGTATTACAACCAAGCTGGAGCAGTTTTCTGTTTGCAGCCTCTGAATGCAGCTCATTCCATGATCTACTTAACATAGTTTCCTCTTCAACAACACTGAATGTTTCTCAAGAACATTGGTGGTATCTTCTATATCTTTGCACCTCCTACAGTTTCTAGCTTTGTATATTGTTAAATAAGTATCTGTTGGCTTAAATGAAAATATCTGAATGAATGCAAAATCCTGGTTAATCATCACAATACCCAGTACTTTACCACCAGGTATGTCTCAGGTCTATCAACAACTTATAAATTAGTAGATTTTTGAGACTTCTGCGTTTAGTCTAATGGTTTGCACATATAATTCTTCAGGAGCTCTTAATACATCACAATAATACTATTAAACAACAATTAACTTTGTGAATAAAAGAGAAGCCATAAACATTTTTTATTACTTTGCCTGTCTTAATAAAGACCTACTGTGCTAATAGCTTCTCTTGGAAACAGCTGCCATCAGTTAAATAAAAACATTGTTATGTTGGAATCACAAGTATCAATAGAGGCAACTAGTTTTCTGATTGCTGACAGGCATTAACTGGTTTATGGGTATCCATTCCAGTAGCTTTCTGTTGTACTGTGTTATTTTATGGCTCTCTATTAAACACAGTGCAATGTTATAGCTGAAAGGCACTTTAAGAGCATCACACTCATTCAATATTTTTAAAACTGTGTCCCAAATATCTCTTAGGGGCTTCTGGAACTCTTTTAAGGGACTTTCTGGGTGTTGTAAGCTCAGGAACAGTGTATGTGCCATTCTGTGGGCGAAGCAGGGCATTTGACATGGCTATCTTGATACAAGAGTCATCTTGGCACAATCATTTGGGTGCAGGTATTGTGTCATGGCATGGCTGCACAAAATGATCCTGTAAAATCATAAAACCACTGTTTTTAATAACCAATAATGTATACAGTAACTGCCCTTGATCCTTATTCTACCCCAACCCCTCCTGCTATGGTGGTTTTCATTTTCAATTTTATTCACTTATCTATTGTTTGAATTTTATGCACATTTATTACTTTTACTCAGAAAAAAATATTAAAGACATTTTTTAGAAGTCTTATTAAACTAGGATAGGTTCTTAGGAGCATCAAGCTTATCTCCCCAAACCAGCATTACATAGGAATATTATGAAATGAAAATGTATATTACCAAAAGTTCTGAGAGAACTGCTAGAAATGTAATTGGCAATTTCCTGTGCAGTCCAGAGCTGAGAGTAAAGGGCTGAATATCTTTATACAAAGTGTCTTTAAGTCTGATGACTGAATGAGAGAATTTGAGACCTGGACCAGCCAAGGGGTAAGTAAATTCTTAGAGAATTCCTGAGCCTCACGCTGTCTCTGAACCTCATGTACCCTCACCATACCCTTCAATATGACCTCACCCCTTTTCTCTACTCTGGAATGACATTGCTAGTATGGGGAAGGCATAGTATGGGCTTATTGGCTTTTCAAATTACTTGCTATTAGCTTCATGTGGCTGCTGTAACAAATTACCATATACTTGGCAGCTTAAAACAGCAGAAAATTATTCTTTCACGGTTTTGATGGCCATAAATCAAGGTGTCAGCAGGGCTGTGCTTCCTCTGAAATCTCTAGGGAAGAATCTTTCCTTGTCTCTTCCAGATTCTGGCAGACCCAGTATTGCTCGGGTGTGTGGCTGCAGAACTCTAATCTTGGCCTCTGTTTTTATGTGGTCTTTTCTTCTGTGTCAGTGTCTTCTCTTCTATAAGGATACTTGTCATCGAATTTAGGGCCTTCAAAAGGGGAGTATATACAAAGGGGCTGGGAAGTATGACCCAGAAGAGGATAAGATCATCTCTTTATCTCAAAGTCCTTAATTATATCTGCAACCCCCCCCCCCCTTTTTTTTTTCAAATAAGGAAACATTCAACCTTTTGCCATATTCACAAGTTCTGGGGATTAGGATGTAGATATATCATTTTGAAGTGTCTATTCAACCCACTACATTTGGTAATTTAAAAAGGGAAATTTAAACGAAATAAATAAATAAAGAGGAAAATTGATAATTTTTTAAAAATTGAAAGTTTCATGGATTGCATTTTCTCCTGAGTCAAAATGTTCCTTGGTCAAAACATCTGCCAGTATGAAAATGTCACTTAGCTGATGCTGGAGCTCATGCCTCTATGTCAGCCAGAGCCACTTACTTACTTTTGGCTGTTCTGTGGGAGCTTTGGCTAGAGTAAAACTTACACAGCTAAATGTAAGTTTGGAAACTCCTATTTCTTATCAAGCAGCTTTCTTTTTCTCTGAGGAAACAGAGGCCCAGCAAATTGATAAAAACACTGCTTTTGAGTCTAACAGCTACCCACTTCGTGCAATCTTCACCGATGATTGATTCTGGGACTGTGGTGGCATCACCTAATGTCATTGCTCTTTAGTTTCTTCATTTATAAACACTAGTGGCCTGGTGCATAAAATTCGTGCCCGGGGGTGGGCTGGTGTCCCTCAGCCCGGCCTGTACCCTCTCCAATCTGGGATCCTTGGATTGGGCCTAAACCGATAGTCAGACACCCCTCTCACAATCTGGGACCACTGGCTCCTAACTGCTCACCTGTCTGCCTGCCTGATCGCCCCTAACCACTCTGCCTGCTGGCCTGCTCACCCCCAACTCCCCCTCCCCCCCCATTGGCCTTCTCGCCCCCAACTGCCCCTGCTTGCTGGCCTGAACGCCCCCAACTGCCTCCCCGCTGGCCTGCTTGTCCCCAACTGGCCCCCCCTGCCAGCCTGATTACCCACAACTGCACTCCCCTCCTGGACTGATTTCCCCTAACTGCCTCTGCCTCAGCCCTGCCACCATAGCTTTGTCTGGAAGGATGTCCAGAAGGTCTCATGGAAGGTCTCCCAGGCTAATTAGCATATTACCTTTTTATTAGTATAGATAGAGGCCTGGTGCATGGGTGAGGGCCGGCTGGTCTGCCCTCAAAGGGTTCCAGGATCAGGATAGGGATCCCCTTGGTGGGTGGGGCCAGCCTGGACAAGGGGACTGGGGCTGCTTGCAGGCCAGCCATGCCCCCATTGGGATGGGAGTCCCTGCTGGGGGGCATGGCCAGCCTGGGTGAGGGGCTGAGGGCCGTTTGCAGGCTGGCCATGCCCCCTTTGGGGTTAGGGTCCCTGCTGAGGGGCATGGCTGGCCTGGGCGAGGGGCTGAGGGCTGTTTGGGGATGGTTTTCAGGCTGGTCAAGCCCCCAGCTTTGTCCAGAAGGACATCTGGAAGGTCTCCTGGTCTAATTACTATATTACTCTTTTATTAGTATAGATGATAATAATATTTCTGCCTCTACCTTATCAGAATTGTTATGAATATAAAAATGCTCTAAAATAGGTATAAAGTTCTATTTATGATATTATGATGATTTTTCAACATATATCTGAAACTGCCTCTGAAATGTGTTTATGCCTCTCATTAAAAGTAAACAGGAAAAACAGGTAATTATGAACTCTGAGGTAGAAGGAACTTACTTTATTCTAATCTACAGCTACCTAGGGAGCTATTGAGAACACACATGAATTATAATTTAAATGTTCAGAAAGTGATGAATGAATAATAAGACCAGTTTGGAGCAGAGTTGGCAGATTCACAAGCTTAGAGTTCAGGAAGTAACATAAACAAATAAAGCAGGGTAAGAGTAAGAAAAACAGCAACAGGCATGGAATGGAAAATTGTAACTGAGTAATATAGGCCTGAAAAGATAGTGAGTAGTGTGGATTGTACTGAATGGGTTCTGGGGAGCAGTATGTGGTTCAGCCTACAGGAAACCACTGCTCTTCAGTTGCCTGTTGCTGGTGGTTGCCATTAGCTATAAGCCTAGCAGGCTAGATCTTCCAAGGAAGAAATCTGGATTTTTACATGAAATATTCTTATATCACTAGGTAGTTAGGCTAGCTAGCCTATGCTGTGATGACAGATAGCCCTGAAAGCCCCATGTCTTAGCAACAGTTTATTTCTCTCATGTGAAGTCCTCTGGGAGTCTCCAGGGAAGCTTTCCTCCAGGCATCAACCTCGGAACCTAGGCTCCTCCATCTCAATACCAGGTCTCCATGTTCCCAGAGGCCAAGAGTTATGGGTTGAATTGTATTCCCCAAAAAAGATATGTTGGTGGTTTAACCCCCAGAGCCTGAGAATGTGACCTTATTTAAGAGATAGGGTATTTATAGAGGTCATCAAATGAAAATGAGGTCATCAGGTGGGCTCTAATCCAATATGACAGGGAAATCCTGGACACAGGAGAAGACATGCACATGGGGAGAATGCCATGTGAAGAATGATGCTGCCACAAGGCAAGGCACTACTAGAAGTGAGGAGAGAGCCTGGAGCCAGTCCTTCCCTCGCTCCTTCAGAGGGAGCATGGCCTTGTCAACACCTTAACCTCCAGCTTCTGGCCTACAGATCTGTGAGACAATAAGTTCGGCTGTTTAAGCCACTCAGTTTGTGGAACTTCCTTATAGCATCCCTAGGAACCTAATAAACTGAAAAACAGAAAGACTAGAGAACACACATAAGAGCTTTTTCCTGCCTCGGCCTCAAAGACACATGTCATTTCTGCTCACAGTCTGTTGACCAGAAGCAGTCGTGTGGGCCCCTGGCTACTCAGGGGCTGGGAGTGTGACCCAGAAGCAGGTGTTGGTGAGTGCTAGTAATATCTACTTCCTTCTCCTGACTTTTGAGCATGCAATACAGTTAGAAAGAAAGGAACACAAGACTGAGCGAGCATTCACTGAGTGAGCCAAGCAGACCCTCCTTTGGTCTAGGCCAGTGGTTGGCAAACTCATTAGTCAACAGAGCCAAATATCAACAGTACAACGATTGAAATTTCTTTTGAGACCCCAATTTTTTAAATGTAAACTATATAGGTATGTACATTGTTATTAACTTAATTAGGGTACTCCTAAGGCTTAGGAAGAGTCACACTCAAGGGGCCAAAAAGCAGCATGTGGCTCACGAGCCACAGTTTGCCGACCACGGGTCTAGGCTCACTGGTGGGTTCCAGACTAGGACCTGTCCTGAGGGCAAGCCCACAGGCAGCACTGGTCTCTTCATGGGGTAAGATGTATGATTCTGAGAGAATGTGAATTTTGGTCATGGGCAGGGGTGAGCACAGTTGTTACATAAAGCCATTGGTATCAAATGGAGGCCTGAACTTGGGGAAAGGATTCAGGAAAACATGAGACTTAGTGCAGCATGGGGGTCTTGAAAAGGGGAGGATGCACAGACCACCAGCCACTAACTGTTTTTAGCGGGGGCTATTTTTTTCTCCTATCCTATGCACCCCCATTCTAGTTTTCTTCCCCATTCTCCTGAGGAACCAGCTCATCAGTGAATTTGGAACTGTGTTAATTCATTTGAATTAGAGGTGAAGTTGGTGGTTAAAGATGACCCTGGGAAGCTCCCCACCATTCATGTCATTATTTCTGAAAACATACATTCTAAATTTCAAACAGCCAGCTTAAAGAAATAATTTTTTTTAAGAAAAACAGCTCATGGGTGAATTTGGAACTGTGTATGTGTGTGTGCATGTACAAATTTACAATCTTGATTTATATTAAACCTAGCAGTAGCATTTTAAAATTATTTGTGTGCAATATACTTTACTCATGTGCATATAATTTAAAAATAATATATCTAGATGCTTTCAACTGAATTTCTCTCAGACTATATATCATATTAACTTGGCTTATGGGTTGTGCTAAAAATTATTCTTAAAGTACATGCTTGGTTGGTTTCCCTGAGCCAGAATTTTTGAATATTCTAAAAAGCAAGAGAAAGAAATGAGACAAATTGTACTGTTCATGTACTGTGGCACGAGCTAGAGAAATATAATTGGGCTTTAGGCCAAATTCTGAAGGCAATTGGAGCTGCTTATGTCAACTGGGCATAATTATTCCTTAGCTCCTGTTGACAGAAAGAAAAATTGGTTGTGATCCACTTCCCGATGCCGGGGATTCAGAAAGAATATTTGGGCTCCAGATCACGGCAGATGGGTGCGTGTAGAAACCACTGATTTGTCATTTGCAGGGAGCAGGGAATCCTCCAGTTTGAAGGAGTCCTTGTGAATTAGTTGCCTTGAGCAATCAGTTCTCTGGCTGAAGGCAGCACCACGCACTCAGTAAATGTTCATGGAATGAATAATGAATCTTACCCAGAGATCTTCCCTGCAAGAGTATCTGCCTTTTCTTTTCACCTGACCACTGTCTGGTCCGGTCTTCAGTGACCATGGGAAGGTACACGGTCTGCACTGAACAGGCTAAGGCCTCACCCCCAGATTTATTTATTCAGCAAGTATTTATTGAAACTACGAGGCACTTGGGACTGTGCTAAGTTCCAGATGTCTAGCTAATGATAGCCCAACACGAAGAAATGTGTTTGTCCTGAAAAAGAGGGAGCTGCCTGAGCAGGCAGAAGCCTCCAGTGAGGCCGAGTGGTGACAGGAAGCCGGGGTGGGGAGTTAAGAGCCCAGCAAGTTGACTCTTTTTTGACTTCAGGAACCTGATCTGTCGCTGCAAAAGATCCTATGCCATTCCTTCCCCCTGGACCCTGGACTGTATCCCCCTATTTCCTTGGAAGCCTTAGGCCATCAGTTTTCTACAGGTGGTTATATTTTCAGTCTACCATTCACTGGCATACCTCCTCAGCATATAAATGTGTTATAAGTATTTTACCTGAGCAAAACCAAGGCCTTAATTGATTTTTAAATCCCCCTTTAGTTTCTCTTCTTTTCTTGTTATTTCCTTCATACAAACAAATTTTTGAGTTAGTTTACTGACCCCTTTCTTATGTCCCCTTGTCAGATATCCCCACCCCAGCATGGCTCGGGCCGCTCGTGCTATGCTAGAACTGTCCCGATGGTTGTGATACATGCATGTTTCATCTATTGTGCAAGGCATGTTGTTAATGTTTTGGTGGCATTTAACCCTGCTGACCAGGCTTTTCCTGAAACCCTCTGCTTCCCTGGCTTTTGTGGCCTCAAATGCTCTTGATTTCTCAATAACCTTCCTGGTTCTTTTTCTCAGTCATCCTCACAAGCAATTCTTATTCCACTCACTCTTTAAGTGTTTCTTTCCTGAGGTTTGGATTTTGGCCACCTCTTCTTTTCACTCTACTTACTTTCCTTGGGTGATTTTATTTATTCTTATGTCCTTAGCCAGCCCCTGTCCATGCTGACAATTCCCAAATCTTTATTTCCAGCCCAGATTTCTTGCTTGAGCCAGACAACATACCTACTACCTGTTTAATTTGTTCCTTGATATGTCCCCCAGGAACTGAAAACCAATGAAAAAGTGAACTTTTCACCTTTTGTCTACATACTACTTTTCCTCCACCTCAGTGCATGGTAGGATAATTCTCCACTTAGTTGCCTAAGTCATCCCACAGTTAACCAGCGACCATGTTTCATCAATCCTACCAACATTTTGTTTTTCAGATTCTTCCCCTTTTCTTCGTCCCTACTCCCATTAACTCAGTGCAGACCTCATCATTTTTTTGCTGCTATAACTTTTACCTTTTTGCCACCACAGTTTCCCACTACCCTCTGATGTGACTGTTTTAGAGATGGAACCTTTAAGTAAGTAACTAAAGTTCAATGAGGTTGTAAGGGTGGGTGATAATCTAATATGACATGTCTTCATAAGAAGATGGAGACAGTAGAGATCACAGAGCGCATAGAAAACACCAAACAGCAGGAAGGTGGCCATCTGCAAGCCAAGGAGAGAGGTCCTCAGTACAAACCAGGCCTTGCAGCCACCTTGATTTTGGACTTCCAACCACCGGAACTGTGAGAAAATAAATTCTTTTAAGCTGTCCTGTCTCTGGTACTTGGTTATGGCCACCCTCACAGACTAATATACCCCCTTGAATAGAATTTTTCAAAAATAAATTTGATCACATCTCTGTCCTGCTTAAACTTCTTTGTGTAGCTGGCCCCTCGACATTGACCTCTCACTCAGTACACTGGCTTTGCTAAATGACAGGATGTACCAAGCTCTCTCGGTACCTTTGCAAATGTTCTTTCCTTGATTGGGTCATTCTTCCTTGTCCAGACCATGCCCTTCCCTCATAATTTCTGTTTGTCTTTTTATGACCTGACCCTTGCCTCCCTCGTCTTCAGGGTGTTGTTCCAGAGCTTCCATAGACCTAAACTGTCCCCTTCTCCAGACTGAACTCTTGAAGGACAGGACTGAGGTCTTATTTATTTTTCTATTTTTAGCATTTGCATGATACTTGGATTACAGTAGGTATTCAAAAACTATTTTGGATGAATGAACAAACAGTAAAATGTTTTATTCTCAGGGATACAAAAGAAAATTTGACAAATCACCATGATACCAGGGACTGGGAGTAGCCTCTTTTGGGATCCACTTTACATTATGATTTATTGGACCTACTCACGCTGGTGGCCCAAAGACCAAAAACAACACTGTCATTATTGTCACCAGTGTTATAACAATAGCACTTTTCATTTATTTAGCCAACACAAGATGCATAAAGTATGCCATGAGTTATTAGAGTGTTCTGAGCCCAATTTTTTTTTGTGTGTGTGTGTGTTGTGTGTATGTGTGTGTGTGTATGTGTCCCACACCACCAACAATTCTTCAACACCAGCTGGGTGTCCTTCAATTCAACTTAATTCTGACACTATCCACCCGGAGATAGCATTGGATTCCATAGATTAAGGGCTCAGTTCCACAAAAACAGCCTCACTGTACTTCAGATACCAATTGCAAGTATGGTAGTCCCCCTTATCTGTGGGAGATACGTTCCAAGACCCTCAGTGGATGCCTGAAATCACAAATAGTAGCTAACTATATGAGTTTGTTATGTGCCATTGAGTCAGCTCTGACACCTGGGGAACTCATGAATGAAGGATGTCCGCAGCATTCTGTTCTCAGCAGCCCTGCTTCGTTCCTGTGGACTCATTGTCTATGGCATCTCTTATGGAGTCAATCCATCTCGCATTTGGTCTTCCTCTTTTCCTGCTGCCTTCTATTTTTCCCAGTTTTGTTTTCTTTCCCAAAGAACCCGGCCTTCTCCTGATGTGCCCAGAGTAGGACTGCTTTGGTTTTGTCACCTTTGCCTTTAGCAATGTTTCAGGCTTACTTTGCTCTAGGACTCACTTGTGCATCTGTCTGATGGTACCCATTGAGCTCTTCTGTAACACCGTATTTTAAATGAACCAATATTTTTCTGTCAACCTTCTTCACTGTCCAACTTTTGCATCTGTACATAGTATTGGGGAACACAAGAGTATGGCTGATCTTAGCCTTGATCCCTAATGACACAGCTTTGCTCTTGATGACTTTTTTCCAATTCTTCCATTGCTGCCCTTCCAAGTTCAGCCTTCTCTTGATTTTTTTTTTGCCTGTAGTCTCCATTTGACTTGATGATAGAACCGGGGTAAGCAAAATCTTTAGCAATTTTAATGTCTTCATTATTTATGTTAAAGTTGTGCGTTACTTCTGTAGTCATGATTTTTGTCTTCTTGCTATTCCAATGCAGACTTGCTTTAGCCTTTTATGTTTTCATTTTCATCAGAAGTCATTTCAAATCATTGGTACTTTCTGCCAATAAGATGGTGTCATCTGAATACCTGAAGTTATTGATATTTCTTCCACCAATTTTCACTCCTTCCTCTGAGTCTAGCCCAGTTTTTTGTATAGTATGTTCTGTGTACAGATTAAACAAATATGGAGATAAAATGCACCCTGTCTGGCACCTTTGCCTATAGGAAATCATTTTTTCCATCTATATTCTGCCCTGGCAGAGGATTCCTGTCCACAGTACAGATTTTGCATTAGAACATTCAAGGGCTGAGCACTCCCGTTTCTCTCAGAGCAACCCCTAGCTTTTCATGATCGACAGAGTCGAAGGCTTTACTGTAGTTTATAAAACACAGACTGACCTTGAAATTCTTTGGAGCTTCATTATCCAGCAAATGCTCACAATTAGATCTCGAGTGCCTCTTCCTTTTCTGAATTCAGCTGGAACATCTGGCATTTCTTTCTCCATATAAGGTAGAAGCTTTAGCTACATCACCTTGAGTGTTGCTTTACTTGTGTGGGAAATTAGAGCAGTGGTTCTATAGTTCCTGCACTCCTTGGCATCTCGTTTCTTGAAGATTGGGATGAGTATTGAATGTTTCCTGTCTATAGAACATTGTTTTGTTTTTCATATTTGTTGACATATGCTTGTTATGATTTTGACAGATTCTGTCTCCGTGGCTTGAACTAATTACCAGTATATTGGTATCCCATCTACCTCTGATGATTTATTTCTCCCAAGTACTTTCAGGGCAGCTTTTGCTTCACTTTCTAGAATTACAGGATTTCTAGGAATTTTCTTCAAAGGTATCTGTCATGCTTTTGTCTCTTCTGTATAGATTTTCAATATACTGTTTCCACCTCCCCTTTATTTTCTCGTGATTAGATAATTGGTTTCATTGTTGGTTGTTCAGCATTCCTAGTCTAGGTTTACATTTCTTTTTATTTCTTGAACCTCCTGGTAAAGATTTCCTGTAGTTCCTTTTTTGTTGTTGTTTTCTTCTATCTCCTTCCATCGACTAGTGTAACAGTTCTCTTTATCTGTATGTGATAGTCTTTGAAAAGGGTTAGATAGTCTTTCTAACCCTGCTTTCGTTACCTTCTACTTTTGCCTCTCATCTGTCTTTAACAACTTTTAATGTTTCTCCCGTCATCTACTCAATTGTTCTCTCCTCTTAACTTCTGACATTGTCTTTTTGTGCTTTTTCCTAATGATATTTCTAGTTTTAGTCCACAGTTGTGGTCTCAGTCAATTGAGTTTAACATTGCAAATATTTTTATGTGAACTTTAAATCCATCAGGAATATTATTTACACTATATGTTGATGCTGTGATCCTTTTAGAGTTCTTCTTCAGCTTTATTCTATTGTTTGATATAAGCAGTTAGCGGTCAGTACCACACTTTGCTTCTGGTCTTGTTTTGGCAGATAATACAGCTTCTCCATCTTCTGCTTCCAATTACATAGTCTATTTGATGTCTATATTGGCCATGTGGTGATGTCCATGGATATAGTCATCTGTTTGGTTGTTTGAAGCATGTATTTGTGGTGAACAAATTGTTGGCTTCACAGACATCCATAAGCTGATCACCTGCTTTGTTTCTGACCCCTAGTTCAAATTTTCCAATGACTTTTGATTCTGCTTTATTTCCTGCTTCTGCTTTCCAGTCACCTGTAATTATCCCCATGTCTTGTTTTGGTGTGCGATTAATTTCTCCATGGATATTTGTGTAAAAGCTTTCAATTTTATTTTTTTAGCCTTTGCAGTTGTAGCATAGACTGAATGATGATTATGTTAATAGGTTTTCCTAGAAGTCTGACTGATATTCCATTAGACCTTGCATTGTAGCCCCTAAATGTTTGTGCTACATCTTGCTTCAGTATTAATGGCATTCCATTTCTATCAAACCCTATATGTACTGTGTTTTTCCAATACATACATATTCTTATAGCTTCTCTTTGGCATACCTAAGTTGCCAGAATCAGTACTCTTATGCTTTGGGGTCGTTATTAAGTAAAATAAAGGTTACTTGAGCATAAGCACAATGATACTGCAACAGTAGATGTGACAACTGAAATGGCCACTAAGTGCCTAGTGGCGCGTAGCGTATGCAGTGTGAATACACTGGAAAAAGGGATAGTTCACATCCTGGGTGGGGCAAAGCAGGGTGGCGTGAGGTTTCATCACACCACTCAGAATGATTTGCAATTTAAAACTTATGAATAGCTTATTTCTGAAATTTTCATATTTAATATTTTTTAACCACAGTTGACCCCAGGTAACTGAAATGCAGAAAGAAAAATAGAAGATAAGAGGGGGCTGTAATAAGTCCCACTTGTAGGAGGGCAAGGATTCTGTCCAATTTGGCTACAAATCAGAGTTTTCAGTGACTCCCCCGCCCCTGAATTTGGGTTTGATTGATTTGTGAGAGTGGCTCACAGACTCAGGGAAACATTTACTTACATCAACCAGTTCATTAAAGGATATGAAAGGATACAGATGAACAGCCGGATGAAGAGATGCATAGGGAGAAATACACAGGGTCTGGGGAAGTCCTGAGCTTCTAGCCCTGGGGAGTTGAGGTGCGTCACCCTCCCGGTATGTGGATGTGTTCACCCACCTATAAGTTCACCTAAACTTGTGCTATTGGGATTTCATAGAGGCTTCCTCACGAGGCATGACCAATTATTACTCCATTTCCAGCCCCTCTTTATTTCAAGAGAAGTCAGGAACAGGGCTGAAAATCTGCTTCTAATTATGAGTTGGTCTTTCCTGAGCCACCTAGGGCCCAACCAGAGTTGCCTCATTAGAACAAAACATGTGCCTAGTTCTCTCATCACTGAGGAATTTACAAAGTTTCAGGAGCTCTCTGCCAGGAACCGGGGACAGAGACCAGTATATATTTTTCTATTATCTCACAGTTAAAGAGAAAACATGTTATCCCATCTTCATAACTACTCTATGAAGTAACATCTACACAGAAGAGAAACCGAGGCTTCGGGAAGTTAAACAACTCATCCCAGGTTGTAAGTGGTGAACGCAAGCTCAACTAATATTCCATTTGCCCCCTATATTTTCTAGACTTTTTATATGGGACTATATGACTACTTCTGGCCTAAGACCCGTGAGCAGAAGTGACCTGTATAAATTCTGGGCTGAAGCATGACTGAGATTTTGAGGATATTGTCACAAAAGCATGTTCAATTTTATCTTGACTGTTAAGAACTTTATCTCCCCGCCAGGGAGAGCCCTGGGTTCCATTACAGCAGTCCCATCCCCCATATAAAGAGAATGTGCAAAGAGAGACCCTAATACTTCTCAACAATCTAATCATCTCTCCAACACAGAGTAAGACTGTTGGATGCCAACTGCTCAGTCAGGTCGTATTGGATTACTAAGTGTACATGAAGTATCAGCTTCTTGAAGACCTTAAATATCTAAGTTGGAGAGGCAACAAGGTTGCAACTGTAATCAACAAAAATACACACAAACACAGGCAGTAATTATGTGAGTGCATTGTGGAGGCACTATCAACCAAATGATATAAATTATGATAAATTAATGATATTAATCAGGGATTCGGGTTGTAGACCTTGAACTGTTATGTCAAAGTTGGAAGGGTTTATTGAGGGTTTTTAAATCTTAACAGCATTAACATATTGGGCCAGATAATTCTTTGTTGTGAGGGCCAACCTACATATTATAGGATGTTTAGGATATTAGCAGCTTTCCCGGCCTCTACCTACTAGCCACCAGTAGCATCAACACTGGGCTCCAGTGTGACAATCAACATTTCCATAAGTCATACTGCCCCACAGGGGACTTACACTGGCTTATTGAATGGATAATCAGTTGTGAATGATCTTCTCTCATCTATTTCTACTAGGGGCTAGACCAGAAGAGCTGAGGGGAAATGCTCACCTGGCAGGTTTAGGGAACACCAGGAATGCAGTGCCCACAGACATCTCCCCTCCCTGAGAGATACATTTCCTGGACACTTCCTTGTTTGTGGATTAAAGCATAGAGACATTGCTTTCCCCTTTAAATACAGCATCCTTGGGAAGGATTCCCCAGTAGGCGCTAGCCAGGCATTTATACAACAAAGGGAGGATCTGAGAATAAATTGAACTAAGAGGAAGAAAAAAGTAGCAAGACACTTCACACTGAAAAAAACAGCAGGCCAAGGAGGCAGAGCTGATAGCAGGAAGTGACAAGAGCTCTCCAATAGTGTTGTTGCAAGCTAGCCCAGGATGGGTGCCCTGGTGTTTTCATGGGGAGGAAGGAGGCTGGGAGAGGACTTTGAAATGCACAAGGAGAGGGTACAAAACCGAGTCAGATGCAAGCTTGGGGGAGATCTGATACTGAACTCTGGGGTGGGGGAATAAAGAAAAGCCCAAAGGGAAAATTCTCAAGGTCCTGGTACAAGGGCCTAATGATCTGTCGGGCTGTGGCCTTCTTCCGTGGTCTAATTTCACTGCACTCCCTCTCATGCTTGGGGCTCAGCCCATGGGGCCTTACCCCTGTTTTTGAAATGTTTTGTGTTTCTTCCTACTTTTGTACATGCTGATTTACCTGTCTGGGAGCACCCTCTCAACTCTTATCTACCCCCCACTTCCTAGTTAACTGTTACTCATGCTTCACAAATCAGCTCAATTTGTTATTTCCTCTGAGATGCTTCCTAGCATCCCGCTCTTCATAGCACATTCCTTAGTTTATAATTTGAATATTGATTTGTGACATTACTTTATTCCTGTCTGCCTCCAAAAGTTAAAGCCTTAATGATAGAAGAAAGTTTGTCAGTTTGGCTCATCATGGTCTCCATAGAATCTAATGTCAGGCCTGGAATATAGTATATGCTCAATAAACAATTTTTAAAATGAAGTCATGAAGGTCAGGATTTTCCTACTTGATAATTGTGCTTGGTTATATAGGAGTAGGATCTACGGGGGCAGAAAAATGGTGGGAGGGGGTAAAGAAAAAAAAATCACAACATAAGACACAAACTTATCACATCAATAATCTTATTTTTGTTATTTAAAAAGATTTTTAAAAAAACAAATGTTAGCCCGTCTGGTGTGGCTCAATTGTTGAGTGTCATCCTATGAAACCAGGAGGTCATGGTTCGATTCTAGGTCAGGGCATATCCCCAAGTTGCATCCCCAGTAGGGGGCATGCAAAAGGCAACCGATCAATTTGCTCTCATCATTGATGTTTCTATCTCTCTCTCCCTCTCCCTTCCTCTCTGAAATCAACAAAAATATATTAAAAAATAAATGAAAGTCAAATTGTAGGCCACTAAAAAGTGACATCCCTAGACAAATAATCAAAGTTACCCAAAGAAGGTGCCAACAATTAGGTTATGTGACTGTTTTGGCCAGACCCCAAGTTCTTGTTTTATTTAGAATTAAATCCTGTTGGCCAAAGGAGCCCTGGGTATGTGGGCTCAATGAATCTGACTCTCACTGGGCCAGAGAGCAGTTTCTGTTTTCAGGTTTGTCTTCAGAGCCAAAACAGTGGTGCAGAAGCAATCCCCACACCGCTTAGGCTGTTCACAGAGTGCTCGGCATCCCTGCACATTTCACATTATAGGGATGGTAAGGTGTCTCAACTGGGGTTTTAGTCACTATATTTGGATAGACTGTGTTTACGGGAACCAGTAACGCTACAGTTCCCATATGGGCAGGTGGCATCCCTTTCTCAACTTCACACATTGGACCATGAAAGTCAGCTCCAAATGCAGTTCCTTCTATATATGTTCTTGATTAAGGGATTAGAAAATATTAGGAAAAAAATGCAAAGAGAATCTTCTGTGGGTTGTTTCGCCATAGAGACAGACTTCATGAGGATCAAGACAGAGACATAATCAACAACATTTAAAAAAAAAATGTATTCTATTGATTTTTTACAGAGAGGAAGGGAGAGGGATAGAGAGTTAGAAACATCAATGAGAGAGAAACATCGATCAGCTGCCTCCTGCACACTCCCTACTGGGGATGTGCCTGCAACCAAGGTACATGCCCTTGACCAGAATCAAACCTGGGACCCTTGAGTCCGTAGGCTGATGCTCTATCCACTGAGCCAAACTGGTTAGGGCTAATCAACAACATTTTAACATGTTGACTATATGCCCAGTATTGTGCTAGGGACTGATGTTACAGTGTTTAACTAGACTGATATGGAATTTACAGACCAGAGTTCTATAATCATGCAATAGATCTGTTTCATGTATCTAGTCTAGCAAAGAGAATACTCAGAAATAAAATAAGCAAGGCAAACTCTGATAAAATTAAAGTTTAAACAAAAGTACTAAACTCTTAACAATAAAAACTCAGTGGATAGAGCGTCAGCCTGTGGATTGAAGGGTCCCGGGTTTGATTCTGGTGAAGGGCACATGCCCAGGTTGCAGGCTCAATCCCCAGTAGGGAGCGTGTAGGAGACAGCCGATCAATGATTCTCTCTCATCATTGATGTTTCTATCTCTCTCTCCCTCTCCCTTCCTCTCTGAAATCAGTAAAAATAAATAAATAAATAAATAAATAAATAAATAAATAAATAAATAAATAATAAAAAAGAAAATTTTGCCTGAATACAGGCAGGAGAAGAAAGCTTTAAAACATATCTTATTTATTTATGAATGGAGATTATTTTTCCTGATGGGGAATAACAGTACAAAATGTCCTCCTTAATCACACACACACACACACACACACAGATGTATATATATGTATACGTGGTATTTAGGGAATGAGGTAGATATTGTCTGTTTGTATCTGTATCTGATGTGAGCAAGTTTTTGCAAACCCAAAAAGGTACATGAGGTCTGGTGAGGGGCCCGAATATTTGAATTGGAACAACCTTGGAAACTCAAGGTCCTAGAGCAGTCATGTTTATTTCTTAGCCCTCTGGTTGTTCTCTGACTTCCTCCTCTCTCGTGTCTGTTCTCTTGTTAAATATGCAAAACATGGTTCCATTGCCTATGCAAGAGGCTTACTCTGTATGGTCTCATAATAATCCTCTTATCCCCACCTCCTTTGCATCTCCCTCCATATCCCAGGGACATGCTTGGACTAGGACATTAAAGACCAGCCATAAGGCATGCCTTATGTGATAGTCCAGGTCCAGCAGAAAGCAGATGTCAAGACAGGATTTTTATGAAGAAAAATGCCTGGGAAAATGTCAGAGGAAATGGAAGGAAGCTGAGAGAGTCTGAGAGAGCCTGCAAAGTAGAATGCAAGTCCCACTTTGAGTGAAGGGTAGAAGAAAGAAAGTTGGAATGAAAGCACCCTGGACTGCTGAGCTGGCTAAGGAAATTTCTAAGGAAAGTTTGGCAAGGCTCCGGGGAAGTCCTTGAGCCAAAGTCACCCATTCAATGCGCCCCATATCTTCCAGGAAAGAGCCTGCCTTTGCTGTGCTTAGTCATTGCCTGGGAGCAGCTTGTGGGAAGGGCGGCCGTGGTGCCAGAGCAGTGATGAATTTCGATGGGTGTCAGAGCCAGCAGCAGCTTGAGGCTCTTGGTCAGTCACATTCCCAGCCGGTGGAAGACTGAAACCCTTCTCATGGCTGCCACAGCTTGTGATTTATTCAGAAGCTGGTTTGGAAAACATGTTGCCTCTATGCAACAGATGGGAATGTTTTCAAGATTCTGAGAAAACATTTGGTAGGACAGATCCTCATCTCCAATGACTATAATTTCCAGAATGCTGGCTGTCGTCTAGTGGATGAAGTCATAGAAGGAATAGTATTTGGGGAATGGGGTGAATTTTGTTCTTCTGCATCTAATGTGAGCAATTTTACAAACCCAAAAAGGCGTATGAGGTCTGATAATGGACCCACGTCTTTGAATAGGAGCAATATTAGAAAACCAAGGCGCAGTTATGCTTTTCTCTTAGCCTCTCATGCTTCTTCTCTTGCTTTGTCATGACTGAAACCTGTTCTCTTATTAGATTGAAAGAACTTTTTGACATAGACTGGCTCTTTTATTCTTCACACCACCCTCTTTCTAGATGGATATGTTAGAAAGCTATAAAAGCTGCATGCTCCAGACTCAAGGATGCAAATTTTGTTTTTGTAATTCGGTGAACTGGGGCTGAGATTTGGGAGAAAGAAGGCAGATGCCATTCTACTACTACAGCTGTTGGTTCTGGCAGACTGGGCCATCACTTGTAAGATTTGAAGAGTTGTGGTGAGGGGACCAGAATCCCTGTCTAGTCACCAGATTTGTGGGTATGAAGGATGGTTGTGGCCATGGCCAAAGCATCAGTTTCCTGACCTGTGGCTTGTCACCATGGAGTGACCTTGAAATCTATAGCTGAGTGGCAGCTCTCTGACTGGTGTTTCTCCAGTCCTGCCAATGTCTTCATAAGCCCCCAATAGCCAATATTAAGCTCTCTGCTGGAATTACCTTGAGTAGTTTCTGTTTTCTGCACTTAACCCTGATGTATAGTAATGAAATTTCTCCCAAAGGAAGACTGTTGCTTATTAACTCATTTGTTTGTTTATTCAGTCAATAAATATTTATCCATTCAGCTAGTGCAGTGATGGCGAACCTATGACACACATCTCAGAGGTGACACGTGAACTCATCTTTTTGGTTGATTTTTCTTTGTTAAGTGGCATTTAAATATATAAAATAAATATCAAAAATATAAGTCTTTGTTTTACTATGGTTGCAAATATCAAGAAATTTCTATATGTGACATGGCACCAGAGTTAAGTTAGGGTTTTTCAAAATGCTGACATGCCAAGCTCAAAAGGTTCGCCATCACTGAGCTAGTGAGTACTGGCCTTATGCCTAGCACTATGCAAGGTGCCTAGGATTTCCTTGTTAACCAGACAAAGGTCCTGCCCTTAAAGAAGTTACAATCAAAAGCCAGGCTTTGCAGTGGGGTGGGAGATAGTACAGAGAATCCTATATAATAAAGAGGTAATATGCAAATTAACCCTCACACCATCACACCATCACAAGATGGCTGCGCCCACAGCAGAGGTGGGGTTCCTGTAACACAAGATGGCTGCACCCACAGCGGAGGCAGGGTTCCTGAATGAGCTGGAATGAGCGATCAGCAGGGACCTGAGGCTGCATGGTGCCGAGCCAGGGCGGGGGACCTGAGGCTGTGTCCTCCGACTGGCAGGACTTCATGGGGGACCTCAGGCTGTCGCCCTGCCTGGTGGGGCTTGATGGGGGATCTCAGGCCATGCCCCTCACCCTGGCCCAGGCCTGGAGACCTCAGGCCCACCCCCGCCCCAGCGCCAGGCCGGGGGACCTCAGGCTGCGCCCCCCCACCTGGTGGGGTTTGATGGGGGAACTCAGGCCACGCCCCCCACCCAGCGGTGCTTGTCGGGGGACCTCAAAGCACACCCCCTGCCCAGGCCCAGGCCGGGGGACCTCAGACCACGCCCCCTGACCCAGCTCTGGGCCAGGAGACCTCAGGCTGTGCCCCCTACCCAGCCTGGGCCAAGGGAATTCAGGCCATGTACCCCTGCCACAGTGCCAGGCCAGAGGACTTGAGGCCATGCCCCTGCCCTGGGCGGGGGGACCTGAGGGTGTGCTGGGGGATCTGAGGCTGCACCCTCTGCCTGGCAGAGCTTGATAGGGGACCTCAAAGCACGTCCCCCACCCTGACCCAGGCCGAGGGACCTCAGGCCGCACTCCCCGCCCTGGCCTGGGCTGGGGGACCTCATGATGCACCTCCATGCCTGGTGGGGCTTGATGGGGGACCTCATGATGCAACCCCTGTCCCGATGCTGGGCTGGGGAACCCAAGGGTGTGCCGGGGGACCTGAGGCTGTGCCCCCCACATGGTGAGGCTTGACGGGGGCCCTGAGGCTGTGCCCCCCACCCAGCGCTGGGCCGGGGAACCTGAGGTTGCGCCCTCTGGCCCAGCAAGGCTTGACGGGTGTGGGGCCAGCCGGATCTGGATCTCGCCCAATAGAGGTGGAGCTGGCTGGGTCTGGGTCTTGTGCGATTTCAAGCCGTGCATGGGTGGGCTGGGACTTGACTCTGGGTCCCGCGGTGTGCCCCAGACTCTGACAGGAGGAGGATTTTCATATACATTTTACTAATTTTCTTTCATCTCTGACATTTCTATTATAGAGAAAGGGCAAATAGCAATGTTTTATTTCCTCTCATTTATTCACTTTTAATGTGCACAAATTTCGTGCCACTGGGCCACTAGCTATTAATGATTAAAAAGTCCAACGTGGAAAGCCTAGTATGGGGAAAAGAAGGGAGACTCACACTCATCATACATCCATTATGTGTCAGATATTATGATGGGATTTTATATACTTTATTATATTTAATCTTCATAACAATCCAGTGAAGCAGGTTATCACTCCCAATTAGCAGATGTGCAAACTAAACCTTTCGTTTCGCCAAATATCTGCTCAGGATCTGCCTGACTGCAAAGTCCATGCTCTTGGAAAGCAAACCTCAATAGCTTTAGACTGTGCTTTGCAATTTCCAGGTCCCCTGAAGAAATGCACGAAGGGCTTGGCCTCATAACTCATCAGGTTTTCAGTGTCTCTGCAGCCCATCAATCATTCATCCATTCCACTTTCCCTTTTCACTTTGATTCCCATTATTTTTCCTTTCCTTTAGGTTCCCCTTGGCCTGCCCATCAAGTGCCTTTTCTCTAACTTTCATTCTGCCTTTGATTTCCTTTGACCACTTTTCTTTTTCCTTCACTCTGGGCCTCTTGCATCTCTGTCTCCCCATCTCTTTCTCTTCTTCACCTTCCTTGAATCATACCTTCTCTGTCTCATCTCTCTCTTTGGACCCCCTCAGGCTCTCTGTCTCTCTGTGTCATTCCTTCTCTGTCTGTTACATCTCCTATGAGAGTCCCTGGTTTTCAGCAGTTGGGCCTCTGTATTTCTGGTTCCATGTTCAGATTGAGGGGACAAATGATTTTACATTCTCTCTTGGTTCTGCTTTTGATGGGAGAGTTAAGGAACTCGTACCTCTCAGTTGTCAGTGAAAATGCTCCTTTGTCAGTATGCAAGAGTTTTGACTCTTCATCCTTGTCATTGTCACATTCTGTTTTTGGCACAGGTTGCTCATGCTCTCACAAAACTCAGCCCAGTTAAGCCATTTTTCCTTCTTTCTCTGCCTGGCTCTATAGGGACATAAGGGCTTAGCAGATCTTCCACCTGCATTGGGATGACATGGAACATGGAAATCCCTGACATTTAAAAAATACATATTATTAAACACGGATTTGAAGGAATATATGTACCCTATGTTCATTGCAGCATTATTTACGATAGCCAAGACTTGACAGCAGCCCAACTATCCATAGTAGATGAGTGGATAAAAAAGCTGTGGTGCACTATACGGCTGTAAAAACAAAGGAATCTTACCCTTTTCAGCAGCATGGATAGACCTGGAGAGTATTATGCAAAGTGAACTAAGCCAGTCAGAGAAGGACAAGTACCATATGATTTCATTTATGTGTGGAATCTAATAAACAAAATAAACTAACAAACAAAATAGAAACAGACTCATAGATAGAGAACAGACTGACAGCTGTCAGAGGAGAGGGGGGTTGTGGGGCTGAGTGAAAAAGGTGAAGGGATTAAGAAAAAACATACACAAAAGCTCGTAGACACAGACAATACCAGAGGGAAAGGGGAGTGGGGGTAGGTAGAAGAGGGTAAAGAAGGGCATAAATGGTGATGGAAGGAGACTTGACTTGGGGTGGTGAACACAAAATATAATATACAGATGAGATAGTATAGAATTGAACACCTGAAATGGGTGTAATTTTATTAAAAATGTCACCCCAATGAATTTTTAAAAAATTATTATTGACTTGGGTACAAGTTGAATGAGGAATAAAAAACTCTAAGTGGATCTTGCTCCCAGTTAATCTTCTCTTGTGCTCTGATCACATGGTAATTGCAGGTCTCTTTGCTAGAACATCCTTTCTCTGCTCACGGGCAAAGTGCCCTAGTTAGGCATCTTCAGGGAGGAGGAGCAGCAGTTTCAAGGGTGAAAGGGCTGTGTTTAAAAAGATTATCCTTACAAAAAGAAAGAAATCCCATCATACTTTTTTTTTTTAAAGGCAATTTTAGCTTTTGAAAAGACCTACATTTTCTTTTGTTTTCTTTTGAGCTAAAAGGAAAGAACCAGTGAAATTTTACTCTTTATCAATTTCACTCTTTATCTTCATTTTCCTTGATTGTCAGACTTCATCCTAATACTCTGTTTGTCTCCCAAGACTCTAGAGGAATGATTGCCTACCAAATTTCCACTCTCCTTCCTGAAATTTCAGCAGTAAAGATGCAGATTACTGTTTTATGCTTGTGGTAAGCACCTTAACCTTTTCAAAGAATATAATAATCACAAATGAATTATATAACTTAAGATCTCATTTCCTCTCCATTTAATAAAAACTTAAATAGTTGGAGTTAGGTGTTTTTTTTTCCTCCCCTAAATAAATTACCTTTTCTTGGCCCTTGGGCTAGAAGGGCCCTTTCCCATCCCCATGTGGAAAGGCTGCTGAAAAGTTAATGGGATCTAAGACTGAATTAGTGAGCAAGTTGACCAGTTCAACAGAAATAAAAGTCTCATTGTACTTTGTGATAGCAACTTAGGGTTCAGACTTGGGACCACAGTGTTTGAAAATTACGTAGAAACTGGAATTAATAGAGGAGGACACCTGGGGCGGTGAGGTGGCTGAAATCTATGTTATATAAGGGCTCAAGAAGTAACTAGGTTGGAAAAGACAAGTGTCTAGAGTGGGAAAGGCCAATAAAAGATAGTGCTATACTTATCACAGTGATTCATCTTTTAAAAAAATCCTCACCTAAGGATATGTTTCCATTGATTTTAGAGAGAGAGAGAGGACTGAGGAGAGAGAGAGAGAGAGAGAGAGAGAGAGAGAGAGAGAGAGAGAGAGAGAGAGAGAGAGAGAGAGAAACATTGATCAGTTGACTCCCATACATAGCTCAACTGGGAATTGAACTTGCCCTGACCGGGAATTGAACCCACAATCTTTTTGGTGTACAGGACAATGCTCCAACCAACTGAGCCACCCGGTCAGGTCTGGAATTCATCTTTTAATTTAGAACACAGGACTTATTGAGATGTGACAGTAATTAGAAGAATCCTTTACTGGATATTCAGTACTTATGCTTAGTGCTTTATATATTTTTTGCTTATTTGTTTTAATTGTTATAACAATTTCAGAGGTAGTTATAATTATTTCCATTTAACAGGTGGGAAAACAGGCTCAGAAGAAGTTAAGAATCTAGCACAAGGTCAGGCAGTTAATAAAGGCTAGAGCAGAATTCAAACTTAGATATATGTGACTCTAAAGGCAATATCCTCAAAAAAAAGTATATGTATGTCCCAAAAAGAAGAAATGATGAGCAAACAAATGCTTGGTTGGGGAGAGAAACAAACGTCCTTTGTTTTATGTAGGACTGTGTCTTTGTACCTTTCCATTTGACATGGTGAGAGACTGCATTACCTCTTATTTCTGTGCATTAGCAAGGTGAATGCATCCCACTCATCTCAATTTACAGAGCAAATGCCGTGGCATGGGTTCAATGGAAATTTTCTCCCTTGTGTTCCAATCTATTGCTGATGTGACAAGGACAGAATTGTCAGAGCAGCTCCTAATTAAATAGTTCAGAGCTTCATTAGGAAGATGTGGCTGGATGCGGGACTCACCAGGCTAGTGTTGACATCACAGTTGACACTAATTGGTCCCTTGGCTGGCAGCCTTGGCACGACAGAGGAACTGGACACTGAGGGGAGGGCAGGGATGCTAGACTTGCTGAAACTACTTTCGAAGCAGACTGAGAGACCATCGCCGTGGGTCAGGAATGCAATTCCCATAGGTACTAGAATCGAGCTTGTCACTGTGGCTTTCTCTCCTCAATCGGTGGCTCTCTAGATCCAGGACCCTTCTATTGTGGTTGACTTGTGCATGCGTGCTCACACACACACACAGACACACACACACACACACACACACACACACACACACAGGCTCATGTGTGTGCACTCAGCGAATGAAAAAACGTAATATAGTACAAAGTTGAAATGTCTGTTATAGAGGCAGGACTAACCTACTTAAATAATCTTCTTCCTTTTGAGATGTGAAAAGTAACCAGGAGACCAGGCCATGAGACTTTCTATAGGAAATAAAATAAAAATGAATTTTTGCCCTTGTACCTTATTTACCGAAACAGGTGAAAAGGCATGAGTGCCCCTGTGTTCAGTCTCAGCTTCCATGGCAGAAGCTCTGTGTTGCATTCTTACTGCAATGCATCTTCCTGACTCAGGGACTCAGAGGATGACTCTTTATTTCATGCCCAGGATCATGCAGGTCACCCTGAAACTAGGAAATACTAACATAAACAATAGATCTTTGAAGTAGATTCAGAAACTTGTTAAATATCAAGATCTGGGTCTGTCACTGATTGTTTTTTGTTTTTTTTTTATTTTGCTCCCTGAGATCCTACATGAAAAAACCCAATATTTTTATTTTACAAGGGGCAGTTACTGTTTTCTCAATTTTATACATAATGAAGCTGAGACCTAGAGAATAGAAGGACTTACACAAGATCTTGCAATTGGTAAGAGGCACAGCAATGACATGTGTCCATTCTTTTGGCCCTAAATGTAATATTTTCTGCTCTGTGACTTCCTTTATAGCATTTTATTTTCTTTCCCACTTGTTACCCATAGAGTTCACCATGGTAAACTGTACGCACTTTCAGCATTCCCTCAATTTTCTTTCTTTTTTTTTTGTTAACCCTCACCTGAGGATATTTTTTCCACTTATTTTTTTTAAGAGAGAGTGGAAGGGATTGAGGAAGGGAGAGAGAGAGAAAGAGAGAGAGAAACATCAATGTTACAGAGACACATTGATTGGTTGCCTCCTGGCATATACAACCAAACTGGGGCCTGGGTCGAACCTGCAACCCCGGTACGTGCCTTTGACCAGGAATCGAACCTTCAACCCTTAGGTGTGAGGGCTGATACTCCAACCACTGAGCCCTTCCTTGTCACCAAATAATTTTGACCAAATTTATATATGTGCTGATATCACACACACCCTATAAAAACAAAGGTGATTAAAACGTATTGAATAGTGGTTGAACTTATCCTCAGATATCACATTGACTTCTGGCAGAGAGAATTCAAAAAGCCTGTGCTTGTTCCATCTTCCCTGTGACTCTCAGTAAATGAAAGAAGGCATTGTGGCTGCCATTTCAACCATCAACCTATAAAGGGTCTGGGATGGATTGAGACTTCAGGATTGATGTGTGTCCTATAAAATGCTCGGTGCACACTGAGCATGTGCAAGATTATAGAACTGCTGTGACAGTTCCTTTACAAATTGGTCTTGACGACTTGTTCATCTATAACCTAGTTACTGAGTAATGCATTTTTCAAAGTGTTGACTTCTCTTTTAATCACCTTGTGCATCTTTCACTCATACCTGCCTCCCAGGCCCAGTAGAATTCCATCAAAGCAGAGGAAGCATGTTGGGGTTTTTAAAGAATTCTTTTTGGTGGCACTTGAAGCAGTACTTTACATGTTTGGAGTCATAAGCAGCAGTAAAATGTTTTTATTGTATGAAGCTCTTCCTTCTATGGACTTAATAAGCTGTTATATTTCCGAGGAGAACATTGTTGCTCTCCCTAAATCTAGTCTGGGTTCTGGCTTCCTAATCTGCTTCGGCAGCCTAACTCCATTTCTTTGAGCACTATTTTATGGCAGGGCTGTCTTGTCTTATAGTCACTGGGGCAGGGGCGTTGTCATGGTGCCCCCTGAAACCCTCCTATTGGATAAGTGGGGACTCTTCCTCCCAGTGGCTTAGCTCAGAGTGTGTTCTTATCCCTGGGGCTGTCTCAGGACAGGCTTCCTCTGCTTTGGACTTGGCTGGCTGAGAAATGGGCAGCAGGGGGTGAGATTTCTCTTTCTTCTGACTGAGAGAAACATCATCAAGTGGATTTGCTTTTGGAAGGAGAAGGATTCACTCAATGAGCTCACTGACATTTTAATAAGTTGTCACCCTCTGAACTACAGACTCCTCCTCATTGTATTCTCAAGGATCTCCATCTCTGAGTCTTAGGTTAAAGCAACCACTGATACTCTAAAGGGGATGTTTGGTCTTCCTATCAGGAGGGGCAGCAACCTTGACGCTCAGGAGTGCCATTGAGGGTGGGCAAGGCTGTCTTTCTCTGGCCTCCCTGGGAGCCACTGTCCAGCACAGTGGGCTGCAGAAATCACTTTGAGTTTCTGTTTCCCACGTAGAGGTAGAAGGGCTGTTATAAATGAGATTTCCTAGCTCAGGGAAAGAAAATACTTTCTGTTTTAAACAGAACGGTAACATGCTTTATTGTTTGAATAACAATTAAATGTTCTTGATATTTTTGCCTCAAACAATAGTTAAGTTTTAAGTTATTTTTATTCATTCATTTAGATATTCAAATATGCTTCTATTTTTTAATAATAACAAAATTCATAAAGCCTTTACTTGTGCCAGGACTAGGCTGTATATCTTACAAGCAGTATCTTATATGAGTCACTCAAAAATTCTATGAAGAAGGTATTTTTATCAATCTCATTAATAAATTAGGAATGAGGTTAAGGAAGATTAAGGGCAAAGAGTTAATAAGTGTTATGGGAGATATTAAAAGACACAATTCTTGCTTTAGAAGTCCAGACTGTTAAAATGAGAAGGAACTTTATAGGTCTCCCATACAATCACCTTATTTTGTAAAAAAAAAAAAAAAAAAAGCCCTGAGAGGTTTGCTTAGGGACCCACAGTAATTATAGGCAATGGCTGGACAGAACCAACAACTCCCAAGTCTCATTCACTCTATGCTGCCTCCCTCCAAGAGTTGAGAATATTGTAGCAATACCACCCCTTGCCTCCATTGTAACAGTGAAAATGGGTATTTGCTTAATACAGAAGTGAGGGGTGCAGATGAAATGTTCCATCGGTCTGAGAGAGGGGAGAGCCTTGGGGGCTGCTGGCATTCCAGGAAGACCTGGTGGAGAAGAAGGCACTTTAGCTCACAACCCAAAGCTGGTGGAAGATCTGAATATTCAGGGAGAGAAGAGAACAGGTAGTCTAAGGACCAGGCTGAAGAAAAGCTGTGAGTTTCAGGCAGGGATAAAGAGGAGACCTGCCTGGTTGGCAGGGGAGTCCTATAAGGGGGGGTCATAGGAGACAGAGGTGGCAGGTTTTTCTGAGCTTTGTGCACCAGGGGTACCAGGAACAGGATGGAGGCAGAGAGAGCTGGTTCTGAAATAATTTTGATGTAAAATAATGAGGTGCTGGGAAGAGTGGTGGCCATGGAGGGTGGAGAGAGGACATTTTCACGTGGTGACAAGACTTAAGGCATTTCAGGGAGAAGCATACATTTGGGTAGATAAGCAGACACTGGGGTGAGGAGTTTGAGGTGGAAATGAGGAGCTGTCTTTGGGAAGCAGGAAAGATGCAATTCAGCTTTGGGGTCAGAGCCGCGAGCAAGGCCACAGGCCTGAATGCAGCTAACTTGCACCCTATTGATTTTCCTGAGCAGACCATTTTCACTTCATTGATTTTCTCAAGTTATTGACCTGTGTTTTGTTGGTGGTTAGAGGTCACTTTGTTCCCTTCAGATTCGTTTTTGGCCTCTTGCTACTTCCTCTTGTTAGTGTGTATTTTAATCATGACCACCAGCTATGGACCAAATGTGACATTTCCACTTTTGATTGTTTTATTGTTTAGAGAAAAGTTGAGGGTACAATCAAGATGCTGAGTTTACAGAGGAGTCTGGACTTAGCCATCCTGAGAGAGGTGTCACTGTGGATACACACACAGACTGGGATCACAGGAAGGTGACATTGTCCACGTGTGTAAAATGCTTGGTAGACCATTAGGGGCAGGTGAATGGTGAGTAGACTTGCTCACTCACTCTGCTTTCTCTCCCGCAATTACAGTGGAGCCAAGTTTGTTGAAAACAGCTGGGAAGTGACCCCAGCCGAAGTTACTTCATTATCCTGGGCTCAGTTTTGTCCTCTGTAAAGTGAAAAGTTGTGTGATCCATGGGTGATTCCCACCTGTGGCTCCTCCCACTTGTTAAAATCCTATCGTTCCTCCCCACCTCGGTCAGATTCAGTAGGTCTAGCGTGGAGCCTAGGCGTCAGCATGTCTAACACCCTTTAGGTCAGTGGCTCTCAACCTTGGCTGCACATTCGAATCACCTGGGAATCTTTTCAAAATCCTGATTTCTGGGCCTCATCCTCCAGAAATTCTGTTTCTTTGTTACTAATGTTGTGGCCCCACCCCATAACAAAGAAACCGAATTTCCGGAGGATGAGGCCCAGAAATTAGGATTTTAAAAAGATTCCCAGTTGATTCTAATGTGCAGCCAAGGTTGAGAACCGCTGTTTTAGGTGATTCTAACCAACTGTCCTGATGCCTGGTGTTTGTAGATCTCTGGTCTGTGTGCCTTCCAGGATCCTTCCAGTTTTATTCATTTGCTTTTTTTCTCGGGGTCCAGGGGTGTCTTCAGGATGCACTGCCTCCTTTTTCAGTGAGAACCTCCTAATTTCTCACTCTTCATGTATAAAAGGCTTTCTCCCTAATATAAAACCCACTTATTTTTTATTCTTTATTGATTAAAGTATTAAATATGTCTCCTTTTCCTCCCATTGACCTTTTCCTGGCCACTCCTAACCCCCAGCACATGCCTTCACCCCCTAGTGTCTGTGTACATTGGTTAATGCTTATATGCATGCATACAAGTCCTTTGGCTGATCTCTTACCCCTCCTCCCCCACCTTCCCCTGCCTTTCCTCTGAGGTTTGATGGTCTGTTAAAACCCACTTTTTTATTTTAATAGAAATGTAATAATCGATATCACCTATCCCAGCACTACATATATTTTAAGTCACATTTCTGTTGTGGAATGACAATGTTTCTAGTTAAGGAAATTCCAAGCATCAACACTCAGGTAGAGAAAACAACTTGGGACAGGCTCTTCCTGTGAGAGTCTATATAAGGCAGCCCTATATTTGGCTCTATTATTTTTCTCCCCAACCTTCCCAGAGAGGAGACAGGAAACCAGAGCAGATTTAATTTCTTCCTACCTATAGATTTTATGTCTCTCGCCAGGTTCTAAATTTAAATAAATGGTCTCTAAACAACACATATATTTTAGCCTTATGGGAAACTTCTCCAGAGAATTTCTTTCTAGGAATAATAATAATGGATGATAATGGTGATAACTCTCTCTATTGAGTACTGACTGCGGTCTGTACATCCTGTACTAAGTACTTTCATGCATCATATTCATTTAATTCTCACAAAACCAATAGGTACAATTGTTATCTCCACTTGACAGATGAGCAAATGAGGTTTAGAGAGGTTAAGCAATGTACCTGTAACCACATAGCTTATCAACAGTGGAATGAGGATTGGGCCTATCTCTCTAGGTCCATAAGGCCCGAGGGTTGAATCATCACTCTGTATTGCTTGCACTGTGTGATCTGATAGAAGGGGGAGGAACAGGGCATGCATGATCAGCAGGAGGCCTTGGATTTGGATTCTCAGACATCATTCTATATTTCACAGCCTTTCAATGTATATGCATCTCAAGTCAAAGCAAAAATTGGTGTTCCTGATGGATGCGAAAGAATGTGACAACCCCAAATACTTTTCCCTCCATGTGTTGACTTCAGAACGAATTATAAAGCTTTTGCCATCTTGATCAGCATGTGCAACATATGCCTTGAAAACAGCATAGTCCTAGAAGCCCGCTGAGCTTTCCCAACCTGGTGACCTCAGGTTTCTAGTTAGACTTTGTCTGGGATCCCTCTTTTACAACATTTAGTTTACTTCTTCTGTGCTCAGAGGTCATACTTTGTATGATTTCTATCCCTTTAAATTTGCTAAGGCTTGTTTTGCAAATGCTGGCCTACCATTTAGATAGTAGTTTCTAGTTTTTCCATTAGTCTTAAAAGTTTTTCCTACTTTTTACCTTGTTAGATTAATCAAAAAATTGTTTGAGTCCATTTTATCAACGCCATTGGTTTATTATTTACAGCTTTTCTTTTTCATGGTTTAGTGATTGCCAATAGGTTTACAATGTACAGGTTTGTACATCTGTAATTAATCAGAGTACATCTTCAAATAATAGTATACCTCTTTGTGTGTAATGTCAGGACCTTACAAAAGTATAGTCTCAATTCTTCCCTTTCATCTTTTGTACTATTTTTATATTTTAATGTACATATGATATAAATGCACAATACATTGCTGCTCTTTTTACTTTAAACAGTCAACTATTTTTAGAGTCATTAAAACAAGAAAAAAATTATTTTTACCTTCATTTATTCCATTTCAGTGCTTGTCATTTCTTTGTGTGGATCTAAGTTTCTGTTGGCAACATACTGCTTTTGCCTGAACATTTATTATATTGCAAGTCTACTGGCAGTGAATTCTCTCAGTTTTTGTTTTTTTGAGAATGTATTTCTACTCCATTTTTGAAAGACATTTTTACTGCCTAAAAAATTCTGGTTAGTAGGTTGTTTTTTTCCTTTGAGCACTTTAAATATGTCATTCCTTTGTCTTCTAGCTTGCTTGGTTTCTGACAAGAAATCTCCTGTAATTCTTATCTTTGTTCCCTTGTATGTATCTTTTCCCCCTGGCTCGCTCTCTCTCTCTCTCTCTCTCTCTCTCTCTCTCTCTCTCTCTCTCTTTCTCTTTCAAATCATCACTTTTTAAAATAATCACCTAAGAATATTTTTTTCATTGATTTTTAGAGAGAGTGGAAGGGAGGGAGAGAGACACAGAGAGAGAAACATTGATGTGAGAGAGACACATTGATTGGTTGCCTCCTGCACACACCCTGGGGCTGGGGATGGAGTCTGCAACTGGGGTATGTGTCCTTGACTGGAATCAAACCCACGACCCTTCAGTCCATGGAGCTGACACTCCATCCTCTGACCCAAACTGGTTATGGCTCCCCTGGCTATCTTAAAGATTTCTAAAGTTGTCTTGTGTTTTCAGCAGTTTTCATATGATTTGCCTAGTTTTGGGAGGATTTGTATATTGATAATATTGTTATTTATTTCTTTTTTTATATGCCTTGTGATTTTTTTAAAAAAATATACATTTTGTATAGCATAATAGAGACTGAAAGTAGTTTTTGTGCCTTGAATGAGCACACCTTTTCTTCTGTGTGACCTGGGCTTGGAGTTTGTTGTTGGGATGGTTAGCCTCAGTGCATGGCAGGCTTAAAGTTTCTCTGGCATTGCCTTGTGTTTAGGGTGGGGCTAGTTTGTTAGCAGGTTTTTCTTAATGTCTTCTCTATTCTCAGCTTTCAATAGTCTCTTGAGTTTTGCCTCCAAGAGAGTCTTTCTCCACACTCTTGTAAGTCTCTCAGCACTGTTTGATTATTTGTTACTTGCTGATTGTTAGCCTGGTCCTGGGGAGTGGTGGGGAGAGGAGAGGTGTTCTCCATCACTCTGTTTAGACATTCGCAGAGAGGTGCTCTGTCCCTGAGTCACAGGCTGTGCTGCTCTCAGTGCTTCTGCCCCCTCCCAGGGGTAGTTCTGGCTCTGAAGGTACTCCTGCCCACCCCAGGAGTAAGGGTTCGTTTCTATATTCTTTCCTCAACTGCAGTAGTTTTTTTTCATGCCCTGAGTGTGACAGCGTGTGTTGCTCTCCCCTCAATATTTTAAAGCTTTTGTTCTGTTGGGGAGATAAAGCAGTAGAATTTGGGTTAGATTTCTTGGATTTCCTGCAGCAGCTGCTATTTCCGTCCTACAACACTGTCTTGGGATAGATTCTTAGGACTTTTGCCAGACTTTTCTGTGAGTGCCCAGTGAGGTCCATAAAGAACAAACTGCAAGTAGGTACACATTTCTTGTATATCCACTTCCCACCCAGGGGTCCTAAATACTCTCACTAGCTCCTACTCGGCCCTTTCCAATTCATTAACAGTTTTAGCTGAATTCTTCAATGTCCAATAGCATCTTTCCCAGGTAAGCAAGAGTTTGTGACTCATAATCTCTCCTTGAAAGCACCTGTCTTTCCTTAGGTTTTGGGTTAGTTGGTTATTCTATCACTTGAATTCTTTGACGGTTTCAAACATTTTTGGGATGTGCTGGATTTTAAGTGTATAGTGATATTCTTTCCAGATTTCTCTATCTCAAGTGGAAATCTCATCATGCACTCATAAGCCTCCCTGCTCTTGCTCATATTCACTCTGCCTGCAGTTCCCCTCCCTTTTCCTCTACCTGGCAACCTTCTACTTGTTTTAGTGACCTCATCTTCTTCTTAGAAGATAAGGGCAGGCTTACACAGTGATTAAACCATTAAATTACTTTCATAGACAAAAATCAGGATTTATTGTCAGAAAACTTAGAAATTGAGTCTCATTCTTATCCTTGGCAAATCTCTGGTCATATTTGAGATGTGGTTTCCTTATGTGTAATGTAGGAATGCCGATGTCTTCCCACCTTCCTTTTCCAGGTAAAACAATGTGTGGCGGTATCTGACACACCTTTAAAGCTCAGTATTAGCCCATCCACCCAGCACCAGTTCTGTCCCGAAGAAGACCTCACTCTTCCCAACAACTTGAGAAGTTAGTAGCCCAGGGAGCACTAGCTTGGTCTTATGTCAGAGTGGAGCCGCAGAGGGTCAAACCTTGCCCGCAGCCAGTAGCCAAGAAATACAAAAAGTTAAAGCAAAAGACTTGCCTGGCTCCAGAAACCCCACACTTTCTCTTTTTTTATTTACAAAGTTTGTTGCCAAATACTAAGGAAAATAAATTGATTCCCATCTTTACTGATGTGTTAAAATTGCTGCAACACCTCATATGATCAAATAGATTTTACTGTATAAATTGGAACATAATTGGTACTTCAGGCAGGTCACAAATCTACCTTGGCAGGAGCATATCACTCACAGTACATTGATTATAAAAATTAGTTAATTCAAGACAAACATTACATTCTCTAATTCCTGGCACAAATCCCTCCAAATCCTCCATGCACTGCTGATACTGAGCTAGAGGATAGCTATCCATCAGGTCAGTTTATTCTCTGCAGACTTGATTTAGGTGGTACTTATGCTTGTGCATCCACTGAGATAGATCTCATTTATTAAATCTGTCAGGCAGGGGCCTAAATGATGGGATTTAGTAATAGTGCACTAATCTGCTGCTTTTATTTACTACTCCCTGTCTTACTGGTGTAAATCTTCTCATGGAGAATGCCTCCTAATTCATTCAGTTTGACTCCTCATGAGGAGCAGAGGTAGCTCATTGTAAGGTACACCTTCATGAGAACTAGCATTTTTGAGTGCTTCTGTGCCTTGGACAATGTTGGTGCTCCACCCAGATCACCTTGAATAACTCTAATGATAATGTGTGTGTGTGTGTTAGGGAGGGGTAAATGCAGCAAATAAGGCTTTGGGGTCCTATCACTACCAACAGCCAGCATCTGCAGGAGATGGCCCTCAGGCTACTCCCTTTGGGCTACTAGAGCCTGCCTGGCCACACAGAAGTGTCTAGGCATTTACATTCCTCAGGGGCAGCCCTTATCCAATGACGGATGGGCTCAGGAGCATGGAAGCCCAGTTCCTTTGACGCAGGGTGATTTATACTCCAGTTTGCCTGCAAGATCAGGCTGAAGCCACTCTACAAACTTGACCCCAAATTGCTCCTTTGCTCAGCTTCTTCCATTTCGATGCCTTTGTTCCCCCTTAATCCCAGGAGCACTTCCTCCCTTTTTTGCCCACTTCCTTCTCTCTCTATTTGCCTCTCTTTCCACCCACTCAATAAATTTCTGTTTCTTGCTCTGTGCTCTATTCCAAACCACTGTGGAGAGCACCAGGATGAGTAACAGGGCACCATTGTTAGAAATGACACATTGGGGGAACGTGTGATAGGATTATGATGACATTTGGTTAGGGGACACAGAAATGCTCATTTATGTGCTGTCCCAGCCACACGTTCTTGCAAGATTCCTGAAGAAAATGTCTGTAAGGAAAATGGAGTGATGAAAAGCAAGGTGTCACTATCAGCCAGGACTGGAAAGCTGGGCTGGACCGTGTGGAAGATCCCATCTGGCCTCACTGGGAAGGCCCAAGTAGCTTAAGCCCGAGCAGGCAAAGGCTTTGCTTTCTGACCCAAACGCCTGGGCATAAGCATCCTGATTAGAGTGAAAGCTGCTTTTGCTTTAATTCTTCCTACCCTTTTATCAGTCTAGTCCCTGTGTAGGCATTTTCTTTCCTTATTCCTGAGAAGTTTTAGTGCTGCTTCTCGGTTATCTTGCTTCTTCCATACCAAGATCATTTGTAGGAAGAATGGAGGATTTTCTGTATCTATAGTGTGATTTTAGGAAGGGTGGCAAGACCTAATCTGAGCCATCAAAATCTGCTTCACCTCTTGGCTGATACATAAAACTCCACCTGCATTGCTCATTTCCTTGGCTTGACTTGGTTATGAAGGCAGTGCCAGGCAAGAAGAAGAGAAGGAGGCATTGAGGGACAAAAAGATAAGGCTACGACCACTGAGAAATATGCCAAGGCAATATTGCTACAAGTTGGCCCACCTTCCAGTCTGGCTGAGTGAGAGTCTATTTAGTGACTGTTTACTCAAGAGAGAGGTGATCCTCCCCCTGCTCCTTCTTCCCTTCTTTCTTTTCTTCTTACAGTTCTTTGCATTTAAACACAGGTATAGATTTGTGTAACCACCACTATAATCAAGATATATACCAGTTCCATCACCCCCAAAACTCCTTTGTGCTATCCTTTATAGTCATGCTTTCCCCCAGCCCCTACTGGGAATCACTGATCTGTTCTCCATCACTATTATTTTGTCTTTTTATGAATCACATATAAACAGAATCATGAGTGTAACCTTTGAGACTGGCTTCTTACATTCAGCATAATGCCTTTGAGATTTGTCTATGTTGTTGTGTGCTGCATCATCTGCTTTTGATCTCTCATGTATTAGATCAGCCCCTCATTCAACAACATAATGCCTGCAATGTAGAAACTAGAATATTATACTGCCTACTAGAGGACTGGTGCACAAAATTTGTGCACTGGAAGGGGCGGGTGTCCCTCAGCCCAGCCTGCACCCTCTCCAATCTGGGATCCCTCTTAACAATCCGGGACTGCTGGTCCCAATCGCTCCCCTGCCTGCCTGCCTGATTGCTCCTAACTGCTTCTGCCTGCCAGCCTGATCACCCCCTAACCACTCCTCTGCCAGCCTGATCGATGCCTAACTGCTCCCCTGCCAGCCGGATTGCCCCAACTGCCCTCCCTGCCAGCCTGGTCGCCCCCAACTGCCCTCCCCTTCCAGCCATCTTGTGGCTGTGGGCGCTGCCATCTTTGAGGGCAGGATAGTCAATTTGCATATTCCCTCCTTATTGGCTGTGGGTGCCACCATCTTTGAGGGTGGCACAGTCAATTAGCATATTCCCTCTCTATTGGCTGTGGGTGCCACCATCTTTGAGGGTGGGGCAGTCAATTATCATATTTCCTCCTTATTGGCTGTGGGCGCGCCATCTTTGCAATAGTGTGAGGATCAATTAGCATATTCCCTCTTTATTAGATAGGATTGTTCCCAACTCCTATTAAAAGCTGTGTTCTAGTCAGACTTGCTTATTTTCAAGGAATAAAGACCCATTCAACCTTACCCAAGTAAGTAGGAATTTACTATAAGAATTCAGGGCTTTCCAGGAATCCAAAATCAAGACTAATCATAGCTAGGTCTGGGAATGGGAGATGGTTTTGGATTCAGGCAGCTTTTGGGGTCAGTATATGATCACAGTCTCTCTTTCAGGGGCTGCATAGTCTCTCATTCACTCTGCTTCTCTTTCTGAGTATAGATTTGTTCTGTTCTTATTCTTTACCAGCTGGCTGTTCCTGCTTCCATATGACATCTACTTTCTCTTCCCCCACCTCAGCAATTGCCCATTACAGTTTTTCCTACTCCTGCCCCTAGAACCATTTCTGAATTTAACTGGAGTGTTAGATTAAAATTCCTGGGAACAATCTGTTGGGCTCAGCTCATCTTTCAGGCCAAACTTCACAGGTGTCAGGCCATCTGATGAAATGCCAGCTCTGTTCTAACCACCTGTGCCCAGTGCCAATGGGGACTTGGTAGAGTAGATACCTTAGAAGAGGAAGAGTTGGAAGATGGGGCAGGCCATGATAGACTGCTCTAGTATTTTCCATAAAGAAACTTCTCTTTATGGAGGAGTGTTGAGAGGTTCATCCATGTCTTCAGATATTCTGCTCTTCATTCTTTGATGAAGTCAGCCACAGGAAAGATGTGGCTGAGCCATCTTGCTTGGTCTCCAACAGACTGCTTTCATGAGTTGTGCTTTGTTATCCTGCTGGCTTCACTGAGAAAAATGACAAAGCTCTCTTGAAACTGTGACTCACTTTCTGTTGTTGAGGATGTTATCCTTGCATTAGATGTAATGCTTCTAATTTCTCCCAAAGCTTCATGGGAGAAATTTACTAGAGGGAAAACTCTAAGGATATACTTCACTTCCTCGAAGGAATTGGCACACTTTCCTCCTCTTGTACAAAGAAAGCTGGGCAACTCGTCAAGCTCCCTTTGTGTTGGTGCCCAGGAACCTCAGTTCTCAGTAAACCAGGGTTCAATTACAGCAGCTGCGCAGCTCCTGATGGTCTCCATCTCTGCTTTTGACCTGGTCTTCATATATTCTTATTTATCTTGATCTTGAATTTTAAACATGTATTGGTTCCCTGTGATCCATCTCATAATATTTTAGGGATTGAGGACTGATATAAATGAATCAACAGACAGATAAATAAATAAGAAAACCATGCTAGAGAGAGTGATGGGCTATAAAACTTAGTTCCTGGACCTACGCTGCCATCCTGAGTAATTGTCACATTAGGTGCCGGGGTGTTTCTCAGCATCTGGAAGCGTTCAGGAATCTAGAAAAGGGGCTGCATGTAAATTAATAAAGAGACTAGAAATATAAATTTGGAATACATGGGGGAGCCAGAGGAAACCTAGCTTTAGTAACCAAGTTCTCTCTGGATCTCCAGACCCAGGGCTCTTTATTCACACATTTTGACCTAAAGCAAAGCAGATATACATATCAAAAGGTAAGTTTGGTAAACAGTAGGCATTGTCAGGTTGGGGGAAATGCCTACAGCTGTTCAGCTGTTTGGCCAGCAGCAGGTAATAACAGGTAGATGTTCAGGTTTGGGGAAATGCTTTCTGCTATTCTACTAGGCAATAATATATATCTTCAGCCCTGCTGAAGCCTTAAGTTCCATCAACCTTTTGATGAAACTTCTTGCATTTATGACATGCTGGAATTAGCCTCCAGCAATTAGGTCTCTTCCAATGACAAATGTCCACTTAGCGAACGATAACAATCATACTTTTCAAGGCAGAGAAAACCTAAACAATCACCAAATAGTACGTATTGGGGATTTTATCAAGAGTTCTAAGGACTTACTTACATCACCTCATTTAATCTTTTCATGTCAACAGGGGATTGATATTAGAGCAAGTTACTTAAAACTCACTAACAACCCACACACAAAAAAAGTGGAAACTAGTGAGGTGATAGATATGCTAATTAGCAATGTATACATATATGAAATTATCAAGTTGCACACATTAAATATATACATTTTAAAAATTGTCAGTTATATATTAAAACTGGAGAAACAAAGCAAAAATCAAAACAAAATACTCACTAAGCATCCGCTTCTTCGTTTGTTAAAAAAAGGGGGCTAATACCTTTCTCCTAAGAGTATGATAAAAGGTTAAATGAAATAAAATGTACATAATAGCTAACACAGTGTGTGGCACATAGTAGGTGCTCAAAAATTTTAGCAGCCTTTCCTACCCTGTCCAAACGTGCACCGCCCATAGCCTTTCCTGTCATCTCTGGTGAACGTCCTATCTTGCAGGTGGTGTCAACACTGATTTGATCTAACCTAAGTATCTCTTTCGTGCTCTGGTCCTCTTATCTGCAAGTGCCTAACTTATTTGACTATAGCCAGGGCAGGAATGATGCTTAACATCCCTTGTTCAGTCACAAGCATAGCAAGATAATTCCTGGAAGCCATTTTTATTATTATTTTTAATTTAAATTCTTTATTGTTTAAAGTATTACATGAGTCTCCTTTTCTCCCATTAACTTTTCCCTGGACGCTCCCACCCCCTAGCATATGCCCTCACCTGCCCCCCCCTACTGTCTGTGTCCATTGGTTATGTTCATATGCATGCATACAAGTCCTTTGGTTGATCTCTTACCTCCTCACCCCCCCCCCCCCCACACACACACACATTCCCTCATAGGCTGGACAGTCTGTTCGATGCTTCTATGTCTCTGGTTCTATTTCCGTTCATCAGTTTATTCATTATATTCCACAAATGAGTGAGATCATGTGATATTTATATTTCTCTGACTGGCTTATTTTGCTTAGCATAATGCTCTCCAGTTCCATCCATGCTGTTGCAAATGGTAAGAATTCCTTCATTTTTACAGCAGTGTAGTATTCGACACTGTGGAAAACAGTATGGCATTTCCTTAAAAAATTAAAAATGGAACTGCCATTTGACCTAGTAATCCTATTTCTAGGAATATATCCCAAGAAAACAGAAACACCAATCAGGAAGGATATATGCACCTCTATGTTCATAGCAGCATAATTTACAATAGCTAAGATTTGAAAACAGCTTAAGTACTTATCAGCAGATGAGTGGATTAGAAAACTGTGGTATATCTGGAAGCCATTTTGACAATAAAGATGAGATTTTGCCTGTGGAAATTTGTTGCAGCCCCTTTGGGTCTGTGAATAAATTAAGAAAAGGTGTGTCTTTTGGAAAATGTGGAGCTGCCCCCGATAGACCACTTGGCTTTGGTCAGAGGGATAGGAAGCTGGAGGGGACTGTCCCTGAGCAGCTCTGGAGTCCTTGCTGCTGACCTGACCTTCCTGAAGGGGCTCACCATGTTCTTCTAACAGGAACTGCTTTTGTATGTGGGGCCGTGGGGAGCCATTGGGCTTGGCTGTGCCTTTGTAATCTGTATTGTAATCTAGCATGGGGCCCATAAGTATTTAGCCAGAGAGACTGCTCCTGAGCTCCAGTGACACAGAACAGGTCAATAGCAGGTCAGCTGTTTTACCAGTAAAAAGCCGCAGGGGCTGCTTAACACAGTAACACTTGACAAGACATCCTTGCCAGGCAGATCCAAAGTTGACATTGTGATCCTCTGAGTAAAGAGCTCAGTGCAGAGAGCCAATGAGAACCAGGGGTCTCTCCCATCTAACCCCACCTGCAGCCCCTTGAAGGAAGCAATGATGTTGTCACTGAGAGACCAAAATAAATTTGTGTAGTACCCATGAGATCGCACTTACATTTCACACGCCTTTAATAGACTGTGGTTGCTAGGGATGATTTTTTTCTCATTATTAATAATTTCCTGGACATTATTCCAAGCCAGGCTGTCCTGAGACCAGGCTGATAGGAATACTTAAGACACCACATCTCAAGTTTTCACCCAGGTGCTTTAGAATTAAAAGGTTTCCATTACATTTTTAGCAACCTTCATCTCAGACACTGAATGACTGAGAACCTGATAGCATGGGGGGCTTTGTTTTCTAGCCACTGACCTGGACTTCAAGCTTTGAATTATATGCAAGTCAGAGTTGTGTACCCAAAAGGCTCCGAGAGAGGATCCCAATAGAAGATGTTTCATGGGAGGCTCCAGGGTCATGGAACTCCTTTCCGGCTCCACGGAGCTCCTGTCTCACCTGCTTAAACTCGAACTAGAATGGGCAAAACTTTTTTGGGGAGAGAGCAGTTTTGAGCAACAGACTAGAAGCTGTAGACCTCAACATTTCCCCCCACAAACATCCATTTCTTGTCTGAATGTAGACCATCTCCTCTGGGCAGCCAGCCTTGGGAAAGCAGATGTAACCCCCACGTCCCTAGACATAGGTTCCTTCTTAGAGATGTTTATTCGAAGACTTCACATTTGTTAATCACCCTCCTGCATGGAGAAGGCAGCAGAGCCAGAGATGTGGCTAATTGTAGCCCCACCGTCCCAGACCATGACACTATTGTTGTCCAGAATCTCTGCAGTGGTTCTCAACCTTCCTAATGCCGTGACCCTTTAATACAGTTCCTCATGTTGTGGTGACCCCCAATTTCATTGTTACAAATTGAACATAATTAAAGCATAGTGATTAATCACAAAAACAATATGTAATTATATATGTGTTTTCCGATGGTCTTAGGTGACCCCTGTGAAAGGGTCGTTCGACCCCCAAAGGGGTCGTGACCCACAGGTTGAGAACCGCTGCTCTAGGGCCTTCCCTATCATCCCAACCAGACTTTCTTCATCCTTTGCATTTCCCTGTTTCAGGAAACCAGAAGTGATGAGCTTAGCAGCACATGCAATTCCACCCAACACTGATGCCTTCCCTTCCTTCAGACCTCACCTCTCTGGTCGCAGTCAGAGGCCTCCCCAAGGAGGACGATACTGAGCAAGTGAGAAAGGGAAGGAGAGGATGAGAATTCCTGGTCCAGCGGAAAATATGCTACAGGAGAAAAAGTCAAACCAGTGCCAAAATAAACCACAAAAAACAGCTAGTGCATATATATAGTTGGGGAATGCAGTAAAACTCTGTTCTAATGTGTCATGTGAGTCTATAATTTAAATCTGAGTTTCCATCATTTTTGACTGTGTCCCATCGTAAGAAGTAAATTGTATATTATGACTCAGTACACATACAGAAAACAACGTTCATGCTTACTTCATGGATGCATGCTGGCATTTTTTCCTATTCTATCCCACTCCATTTCCCCCCACCTTACCCATTTTACTCTGTTCAAACATTTTTTGTTCAATTTCACTTTGAGAGGAAAAAAAAAGAGGGAATGGTGCCTACTCACTAAATTAGTTTCATAATCCACTAATAAATTATAACTTGCAATTTAAAAAACAATGGTTTGTTAGTCTTCACGGATACACAGACTTCTGGATTCATAGCCTTTCAGAGTCTGGATTCATAGACTTTCAGAACCTTACATCATCCATTTCTAGTGTAACCTCATTTTCCAAGTGAATATACTGAGCCCTAAAACAGTAGTACATCCTCGCTCGTGCGGCTGGCTGATAGCATGAACAGTTTTTTAACAAGGTCACATGGCGACGTGAGAGGGAGTGGTGCACAGAGGCTGGGGCTGGGGTTTGTAGACATGTTCTGTTGTTTAGAACTCTATGGCCTTGAGCTAATCACTTAAATACTTTAATCCCACTTTCTTATAAAATGGGTTGTTTGGACACCAATTAGCAGAGGCTTTGCCAGTGGCGAAGTCCAAATTTAAAAAGTAACTATTTTCCCTGCCTTTCTGCATTAGCCTGTGATGCAGGGGCAGGTAGGTGTTGTCTATATTTCTAGACCCCTGGCTTTGGGACAGGGAGAAAAAAATGTCTGTGCAGTCATTGTTTTTTTTTGTTTGTTTTTTTTCCCTCTCTTCATCTGAGACTTCAAATCCACCCACTTTAACCTCTCCTCTTTTGTTCTTATGGTTTGTTTTTTCTTCTAGATTTTATCTTATTTATTCACATCTCATACTGTTTTGAATTTTGAGTCTTTTAAAAAAATATTCAAGGTCAATGAATGGTCAGAAATAAATAGTCCATACAAGGATGATAAACATATTTAAAAGTGTCTGTGCAAGTCTGTAGCAACCAATAGATCTGTGTCTCTCTCAGTGTGGGAGAAGGGAAGGGTCCGTCTAGCCATCTGGAAACTCATCTGTTCCACCTGTGTCTTAAGAGAATGAAGACTTTCCACAATCAGTAGGAATGAGTAAGACATGTGGATCTCGGCATCAGTTGGTTCCAGGGGCGAACCATGTTGCCTCTAGGGCTTTCAGAAACACGAGATTTTCTCTGATCTGAATGTAAGCAAGTGTGAATGGTCCGTTACCAAGAGAAACCACTCTTTCCCATGATCACTTTAGACCAAGCATGTCAAACTCGCGGTTCACAGGCCACATGTGGCCCACAACGAATATTTTTGCAGCCCAGCCAATACAACGGTATATAAGAAATGTTTTAATAAAAATTTCCTAACAATTTTTATAACATCCTGTTATACATAACTATTAATAACGAACTACAAAGTTCACTAGTGACTGATTACTATAATCCTGTTGCATTCATTTCCCTTACGTGGCTTACGTGCAGGCGCACCATTTCTCTCCACTAATACTAGCAGCGAATATTTTAGCAGCCAATTGCCATGTCATTAGTCTTGGACTGACTTGTTTGGTGTGCACAACAGGAAATAGTTCGCTTTCGGAGAACAAGAAAAATAGGTTTATTTGCATTACGCTTATTAATTTGCACAGTTATTCAGTGTCTGGTAAGTTAATGTTCAAGAAAAAAATATTAATTTTTATTAAAATGTTCTATTATTTTATGTTAACGATTACTCATTTATTTCAGCCCATTGTATTCAGCATGTCTCTATTGATATAAACCTATGTTTCTATGAAAATTGAAGCTTTTGTTTTTTGCAGCCCACATAAACTTAAACCTTGTTTATTTGGCCCGTGTTAGCCTTTGAGTTTGACATGCTTGCTGTAGACAATGTCTGGAGGGGCAGAGTCTTGTTCATAGGTGGCTTTGTCCAGAAGGAGGCTCAGTTGACATCGACCGCCTGTCAGGGGCTCTGCGTAGATGTTCCGGTTCCTCAGAGGAGGGGGATACTGTGGGCTCTCTTCGCAGCTTCTCATACTTGGTTTATGCTGGCTAAGTGCTTTCAGGAGGAGAGTGGAGCTTGATCTGGCCTCAGGGTCACCCTGGGGCCATTTCTCTGCTCTGGATTGGAAGGGGTTCAAGGGACTGGAGTTCACTTCTCTAAGGACCTTGATATGTCTTAGAACCACAGGAAAAGTTTACCTGGAAAACATTTAAATAAATTCATCTGCTTATCCCTCCTGTTTCATATTTGAAAGATATGGCCAAGGTAAGGCTCATTTTGACTTTTCTCCTATCAACATATATTCTGCTCAAGTATCTGGTTTGGTTTCTTTAGTAATTTATGCAGTCTCAGCTCATTGATTTTCTGCAGAACCAGCCTTTTATAAGAAACTAGAATTTTCCCAGGGAGAAAATTGCCTTCTCTGTCACTGTAGTTTATATTTAGTGCATAACCACCTGTGTGACATGACCTGACTTTCCACATCTAAAATGAAGATACTGTACCGAGAGCAGACATCTTTTTGTGGTGGCAAATAGCACCCATTTGAGAGCTAGGCTGCCTGGGTTTGATCCCTACTTTTCCACTTACTAGTGGTGTGACCTTGGAAAAATTACTTAACCCTTCTGTGTTTCAGTTGTTTTCATCTATAAATTGGTGATGGCAATAATAGTATCTATGTCATGAAAATGATATGAGTTAATGCAGTGCCAGGCTATAGTAACTGCCATATGAGTCTTAGTGTTTTTCTCACTTACTGGTAGATGATTTGTAAGGTCCCCTATAGTTTTAAAAGGGGGTGAATATATTATAATAATGCCATTTTACGTCAGAATATCTCTTTATTGCTTGTTAAATGTGGTTCCATATATTATCCTCCAGATGAGGAAACTGAGGCTAAAAAGTTAAGGGACTTGTTTAAAGGCATACTTTTTAAGGGGGCAGCTGAGCCTTCTGACTCCCAGTTTTGGACACATTCCTCACATGATGATGTCATTTGGGCCGGTACTGATATTTCCCTCTCACATGGTCCTGCTCCTGATAACCTCTCATTATGTTAGGACAACACCACCATTCTCCAAAGTACAGGGTGCCACAAGGAACCGGAAAGCATCCATGACTTTTCCTGCCCCTTTCTATTTTAATTAAGACAACACTAGCTGCTGTAACAGACAAACTAAAATCTCAGAGGCTTAACACAATAGCAACCTATGTCTCACTCCTGTAAAGTACAGTCTCATGTTCCCTGTTCTCACTTGGTAAGTGACCATTCAAGGCCCTGGCTTGAGATTCCATCCTCCCGCAGGACCTTGAATTCTCTCCTTCTGAGTAGTAGATGAGGCAAAAGATCATGGAAATCTTCCACCCACCTTTAAACCATTTTGAACTAAAAGGCACACGTATCACCTCCTTTCACATTTCAATAGCAAAAGCTAGTTATGTGGCTCCACCTACAAGCAAAAAAGACAGGGAAATAAAGTCCCTTGCTGGGCAGTCACTTTTTGACAAAAAGCATGAATTTTTGGTCATCAGCTAGTCGTCTTGGCCACACTTACTTACCTCACAATCACTTGCCAAACATGCGTATTCTTTCTGCACATTTTCTCTCTTATCGGTGCTCACCTACCATTCCCATTTCCACCACCCTAGTTAAGGCCCCTCTAACCTCACACTAAGGTACCATCATAGCTCCTTAAGTGATTTCAGAAACTAGCTTCTCTTCTTTACACTTTTCCATGTCTCCCACATGCCACAGACAGATTAATCATCTTGAAGTACTTTTTCAAAATGTCATTTGTATTGGCTCCATTCAGCAACAACTCAGCAAACAGTACGGGCTCCTACCCACCAGAGATTAAGCACTGAAGGGACACATAAAAGAATAACACCTGGTCCTGTACTGAAACTGCTTACAATGAGCGATGGACCAGGACAGGGAGCAAGTGCTAAGACAGAGTACCAATAGTTGTTATATATGTATAGAGGAGGGAGACAGTAAGTTCTCAGAAAGGAAAAGCAATTCTAGATAAGAATTATTAAGAAAAGTAGAGCATAAGACTTGAGAGGAGGCAATGAGATTGTTGTTTCTGAAACAGGCCTTAAATCTCTGTGTGTAGGTGAATGTCCAATTCAGGAAACAGATACAATTGAAAACTGCTGGGTAACTGGGTGACATTTAGTGTGGTGGTGATTTGGAAAGGTCCTCAGAGATTTAAGATGAACAGATATCTAAATTAAAAAGTAGTTATAGGAAAGTCTATAGTCTAGTGAGCTTGATATCTACATTTAGAAATATTATAGAACTTATTCATAAGAAGATGGGATGACCCTAACTCACTATGAACAAATCATCTCAGATTGGTCTTGTTTACTCTCTTTTAATAGGATCATTAGAGTTAAAGGTCAAGGGGAGATAAAGATTCAGTTTATCTGAATTTCAATTAAAATTCTGATCAGTTTGAATTAAATTCATATGGAGAAGTTGGAACACTGTAGCCTGGATGATTGTTTGGTTTGGTGGATTTAAGCTGTTAAATGAATTACAGTAAACCCTCAATTTTGGGATCTCAACTTAATGGACTTTGGATTTAATGGACAAAATTTCCAGTCCATATGTCATATGTGAAAATTAATATCCTGTTCATTTTTAAATGTTTTTAACCAAGATATGCTTATAATTAAATTAAGAGGTTATGTTTTTGTTGTTATTAAGTCACTGTTATTTTTAACAAATTTTAGCAAATAGGCCATATGTTGGAAAAAACACGGTAGTAATTTTGCCAACATAAATAAATGTTACATATCTACAAGTATAGTCTACATATTTAAATCCAAGAGTCACCGCTCCTCAACAGTGTTCAGCGACTGATTGGCATGTGATCACACCACAGCAGTAATAGTCCTGTGGTGTGACTTTATGCAGCAGGTTTACCATGCGGAAGCTGAGGTTCCCACCTGCACTAAACCACGCCTCAGCTGTGTGCATTTGTTTACCCGAGGTGACTGGTGTATGCATGCATTTACTAGGCCTATTCAGTGTACATTTAAAATTATACTAATACATATAGAAAACTTTTCTGTGAAATTAAACTTTTCGTACATACTTAATTTTAATTACACAAACATGTCTACATTAGTAAAAACAGGTAAACTAAGTTGTCAATTTTTTAACAGACGCATTTCGAAAACCTACTTTATTATATAACAGATTTTTGGCTTTAACAGATACCCTTTGTCTGAATTAGTCCATTATATCGAGGTTTTACTATAATATAAACTTGGAGAAAGATTTATAAAGATGTGTTTTAGGAACCTGCTTCTACCCCCCCTTTTTAAAAAATTAATGATTTTGGTGGAAGACTTGATGCTCAAGTTTATGGTTGATATGAATTTGGGAGCTAAGTTAATGTCTTTGAAGTAGTAAATTCTTTTTTTAATTTAAATTCTTTATTGTTAATGTATTATGTAAGTCTCCCTTTTCCCCCATTGACCTCTCCCCAGCCACTCCCACCCCCTAGCACATGCCCTCACACCCATACTTTCTGTGTCTGTGTCCATTGGTTATGCTCATGCACATGCATACAAGTCTTTTGGTTGATTTCTTACCCCCTCCCCCTGCTACCCCCCCCCCCCCCCCCCCCCCCCCGCCTGCCTTCCCTCTTAGGTTGGACGATCTATTTGATGCTTCTATGATTCTGGGTCTATTTTTGTTCATCAGTTTATGTTGTTCATTATATTCCATAAATGAATGAGATCATGTGATATTTATCTTTCTCAGACTGGCTTATTTTGCTTAGAAGAATGCTCTCCAGGTCCATCCATGCTGTTGCAAATGGTAAGATTTCCTTCTTTTTTATTATAGCGGCATAGTATTCCATTGTGTAGATGTACTACTGTTTTTTAATCCACTCATTTGCTGATGGGCACTTAAGCTGTTTCCAAATCTTAGCTATTGTAAATTGTGCTGCTATGAACATAGAGGTGCATATATCCTTTTTGATTGGTGTTTCTGATTTCTTGGCATATATTCCTAGAAGTGGTATTACTGGGTCAAATGGCAGTTCCATTTTTAATTTTTTTGAGGAAACTCCATACTGTTTTTCACAGTGGCTGCACCAGTCTGCATTCCCACCAGCAGTGCAAGAGGGTTCCTTTTTCTCCGCATCCTCTCCAGCATTTGTCCTTTGTTGATTTGTTGGTGACAGCCATTCTGACAGGTGTGAGATGGTATCTCATTGTCATTTTGATTTCCACCTCTTGGTTGATTAGTGACTTTGAGCATGTTTTCATATGTCTCTTGGTCTTCTGTATGTCCTCTTTTGAAAAGTGTCTATTTAGATCCTTTGCCAATTTTTTGATTGGATTGTTTATCTTTCTTTTGTTAAGTTCCCTATAAATTTTGGAGATAAAACCCTTATCAGAAATAACATTGGTAAACACATTCTCCCATGCAGTGGGCTTTCTTGTTGTTTTGTTGATTGTTTCTTTTGCTGTGTAGAAGCTTTTTATTCTGATGTAGTCCCCATTGTTTATTTTCTCCTTAGTTTCCATTGTTCTATAAGCTGTATCAGTAAAAATATTGCTATAACATATGTCCGCTATTTTGCTATGAATTCTTCTAAGATTTTTACAGTTTTCCATCTTACGTTTAAGTCCTTTATCCATTTTGAGTTTATTTTTGTGTATGGTGTAAGTTGGTGGTCTAGTTTCATTTTCTTTTTTGCATGTATCTGTCCAATTTTCCCAACACCACTTATTGAAGAGACTGTCATGACTCCATTGCATGCTCTTGCCTCCTTTGTCAAATATTAATTGAGCATAATGGCCAGGGTCAATTTCTGGGTTCTCTGTTCTGTTCCATTGGTCTATATGTCTGCTCTTGTGCCAGTACCAGGAAGTTTTAAGAACAGTGACTTTGTAATATAGCTTGATATCTGGTATTGTGATCCCTCCAACTTTGTTCTTCTTTCTCAGTGTTTTCTCAGGATGGATATGGCTATTTGGGCTTTTTTTTTAAATTCCATATGAATTTTTGAAGAGTTTTTTTCTGGGTCTGTGAAATATGCTGTTGGTATTTTAATGGGAATTACATTGAATATATAGTTTGCTTTGGTAGTATGGACATTTTAATGATGTTGATTCTACCAATCCATGAACACAGTATGTTCTTCCATTTGTTTATGTCTACCTCTATCTCTTTTTTAAATGTCCTGTTGTTTTCTGAGTACAGGTCTTTTACTTCCTTAGTTAAGTTTATTCCTAGGTATCTTAATTTTTTTGTTGCAAAGGAAAATGGGATTTTTTTTTAGTTTCTCCTTCTGTGAGTTCATTATTGGTGTATAAAAAAGCCATATATTTCTGAGTGTTAATTTTGTATCCTGCTGCATTGCCTAATTCATTTATTAAGTTTAGTAGTTTCTTTATGGAGTCTTTAGGGTTTTCTATGTACAATATCACGTTATTTGTGAATAATGACAGTTTTACTTCTTCTTTTCCAATCTGGATGCATTTTATTTCTTCTTGTTGTTTGATTGTTATGGCTAACACTTCCAGTACTATGTCGAACAGGAGTGGTGAAAGTGGGCATCCCTGTCTTATTCCTGTTCTTAGGGGAAATGGTTTTAGTTTTTGCCTATTGAGTATGATGTTGGCTGTAGTTTTTCATATATGGCTTTTATTATGTTGAGGTATAATCCCTCTATTCCCACTTTCCCAAGAGTTTTATCAGGAAAAGTTGCTGGAATTTGTCAAATGCTTTTTCTGCATCAATTGATATGGTTATGTGATTTCTGTCTCTCAATTTGTTTATGTGATATATAATGTTTATTGATTTGCAGATATTGTACTAGACTTGCATCCCAGGAATAAGTCCTACTTGGTCATGGTGTATGATCTTTCTAATGTAATGCTGAATCTGATTTGCTAGGACTTTGTTGAGGATTTTAGCAACTATGTTCATCAGGGATATTGGCCTGTAATTCTCTTTCTTTGTAGTGTCTTTATCTGTTTTGGGATTAGGGTAATACTGGCTTCATAGAAAGAGCTTGGAAGTGCCTTCCTCTTGAATTTTTTGGAATAGTCTGAGAAAGATAGGTTTTAGTTCTTCTTTGAATGTTTGGTAAAACTCCCCTATGAAGCTGTCCGGTCCAGGGATTTTGTTTGCTGGAAGATTTTTGATTACTGTTTCAATTTCATCAGTAATTATTGGCCTATTCATTTTTTTTTAATTCTTCCTGATTGAGTTTTAGAAGCTTGTATTTTTCTAAGAATATGTCCATTGCATCTAGGTTGTCCAGTTTTTGGAGTAGAGTTGTTAGTAGTATTTTTTTATTATTATTCTTTATATGTCTGTGAGGTCGGTTGTTATTTCACCTCTTTCATTTCTGACTTTGTTTATTTGGGTCATCTCTCTTTGTTTGTTGGTGAGCCTGGCTAGAGGTTCATCAATCTTATTTATCCTTTCAAAGAACCAGCTCTTGGTTTTATTGATCTTTTGAATTATTTTTTTTGGTCTCTATGTTGTTTATTTCTGCTCTAATCTTTATTATTTCCTTCCTTCTGCTTATTCTGCGATTTTCTTGTTGCTTTCTTTCTAATTATTTCAATTGTAGGGTTAGATAATTTATTACCATTTTTTTCTTGTTTTTTGAGGTAGGCCTGTAGAGCTATGAACTTTAAGTTACCAAAGACTTTGGAAAACTGGTTAGGCATATATAATTATCATTTAAAAAGCTTTATCATATACCTTTCATTTTAGTTATACTTATTTTGCCTTAACAACTTTGAGATTTTAAAGCCAATTATTACTACCCAAGGCATTTTCTTGGCAAATTTTGTAACAGGAATAACTCACTGCCCTTCAGTGGCTTTAATGTAAAAGTACTATTTTATTTTCTTACAAAAATAGGAATGGCCCCCACTACTATTTCTGTAACCTGCTGGAGGGCACTTGTGCAGATCTGGTCCTCCTAGGAAAAGAACTTGGGAGGTTTTGAAGATTTTATTTCCTACATTTTTTTTCTTTCTTGAGTAGACTAACAATATGAAATCTTGCATATAAGAACAGATCTTAAAAACAGAAACAGAATATCCCTTACAGTAAATGAATGAGTATTCACAAAAGGGTGGACTGGAACATTAGCCTTAGAATCTTATCTCACACTAACCCAGCACAGCAAATGGGTTCTGAGTGGCCCAAAGCCCAAACAGCAGAGACAGAGGATTCCCTATATTCATAAAACAGCGAAGCACAAACTAAGTTCCCCAAAGATAGGAAAGCGAGCAAAGAACATCAGTAACCAAGTTACATCACAGACAAACAAGAACTCTCACTAGCTAAGAGTTTTCAGTGGCTGGTGCCGTGAGAGGGAGAGCTGGAAGGTCCCCAAGAATACCTGGCAGCTTAAGATGGAAGTTCCTGCAATCCCTGCCAGGGGGTCAGCCTGCCATAGGGAGCTGGGCCCCCCAAAGTGAGATGTGCCTCATATGTAAACAAATTAAACCAAACAAAGACGCAAAACAATCAACAGAGACACTCTATGTACCATATTTACAGGCACGCACAACCCACAGAGAAGAGCTTCATACCATGCTCCTTGTCTGTCCAGCCACAGAAACCTCAGCATGCCCTGCGTATAAAACCGACTGAGGCAAAGCAATGTCTCTCATCCCAGAGTGGATCAGACTAAGGGCTCAGAGACCAGGCAAGGACTGCTGGAGGTCCCTTGCCACCTGGAGCTGATCAGCCTCACCCAGACAAGAGACAGTAAAATGCCTCCCACGCCATTCACTGTACTACCATATACAGTACATGCTTCCTTTCAAGGAAACCTAAATGAGAGGCAGCAAGTATTCTTGTGCCATACAAACACACTTGATTTCTCCTACAAAAATGCTTGATTCAACTAGGGTCTCAGGTGAGACAATGGGATTGCTAAGGCTGAAGCTAGAACTCAAAACAGTAAAATTCCCGCAGCGCTAAAAATAAGAGTCCAGGCCTCAGCCCCAGGAACCTCCAGTCCAGGCAGCAAGCAGGATCCCCGGTACTCACCCCAGAAGAGTCTCTTGCTTACATCCCTTCGTGGTCGCCAGAATATGTAACCGGACAATCAATGGGTCCATGCTGCCTTCACTACTTGAGCCAATTAAGCAGAGACAGGGTTGAATCATGTATGAGAATTTATTCCAATACTGCCAGCAGAATGGGAGAGCAGCAGGTCATCCATAAAAATCTGCTCTCCAAGTAGTAAATTCTTAAAATTCTCTGGGTAATTTTCAAAACTTGATGTTGGAATGAAAAAAAAGACAAATGATATATTGTCTTATGTATAATAATTTTCCTCTGTATATGTTTATCCTGTTTATCCTCTTTGGAAAAGATAGAAACCAAGGAGTTTTTAATTATATTTTGGCTTAGAAGTGATCTAGTATTAAATTTAAGCTAACTTTGTACCAGTCAGCACAACTGAGCCAGAAGGACGTTCTTGCTTATTAAATTTAGAAAAGAAGTGGTCAAATAGGAGTTAAATCCTGAATCTTCTGCCTGAGTTTCAGGAGGTAATAAATCAATGAGTTATACCTTCCTCCACACCTCCCCAATCCCTACCCTCTCCCTGCTTATGAACTAGTAGCCTTGGGGAAAAAGACCCATGAGAAGCTGGCTGTGCTCTGATAAACAGGAGTCTGAAAATTCAGGAGATGTCTGAGCCCTGGGCACTAACTAGAAGGAAATATCCAGAGATGTCTGAAGGCCCAACTCTACTCCCCTGGGTCCTCCAGAATGAAAATCAAGAGACCTGCTAAGCTGAACTGTGGTTTAGATCAAGTCATTAAAATCATGACATTCTAAGCCAACTCCACCCAGAGGAGAACCCTGGAGCATCTTCTACTCTTGGGCCAATATTGGGTGGGCCAATGCTCCTAATAAGCAGGCTACTTTTCTTTTATAAAATTCCCAGTGCTAAAAAGTGTTTAATTTAGTTGAGTCATGCCAGGCATGACCTTTTGAGTCAGCAAGGACCCATACTGGAAACGTTGAAACAGAAGCTACGTGGTCCCTTGCTAGTGATGTTGTAAAGGGAGTTCCTAAGCAGGGCACAGGGCAGGAAGGCTTTAGGACAGTGATGGCGAACCTATGACACGCGTGTCAGAGGTAACACGCGAACTCATTTTTTTGGTTGATTTTTCTTTGTTAAATGGCATTTAAATATATAAAATAAATATCAAAAATATAAGTCTTTGTTTTACTATGGTTGCAAATATCAAAAAATTTCTATATGTGACACGGCACCAGAGTTAAGTTTGGGTTTTTCAAAATGCTGACACGCCGAGCTCAAAAGGTTCGCCATCACTGCTTTAGGAGGAGGGGGACTTTGAACAACCCTTTGGGATGATACCTACAATATGCAAATTCCCAACTTGCCATTTATAGCCTCCACTGTCTAGTTAGGATCTTGGACTTTAGCATCAGAAATATCTGGCTTTTAATTTCAGCTCTGCTGCTTAATTTAGAAACATTAAACATGTAGTTCACCTTTCTGTGCCTCAGTTTCCTCTTCTGTAAAATGGGGATGGATGACAACAGTTGATTCTTCAAAAACAACTTAAAAAAACTGTTAATCAAGCACAGGTTTATTAGACTGAATCAAGTTTATTAGACTTTACAACAGTAATGGAAAGATCACCACTTGGCAGAGACTACAGTGTCTCAGAAGGGGGAAGTCAAGAGAGGGTATTTATAGGGTTTTAGGGCTGCATGATTTTAAGATGGGTCTTGAAAGGCAGGAAAGGTTGGGATTGGGCAGAGGTTGGGATTGGACAATAGCTTTGGATTGGTGGGTACTGAGGCAAGAGTCTTAAAGTGAGTTATTTCAGGTGTTTCACCATCTTATCTTCCAACTAGAGGCCTGGTGCATGAAATTCGTGCATGGGGGGGGTCCTCTCAGCCCAGCCTTCACCCTCTCCAATCTGGGACACTTCAGGGGATGTCTGACTGCCAGTTTAGGTGGGGATCGGGCCTAAACTGGCAGTCGGACATCCCTTTCACAATCTTGGACCGCTGGCTCCTAATCGGTCACCTGCCTGGTTGCCCCTAATTGCTCCCCCCACCAGCTTGAGCACCCCTCACTGCCTCTACATGCCGGCCTGATTGCCCCTAACTGCCCCCTGCTGCTGGCCAGGTCTCCCTCAACTGCCCCCCTCTGCTGGCCTGGTCATCCCCAACTGCCCCCTCCCGCCAACCTGGTTGTCCCTCACTGCCCCCCCTGCCAACCTAATCACCACCAACTGCACCCCCCCCACTGGTCTGGTCACCCCTAACTGCACCCCCCCCCCCCCCACTGGCCTGGTTGCCCCTCATGGCCCCTGCACCGGCCTGGTCACCCCATGCAGCCTGCTGTTCAGTCATTTGGTCATCCCTCACTAACCCCCCTGCCAGCCTGGTCATAGGCAGCCATCTTTCGAGGGCAGGAGGGTTAATTTGCATATTACCTCTTTATTATATAGGATAGAAGCTATTTTAGCAACAAATGGATAGACTATTTTTGCCTGATGTTAGTATTATTTCCAGGGATAGGAAATATATTGGTTTCAGTTAATACCTCATAAGGTTGTTATAAAAATTAAACAAAATAATGGACAAAAGCACATAAAGCTCCTAGCAGGTATTTAGCAAATGTTGGTCAATGGTAACAATTATTGCCCACTCCTTTACAGTCCCTATGTTGCTTATGGCCAAAGGAAACTTTATATGGCATATTTGGAGTTTCTTCTCTTAATTTATGCTATTCTAGAGAAATACAAAACTTCAAAACTGCTCACTGTTCTTTCCTCCACCCTGTTTTCTCAGACCTCACTTAGTAGGGAGGGATTTTGTCTTCTGAACTGTATCTTACTGTGGAGCTCTCCTCTGTGACACTCACTGCATTATACTTTCTACCTATGATAGTTACATGCATAGAGATTTTTCCTGTTAGACTTTGAGATTGTGAGCCCTGCCCCCCAGTCTACCAGAGTTCTCAGCCCAGAGCCTCCTCCAGGTAGTGGTGTTCTAAATGCTTGCTGATTTAGTAAACATAATTCATTACTGACCAAACATAAAATGGAAGACCTTAGATAAGAGCTAAAGCTTAAGGCAAAGTCTGGGTCTTCTTGCATACTTTGCACACAATAGGTGTGTGCCTTGAGCTATCTGTAAATGTGACTGGTGGTGTGAGGAATGATACCATGTAAGACAGATGTATGTGGAAATAGCCAATAGGCAGAGAATGTCAAACAGAAAGTGGTGGTGAGAGAATCTAAGGAGCTAATACTTAGGGTCAGAGATAAGGGCAAAAAAGACCATTTCAAACATGAATCATTGACTATAACTCATGGCTAAAGATCTAACAGAAAGATCCATGAAATGATCCTGTTTAGGGCTTTGTTTGTTAGGTTTCCACATTTATCAACATTTCCCTTCTTGAGATCCATCTGACAGGCTCTACAAAATTTTTAAGGTAACCTTGGAAACAGAGACCTAATTATTTAAGTTAGAAACTAATTATGTTAATTTAATATTTATTAAAGCTCCCATATATAATTTATTAAATATTTTAATTAAAAAAAACTGTCACATTGTTTTATGGTAATAGCTACCATTTTATAAATGTGGTACTTTATTATACACTAGAGGCCCAGTGCATGAATTCGTGCATGGGTGGGGTCTGGCTGGCCCAGCCCCAGTCAGGGAAGATTGGGGCAGGGCCTGTCAGGAGGAGGAGATGGCGGGAGGTTGGCTGGCTGGCCCACCCCAATCAGGGCCGATCAGGGCCTGGCCACCTGGGGGGAGGGGCCATGGATGATTGGCTGGTGGGGGGCCCAATTGGGGGTGGGCTGGTTGTGGGTAAGGGCTGTGGGTTGTGGGCAGGTCAGCCCCATCCCAAAGTTGGGGAGTCAATCAGGGGTCAGCGGTGGGGGGAGGGGTCATGGGAGATTGGCCGGCCAGTCCCTCCCCTGATTGATGTAGGGGGCTGATTGGAGGTGGAGTTGGCTGGGGGGAGAGTCCAGGGGCTGATCGGGGTGGTGGGGGCTGATTGGGGTTGGGGAAGGCTGTAGGGAGGGGCTGTGGGCAGTGGGCTGGCTGTCCCTGCCCCCAATCAGGGTGGGGGGACCAATCTGGGGTGGGCCTGGGTGGGGGGAGGGGCTTCAGGAGTTTCGCCACCCGGCCCTGTTCCCTATTGGGGTGGGGAGGGTGATCAGGGGAAGAGCCAGCTGGGGGGAGCAGCTGCAGGCTGATCGGGGTTGTGGGGGCCTATCAGGGGCGGGGCCGGCCAAGGAGAGGGGCTGCAGGAGGTTGTCTGCCAGCCCCGCCCCCCCCATCAGGGTGGGAGAGGCTGATCAGGGGAGGGGCCAGCTGGGGGGAAGGGCTGTGGGAGGTTGGCCTGCCGGACCCACCCCCCGATCAGGCCAGTTTGCTGGCCACAGTGCGTGTCATAGCAACTGGTCGTTCTGGTTGTTACGGTGTTCCGGTCGCTGGCTTTTTATATATATTAGTTCATGTAATCTTCACAAGAACACTGTAAGTTCATTATTTTTACCCCATTTTCCATGGGAGGAAACCAAGTTTCAGGGGTTAAATTACTTACATAGTGTCTCTTAGCTACCAAATGGTAGAGCCAAAATTTGAACTTAGGGTGGCTTCATTCTGAAGTCATATTTTTAACTACAAAAGTAATTGAATAAGGCTCACATCTAAAAGCAAGATTTTTTACTACACGAAACTCATTGTGAGGGATCAGGGAACACATGTGGAAGTGATAGTATGTAACTATTATATGAAAAGTTATATAGTTTTTCTAAGAAACTTAAATTGATTTAATTCTACACCCATGTATTCATATATATATATAAACTCAACTAATTATAAATATGAATAAAAATACACATTTCTATCAAATTTGCTCAACAGTCCTTAGCCACATCAGGTTTACTCTCACATGTCCATATGGTTACAAGAGATATATATTTATTAATAAGTGAAGGGGGAAAAGACTGATTAGTCAAGGAATACCAAAGAGTCAATGTTTATTACTTTAACTAGAGGCCCGTTGCACGAAGAGATTCGTGCAATAGGCCTTCCCTTCCCCTAGCTGCCGGCACCCGTTTTCCTCCGGCACCCAGGACCCAGGCCTTCATTCCGGCCACAGCGGAGAAGCCAAGCCTCTTCAGCCTTCAGTCTTCACTCCGCGCCTGCGTATGCAAATTAACTGCCATCTTTGTTGGGTTAATTTGCATACTCATCCAATTGGCTGGTGGGCATAGTGGAGTGACACCAATTTGCATGTTTCTCTTTTATTAGTGTAGATTATTTATATAAACTAACAAGTATAAAGTGATCATGGGGCTCTTAGACCCTTGAGTGGGCTCTATAGTTTATATGTAATTTTTTAAATAGTTGTTTTATTTTTCCTACATAAAGTCAAGCATAGCCAATATGTTCATATAGAAACCTATGAAAATGGTGAAGGGTGCACAAAAACTAATCATTGACTTTGCATTTCAATTTAGAACAGGATACTGTTTATCTTTTGAAATAGTTCTCCCAGCTCTAGAATCACAAAATAGAGTATCTTCCGTCAGTCACTTTAGCTGCCTCTTCTTCACAAATTGACTGGGACTCTTACCAAATTAGCATCATTTTGACTGATGATATTTTTGATGTTTTTTCCACTTTTCTCTCTTTTCCTTTTAAACAGATGGGGAGGAAGCATGTGTGTCTGGAGGTGCTGCTGCCACCCAGGATGCATTGCTTACAGCCCTGTCCTGCTGCCTGGTCTTCGGCCTGCTGTCAGCCCCCTTCAGTAAGTTTCTCTCCAACAGCGTGTTTGCACACCTGCTTCTTGCAAGTCCAGGCAGAGTGCAAGCCATTGGGGAGTAATTCTCTTGCTACTGTCCCTGCTTCCCCTGGTTGTTCATCTCATAGACTTTTGCAACAGGAGGAGGGCTTAGCGATCACCTGGTGTCCTTTTTCATTTTACTGATTTGGAAACTGAGGCCAGGTAGGCCTAGTGGATCCTGGGACCAGCAGCATCAGCCTCCTCTGGGAACTTTTTGGATATGCAAACTCTCAGATCCCACTCCACACCTATGGAATCTGAAAGAGGGGGCGTGGCCCAGCAATCTGCATTCTAACTAGCCCTTCAGAGGATTGCTTCATGCTAACACTGGCTAACAATCATGGCTATGGGAAGTACAGCAGAGGGGATATAGTCAATAATATTCTAACTATGTGTGGTGCCAGGCGGGTAGAAGACTTACCCAGGTGATAAACTTTGTAAGTTACATACATGTCTAATCGCTGTGTTGTACACCTAAAATGAATACAATATTGTATGTCAACTCTAATTCAAGAGCAAAACAAGACCCTGGTTTGAGCTGTTTTGCCAAGGTCATGTGGCCATCAGGGGGACACAACCCCGCATTCCCTGACACCCAGTTCAGGGGTCTTTCTGCTCCATGGCTCTGCTTCTGCCCCTTCCCGAGCTTACACTCACGGCAATTTTTTCTCTTGGTGTCTTTTGCAAGCTGGGATTTCTTCACTTAGTTTTAATGAGGTCCAGTCCAGCTGCCCCCCGCCCCCTGCACCCCCCTCAGCTTGCTGAAAGATCTAAGTTCATTAGCTATTACTTAATTATATGAATTTCATGTCTGGGGATTTTAATAGCAGTTTCTTCACACTGAAGTTTTAATTTGACCAGGAATTCTTGTCCTGAGCAGAGATATTGTTAGTTCTCCTGGTTCATAGGGTTTTCTTTGCTTTTCAAGCCGGGTTCAGCAGCTGGGCAGCGGCATTTTCTTTCACTCTTCTGAGGAGATGAGAAAGGCTCGTGCCCTTTCATGAGCAATTTTCCTTTTCTAGTGACAGTTTTTATCCTCTTCTGACAAAACTGCACAGCAACATTTTACCTTTCAACTTCAGACTCAAAGAGCTTCAGTGTCTCTTACTGACCCCCTCCCCCATGTTGAAGGAACAAGGCCTTGTAAGCTTCTGAGGCTCTCCCTCTGCCTCCACAGACCCCAGGCAGGACAGACACCCTTGTCTGACCCTCTTCCACTGTTCTCCAGGGATATCCTCCATGTGGCTGAGCTTCCATGGGGCGTCCACTTTGTTTAATCTCCCTTCTCTCCACCTGTGTTTCCTCTGGGCTTCCCTCCTTGGGCTAGAAGCCCGTTGTGGTCATAAGACCCCAGTAGGAAGCTTTGTGGTTTATGACTTTTTTCTTCCATGAAAGAAGCTTGCATGAAAGCTGAAAGGCACTGAATGAACTCAACTACTTTTGCCTGGTGCCAGGTTTATTCTGGGCTCAGGAAACTCTGAGAGCCATGGAGTGTTTTCTTTGCTTTCCCTTTTCCTTCTTTTCCATTCCAGAGAGCTCTTTTGATCTGGACCAGCCTGGGGTTCTAGGGGGAACTCTGGGATGAGGTCTACTCTGGGGAGCCCTGAATCCAGAGGGCCTGGATTCAGCCTAGCTGCCCAAGGGCTCCTATGTGAGGCTGGCCCTGGGAACTGACCAGAACCAGATGAGGTGAAGATCTCAGGAAATTTCTCCTGGGTATTTGGAGCCATGACATTTGTCTACTTGAGGTTAAATTTTTCAATACTGAAAATTGTACGTGTTAGTATTTGTTTGATGCATCTGGGCTTGGGTTTAAATGAGCACATCTTTGCATGGTGGTTCTGTTTACATAAGAAGCTGTTGTGGAGTCCCTCTTGATATATAACAAATGACAGGGAAAATAATAATTACTATAGCTATGGAGTACATGTGGTGGGTTCCCATCGTAGGCATTTTATAAACATTGCCATTAATTCTTCTAGCCAACTGGCAAGGTGAATACTATGAGTTTCATTGTCCCAGTGAGGAAACAGAGTCTGAGATTAAAGCAATGCTCAAAGTAAAACCCTTACTAAGTGGGAAAATTTAGTTGTCTTTTTTCTGCGAAGGTTTAGTGTAGTGGTTAAGTACATCAACTCTGAAGTCAAAGTGTCAAGTTCAAGTCCAAGCCCTGCCACTTGTGTTTTAAGACCTGGCTATACTCTATCTCCCTGTACCAGTTTACCCATCTGTAAGGTGGGAATAATAATGTCATGTACTTCAAAGACTGATATAAGATTCAAAGAATTAGCATAAATTATGTACTTTAAAAGTGGCATAAAGCAATCACTATATGTATGTTGGCTATTTTAAAAAGTGCAAGGCTGATAAAAAGTGCTGTTTTGCGTTGTTTGCCAAATGATCTAATCCTTTAAAGTAGATTTTTCCATATGCCTAATACTCATTTTTCTGGCTCTTTTCAGGGCTAGGCAATAAAACAATTCAGTGCTTAGTGAGACAAGCGAGGAAGGGATATGTAATTTTTACTTAGAACAAATGAACCATTTGTCACTCCTTTGGCCCCCTGTCCTCTCCCAACCCTGTCAAGCTGCACCTTTATAGCTCACGTGGCTGCAAATCACACAGCAGCCAGTGCTGAGTTCCATTTGCATAGAAACAGACTGCCAGGACGGAAGGAATGGGCTTAATTAGTAAGAGACAGTCAAGGTAAAGCTTTACAAAACAAGAACTGTGCTGTGTTAAAGAGAAGAAATATGATGAAAGCCACCATTACCAGAGCCAGAATGATGCATATATTGTCTTAGCCTTTGCCTGCCATATCACATCTACTTAGATGTCCCAGCCCCAATTTCAGAGGGAGTTCAAGGCTGAGGTTTCTGACTAGGCAGGAGCCTAGGAGTTTATGCTATCAGATCTTTATCAACTCTGGCCAATTAACAACGTTGGGAAAATATAACTTAAGAAAACAAGCATCCATTTTCCAGAGCTGTATGTGAGAAACAGACATTAAAGTCCTCAATCCCAAATACAATTAGAGATTTCTAATTCTCAGCCTGGAGATTGAGCACTACGGGGCCACAACCTTAACTGAGAGATGAATGTGGATGGTGAGATAGAAACAACCAAACAGAGGTGGCAACAGTTCATCAAGGCTGGGAATCGACCAGGTTACTGAGTAAAAGGGGAAGGGTAATAGAATGTGCAATAGAATCAGAAACCTCAGTTCTAATGTTGGCATTGCCATTTGCCAGTTTTGTGATATTGGGTGACTCTCTACCGCTGTGGGCTGTACATTTTAAGGTCTTACATATTTTTCTTATTAACCTCACATATACATTAAGTTCCATCCAAGGACTTTAAGGAAGAGACAGAGAATCTTCTCCAACAAATTGTTAAAGCCTCCAGAGAGGTTGGTTGGAGATTACTTAATTGGAATTTTTGCTTCCGTTTAATTCACATATCCCACCCAGCAGTGGATAGGCATTTTAGAATGTGTGGCTATTCTAGAAATGATTTCCAAACTATACTTAGGTGGTTATTAACCATTTCCTGGCTTTACTTATGGTCATTGGTAAGGCTTGCCTTTTGTTTCTAGGATTAATGATTTATCTGGAAGTTTTGGAAAAATTCTTTGATCAAACTCAATGAGTAGACTTTATGCTGAGCATTCTGCATGTTGTTATGATTCTTGAGGGTAAGTGGAACTTGTTAAGATATTTGAAATGATATGTAAACTGAACAAACTTGGTCATTCATTCATTCACACATATTTAATGATCCCTGACTATGTTCCATGTGCTGCACTAGGTGCTCCAGAGCTGACACTGACCAAGGCAAACCCTGCCCTGACACAGTCAAAAATCTACGTGTGACAACAGTTCCATATGCATTTACAACAGGATAGGATACATTTCGCGTAGGAAGAGTGGCAGAGGCTGTCTCTCACCTCATCTGCCTGCTTTTCTACATTTCTCAGCCCCTAGTATTTGGCAGGGTTATGTCATTAATTTTGATCAAAGGCATGTGAGCAGAAGTGATTGTCACTTTCGTCCTAGGCATACTTTCTCCATGCTCACTTTTACCTGGCCTGGATGACTTGGAGGCCACACATTCCAGAGAACATCGCTATAAGAGGGTGGCCCAGTCTGCTTCAGACTGTGATATGAATGAGAAATAAATGTTTAATGTTTATGTCAGAAAAGACAAAGAAAGACTGTGGCAATATTCCAGATTAAAAAGAAGGAACTAAATGCAATATCTGCCTTTAGAATGGATGATGTGCTAGAAAAGCATATAGTTAGATCAACTGATAAAATTTGGAGATGAATGTTAAATTTGATTTTTAAAAGTTTTGTATTAATGTAAACTTGTAAAGATGACAGTTGTACTATGGTTATATAAGAGACCTTTCTATTCTTAGGAAATACCCACTGAGGTACTGAGGGGTAAAGGGCCATAATTTATGTAACTTACCCTCAAATACTGATGCAAATGGAAGTAAAATATTAACAATAGGTAAATCTGAGTACAGGGTATATGGATGTTCCTTGTACTATTGTTAGTTTTGCAATTTTTGGTAAGTTTTAAATTACTTCCAAATTAAATGTCAAGGAAATACATGTGATTAAGCCTCTAAGGTGTTGGGGTTTACTATTGCCACTGCATAGCCCATACTTTCTTGATGGAATTGGGAATTTATTGCAGGCTAGCAAGTTAATTTAGTGGATGAGGGAAAAGTTTCTAGAGGAAAATGGTTTGAAAAATATGTAGGAATTAGGCAAGTGAAGAGGGAGGAGTATTTCAAGCAGAGAAACTATATGAAAGCCAGTAGTGAGAGAGGGAGTACAGTACATTCATGGGACAGAAAAAATTCAACATGGCTGGGACCTAGAGTTTGGAGAGGGAAGAGGTGAGAAATGAAGCTGGAGATGTAGACGGCCAGGTCCCTAAGGGCCATAGAAGCATGTGAAGGCATTTGGACTTTGTACTAAGGGCAACACAAAACCATGAAGGGTTTCAAGCATTTTATTTTTTAAAAAAATATATTTTATTGATTTTTTACAGAGAGGAAGGGAGAGGGATAGAGAGTCAGAAACATCGAAGAGAGAGAAACATCGATCAGCTGCCTCCTGCACACTCCCTACTGGGTATGTGCCCGCAGACAAGGTACATGCCCTTGACCGGATTCGAACCTGGGACCCTTGAGTCCGCGTGCCAACGCTCTATCCACTGAGCCAAACCAGTTAGGGCGGTTTCAAGCATTTTAAAATGGATTGGTAGAGAAGAAGGCTAGCTCAGAAAAGGTCAATGGGGTAGTGGCCATAGGGATGGAGAGGTGTGGGAGATTTGAGGTTTGAAAGCCAGCGGGAGATGAAATCTATTGTTCTGGGTGATTGATGAGTGAGAAATGGGAGCAGTGAATAATTCCCTAATCTGGCTATGGGAATCTGGTATATGTTGCTACCATTCCTCAAACTAAGAAACACAGGGAAAGGACCAGGTTTGTCAAGAGAAAATAATTTCAATTGGGAGCTCCAATGGAGAAATGGCCAGGAGGCAGCTGGATGAATGGGCAGGGAGCTCATAAGAGAGGTCAAGCTACAGATAGGGATGTGGGGGCCCTCAGCACCTTGATGGGAGAGGTAAGGTCACCAGGAAGAAGGCAGACCTGCATGGACAGCAGGAATATGAATGGGTAGAGGATTTGATACTAAGCCTGGGCTTCCACCGTGCCAGTATAGAGAGGCTATTGCCACACTTGTGACTCAGTTTCTCCTTTTGCAAATTGGTCCTATCTCATTGGAATAGTTAAGTTCTGTTCATCGATACTTAGGCAAGGGCTTAGATTCAACGAAGAAGCTTCAAAATAGCATGTTTGTTTCTAATTTACAAGGGATTTCTGCATGTTTCGTGATGAAAGTATTTTCTATAGTTGGTAAATGATCTGTTGACATTGCATTTTATAGATGGGGTCACAGGGTTCAAGAAGTTCTAAATGCTTTATTTCCTGCTTTTCAGAGTTTTGGCTGACAAGCCAGGAATGGGATGCCAAGATTTTGGCTTTTAGACTTAGTGTAATTCCAAATTAATTATCCAGAGGTCAGGACATGTTACATATGCCCTTTTTATATTCTTTTCTGGGTTTTAATCTTCTGGTTCAATTAGCCAGTGCTCTCCTTTTTACCAATGTGCTATATGGATGGCTACATGAAAGACAAATTTACAGTCAATCGACTGATCACCATCGTTCAGCTCCTGCCTCCTACTCATCTATGCTTCTGGAAGCATTACTCACTCTTCCTCCCCAGGCTGGGCTAAGTGCCCGACAAACTTCCTGCATTCTGCTGACAAGGGCAGTTTCCTATGGTTCTCTCCCACCAGCCCATGAGCACCTTGAGGGCCAGGAAAGAGACAGACTTGTTCATCTTTCAATCTTCAGCATTATACGCAGGGCTCATAGAAGATGTTCACCTTTAGGATTTTCCCAACTTAGCTGACGTGGTTGATACAGGCACTCCTTACTGAAGGGGCTTAGGGCTTAGCTGGTTAGAACAACCATCTCCAAATTGGGGTGCGCACATCTCAGAAGTTTTACAAGATGATCCATGGGGAACAAAAGAAATATTAGAATTTCTATTTAAGAATATAGCTATTATTTATCCCTTCACTTAATCTATTTTAATATGTTTTATAATATACTATAATAATATAATAAACTAGAAGCCCGACGCACAAAATTCTTGCAGGAGTAGGCCTTCCTTTCCCCAGCTGCTGGCACTGGCTTCCCTCTGGCACCTGGGACCTGGGCTTCCCTCACAGCCCCAGCTTCATCCAGAAGGTCATCCAGAAGGATGTCCAGAAGGATGTCCAGTCTAATTAGCATATTACGCTTTTATTATTATAGGTTATATATGTTCAATTGTATTTGCATATATGTATGTTGGGGCTTCATGTTCAAAATTTTAATTTTGAATGTAGATGTAGGTTGTGGATGATTCCTTAGTGAGTCTCATTGACTATTTCAAGGCTGCAGAATAGTTCAGCAATTCCACTTCTGGTTATATATTCAAGGGAAATGAAGTAATTATCTTGAAAACATATCTCTATCCCTATGTCCATTGAAGCATTATTCACAATAGCCAAGACATGGGAACAACCTAAGTGTCCACTGATGGATGAGTGGGTAAAGAAAATGTGGAAACACACACACACATACACATGCACACACTAGAATAGTTTTCAGTCATAATAAAAGAATGCAATCCTGACATTTGTGACTACATGAATGAAACTTGAGGGTATTATGCTAAGTGAAAAAAATCAGGCAGAGAATACTGTATAATCTCACTTAAATTTGACTCTAAAAGATCAAAACTCATAGAAACAGAGAATATATCAGTGGTTATCAGAGCTGGGGAATTGGGGGAAGTAGGGAAGGTGGTCAAGAGTATAAACTTTCCTATAAGATGAACAAGTTCTGGGATGTAATATACTGCATGGTAACTGTAGTTCACAGTATTGTTTTGTATATTGGAAAGATGCTGAGAGAGTAAATCTGTAAACTTCTCATCACACCAAAAAACACACACAAAAACAAAGTTAACTGTGTGAGATGATGAATGTGTTTACCAACCTCATTGTAATAATTTAAAAATATATACATGTATCAAATCATCATGTTGTATACCTTTGACTTACACAATTTTATATGTCAGTTACATCTCAATAAAGCTTGGAAAAGGAAGCCTGCAGGCTTCTGCCCTTATTTCCAGGTAGCTTCCTTTCATGCAATTGTCAGCTTCCAGAGATGGTCATTGAATCCAAACCCTTCTTCTCTGTTGGTTTCTCCTTTCCACAACCACACCACCCTGCACAGTGTTTGGCTTTTGGCACAGGGTAATTTGGCCTTGCTAACAATTTATTGGTTTTATCGTATAGGACACAGGTGGCTAGTCATCATTTATAAAGATAAGCACACAGCAGACACCTAATTAATGGTGATGATGGTAATACTATAGTGATGACTGAACTAGACACCTTCTGTTTATATTGTATCCTATAGGGACTGCTGTCTTCCATTGTTTGGATCAATGTCTCTGTACTAGTACTTGAAAGGTGATTGTGTGTGTTGTGGAGATGAATATCCAGGTAAGCCAGCAGGTCCAATTGGCAGATATTGGTAGGATGGCTGAAAATGAACGTTTCATGAGAAGGTAGGAGAAAAGAAGGGAAGGAGGTAGGAAATGAGAAAGTTGGAAATTATGACTCTCCATGAATAATGGCTACTGCTTTTCACTTTATAGGTCATTTAAGTCTCAAAACATCATCTCCCCTCTCTCCTCTCCCTCCCCTACCTGGCCAAGCATTGTCCTTATATTACAGATGACATAACCGGAGCCCAGAGAAGTTAAGTCACTTGCCCAAGATCACACACATAGTAAATGACAGAGCTAGGATTCAAACCAGGTCTTAGTGGATAAAACCCATCCTCTGAACCCACAATCCACCCTGCAAGACTCAGCAGTTCCAGGTAGTTGGCTTGATCACATAGTCAGGAAGCCTTAGAGAGCACCTGTGGGCCTTCTCACCACCTAAAATCAGAAAAAATAGAACATGGTGCCCCTGTGACCACCTGTGACCACTGAGCAGTTAAAAGCAATTTTTAGGATTTGCCTAGAGCTGGCAGAGGCTTCGGTAATTGCTTCACAGCTGTTCATAGGCGCTGCAGCCTGCCACTGCTTTCTTCTGTCTCCTTTCAGAATGTTCTTTCTTGCTCAGAAGTATGTAGTGTGGCTCTGTTAGGATTGTTGAAGTTACAGCATCTGGAATTCTGTGTGCATTTTCTCTGATTGATATATATGTATGTCTTATTGTTCCCCCTGCAGTAAAATTGGTTTTTACTGCCTCCACCTTCCCCCCTTTAAATTTTAAAGCAGCTCTTTGGCACTGTCTCCTCTCTTCAGACTGTGTCAGCCTTGGTGAAATTCAGGTTTCAAGAGTGTGTGCTCTGGTGCCAGAAGGATTTTGAGGACTTTTAAATTTGTCAGTCAGTCCCTTTAAGCAATGTGCTACCCTTTCAATAATTAAAGGCAAAACCCCAAAGCTACTAACAACCTGTCCTTCCTCTTATTTATTTATTTTTTTTTCACACTGGTTCCAGCATTTCTGGTTAACACCATGGCTGAATAAATTGGAAAACAAAATCTCTATGGGTGATCAGGCAAAACTTATTAATCATAGAACCCTAGCAGACAGCATAGCCTTAATATAAATATTTGTGCTTCTATCACTGGCACTCGGCTGATCACTGCCAAGTAGTGACAGATTTTAAAGACAATCACATTAAGTATTAATCAGGCTTGAAAGATGCAGCTACGCAGCGGAATACTAACCAGCAGGCATTTCCAGTATGCTTTCTGCACTGACAGCATCCTATGCCAGTGTGTTATTGAAATGTTCTTTTTCTTCATAAAATAGCACGTTCAGCATGCCTAAAAGTCTAAATGGCCATCGGCTGGTGGGTGAATTTAAATGACACAGCTCCTACTACATTATACCCTGGGCTCCAGGCTTCCCTGACCGTGGTCACCTCCCTTATTCTAGCCCCTCTCTTGCTGCTGGGATGTGAGCAAGTGCTATTGGTTTGGCAAGTAGTGAGAATGGTTGGATGTTAGAAAAGTGAGTTGGTCCATAAAGAAGGCCTCCTGGAGTCAGGGGCGCTCAGGCTGGGGCTGGAAGGAGGGGAGAGAAGACTGCAGGAGAGGGACCCGAGGGCTGGAGGGAACATGGGGTTGGCCATATCTGCCTGGCTGGGGCGGAGAATAACAGGAGATAACGTGTGCTAAGTCAGGTGCATTGGCAAAAACAAGGAATTAAGATAGAAATTCATACTGTTTTAATGAAAACTTTTATTTGCCTGAGGAGGCTCCTCAAAGAGAGAAAGTATCTGGGAGGGTAAGAGTTACCAGTCTATCCACTCTGGGAAGTGGGTCTCAGAGAGAAGAGAATGCGGTGGGGACTTAGGCTACTCAGATGGGCAAATCAGGGTGTGGTCCAGTACTGCTCAGAGGATGCAGACAGGAGGAATCAGAGCTTCGGTCCCAACAAGGTCCTCCTTAAGTTGTCAGTCCTGGCCCACAGCAGAGGGGTCCCAGAGGCTCTGGAGCTGTTCAGAGTTCCTGGTTATTAATGTTGAAGAAAGAATAGACAGAGTTACCAGGAAGAGAAGTGAGCTGGCAGCTCAGTCAGGGCTTCATGGACTTTGCCTGGCTGGGGGTCAGCCTTTTAGCGTTGTGGTTTCAGAAATATGAGTATGTCTTCTTGTTCTGAGAAGGCCAGGCTAAGGGAACTGACTCACACTGACCAAACTCATGTGAGCTTGATGTATAAGTGGAAAACCCAGTTACTTATTTAAAATCTATATATTTAAAAGCCCAGCAACCTTTATGGCAGAATGACCGGTGGCTATGACGCTGGGGCTGCAGGGGCCACCACCAGAGCCACTGCCGAGCCCCAGGGCCCCGGGGCCAGTTGCACGGCCACTGCCAAGGCACCAGTAAAGAAGAATGCGAAGGTGGCCAGTGTGAGTGTGCAGCTTGAGATAAAGGCTCTGTGGGATGAATTCAATCAGCTGGGCACCGAGATGATCGTCACCAAGGCTGGCAGGTCAGGGCACCCCTCTCCCCATTGTGACCCTCCCCAAGTGGCGCCAATTTTGGGCAGCGGGCTTTGGCCGGATCCACGTGAGCAAGGCTGAGAAGTGGAGGTGGGAGGTGTGGCCTGGCCACCTGCGGGTCCCTTTCGGAGCGGGCCAGTTCCTTCGCTCTCCAAGTCCTGGCTCTAGTGACAGCCACCTGGCATGCCAGGCCTGAGGGTATTGCTCGGGAGGCCAGGAAGGCAAGAGAGAAACCCTGTGGACCTGCCACTTGACTAGCACCCCAGGACCCAGCACCGTCAGAAATGGACCAGCTCAGAGCACACTGAGAAGGCAGCCACCAGTGAGGGGCCTTGCCACCAGCCAACTCCTGGTTGATCCCACCTCAAAGGAAACTCGGTCTTTGGTTCCTTTGTTCAGTCTATCCCGGTTAAAGAGGAGCAGCTGGGCACATTTTAGGGGAGAAGTAAGACTCTAAAACAGTGTATTCTGTTCCGTGGAGATTGCTACCCAGTTGTCTTAAGCCTAAATTCTGGGTGATGGTGGGGCCTGGCTCTGCCACTGGGGCCGGCGTCTTCCAATTGGCTTGTATTTGTTGTAAGGCCCCAAAGAGAAGAAGGGGAACAAGTTTTTCCATGCAATGGATTTGACCAACAGACAAAGGCGAGTGCCGGGCTGTGTCTAATGTACACACAGAAACACCAGCTCTGAGTCCGCCTGGCCAAAGGGAGCTCAGCCAGCGCCTGTTTGCAGAGCCTTTTCGTGGTTTCTGTTTCCTTGCTGAGGCCGTCCTCCCTGGGAAGCCTGGGGCCCATGCTCAGCTCCAGCTCAGTGGGTCTTCTCCAGGCCCCTCCCCCCAGCCTGCCTGATCAGCCAGATCAGGGCAGGCCAGCCAGACCCCACCCAGGCACGAATTCGTGCACCAGGCCTCAAGTGAGGATATAAAATAAAATAAAATGAGGATATATAATTATTGAAATGGGGTAGCAGTGACTGTGTATTTGTGTCTGTGTAAATATTGAATTGGCTGATTGTGTCCTTTTCTCTTTAAAGACAAATTCATGTTATAATTTTAAAATTGCTTGTTAAGTTCTAGCCCATAAAAAGGACACATTATCCTCTGGACATTGCTGAAAGCGTATCAGCAAATTCCTGTTTGGCCTCTAACTGTCTAGACTCCTTGAAGACTTTCTCTCCTTCTGTTTTTACACAACTTGCTGTATGCTTAATTAGATTTCAGGTAATTTCTTGGCAATTAAAACTTTTCCAGTTAGGGTTTATTTTGTGTTTTTGTTTTTTTTTTTAGTGAGTGAGATCCCAGGTAGGGAAAAAAACAAAAGATAATTATCTCTTGGTAACTCTTTGCCAAGCAATCACTCATTAAAGCTCCCAACACCCTTCTCTTATCTTTATTAAGGGGAAAAAAAAATGAAGTCATAGAATTTTAAAAGCTGGAAGAGGCCTTTGAAAGAATTTAATCCAGCTTCTTGGGTTGGTACAATGATCTGCTCTTTTGGCCATTTGAAGTGACTTTTCACCCATAAATCTCCATCTTTCCCTTATTCTTTCATCTGAGTAGATGTTCTATTAAGACCAGCTACTTCCCCTGCTGTATGCTTGATCCCATTTCCTTTATTATAACCATATAATTTATTGTCCAAATGCGGACACTACTGAGAGTAAAAGGGGACATTAATAACGAAGCCAGAACTGTCCTGCAAAAACGTGGACGTATGGTCATCACTATTCCTGCTGCCGCCTCCACATCTTTAAGCTTTGAAATCTTCAAATAGTTTTTTGTTTCAGGCTTTTTCAATCTCTCCTTTTCATCTGCTTAGAAACCACATCCTTCCTTCACATATATTCTGGGCCGTCTTTGTGATCCTCTTCAGAGGTTTGGGGTATGGTCTGCCCCTTAAGTAAGACTTACCTCCTGCCTTCGGGAAGAGCTAGTGGGAAGGGAATGAAGGCGGAAGCTCTTTCCCCCAGTGTTCCCCCCAATACAGAAGTATTTTCTCTGGTAAAAATGCTGAGTAAGAAGTTCAAGGTAAGAATGCTGAGACACAGAGAAAAATACTTTCACTATAGCAATCTCTGCAGCTGCTTCTGCTTCCTCACCACCCACTCATTCTTGCCTCTTGGCTTCTACCCCTACTCGAAATCCCTCTGACTTTATTTTTCCTCCCTTTCCTCCTCTATCTTGTCCCTCACAGCCAACCCTCCTTCTTCAAGTGCTCATCTTTGCATGTAGGGTACACTCTCCCTGGAGGACCTGCCCAGTGCGCCATCCCCTAGTGTGGGACTGCAGGGGGCACCGCACTCATCTCACTCATCCCTGTGTGCCCCCAGCGTGTACCAGAGAGCCCAGCCTACAGGGGCAGCTCAGTAAGTTCACTGGAATGAGAATGTGGGTCTGTAAGTGGAGCTTAGGGTTCTAGTTCAGCTCTCTCTATGTTCTTATTCTTCCACAGGAAGGCTGAGTATTGAGCACTGTCAACTCTTTACCTGGAGGAAGAAACAGCAAACACCCTTAGAGAGTTATTTCTTCACATAGTAGGAGTCCGATTTTCATCACCTTACTAAATCCTCAAACCTAGTGTCTCGTGGGAGATAAATTGCCCGGGCATCCTGATTTCTGAAATCAATGGAGTCAAGTTACATCTAAGCTTATCTCAGTTTTCAAGTTCTGGCCCCTCCTGTCTCTTAAAAGTCAAAAGCTGCTACCCACCCCTCTCCCGCTGCACCTGCCGTCCCCCCCCCCCCCTCCACACACACAAATCCATGGACAATATAATGAGACATCCACTAGGGCAGTGATGGCGAACCTATGACACGCGTGTCAGAGGTGACACGCGAACTCATTTTTTTGGTTGATTTTTCTTTGTTAAATGGCATTTAAATATATAAAATAAATATCAAAAATATAAGTCTTTGTTTTACTATGGTTGCAAATATCAAGAAATTTCTATATGTGACAGGGCACCAGAGTTAAGTTAGGGTTTTTCAAAATGCTGACACGCCGAGCTCAAAAGGTTGGCCATCACTGGCCTAGGGGATGCCTGATGATTTCTCTGCAGGGGTTGGGGGAAGCTGGTTAGGCCTCAGGAATGTGGTTAGAGACATCTTTACAGAGGATTTGTGAAATGTGTTTTAGGAGTCAACTCTGGGAATTCGTCTATTAACAAGGCTGGAACCATTTCCTGATTCCTTTTTCTCTTCTGCCAAAAAATCTCCAAAGGTTCAAGAAGAATTGAGTTCATTTCCCCTGAATTGCTCCTTGTTCATTATTTTAATGTCAACCTCATCTCGATTTCTCACTCACAGCCTGACTAGCAATGAGGAAGAAAATATTGATTCTATTTCCTAAGAAGCTGCTTCAAGACTCTCTCCAGGGCATTAAACATGCAGCTTTTGGGCAGGGCCAATAGTGCAGAAAATCCTTCAGGCTCCTAGATATTCAGTCGCATAGACTCTCCCACCTGGTGACCTGAAACAGATGGCGCGCTTTTTGCCAATGCCTGATAGGTATGGAGTAGAAATTAATGCACAAGTTTGTCCCAACCCTTTCCTTGGGATAATTTCTGCTCCAGAGTTTTCCAGTGGGTTCAGGTGGAAGGAACTCCCGTGGGCTCTGCCTGCACCTGCACCTGCACCTGCACCTGGCGTGGTTCCTTTCTCCTGCAGTCCTGCTTCCCCCAGTGCCTTACCTGTTTCTCCTGGGAGCGTTTCCTACTGAATCTCTTGCCTGTGAGTCCTCATCTCAGGTTCTGCTTCTGGAAAACCTGACTCAAAACAATGTTATCTCATTGAATTCTCAGAGCTACTGTGTGAGAACTAAATTTTTAAAAACGTCCTTTCATAATTCTCATTTATAAACAAAGCAACCTAGATTCCTAGAATTTAAAGGATTTCCTCAGTACCACACAACTAATAAATAAAGTGCAGGGTTGGGATTTACATCCAGCACCTTTGACTCCAAATCTTGGATCTAGTTAATTTATTTATAAGTATCTTGGTTTGGAGAAAGACAGGTTTGCATAACAAAACAAACAAACTCGTTTCTGCCTAAAATGCTATGGCGTGCAGCTGAATGAAATTAAGTTTAATTTTGTATTTCTAGCCAGATAAGTTTAATTTTGCAAGCTTCAGTGTGGCTGGGAGCTGTCAACAAGATGTAAAAAGTCTATCCGCACACAGCTCGCTGCTCCCCTCCACATGCCCCAAGACCTTGGCAAGCCTCCTTGGTGCCAATCAGCAGCCCCTTGTAATGTAAAAGGCAATGGCAGCTATGGGGGCATCCCATCGCAGAGTCCCTCATTAAAATCTGTGCTTGGCAGGGCAGCTGGTCCCCGGTCATAGATTCCGGCTCACGGTGGGGAGCTCCATGGATGGAAACCACCCATATACACAGCTTGTTAATGACACTGTCAGAAGATGTGGTCCCCTTCCGGGTATTTTAGAGAAACTTCGGCCATTTATTACACACAGAGACATTTATTCACTCATACCTAGGCTCTCATAGTCTTTCTTTGTAGGACTGTTATTAATAAGCAGAATGTTCTAAGTGTTTTTCTAGTTGTCACTATAAAGAGAAGGGTGCTAGTTCAGGTGATAGTGGGAATCCCAAGAAGTATAAGACCATCTCCTGCCCTTAAGAGAATCCCTGTGATTTTATTATTGTCAGGGGTAATAACAATGATGATGATGATTGTAATACTCATCTATGAACTGCTGTTTTACAGTTGATAGAGTATTTTTACCTTTATTAACTTGTTCTTCCCACGGTCCTATCCCTGGAGTGGAAACTCAGAAGGTTTTCTCATGATAATTTACCATCAGTAAACAGAGAGGCTTGCTCCACTGTCAGGGACTTAATCAAAGGTTTCAGGGCTGTGACCTGAAATAGTTGAAAGCACTTTTACCCACTGGCAGATTCAGACCTAGCCCCTACTATGGTCCAGGCCCGGGCTCACGTCTAAAGACATCTATATATATAAAAGGCTAATATGCTAAGTGTCCAACCATTCAATTGGTTGCTATGACATGCACTGACCACCAGGGGGTAGATGCTCAATGCAGGAACTGCTGAGCTGCAGTGACTTGGTGGTGGCGGTTCTCAGGTGATGTACCCTGAAACCAGAGAGGAGGGAGCCCGATTCCTTGTAGGACCATGTGATTCCACCTTCAGCTGTGGGTTATGATGTTGCTAGGGCACTGTCGGCCCCGGATCTGGTTTACTGCACACTTGTGTTTGTGTTCCACACCCTGTATGACAGCAACTTTTCAGAGTGCCCTCTCTCACTCTGGGACCTCTTGGGGGATGTTGGAGAGCTGGTTTCAGCCCTATCCCCACAGGCCAGGCCAAGGGACCTCATCTGCTGGAGGGACCTCGCTCACTCCACAGACGCCAGGGAGGGACCATGGGAGGTTGGCTCCAGGGCGTGTCCAGCCCATCTCTCTTAGTCCTGCCCCACCGGCCACCTTCTAATTAATTTCCTTTCAATGTGTACGAATCCATGCACCAGGTCACTAGTATAAATATAAAGTTATAAATATATCTTTATAGAGATCTATATATCTTTAGACATGTGAATCAGTAAAAGCCAAAACAGCCTCTATGGATACCAATTTTCTCAAGGTCTACTTAAATGAACTTCTGATAGAATCATATTTCTAACTTCAGAAATGTTCACCCATACTTAAAACCTCAAGAATCAGGGAGAGAAGATTTTGCTAAATAGATACTTGGTAATCTATGCTAATAATTTAAAAACATTTGTTGTGGCCTATCTACATTATAACAATAATAGTAATAATGGTTAAGATTTATCGAGTTCCTATTATGTGCTATAAACTTCACTAAGTACTGTGGATCCAAGAAGTATAGGGTGAGGTCCATGCCCTCAAGCAGTTTATACTCAAGTTGAGAAGACCCACTTAGGCTAAGTGGTGGATGCTTGGTATGGAGAAAAAGCCTAGTTGATGGAGAAATTGCTCTGGTCTGGTGCAGTCAGAAATGACTTAGAAGATAGGATGATTTAAAGACCATAGAAGATAGGATGATTTAAATAGAGGATAAAATTTAAATAAAGGAAGGGGTATGTAAAGAATGCTTTAAGCAGGGGGTAGCAGAGGAACTAGTGTTTAGAGTTGGGAATGCATGATTCACATTTAGAAGACAGTTGGCAGAAGAGTATGACTGGAGTGCAGTGTTGGTATAAGAGAGGACAGATACATAAGCCTAGGAATCCAGGTGAAGCTTAAATGCCAAACCAAGAGGTTAGATCACTGGTGACAGCCACCATGTACTGTATGGTAATTAATATGGTAAATACAATAGTAATGACGATTGGTGCCTACATTTAATATCTAATATCTACCTGGTCTTGCAATAGATGTTTAATGAGCTCTCACTTAATCATCCTTTAAATCAGTAAGTATTCATTGTCCTCTATAATCCTCAGAGCAATCCAATAAGAGGGAAGTCCAGAGGTAAAGAAGGCGCCAGTCCAAATGGAATTGGGGTCAAGTTTAAGTTTTCTCCAGTTCTCCTGTCTCTGTCCTGTTCTGATTTTCAGCTTTGTTGAGAGGATCATCAACAGTAACTGGGGCAACATGCTTTCTCCTTCATGTCTAGTTCAGGAGACAGAAAGTCCCCTCCCCCAACAGTTGAATATCAGGACTTCTATTCCATCTATTAGGACCCTCTAGGAACATATGCCTACCTGTGGACCAATAGCCAGCAGCAAAATTCCACACATGAACTGGCTTAGCATGGGGTGGACTGGGTGACGAGAAGCGTTAATATAACCCACAGGCCTTTCTGCCCATAGCTAGCACCCAATAAAAGTTAGTTATGTTTTCTAATAATGAAGAGAGTATTATTTGGGTCACTTACATATATAGGCCTAATTATGTGGGATGTTCTTTTTCTTTAAAGTTTATCTTCACTCCCTCCTTTAGTCCATGGGCACAATCTCACTTCCCACCAGAGTGGCACGCACAAACCAGGAAGGTAGCCCTGGGCTTATTTGTACATGGAAAGCAGCTTCATTTTTCTTCTTATTTATTTGTATTTATTTTTAAATTTGATCTTCATTTTCTTTTAGTGTTAAACAACCCTAAGGCGGTTTTATTGTTTTTTAAAATGTGTTTTTATTCATTTTAGAGAGAGAGGAATAAAGAAGGATAGAGAAATAGAAACATCAATGATGAGAGAAAAACAACCACTGGCTGCCTTTTGCACACTCCCTACTGGGGATCGAGCCTGCAACCTGGGCATGTGCCCTGACTGGGAACTGAACCAGTGACCTCTTGGTTCATGAATCGACGCTCAACCACTAAGCCACAACGGTCGGGCAAGCAGCTTCATTTTAAAGTACAAAGGCAGAAGTTAGGACATATGGACATAGGACAGGAAAGGAATGCTGAGTGGGAGCTGGGAAAAAGGAGGAACTGAGAGTCAGGAGCAGGGATACCAAAGTGTTATTGACTTGATTTTTGCTCTGTTCCACTCCTGTGCCTTCTTTGCTTTCAGAATGACAAACTGAGAGGAGGGGAAGGGATGGGGATGTGATAGCTCTTATCAGCAATTAGAGGGAAGTTTTAAACAACTCATCCATCCAGGCATACATAGGACCTCATTTCCTCTTTATGCCTTTGGCAACTAGCTGGGAAAGACCAGGACTGCGGCTTTCACACCTATTTAGCACCTGGTTAAGCATCACTTGACACCTGCCAAATGGGTTTCTCCCATTTAGGGGGAATTTGCACTGATTACTGTACTAATTAAGCAGAAGTCATTGCTACTTACAATCATTAGGCTAAATCGGTTTCTGGGGGAAAGTCTCCATAAGCAGCTGCCCAAATGAAATGGATTCAAAGGCACCCCACGCACACAGCTCATGCACTGGCAATTGCTCACACGCCATCAGCCAGCACAAGCTGGATTCTTATGACCAGGTTCTTGTGGTGAGTGAACCCAGGGATCATTGGCGGTCTCAATCCTAGGTGACATGGGTTGCAGAGTTTTAAAAGGTGAGATGCTCATACTTGAGATAAATTATACTAAGTACCAAACATAAGAGGCAAGTCCTGCATTAAGTAGACATTTCACACATGCTTTGGCCTATAAATTCTCTTTCCTTTTCTTTTCTTTGTATAATGTTTTTGGGGTAGGAAATTCCCTGCCCCAGTGACTTTCTACATTGCCCTGTAGCGTACTTAGAGCATTTTATAGACTCATTTTGTGGTTGGAGTGTAGTAGGTTTTCTGAACTATGATTTTTAGAATTTATATGAATTTGGACAATAATTTTGAGAGGTGGGGTGTGTGGTGGGGAGAGTATATAGGGATAGCCTTGGTATTCAACACATTGGGAATGCTTGTGAGCAACTGAGGAGCTTTCCTGTGGGAAACAGATTCTCATAAGAGACCAAGAACTCCTCAAATAGTAACATCAGGTACTAGGCCTGAAGACAAGCACTTTGAATCAAGGCATAAACTACATCTGAAGACTTGCCATCGATCTTTTTTTTTAAAAAAAGAATATGGCTACTGCTTGTTATGAAATGTTTTAGAAGTCAGATAATGTTGAGCTGGGTGGATATTATGAAAACTATAATGTGAGGAAGGATCTGACCTGTATATATTTGAGGACAAAATTTACTACTTTGAGATAGGCTTGAGGCATTGAGGCATTGTATTGGCATATATATATATATATATATATATATATATATATATATATATATATATATATATAGAGAGAGAGAGAGAGAGAGAGAGAGAGAGAGAGAGAAACATCAGGGATGAGAGAGAATCATTGCTTGACTGCCTCCTGCACACCCCACACTAGGGATTGAGCCCACAACCTGGGCATGTGCCCTGACCAGGAATCAAACCTCCTGGTTCATAGGTTAACATTCAACTATTTCTGAGATGCTAACGTGCATCCTGAGATCTGTACATTTTCCTGATATTGCACATGCCAATGTATTTCTGTCCTTACCAGATTTTCCTGAAACCCTAAAGAGAAGTTGTTTCTTTTAGGGGAAGGAGGTGGATGGCTCCATATTATTTAAAATTGTGATGATGTTTTCAGCAATTGCATCTTACTTTGTGGAAGGTCAGAGAAAAGAATTCAAAGGAAGCCAATGGAAAGTTTCAAACATGGGTGCAATGCCATATAGCAAATGCCACTGCAATGAAAATCTCTACAGCCCAGTGATTCCCAATGGCCTATTTGTATCAGGCAGTATTCAACGAGGAAAAAGTGTGTTCTAAATAAAAATATGGATAATCCCTTGGAGTTCTTTTAATGGGGAACTATTGTCAAAAATCTTGAGGGAGCGGGGCTGGAAACAGTGAGTTGGAGAGAAGCGTCTGCAGGAAGCTCTTAAAGGAGGTTGTTTGAGAGGTTACTGGGGAGGGAAACCAGATGGATGACCATGAGGACATGAGCCCTTTCAGAAACACAGAGAAACCTTGGGGTTTAATGGAGCGAGGGAGGGAGGCTCAACCCATTTAATCATTTAAATTGAAGGGAAGGGTGACCTGGGAATGCTTGGTAATTTGGGACACACAGGTAGCAGACATTTGGGTGACATTTAAATTCTATTCTCCTAGGGGCTCCCATCATTTTGTGCAGTGCTCGGTACCTGCTAGGTGTATATTAAAAAACTATTGTGCATCTCAAATGGAATGGACACAAAGGTGTCCTGTAAATACTAAAGTGCTACATAACAGTTAGATATCAGAGCTGCTTATAAGATTTTAATGACTTACCAAGTTCATTTCCAGGGAAGAGGAGGAGGAGGGATGAGATGCAGATAGGAAATGATGAAAACAGGGCAAGAGGGTGTGAGGGAAGCTGAAGACTTGACTCCCCGATTGCAGCTGAGAGATTCTCTGCTGCCCTTTGATTTTGAAAGAGAAGAACATTTTCATTTTTTGAGTAACCCTTTGCTTGTAGATCTGGTATTGCCTGAACCCCTGTGTCCAGTCGAAGGAACAATGCATCCCGGCAGCATTTTTTTCCTCTGGTTTGAGAGACAAATATGGATGTTTCAGCAGCTCATTCTCCACCCCCTATATCCCCACACCCCCCACCTCCCCACCATCCCTGGCAACTTCACAGAGTGCTGGCTGAGTAAGTTCAATAGATCAATCGCCACTGGGCTTCAAAGGCCTGTCCCTAACAAAGCCACCAGGGAGCCTCCCTTGTTCTGCAGTCACAAGCTGTTCCCTGCCCCTCTCAATGTAGAGCCTTCCAGGGATGGACCCTTTGATGGGAACTCTGGGCAGAGCCTGTGGACCATCACACTTGGTGTGAGCTATGGGATGGTGAGAAGTCCGGGTGTTACCTCTGCTCAGCTGCTTCTCTACTTACAGGTCCCCCCGCCCCATACATCCTATTTTATATCTATACTGCATGATTCTTTTGCTCCTTGTGAATTGGGGTCCTTTTCAAAATGAGATTTAAGCTTTCCAGGTACCTGGAATGGCAAAGGGACAATTCCCCTACCACGGGAGATTAACAATCAAGAGACCTTTTTTCCTGGGAGCAGATGAGGAGAGAGGAGAGAAAGGCAGATGAATTTTCCTTGATCCTAAAGAAAAGCCAATTTCCAGACTTTCTTCTGAAAGAGATGTCAATTAGTGCTTTTCTTCCCACTTCTAGAAGCTTCCTAAGTGACTGGTTGTTTGGGACTGGATGATTTTTTGCTTGTTTTCAGGGAAAATAGCTATGGGGCTGCTGAGGGCGGGAAGATTCTCTCTGAGTCCTAAGTGAGAATGAATGAGAGCCGTCCCTGATAGGGAAGCATGGACCAGTGCAGTGATTTGTTGATCCGCATGGACGTGCATGCCGAGCTGTGAGCACTGAGGCTGGAGCGAGTATAGCTCTGGCTGGAGGGGTCATGTCATCCATCCTGCAGCAGCCTCTGGTTCAGTTGTCTGTTTCTTCCAGAAAGTGCCTGGGAGAGTCCTCCTGAGGCCCCTGGGCAGATGCCCTCCCTGCAGGGTGAAGAGCCTGCGTCAGGGGCAGGGGATGCTGCCTTATCATCCGGAGGCTGGCTAAAGTAAATACAGAAGGGATGGAGTTCTTTTACTGTTGAAAACAGCCTTTCTGCAGATGGAAGGTGGCAGCTCCTGATCCAGGAGTATTGATTTGCTGCAGTTGGTCTGCTCAAGTTGTAGAAAAACTCCACACAATTGGCTGGCTAAGGAAGCAGAACTGAGGCTCAGCCAGGCAGACTCGAGTTGGGATTGGCCAGAGTGGGTGGAGCCTGCAGGCCTTCTGTAGCTCAAGTAAGGAGCTCCTTCTCCCTTGGCCTACCCTCTGTCCATGCAGCACCGGCTCCAGCCTCAGCATGCGAGTCAGACAGCCCTGGCTTCCATCTCCCTCTCCCTCAGGTACTAGTGGTGTGGACTTGACTGGGTACTTAACCTTTTCTCATTCACTTTTATAGTCACAAGTTTTTTATTGAATTCCTACTGCACATGCTAGACACCGTGTAGGGCCTGGGGATAAGGGGTGAGCACCACAGTTCACCCAGCTGTAAAATCCAGCCAAAAATAGCACCACTGTCTGGGGTTGCTGCTCAGTTCCTTGGAAGTCTCTGTGAGGCAGGTATGGCTCCCTTTGTGTTCTGGCTATGTGAAAACTACCACAGGTACAGATGACAAGGAGGCTTCCCAGCTCCCCTCTCTCTAGCAGTTTAATTGGGAAAGAAACTTGAACCCAATGTGGCCTCTCATGTTCTGTGAAAAAAAAAAATGCTATTTTGTTTTCCTCAAAAGGAGTCTGGAAGCAGCCAGAAGCTCTGGAGAACAGAGAGGCAGCTGTTACCTGAGAGAGGCCCTGGCATCAATCACCTGGTCACCAGGAAAGGAGGGCAGGTTCAACTAGAACATTAGGGCTCTCATGGCTTTTATCCATGATGACCTGATGGGGAAATGGGTTGTGCTTCTTTTCTTCTTCTTCTTCCCCACCCCCTACAAATCAATTCTTTACAGATGAAAATCCTAGCCCCTACTGCTATCCTGTTTGGCCAGAATAGAGGACTGTTCTGGATACCCCAAAATGGCTCTTTAGACATTTCTCTTTTTTTTTTTTTTTAAAAAAAATATATTTTATTGATTCTTCACAGAGAGAAAGGGAGAGAGATAGAGAGTTAGAAACATCGATGAGAGAGAAACATCGATCAGCTGCCTCCTGCACACCTCCCACTGGGGATATGCCCGCAACCCAGGTACATGCCCTTGACCGGAATCGAACCTGGGACCCTTCAGTCCGCAGGCCGACGCTCTATCCACTGAGCCAAACCGGTTTCAGCGACATTTCTCTTCTTACGTCTGCTTTTCCAGGGCCACCTGTGATGATCACACTTTTTCCTGTGGCATTCTCTCCTGGGCTGCCCGATGCCATGATTATCTGGTGCTGAGTGCCTTAGCATGTTCCAAAATCATAGTTCCTTCCAGTTAAACATGGCAGTTTAATCCATTGTAGTCAGCGCTTCTTCCTCCTGCAACCTCACTGTGAAGGACCATCAAAGAGTGATATGCTATGAAGCACAGGATGGAGGAAATGTGGGAAACTATGAAAGATGTCAGTGCATTCTTAGAAGATGGGAAGCCCATGAAAGAGTGAATGGTGACTGGCTTGCCAGAGAGGGGAAGGCTCTGGCTCCAGTGCCCACAGAGAACACTGCGAAGAAGCATGCCAATGTGCAACAGGGGCCAATGGGCTGAGCCAAAGGGTACAATTAGAGCCGCAGGTCCCTCCTTAATCCTTGCAGAGAGGTGATGAGTAAACCTCTCCCCTCCAACACTCCCAAATTCTCCTTTAGAAGCTGATGCTGAGAGGCTCAGGCCACGAGGACATCGGCCACCCCATGGGTTGGCAATGGGGATTAATTACATGTCTACAATCAGAATGAGGGGCCCCCAGCTACCTGCCCCTGCCCTGCCTTCCATATGCTGACAGCCAGGGCCTAACCCTCCTCGGGAGAGTGGCTTCTTCTCCAGGAAAACTGAACAGAAAATGCTTATAGGTCCTGCTGTTTGAGGACCCCCTCAAACCTTGGAAGTTGATAAGCCTGGCCTAGGCAATCTAGAACTTCTCAGCACTTCTATTTCTATTATTTATTAATTTATTTATTTATAAAACTAGTGGCCCCGTGCACAGATTTGTGCATATTGAAAGAAAATTAATTAGAAGATTTTCATCTCGGCAATAAACCAGATTCAGGGCCCATAGTGCCCCAACAACAACATAACCCATGGCTGAAGGTGGAATCATGCGGCCCTGCGAGGAATCAGACTCCCTCCTCTCTGGTTCCAGGGTGCGTCACCCCAGAACCATCGCTGCCAAGTCACTGCAGCTCAGCAGCTCCTGCATTGAGGGTCTGCCCCCTGGTGGTCAGTGTGCATCATATGTACCGGCCGGTCAGCTGGTCACTTAGCTATATATATACTAGAGGCCCGGTGCACAAAAATTTGTGCACTCAGCGGGGAGGGGAGGTACCTCAGCCGGGACTGTGCCCTCTCGCAGTCTGGGACCCCTTGGGAGATAATGACCTGCTGGCTTAGGCCTGCTCCCGGGTGGCAGAGGGCAGGCCCAATCCCTAGGTGCAGCCCCTGGTCGGATCAGAGCAGGGCCGATTGGGGAGTTGGGATGCCGCCCCCTGTCATGCACAGAGCAGGGCGTATTGGGAGGTTGCGATGCCACCCTCAGTCACGCTCAGGGTAGGGCCGATTGGGGGGTTGGGGCACCGCCCCCTGTCACACTCAAGGCAGGGTCGATGGGGAGGTTGTGGTGCCACCCCCTGTCACGCACAGAGCAGGGCCAATCAGGGGGTTGGGATGCTGCCCCCTGTCATGCACAGAGCAGGGCCCATCAGGGGGTTGGGGAGCTCCCCCCTGTCACGCACAGAGCATGGCTGATCAGGGGTTGGGGAGCTCCCCCCTGTCACGCACAGAGCAGGGCCCATCAGGGGGTTGGGGAGCTCCCCCTGTCACACACAGAGCAGGGTTGATCAGGGGGTTGGGAGCTCCCCCCTGTCACTCACAGAGTAGGGCTGATAGGGGAGTTGGCGCACCACCCCCTGTCACCCACAGAGCAGGGCCGATCAGGGGGTTGGGGCGCCGCCACTCTCACACTCAGGGCAGGGCCGAAGGGAGGTTATGGCTCTACCCCATCACACACAGAGCAGGGCCCGTGGGGGCTGGTGTTGGGGCGCCGCACCCTGTCACACACAGAGCCACAGGGTGATCAGGGGGTTGGGGAGCTCCCCCCTATCAGGCACAGAGCAGGGCCGATCAGGGGCTTGGGGCACCGCACCCTGTCACAAACAGAGCAGGGCCGATAGGGAGGTTGTGGCCCTGCACCCTGTCACACACAGAGCCGCAGGGCGATCAGGGGGTTTGGGCGCTGCCCCCTGTCACGCTGATCCCGGTGCCGGGAGGCATATTACCCTTTTACTATATAGGATAGAGGCCTGGTGCATGGGTTGGGGGTCAGTTGTTTTGCCCTGAAGGGTGTCCTGGATCAAGGTGGGGGTCCCCACTGGGGTGCCTGGCCAGCCTGGATGAGGGGATGATGGCTGTTTGCAGCTGGTCACACACCCCACTGGGGTGCCTGGCAAGTCTGGGTGAGGGGCTGAGGGCTGTTTTCAGGCTGGGTCTGAAGCTCCCAACTGCTCCTTTCTTTCTTTTTCTTTTTTTTTTATTCTGGCCCAGCTTTAGCTCTGAGGCTTGGCTCCAACTCTGAGGCCTCAGCTGCTGAAAACAGGTATCTGGTTTGTTTCAGTTCTATAATCGAAACTCTGTATCAACTCCAGCTCTGAGATCCCGGCCGGCTGAAAGCTGGTTTCTGGGGTTTTGTTTAGCTTCTATATTTGTTACAATGTTTTTTAAACTGCAAGCTCAGAGGCCGGCAAGGCAGGTGGGGAACGTTGGAGTCCTCCGTCACTGAAGCAAGCAAGCCTCATGTTCAGTTTAAGCTGCCTGGCTGCTGGCCGCCATCTTGGCTGGCAGTTAATTTGCATATCGCCCTGATTAGCCAATGGGAAGGGTAGCGGTCGTATGCCAATTACCATGTTTCTCTTTTATTAGATAGGATATATATATATATATATATGTATATATATTTATCAGGAAGTTAACATGTCTGAGCTCAAACTGAAAAACTCCTCCCCTGTGAGGGACAGCAACTGAAATCTGGGTTCCATATGTTAGTCTTAGCTGAGTGGCTTCATGCCTGCCAGGAGCCCTGGCTGGTTTGTATCAGTTGGTTGAGCATCAGACAAGAAGTCACTGATTCCTGGTCAGGGCACATGTCTGGACTCAATCTCCATTAGGGGGCATAAAGGAGGTAAGTAATTGATGTTTCTCTGTCTCTTTTTCCCTGTCTCCCTTCCCCTCTGTAAAATCAATAAAAACATTTCAGGGGGAGGGGGAGCCTGTCGCGCACTGTGGTTCAGGAGGCAGCCAGAGGTGGACTGGGAGTTTACACACAGCATCTGGGCTTCCCCTTGTCTGAGTCTCTCCTTTCCAGATTGTGCTTTCACTTTGTTGTTGCCCAGGACTCTGATTATTCAAGGCAGTAAGCCTGGAGGTTTCTATTAAAATGTTTGCCCTCTGCTTGGTACAGAATGATACTTGTTCTCTGGCCAGAAGCTGTAACAGAATGAGAAATGATCCTTTGCTTCTAAATGTCAACTCTCCTCCAATATCTGGCTCTTTTTGGTTGTTATTCAGTGCCTTCATGTAGTTACTTTTTATATTTTGTTCAGGGTTTATGAACCTCCCTCTCTGGGGAAGGCTGGTTTGATAGGAACTAATAGAAACTACATTTTGGTAGTTATTACATTTTGGTAACTTTTATTCTCCCATCACTTTTCTCCACCTTACTTTTAAATATAAATGAACATTGCCTGGCCGGCGAGGCTTAGTGGTTGAGCATTGACCTATGAACCAGGAGGTCATGGTTCAATTCCCGGTCAGGGCACATGTCCAGGTTGCAGGCTTGATCCCCAGTGTGGGCGTGCAGGAGGCAGCCGATCAATAATTCTTCCTCATCATTGATGTTTCTATCTCTCTCTCCCTCTCCCTTCCTCTCTGAAATCAATAAAGATATAATTTAAAAAATAATAAATAAATATAAATGCACAGCTAAGGATTAGTAGAAGTTTGAGGAGAACATCCAACATAAAAGACAGAGAAACAAAATAAAACGAAAAAATAATGGGGGAAAAAGTTGGGAAGGAAGGTTCTCAGAGGAAACAGATATTGCCCATAACATAAAGATAAACCCTCTATAATAATATTATTAGAAAGACAAAAATATTTACTCTGTGAAACAAAAGCCAGCTATTGTTTGCGGGGGGGGGGGGGGGGGAATCAGAGAACAAGAAAGATCTTAGAAATTAAACAATAGAACAGAAATATGCAATAGTGGAAGAAATCTCTCAAAAAGTAAAACAAAAGACCAATGTGGACAATAAGAAAGAAAAGATCAGAATACTAGAGAACCAATCTAAGAGGGCCAATACCTGTCTGATAGAAAACCTAGAAGGCAGAATAAAGAAGATGGAGAGGAAAATATTATCAAATAACACAAGAAAATATCCCTGAACTGAGGACCATGGGTATCTAGAGTCTAGATCAGGGCTTAACAAACTTTGGTCCATGGGCCAAATTCACCCTGTGACCTGTTTTGTAAAGTTTTATTGGAACACAGCTATGACCATTTGTTTAAATGTTGTCCTTGACTGCTTTGCTATAATGAGAGTTGAGAAATTTTGACAGAGACTATACGGCTCACAATGCCTGAAGTATTTACTATCATATCCTTTCCAAAAAAATATTTGGCTGACTCCTTGTCTGGATAAAACAAAAAATCCTGGCATTAACCAACACAATGAAAAACACACACACACACCAAAAACAACCCAGACCAAGGACGCCACTGTGAATTTTTGAAACACCAGGGATAAAGAAAAAAATCCTAAGAGATTACAGAAAGAAAAGAAGGTCACATAAAAAGGATCAGAAATCAGAAAGGGATTGAACTGTTCAAACGCCACATTGGCGATTACAAAAAAATTGAGTGATGCCTTCAGAACACTAGAGGAGAAACAATTTTCAATCTGGAATCCAATCCAGGGTAACGATGGGATAAAGGTGTTTTCAGACAGCCGTGACTCACACATTGTACTTTTAGTTTTCTGTGGAGAATATGCTTCGGCACCATAAAGGAGGAAACCAAGAAAGAAGATGCCACGGAGGCCTCTCTGCGGGGCGGTGATGGGAGAGCCTGGGATGACAGCCGTGTTCCAGGCCCACAGAGCAACCAGTGCAGGCAGGAGCAGGGGTGGCTGGGAGGGCCTCTGGGAAAGAGCATGGAACGGATGGCTTGTCTATGGAGGGGAGGAAAACTTCCCCTGCCCTCTCAAATTCTGTGACTGGCCTAAGGATCAAACTGGCATGAGACAAATTAACAGAAGAAAAACATACAAATTCACTTAATATTTTTTATGTGCACACGGTAGTCCTCAAAATAAAAAGGAAGAACCAAAGAAGCCCTTAGGCTCAAAAGCTTATAAACCTTATTATACAAAAAATAATAAATTGTGGGGATGTGACAAGATAAAGGAGCGTGGGTTTGGGGCAGTAAATTGTGGGCCCGGGACTAGGAAATGCATGGTGGGAAATGAGAGAAGGTAAGGGTTATTTGAGTAAATTCATGTAGGTCCATTTTGGCAAGATGGTTTTTTTCTTCCTGGTCCAGGAAGGGTACTTTTCTTTTTTAAAAAGGTATATTTTTATTGATTTCAGAGAGGAATGGAGAGGGAGAAAGAGATAGAAACATCAATGATGAGAGAGAATGAATCATTGATTGGCTGCCTCCTACATGCCCCACATTGGAAGTGGAGCCTGAACCCAGGCATGTGCCCTAACTGGGAAATGAACCATGACCTCCAGGTTCAGAGGTTGGCGCTCACCACTGAGCCACGCCTGGCGGGCAGGAAAGGTACTTTTCTCATGGGGACTTTCATGACCTGCTTTTAGGTAGAAAGGGGAAGCCGAGAGAGCCTTCCTGCATCGGCTATTTCTCAGGTGCCTTCACTCACAATCATGAATATTCCAAAGCAGCATATGTTAGGGCATCGTGTTCTGAAATTCTCCATCTCTATGTTGGGTCAAGCGGAGGAGAGCACTAGAGAGGTTTCACAGACTGGCAGTGTTTGGCAACACTTGTCACTGGTTATAAGTAAAGTAAGCAAGTCACCAAAAAATGCAATTATTTCAGGAGAAACAACTAAAATTGTTTGAGAAGGAAAATGTAATCACAATCCTGGCTCAACAGTGAATAATATTTACATAATCTGCCCAGTGGCCCCAATGGTTCCCCTCCTATTAAGTGGGCCCCAGGAGCACCCGCTTCCCCTGATCTCTCCAGCCCTGGGGGCAGGCAGAAGCAGGAGTTACTGATCTCTGCTTGCTCTTTCAGCAATTCTAACACTTTCTACCTCATATCCTAGATTAAATTTTCCTCTATTGGATTATCTGGCCTAGGTTTATGGAGTCTGACTGGTACAGAAGTCAATTAATAATGTCTAAAATGGATAAATCAAGAAATAGCAGTGTAAGCATCATGCTAAAAATACGGAAGTAAATGGCGGGGGGGGGGGGGGGGGAGGGGGGCGGGGACACGCAGAAAAGAAGACCGTGAGAGAGTTGAAAGTGTTTGTCTTTGAACCTGGGGATGGTATTGGGGTACATTAGGGGAAATAAAGAAGAGGGGGTGATTATTATAAGAACTAGGTTAATGGCCTTTTTGCTTCTGAAAGACAAGGTTTAGTGTAATTTGAAAGAGAGAGATCAAAACAAAAGGGATCTACCTGCTCTTTCTGAGCAGAAGTATTGGGTCCCCCCATTCCTGTCACCCCAGTGTGTCATCATGGGAGGCAACACTAGGTGTCTCTCCAGGGAGAAAGGAGAGGGGAGAACCAGCCCCAAGCCCTGAGGGAGAGCTGGTTTAAGATGGGTCTACTGTGGCGGGAAGATGCAGAGGCTGCAGGAGAGAGATGTCCAGCTCTCAAGGGGAGTGTTTTCCTGAACAGTTCTCTGATCCTCAGCTGCTTCACACATGAGCGGTGTGTTAGAGGTGTTAGCGGGACTAAAAGAGAAAGCAGCCAGTGTCCATGTGTCTATATTTGGTGACCGAGACTCAAAGGCCAGAGAGGCACTGGAGCTCAGAGAGAAGGAGTGACAACCACCCTGGAGTGGAAGCACTGTCTCCCCTGGAGGCTCCGAGTGCTGGGGAGGGAGCTGGTCCTCCTGCTGTTCTGTCTTTCATGGACTCAGAAGACATCTAATGAATGACTTCTAGGTGTCAGGCCCTGTCAGGGTACTGGAGACACAGGGTAAATAAGACGAAGTCTTTGGCCTTATTTTATTGCTCTCAGATTGATTCTAGTGCCCTTTGTCTCACCAGTCTCTCTTTAAAAGGTTCTCTTTCACCTAATAAACCTAACTGACTAAGTCCAGGCCATCAGCCCTCAAAGGTGAGGTCATACAAGCCAGATGCACTTTGCTGGCCTCATCAGTGATGACCATTTGCTGGTGTTATATGCCAAGGATCCTGTCAAGCTCCCTATGCATCTCATTTAAAGTGACAACAACCAGGGTCTGTCTGACTCCAAAGCTCTGTCCTGGACCATTTACCATCATTCAAATAGTAGCATCTTAAAACTCTAATTTACTTTCCAAGAAAAGTCTTCAGACCTAGCCAGTAGAGGGTTATTTTAGAATTCCCATCTTTGAGGGAGGACAATTTTTAAATATTCTTCCTACCGGGGGAGTTTTTTGGTGTGGGTGTGTGTGTGTGTGTGTGTGTGTGTGTTTATTGTCCTTTAGATCAAATAGGTCCAGGCTTAAATAGTATTAAAATATTCTCTTTTAAATGTTAAGATAATTACTTTCCAACTCTGGCCCCTCACTTACCTATCTCTAGAAAGTGCTCTTTGGTCTAGCACCAACATTCAGCATGTTAATACACAAGAGGGTACACCTTCACACATAGACAGTGGAATTTAATTCCTCCTAAAGGTCAGATCATGGTGCGAGTCAGATGGAATATGACATGGTTGAATAGTCTCATGAAAAATATCCCCACAGTTATTAGAATATAACTTAGGTCATCTCCAAGGACTGTAGCAACAAAATCCCTGGGAGAAAGAAAAATGCTAATTTTTTATTTTAATTACCAGTGTGCTATTTAATTCAAATTAAATGCCCCAGTGTGCTGGATGCTTTATGAGATCCATCCCAGAGACCATAGTCCCCAACCCTCAGGGGACTTCTATCAAGGAAAGATATGACACATTCTGGGGCCATAGAGGGCGAGACGCAAAATACAGAGGACAAGGAGAAGGGGGCTTGACCTTTCTTTCCTATGTCAGTGACCCAGGGATTGAACCCAATTAACCTTTCTTCTCCCTTTGGAGTCTTGCTGTGGGTAGAGAAAGAGAGTGGATGGAGCAGGAGTGATACTTCTTTCAGTGTGTACCAGCTCCCGCAAAATCAAACCCGCCATTGTCAGCACCAGCAAGATCCGTAAAAGCCACACAGGTTCTTCCAGACTATTATAGCCCATTTCCTCTCCTGCCACAATATCTCAGGAGTCAGTAAGGAAAGCAAGCTCTTTTCAAGCAACTACCCCTGCTCATTTTTTGCTGTGGGGGATGATGAATAGGAAATGGCCAGTCTAGATGACACTGTTTGATCAGAGTCTGCTAGAACGAGCTATTTCTCCTGCTGTGCTCTTCTGTGTTGGTGATGGCTTCAGCTTGTGCCTGGGCACCAGTTTACTTGAATATAGTCATGTGAGGTATACACATCACTTAAGATTAGTTTAGAAAGGCTGAAAGTAATAGAAACCCATGGTAAAGTATGTCTCTTTTTTTGAAAGGTAAAATTATGACTTTCATCCAAATATAGAACGAACATCTACCAATTATTTTATTTAACTCATTAATTAAGAGGGAGCCAGTAAGATATTACAAATGATTTAAGGAAAAATTCAGAGGACAAGAGGCCTATATGGGTAAGGAGGAATACCAAAATGAATTTGCTTAGTAGAGTAAAACTGTGGGAGATCAGGCACACCTCTGCCAACAACATTCAATTGCAAATTTACAGGCAAGAGTCATTTACAACGCTGGCAGTTCCATATAATTTCCAGAGCTGTGAAATAGCTCACCAACACTGAAACAGGCTGAACCCCATAGACTCAGATAACCTGGAAGAGCCCACTGCCATTAGATAATGACTTACTTTCCTTTGAAGACAATTGGTCCATTTGAAAGTCCTTTAATTTTCTTTTCTTTACTCTGCTTAAAGCAATAAGGTGTTTATTTTTCTCCTGTACCAGGAAACCTAGAGACAAGCAGTCCTAGGCTGGTACAGTGGGATATAGAGGCACTAGACCCAGTCTCCTTCGATCTCCTGCTTTCCATCCTTAGGTTCATCCTCATGGTTTCAAGATGGCTGCTATGCCTCCAGGCATCTCTTTCTGAATTCCAGGGAGGAAGAAGGGGAGAAGCCCTCATCCTTCTCCTTTTGAGATTTTCTCTTCATATTTGGGAAGGGAAAGCCTCCTTAGGGGTCATATGCTCCCCCTATCTGTAAGGGACACTGGGAAGGTGAGTATTCTGGCTTTTTGTGCTCTATAGGAGGGGAGCAAAAGATGACAGGGAGCACACAGTGGTTTGGGGGCAGCTGGTCGCTATCTGCCATATTATACCTAATTTCTTATTAATAGTTCCAAATGGGGCTCCCAAAAAGTTTCTTCATTCAACACTATAGGTAAACCTGTATTTAAGATTTTAAAGATTTTAGATTAAGTATATGCAATGGATTACAAGTATAATTGTAAAACTACAAAATATGGAGCTTAAATATAAAAACCCAACCTGCTGATGGGAGGATTATGAACCAAAGCTCTGAATTCAGCAAATTCCTCAGACATACAAGTTGTTTGGAAAAAAAGGTCCAAGAAGTTGAATTGATACATGGGAGGAAATATTTTTCTTTTTTTTTTTTGGAATGAAAATGGAATAAAAAAATCTGACAGCTAGAGGCTTTTGTGTTGTAGGTAGAATTTGTAGCAATGGAATATTTGAAGTGCTGTGTTTGATCCAGGAAGGTTATTCTTTTGTGCTTTTTCTCTTAGATTTCCTATTCTTTTTGATAGGGAAACAGCCCCAGGTGTGTGAGCCACGTGTTTCTAGGGAGTGCTCTGGAAAGCCTTGCCTGCTAGAGTTCTTTGCTTTCCACTTTGGGACCGTAAGAGCTCAATCCTATTGATGTGTGTCACTACTGTGTGAGAGAGGAACAAACTTTCCTCTACTCTTCAAGGTTCTTTCAGCTGGTCTAATAATTAAATCAACATGAGACAGATTAACAGCAAAACATAACCAAGTTTTATTACAGACATACAAACATATGGGAACCCACATACATCAGAGTCAGAGAGCCCACATGCATGAGAAGTTTAGGGACAGAAAGTTAAATTGAGGTATATATGGCATTCTGAGCTAAGAACGAGGTAAGGCAACTTGGCGCTTCACAGGGGAGGATGATCACTGCAGGACAATACAGTAATTAGTAGTTTGCCCTGCCATATAGATAAACCAAAATGTTTATCTCTGATAATCTCTTATTATGAGAAAGGCCCTAATTTAAATTCTTCTAGGTAGTGCCAGATAGGGTGGGGGTAGGGTGTTGGTGGGTGCAGCGGGCACAGAAGTTTCTCTTGAGCCTGCAGAGTCTTAGTTACCTTTAGCTCAAAACAATTCACATTCCACAGTGGCACATCTTAGGGAAATTCATTCTGAACCTATACAACTGCAACCTTCTAATTTCTATTCTGTAATTCTTGCCTCTGCTTTTATGAGTGGGTCAGAGATACAGCTAGCTCGTCCTTGGGAGCTGGTTCCAGTAGCATTAGCCTAGTGTCCCTTCAAAATGTCTCAAAGACATTTGACATTTGGATGGGGTTTTAACTTTGATTTATTGAGCATGATTATTTAGATATCTAGAAGCAACCCCACATGTCTTGCATCATCCATCACACCTCACTCAGGGAGGTGGTAAGAATTGTCAAACCATGCAAGTCTAAATGTGATTCCCTTCTTTTTTGAAGGCTAGACCACCATCCCTAGCTGGTGTGACCTATCGGAGGAGAAACATTCTTTTTTATCTCTATCCGTCTGTCACAGGCTGCTATAACCAAACACCACAGACTGGGTGGCTTATAATCAACAAAAATTTATTTCTCACAGTACTGGATGCTGGAAAGTGCAACATCAGGGCTCCAGCAGATTCAGTGTCTGGTGACAGCCATCTTTTTTCTGTTTCCTCACATGGCAGAAGGAGTGAGGGATCTCTCTAAGGCAGCGGTTCTCAACCTGTGGGTCGTGACCCCTTTGGTGGTCGAATGACCCTTTCACAGGGGTCGCCTAAGACCATCCTGCATATCAGATATTTATATTATAATTCATAACAGTAGCAACATTACAGTTATGAAGTAGCAATGAAAATAATTTTATGGTTGGGTCACAACATGAGGAACTGTATTTAAAGGGCCAGAAGGTTGAGAACCACTGCTAAGGTCTCTTTTATAAGGGCCTTAATCCCATTCATGAGGGCTTTGCCTTCATGTTCTAATAACCTCCCAAAGATGCCACTTCCTAATACCATCACATTCATTCAACATAAGAATTTTGTGGGAACACAAACATTCAGTCCATAGCACCATGTTAGGTTCATTGGCTGGGGCCGAATAAATTACACTGACAAAAGATAGATTAATCTTCATTGATCAAATACACATGAGAACACCTAGCAATGAGTAAATCAAAGTGGTTAGAACTTGAGCTTGTATAGCAGCTTAATAAAAAAAATACATTTTAGGGAGGTGACCAGACAAAGGAAAAGGACTTTGAGTTTCTAGGGCAGCAGTTCTCAACCTGTGGGTCGAGACCCCTTTGGGTCGAACAACCCTTTCACAGGGGATGCCTAAATACATCCTGCATATCAGATATTTACATTGCAGTAGCAATATGTACATAACAGTAGCAAAATTACAGTTATGAAGTAGCAATGAAAATAATTTTATGGTTGGGGGTCACCACAACATGAGGAACTGTATTAAAGGGTCGCAGCATTAGGAAGGTTGAGAACCACTGTTCTAGGATGACAAATTGTGGGAAGCAAATATATGAGGAATCTAATGGAGGAAAAGGGCTGGTTAGTAAAGTGTGTGTAGATTCTTCTCATGCCATTTGTGGGCTGGTAAGAGTATAAAATTGTCTCTGGTGCTTAACTTCTATCTTGGATGGTAGACTGGAGAGGGGGTTCACCTTTGCAAACTCATGTCCTGCTTTTGGATAATAGGGGGAGGACCAGAGTTTTTCTTGTATTTGCTTATTTTCAATTGCCTTCACTCAAGATAATCCTTATACTGCTCTTCCTCAAAGCAGCCTCTGATGACCTCTGATAATGGCTCACTATTCCCTTGACCCAGAAAATCCCACAAAATCATGAAAATCAAGAGGTTTAAATCTTCATGTTCACTTTAAGAACACACATGAAATTGTCCATTGCAGAAAGCCATCCATTGTCAGGACTATCATGAGAGTGCATCAAGGAACTTGGAAGGCTGATGAACACCAGTTGTTCTGTGTTGAGGTAGCGATGGCTCGAAGCGATTTCCTGACCTGATAGCCTCAAAGTAAATCTTTACTGACCTTTAAGACAGTCTGTCTGCTACCTTTTTGCCATGCTTTACTGAGGGCAAGATGTGTATCTAAAATTGAATAAAAGTGAGCAAGGCCAGGTTTCAGTGAGCCTTTCCTAGAGGGAGGTTTCTACCTGGCCCCCATCCCTTAATAATTCATATTTCTTATCTAGTGTTTTCATTTGTGCATCGGCCCCTTCTTCAGATCCTGAACCCTAGCCGTGCTGGTTGCGGCAGTTCATGCCATCAAGATTAACATATATGAAAAGCCACCAAGTATCTGAAGGATGTCACCTTACAGAAGCAAGGTGTGCCATGCCATCGTTACAGTGGTGGAATTGTTAGGTGTGCCCAGGCTAAACAATGGGGCTAGACATAGGGTTGTTGGTCCCCCAAAAGTGCTGATTTTTTTTTTTGCTGCACATGCTTGAAAAATGCAGAGAGTAATGCTGAGTTTGAGGGTTTAGATGTAGATTCTCTGGTCATTGAGCATATCCAGGTGAACACAGCTCTGAAGATAAGCACTAAACTTACAGAGCTCAGAAGTTTAAATCATATGTGAGCCCTCCATGCCACATGGAGATGATCCTACTGAAAAGGGCAGACTGTTCCTGAACAGAAGAGGAGGTTGCCCAGAAGAAAAAGATATCCCAGAAGAAACTGAAGAAGCAAAAACTTATGGCCCGGGAGTAAATTCAGCATAAAATAAAGGCTAATAAAAGTAAAACAAGACAAATATAATCCTTATACCAAAGAGGTATATTTAGGGGTGGCATATCCTGCGATGCCTCAGACCCATGGTGTTACCAAAAGTCTCTTCTGTGGAACACCTGCCATTTCTGCCCTCAATGTTCTTTTTACTGAGAGCCTCACCAGCTTCCAGTTCTACTTTTCAGCTTTCTCCTTTCTGCCTGTTTTTATACGGTGGTTGTTTTCTTCCTCTCCTATCTCTTGTGCCTTTCCTGTCTTAGCGTCAATTTCTCAAAAACTGTTAAGCCCCTGTCTTTTTTGGCTTCCTTCTTCTTGCTCCCAATGAGAAGGCCTCCTGGTTTCTTCTCAGAAGGCTATCAGGAGGACAGTCTCTTCAGGAAACAGACTTCTCGCTTCTAGGAATTTCTGCTTCTTAGACATAAAACCTGGAAGCTTTCTTAATTCAAAACATCTCTAGTCACAGCTGGTGGCAGAGGCCTGCAGGAATACAAATGACTGAGGTTCAAAGGCTGTATGCTGATTAGCACCCAGAAGAGACCAGGAGAAAATATACCTCTGTGCTTTTAACCTTTCTTGTAGGTCACAATACAAATTGTCCATTTACCTTTTGATGAATAATGTGAGGCCCTAGAGCTTGGCTTTCTGAAAAATGTCAGTGCCGATGTAACACTGGGAAAAGAGGAGTTGCTGATTGAAGAAGTCCCCCGCCCTTCTGAACCAGAGCTATTGTGTTACGGGTTGCCTTCAAGGCAGCCATGAACAAACTGGGAATAAACGAGTGTTTGGTGAGAGTAGAAAATCCTGACCATTCTCTGAATGTGGATATTGAAAAGAGGCCTAAACATGAGATGGGATTTGGTTCTAATCTTGGTTTCGCCCCTATAAGATGTGGGTCTTGCTTTCCATGACCTCTCTGGGCCTTACTTTTAAAAATGATTAAATCTACCATCTCCAGAATCGTTTCCAACTCCAAATATGTGGTTCTTAAGAGTTTTCTATTCTCAATGAACTGCACCAATAGAACCCCACTGAAGAGCAAGAATCTATACTAATAAAAGGGTAATATGCTAATTAGACCAGACGTCTTCTGGACATCCTTCCTGACAAAGCTGGGCCTGGGAAAAGGCACCTGCCTGTGGTCCCGGGCACTAGTGGCTACAGCTACAGCCCAGGCAAAGCCTCCTGCCCCCAGTCCCAGGCGCCTGCAGCTGGCCTGGGTGAAGCTGCCCCCGGTCCCGGGCACCTGCACCTGCAGCCAGCCCGGGTCCTGGGTGTCTACAGGTGGCCAGAGGGAGGGAAGCCCAGGTCCTGGGTTCCTGCAGGCGGCCGGAGGAGGGAAACCTGGGTCCCGGGTATGGGGCAGAGGCAGAGGAGGTTAGGGGCAATCAGGCAGGCAGGCAAGCAGGTGAGCAGTTAGGAGCCAGTGGTCCTGGGTTGCGAGAGGCATGTCCGACTGCCACAGGCACCCAGGACCAGAGGCGGCTTCACCCGGGCCAGCTGCATGCACCCGGGACCAGGACCAACAGTCGGAAATGCCCCCAAAGGGTCCCGGATTGGAGAGGGTGCAGGCTGGGCTGAGGGGTCCCCCTCCCCCGTGCACAAATTTTGTGCACTGGGCCTCTAGTATTCTTTATAAGACTGGTGCTCAGAGGGCATGTGTAACAGGACAGGCATTGAAAATTCAGTGCAAGCATTACATTAAGGAGGAGCAGTGCTTTGTAGCTGGTCTTTATTATTAAGCCAAACTCAGATATCTGTTTCTCATGTGTCCTTGGAGTGATGGATTCAAAGAGCTTGAACAACTTCAGAAAAGGAACTTAAAATAATTTTGACAAACTTTTTTTTATTAAATATAACTTTATTGATTTTAGAGAGGAAGGGAGAGTGAGGGAGAGATAGAAACACCAATAATAAGAGAGAATCATTGATCGGCTGCTTCCTGCATGCCCCCCAGTGGGGATCGAGCTGGCAACCTGGGTATGTACCCCTGACCGGAGTCGAACCCGGGACCCTTCAGTCTCCCGGCTGATGCTCTATCCAGTGAGGCAAAACAGCTAAGGTGAATTTTTATTTTCGACAAATCATGTTAGAGAAGATGTTCACATAAGTGGGTGCCATGGAGATCAGCCTTGGAGTGGGCAGGCTCCACACACTTTAGGGCCCTCATTCCCATTCCTTAGGGCGCCCAAGTATTAGGGGCTTTAACTTTTATCTGTTATTTAGAATAATAACAAAGAATAATAATAAAGCAGAAACTCATCTCTCAGTAGACACATGGTTGAAACAAAGATCATGGATCATCAGGATAGATGCCTCAATTTAGATCCTTGAATTTATTCATCATTGTGTCATCATTTCCATCAAAAGCATCCTGTATATATTTCTTTGTATTTATACACTCCTTTTTTTTTTCAGAGTGATTGAAATTGTATAGCAAAATTTCATGTGTTCATTGCTAATATACAGAAATAAAATTGATTTTTGTATTTTTTTTTTAAAAAAAGAGTAGATACCTCTTTGTGGGAAAGGTCAGTGAACAAAAAGAGAGTGAGGGAGACCATGACACTATGTATGGGACTTGTTGAAGCAGAGAATAGATGAAAATAAGGCTTTAACCTTCAAGGTAAGCAAACAGTTCCTCCCTTTGCCTCAAACATGCTGCAGTTCCTGATAGCATGAGAAATAATTATTATAATTACCAGCCAAGATTTATTAAGTGCTGATGGCTAGATATAGTGTCTGAAGTGCTTTCTTATTTGACCTTCACAGCTGCCCTATCAGGTAGGTCATATTATTATAAATGAAGCTCTGAGGAATTATTTGCTCTAGTTCTCAAAGTAAGTCAGGGTGTCAGGATTTGCATTCGTATCTGCAGGTGGCATTTATAACAATGGGATACAGGAAGTGTTATGTCTGATCTAGGAGGGCCATTCTTTTTTGTTTTATCTGACCTGCAAGGTCATGCTCTCAACTGCTTTTCCGTTTTCTTTAGTTCTTGTCAGGATGCTGCGGCCTCACTCAGCACAGCTGCTGCCCTTGGGGCTGTGACTCCTAGTGCAGCATTTTCCAAACCTTTCTTCTGAAACGCTGGGGCTCCAGGAGAAATGCACTAGGTTTGTGAGGGCTACTTTGCAAGTGGAGGTAGCCTCTAGCTGCCTTTATGAGGTGACCGTTTTCTCCCAACCCCCATTTTAAGTTTGTGCATAGTTTCTTTTTTCCTCTCGAGTTCAAATCTTTTTCTCTTTCCTTCTCCAAATTGTGTACCCATCTCCCTTTCTAATTAGAGTCTGTTCCAGAAAGCTAAATCTGCAAGTGTTTCTGGCTAAAACAGAAAATTCATTACATTTGTTTAATTGTAACCTAGATAGGAAACAACATGAGAATGAGATTTTTATTACAATTCCCACCCAACCTACATCTCTAGTGCCATTGTCCTATTTTTTTCCACTTACTACTGTGTAGTTGTGCAGAGCTCCCTAGGGAGGGCTGGGCAGTACAGGAAGAGGGTCTGAAATGATTGCCTGGGCAGGGCTTGGGCATTTCTTGGTCCTTGCAAAGGAAATTTTTAGCAACAAGGAAATAAGAAAAAAAGACCTTTATAAATGTGTCAGTATCCAATGTTTAAAATTCCTGCTTAGAATACCCTGGATACACATCTCTGGGCAAAGACCCATTATTTGGGGGTTTGGGCCTCTCATGCTGTGTGCCTTCCTGGTTCATCTCTCCCACTGTGTTTGAACTCAAATTGGATTCATCAAATGGATGATACAAACGCAAGCCTCTTTTTGTTTAATTCCCTCCATCTATGCTAAGCTCCTATATTCATGTTGAACAAATAAACCATTGGATGTTAAGGACTCATCTGTTCATTTTGCTTTTATCTTTTTAAAAATGAGCTAAGAGCTGTAAGGGAGGGGGGACTGTGAAGCTGAGAGAATTCCCAGAGCAGCTCTGCATAGGGAAGCGGGTTTTGTGCCTTCTGTTTCCTCCTTACCCTGGTGTGCTGGGTAAGCATTTGGAAGCAGAGCTCTCCTTGGGCCCTGGAGGGCTGATTGCGGTGCATTGCTCCTTACGGTGTCTTTAAAGGAAGGGGGAGGCTTTGGGGGGATTTACCTGCTTGGTAAGGTTTCTGAGCAGAAACTGGCCTGGTGTGAAGGCAGCACGACCCAATGAACTCAAGATGCCTGAGCGCTCTTGTGGGGTTGGTAGTAATGGCTCCCCATGACGTGCATCACACAAGAATATTTCTGCCCATTGCTAACCAGGAGGGTGGCAGCTTCGACAAGCACAAAGTCTGAAACTTCTCAAAGACACCCTGGGTCCTTGCTTTCCCTGCATCTGTCCCTGAACAGGGTCAGCCCCAGCCTGCATCCTGAGTGCGGCGACATTCCTTCTGGCACTTCACGAACGCTTTCTTTCTAGAACACTAAAAACAACCACAAAGATTTGCTTGGGGGCTTTTTAGTTCACCAAGACTTTTACGTATTTTGTCATTTGAACCTCAAACAACTTTCGAGGCAAACCTCCCAACCCCGCCACACACATATTGAGGCTGCTCCTCCCTGCCTGTTACCCCATCTGGACCTGCCTTTAGACGTTATCTGGCCTATTTATGAATTCTCCTGGTGTCCAGCAAACAATCTCAAGTATTTGTTTGGATGGTTGTGAACTGAATTGAGGTTCGTCATTCTCTCCCAGTTGTCTAATTAGTTGAAGTCGTCAGAGGTAAGGCAGCCATGAGTGAAAACAAGTTGATTTGTTGCTCTTGTTGGGGCTACTGGCCTCCTTGCATTTTATTTTTAATAAAGATCTCAAACAACAGGCTTTCTATTTTAAAGCATGCTTCTTCAGGGGTGGAGTTTGAGGCTCTGTGTTCTGTTGCACTGGGGAATTTTTTGTATGCATGTGAGGAAAAACTGTCTTCCAGTTGTACCACCGAAGTCCATCACTCATATAACCATGGGATTACCCCTCGCCCTCCACCGCACAAGGCCTTCTACAGCTCAGCTGCTGTGGTGGGCCCTGGGAACTTAAGATGAAGATAAGGATACCCAGTGCTGAGCCTGGGGTTGGGCAGAGTCTAAGGAAGAAACCAAAAAAGAAACAGCAATGGTAGGTGACAATAGAGAAGCAAGTGAAGGAGGGAGTCACCGCAAAGAAAGATAGTAGGTACATATATAGGAATCAGACCCTTCTAATACCCAGAAATATATAACTATATAGTAGAATGGTTTAGAAAAAATAATGCTACCGCTAGTTCTACTGTATGTCAATACAGAGCAACATGGAGAGAAATCCTCCCCCTGCCCCAGCTCTATTGAGATATAATTGCATTATTACATTGTCTGAGTTTAAGGTGTTCAAGGTTATGAGAGAATGTATGTATATATTTCAAAATGATTACCACAATAAGGTTAGTTAATATGTCCATCACTTCACAGTTATTATTTTTTATATGTGTATAGGGAGAGCTGTGAAACCATCTGGTCCCTGACTATCCTTTCTTTGGAAATTTTTGATTACTGCTTCAATTTTCTAACTCATTATTGGTCTGGTTAGGTTTGCTGTTTCTTTATGATTTAATCTTGGTAAATTTTATGTTTCTAGGTACTTGTCAATTTCTTCCAGGTTGTCCAATTGGTTAGTGTAGACTTATTCGTAGTAGTCTCTTATGATCCTTTGTATTTCTGTGTTGTAATGTGTCCGTTTTCATTTATATATTTTTTTATTTTAGTCCTCTCTCTTTTATCTACATTATTTCCCATTTTTGCTAGTTTTGGGCTTAGTTCTTCTTTTTCTAGTTCCTTGAGGTGTAATGTTAGGTTGCTTATTGAGATATTTGATTTTTTTCTTATGGTGTTAACACTATAAACTTCCCTCTTAGAACTGCTTTTGCTGCATTCTGTAAGTTTTGATATGCTGTGTTTCCATTTTTTGTTTGTCTCTAGATATATTTCTTATTTCCCTTTGGAGTTCTTCTGTGATCCATTAGTTGTACAGGAGGGTGGTGTTTAATTTCCACATACTCTCCCTTTGTATAAATTGAAGCCTGAATCTTGTATTCAGAAACACAGAAAAACAGGGGCTCGGTGTAATCCCTGCCAGTTCAACACCTTGCTCGTCTGACAATTACGATCTCCCAGAACCGTGGAATCAGGAGGACAGGAGACTACGCTTATCCCATGATCTAAGCATAATATATCTGCAGAGAATTGAAGTTTGGGCTGTTTATTATCGCATTGACTGCTTCCCCAGCAGTAGAGGCGCCTTGGCTTCCGGATGTGTCAATATAAAGGCATTAGGAAAGAACTGTTTTGGTTTCAGAATGATCTGGACCTGATCAAAAGGTATGCTTTATTTTTTTTTTTGCTAACCAAAATATATCCAAAGAGGATTTTCACTTTTACAAAAGAAGTGTTACTGTACTAATGTGGGTCTTTCATAAAATTAAAATGGTTTAACATGAACTTGCAGAAAGTAGGGGATACTGTTTGCTTTCACAATGTGGCTTGCAAAAGTTTTCATAGGAACACTACTCATTATGAGGGAACCCTGTGTATATTTGTATTAAGTTCTCATGGAACAGTTAAAAAAAGTGGATTCTAAGTAATTCATCAAGTCCTTACAAATTTTAAAGATTTGGTATAATTCAGATCATATGCAATAATTGCAATGCTAACAAATTAGAAATTAAACACAAGAAAGATAAGAAGACACATGTTTGAGATCTTTAACAGTTACTTCTAAATAATCCATACATCAGAAATCATGGGTATTAAAAATGTATTAAAGCACAACGCAGTAGCTGAACTGAGCACCAGCCAAGTGGTTATGAAAAACATATACATCAACAAATGCATAGATGTACAACATGAGATAGTCAGAAAAATGACTTGCCAAGGATACTTGAGAAAGAATTTTTATTCAAGATAAGAAAAAGTAAGATTAGGTTGTTTACCAAATTAATAGACTGGCAACTTCACAGGGAATGAATGCTGTGTGGTCTTAGCCCAGTGGTTCTCAACCTTCTGGCCCTTTAAATACAGTTCCTCATGTTGTGACCCAACCATAAAATTATTTTCATTGCTACTTCATAACTGTAATGTTGCTACTGTTATGAATAGTAATGTAAATATCTGATATGCAGGATAGTCTTAGGCGACCATGGTGAAAGGGTCATTCGACCGCCAAAGGGGTCGCGACCCACAGGTTGAGAACCGCTGTTGCCTATATGGTAAGTCTTTGTATTCAGATTTAAAGACAGAGTTTATGCTCAAATCAGTACTTATTCATAATATTCTGAGTGCTAATTAGTATTCCATGGCTTCTTGTTTGGGAATTATTGGAAAATTTAGATCAGATACGGACTGTGACAGATTGTGGTGATTGTAAATGCTAGTAATGTACAGATTATAGGTATTACTTACAGGATTCTTTTGCATTTGGAGCTAAATAACAAAGAAATGCTATATATTAAAATGTGTAATAGTGTATTCAGAGGAAAATTTATAGTCTTAAATATATGTGGCATTTAGAGGGAACTTTATAGTCTATTATGTTCATATTGGAAAATAAGGCTGAAAATAAACAAGCTTATTAGCATCCAAATTACAAAGTTAAAAAGAATAGAATAAACTTCCAAACACACACAAGAAAGAAAATAATCAACAAAAGACAGAAATGAATAATCTATGGAAAAGATTTTACAGGAGAGGGATCAACAAAACTAAAAGTTTTTGTTTGAAAGCTTTCAGAAATGGACAAATCTCTGGCAGAATTACTTAAGAAAAAAAAAGGCCCAGCCAGCATAGCTCAGTGGTTGAGTGATGACCTATGAACCAGGAGTCACAGTTTGATTCCCAATTGGGGCACATGCCCAGGTTGCAGGCTGGATTCCTAGGTTGGAGGCAGCTGATTGATGATTCTCCCTCATCATTAATGTTTCTATTCCTCTTTCCCTCTCCTTTCCTCTCTGAAAACAATAAAAAAATATTTTTTAAAAAGGCAGAAGCCACAAAGAAATATATCAAGAATGAGACAGAGGACAAAATTACTGATGCAAACAAGTTTAAGAATACTATAAAAGAATGTTATGAAGAGCTTAATGTCAGTGAACCCAAAAATATGAGAAATGTTCAAATTTGTAGAAAGTATAAATTATTATAGAGTATAAAATAGAGATAAAGCAGCCAGAATTCTATTACCCTTTCTTATTCGTCTTGTCCATTGCATGATCCCTTGTACATCCTATATAATAAAAGGCTAATATGCAAATTGACTGAACAATGGAACAACCGGTTGTTATGATGTGCACTGACCACCAGGGGGCAGACGCTCAATGCAGGAACTGCCCCCTGGTGGTCAGTGCGCTCCCACAGGGGGAGTGCCACTCAGCCAGAAGCCTTGACCTGGGCTCACAGCTGGCGAGCGCAGCGGTGGTGGCGGGAGCCTCTCCTGCCTCCATGGCAGCACTAAGGATGTCCGACTGCCAGCTTAGCCCCACTCCACACCCAAGCCAGAAGTCAGACATCCCCCGAGGGCTCCCGGACTGCAAGAGGGCGCAGGCCACGCTGAGGGACTGCCCCCCCCCCCAAGTGCATGAATTTCATGCACCAGGCCTCTAGTGTCATATAACAGGGTCTCAATAAATATTTGAGTTAATAATTAAATTCACATATAGCAATTGTTAACATTTTGGTACTTTTATTTTTGTATATATTTTAAAACATAGTTATTTGTGTATTGATTTTTAAGTACCATTCACACAGATACTTTCATAGATACTAGATTTAAAAAGATAAAAGATTAAGTGTAAATGACAGACAGCATCTGGCTTGTTATTCTTTACCACTTACAAAACTGTATGAGTTTTAATGCAGCAAATCTTATCTCAATTCCCTTGGCAATGAAATGAACAATATGTTCTTACTACAGCTATGCTTTTGTGGAGAAAAAAAGAGATTTTTCTAGCAGTTCCCCTGGGACAGCATCCTATCCATATGGAGTTTGATCATTATTAGCAAGGACTGGAACAGCATTATTATATTTTATGATATTATTAAACAAAATTAGCAATCACTGGGGATTGAGGTAGATGGCTCAAGACCCAGTTTCCTGTCACTAGAAGGTGTGTGAAACATTGTCAAGAAAGCTGGTCTTCTGGCACATACCTTCTCTGAACACATACAGTATAATTTTGGCATCTGAACTGTGTGGAGATGAGCTATGAGTCTTTTGTTATCACAATTTTTATCTTCCCTTGATGAAATGAGTTTTAAAAAGCTGTTTTTCAAGACTACATGGGTGGTGTATCTTTTTTAGAACTTGTATTATCTGGGAATGTTTTTTGCTATTGTTGTCCTCCCAAGTTAAAGAGAACTGATCCAAGTTGAAAATTCTTGAGGACCTTACCCCTTCATCCTTCCAAACTAGTATTAAGTGTTTTTCTGGCTACATGTGTGTATATTTAAAGGAATAGAGAAAATTCTGAAAGTATACACATCAAATTTTCAACAGTAGTTATTTCTATTAAGGAGTAGTGTGTGTGTGTGTGTGTGTGTGTGTGTGTGTGTGTGTGTAGTATAGTGTTGGGAGTGGGTAGTGATCAAAGACCCTGTTCATGTTAACTATAAGATTTTAATTATTTAAAGTAAGGAGGGTGTGAAGCATTTCAATTAAATTAAAACTTAAATATTTTGGGCCGTAACATTTTTTCCTTCAAAAATCTGTAGACATTGCTTTACTGCCTCTAGTACTTAATTTAATAAATTTCTTCAACAATTTTTGAATGCCAGCTAGGCAAGAGGATACCTTAATGAGCAAAAATGGACTTCATGGAACTTACAGCAAACTGGAAGACAGAGACACTAACCAATTAATCATAGAAGAAGACTGTGCTAGGAGCTTTGAAAGGCAGGTACCTGGTGTTTATGAGAGCATGTCACAGGAGAATTGACCTGGTTGGGAGGTCAGAGAGGAGCCCCTGAAAAAGTGACTGTGAAGTAGAAGGAGAAGGCAACCAGGGAGGGGGAGCTGTAGGTATAAGATTCTTGTGAGAGGAGGTAAGCATGGCACCTCTGAGGAACCAAGGGAAAGTCAGTGTGTCTGGAGAGCAGCAAGTACAGCTGGAGAGGCATGTAGGAGGCAGTGTATGGAAAGCCTTGTAAGCCAGCGGTTCTCAACCTGTGGGTCACGACCCCTTTGGGGGTTGAACGACCCTTTCACAGGGGTCACCTAAGACCATTGGAAAACACATATTGAATATATAATTACATATTGTTTTTGTGATTAATCACTATGCCTTAATTATGTTCAATTTGTAACAATGAAAATACATCCTGCATATCAGATATTTACATTACAATTCATAACAGTAGCAAAATTACAGTTATGAAGTAGCAATGAAAATAATTTTATGGTTGGTGGTCACCACAACATGAGGAACTGTATTAAAGGGTCGCGGCATTAGGAAGGTTGAGAACCACTGTTGTAAGCTAAGCTCAGGATTTGGCTTTTGTCCTAGGAGTGATGGGAAGCAATTGAACAGTAAATACGGGAGTAACATATCATATTTGTATTACAAACAGATCCCTCTGGATACTGTGCAGATAATTAAATGTAAAGGAGCAGGGGTAAAAATAGGAAGATGAAAGGGGAGTCAATGACAACAGGCTGAGGGAGAGATAAAGGTTGCTTGGACTAGAAAGACAATGTCTGTAAATATGGAGAGGAGGTATATTTGAGAGACATTTGGGAGTTAAGAAATACAGGACTTCATGATCAGTTGGATATGGTAGGGGAGGGGGAGGTGATGAAGAGAAACATGTCAAAGACAACTCCTAGTTTCTGGCTAAAGTGACTGGGATGGTGATGGGTCATCCATGGAGATGTCACAGGAAGAGAGCCAGGTTCGGGGAGACTATCACAAATTTAATTTTGGGTGGGTTGAATTCAATAATCATTTGAAATGTTTAAGTGGGGCTGTTGAGTAGACAGTGGCTCTGTAGATCCAGACCCAAGGAAAGGTCTGAACTGGAGATCTGATTCTGTGGCTCAGGCTACAAGTTTAGAAAGCAAAACCCCCATCTTCCTAAAGCATAAGGCTCTGTACTTGGACTAGACTGCAGACAGGGGGGGACCAGAAACCAGGAAAGCCACCTAGATTTACTGTTTCTACCAAGAATGTCCTTCTGTCTGCTTTTGATGTGTCTCCTGCTAGAAAACCCCTCTTCATCTTCTGTTAGGGAAACACAATGCAGGCCCATCTAGAGCAGGAACCAACCCCTTGTGGGCCAGTTAACGTCGCTCTGTTCCTTTGCTGACACCATTTTGGAAACCCTTTGCTTTTGTTTACTGATGGGTCTGACCAAGGGAATAGGGAGGATCACTTGAGCCACTCCGTCTGGGAGCCCTGGAAAGGTGATTTGAGTGAGACCTTTGTTAGGATGGTTGTTTTACAAGACCAAGCTGACCAGCGGGCAGATCCTTCACTTCACATGGCCTCTATGAGCCTTGAATTCCTTAGGGAGCAAACACCTAATTCCCTGGGAAGGGTGTGAAACGTGAGTTCGTGACATCGGGTTAAAGACTCTCATGACCAGGAGGAGACAACCAGTTTGCAATGTGACCTTGGGCAGCGGCCTCTGCATCCTGTGCCAGGACAAGCTTCTCTGAGCAGCTACGTAACTAGGTCTGTGGATGGTGGGTGAAGGGGCTTGTTACAGTCTCCATCTCCAGTGCCATCTTGATTAACACCAAGAAGTACTCTTTCTTCAGGGGCTGGAGAATCCAGGTTGAACGAACTGTGAAAAACATAAGACGTGGGGTCTGGACATTAATGAACACTGATATGAGTCCACCCTTATATTTCTTACCTCAATTAGATGCTCACTCTTCTTTGGAATCCAGCTACCCCAGCTGCTGGTGGTGTCATTAGCCAGAGGCTGACAGCACCCCTGGAAGTGAGCTTATTAAGAACAAATGAACCTTAGGTTCAGACCCCTTAGGTGCTTGGCTTTCTGAAGCCAGACACGAATAAAAACTCAGCTGCTAGGCTTTGCATTATTACATTTTCTAGGTTATATTGGTCTCCGTGGAATCTGCTTGAGGCATTTCCAAGTTGTTTGTTTTGATTTTAACGAAGGAGATCAGATTTTTAAATAACCCTTAATTATCAGAGAAGCCTCCTTTAAAGTAGGAGTTAAGGCAGCAAGAGGACTATTTTAAAATGACCCGTTCTCAGTCAGTGTGTCTGCTCCCCAAGCCCTGGTCCTGGCTGCTGACTTAAGTGTGCAGCCACAACTTTTTGCTCCAGTTAGCATTTGTTGGGTCCAACACAGCCATAGGCTCGGAAATAGTTCCTAATTTTCCTGCTGCTTCATCAGCAAAATTGACAGTTAAATTCCAATTGCTGAGGCTTTATTAGTTTTGAAGATGTGAGAGGCAGAATAGAGCACAGCTGGGTCCCTCGCCCCAGGTGGAGTTTGCAGGACTGGCAGACAGAGGAGCCAGCTTTTGACTGACTGTTAACTGAGGACAATTTAACCTGTAGGTGATTGTGAGGAGGTCAAACTTGAAACCCCCTGGTAGTGTCTGTGAATAACTGCCCTTTCATCACTTCCTCAGTTAAATGTCATCTAAAAGGCCAAGGGGTGGGGGGGATGTTTTAAGAAGCTCAGCTGTTGGGTGAAGCAGATAATGAGGGGTCATTGTGGTTGGACAGTTCACATGTGTATTTGCATGTCTCCCACTTCCTTGGAAGTGCCATTTCCAAGAGGCATTTGAGTTCAGCCTGACAAAAGGGTGAGAGGGAAGAGTCCTGGTGGTTTCTTATTACGTAATTGTGTGTGCAGAAGGGGCCAGCTAAGGGTGTTCTAGGCTGGGGTCTTTGTTGAGTCCTTGGATAAGTATTTTGTAGCCACTTGTTCACATTTCCATTTCCTAAAATGAACGTTTAGTTCAGAAAAGATTCCCAGGACAGAATAACAGCACTTTCCCAGGAAGCGCATGCCCAGCAGTCCTTTTCTTTCCACCTGGGCCCTTGTTTAAGATGATAATTTACCACAAGAGCGTAATTATGCAATTGAAAAGTCTTTAAATTGGATTGTCTGAGAAATGTCGTGGAGCTTCTCAGAACAGGCCAGGTGTGAGTGTAAAGTAATGAGACTGATGTTTAAATTTTTATATAGCGGGTAAAACAAAGGCACTGATTCTGAACTCTGGATTCCTTCCTCCCCAGCTTAATTTAGGGTAATTAAGGCAGAACCCTGGACACTTTCTGCAGAGCATTGCTGTTTTATGTGGCAAACTTTCATCAAGGGTCCCTGCTGCTGCTGCTTTATTTGTTTATCTCTAAGGAAGAAAGGTCTCCCCTGATTTGGGACCTGTTGAGAGAGAGGACAGTTTTCTTCTTGGAGCCTCACTGGGCATGTGGTTGCTCTTAGAATCCTCTCAGCTCCTGAACTGAAAGGGTACTTGGATGCACAGTCAATTTTTTGCAGCCTTTTGTTTTAAGTTTTTTCTATTTCCCAAGAAAAGGGTGGATCAGGTTATCAGCTTTCTTCTATTTCATACAGAAATTTTTTTGTCCATTTTTTCTAATAATAATTCCTTTTCCCATCCTGTGGCTGGTTTCTGAATAAGGAGCGAGTATGGGCCTAAAAGTGATCTAAATTTCTTAGTGGAATCTCAAGGTACTAGACATTTAGATGGGCTTTTGGCAACACAGGCATTTCTGACACGGGGGTTATACAAATTAGAAGTAGACTTTTCAGATGGCTGTGATTTCTCTTCAACCTAGTCAAGTGAGGAATCCACGAACTTATTCCAACAATGTTGTCATTGCTCAAAATGTCCATACATCTCCTCTTTTGGAGTTGTTCCCCAAGCTGGTTGGCAAATGGCCTGTGTCAAAATGATTCACAGTCTCATTTTTAAAAGTCAAAACCAGTATTTTTCCCCCCCAATATCACATAGCTGGATCACCTCCATTCACCTTTATCTATCAAGATGGACTTCAAACTACAGTTCCTCAAAATGAAATTTATTCCCAAAGAATATTTGTCAGCTGCTATTAATGGGATTTTAAGACAATGCCATAGGTAATAAGAGCAATTCCTAAAATGAAATTTTTTGAATTTTTTAAAAATATGTTTTTATTGATTTTTAGAGAGAGAGGAAGGTAGAGGGATAGAGAGAGAAATATCGATGAGAGAGGAATATCATCAATTGGCAGGGATCGAGCCCAAAACCAGGAATCACACTAGCAACCTCTTGGTTCCTGGGTCGAGGTCGACCACTGAGCCACACTGGCGGGGGCCATGAATTTTTTAAATGGCAGGAGTATTTGACTATTATATAGACTCCCAAGGAGACTTCCTTGGAGCAAACAATACTTGTTTAGACGTGCAAGTTCTGATAAGTTGGTTAAAAAGAGTCTCCTTTGGTTAGGGAAATGAGATAAGTTGGTTTAAAAAGATTGTCTCATTTGATCTGGGATATGAGATAAATGGGCCCCAGCCCCGCCATTGAACATGGGCAAAGTACTTAGCATCTCTAGCTTTCTGATTCTTTACGTTTATAATGAAGCGTTTAGATTAGAAAATCTGTAGGGACTCTTTTAGTTTCAGTGCACCACAATTCATTCATCAAACATCTAATGGGCAACTACTGTTAAGTGTTAGATACACTTTTAGAAAAAGTGATATAAAATCCTTGTCCTGGCTGGTGTGGCTCAGTGGTTGACTGTCAACCTATGAACCAGGAGATCACGGTTCGATTCCCGCTCAGGGCACATGCTCAGGTTGCAGGCCTGATCCCCAGTAGGGGGCATGCAGGAGGCAGCCAATCGATGATTCTCTCATCATTGATGATTCTATCTCTTTCTCCCTTCCTCTTTCTAAAATAAAGTAAAATTTAAATGAAAAGAAATCTCAAAATCTAGCCAGGAATATGGGTGATATACAATTTTTAAATCATCAGTATTGTCAGATGATATCCTATCTTATACACCATAATATAATATTTGTTGCTGTGTAAACTGTCTGCTTGTTCACCAACATTTTTCTTTTCTTCCTGGGGGCTCTTTTCCCAGACTCCCTTGTAATTAATTAGGCGAGATCAAGTGATTAGACTCCGACTAATCAATGTAGCCAGAAGTCACATGTGCCGCTTTAGAGCTGGTCCATGAAACCCTCCCAGGCAATAGAGAGAGAATACCATAGAACCAGATGAGTATGGAGCCTAAAGAATGAAGGACCCTAGGACCTTGAATAACTGTTTGAAACATAGGGTGCACCCATACATCCTGACTATCTGCACTGGACTGCGACATGAGGAAGAATTAGCGTTTATAGGGTCAGTCCACTCCAATTCGGGGATAGGTGGTTACAATTGTTAGATTATCCTGCTCAATATACTTATCTTATAAAAAAAGATGATGGTTGTGAAGGCAGATAGCCATGATAACAGTGTCTCAAGTGGGAAAAGAGCTAAAGTGAGTCCTGGGGAAAGGGGGATTTATGCATAAAAGGTAGAAGTCAGCATAGGGGGGAGGGCTAGAGCAGCAAGGACCAGACAATAACATAATTATTAGAATAGTTGATTGCCTAACCCCAGGATGTCTGTCTAAAAGGTAAATTACTTGGGAAAAAAAGGGCCATCCAGTACTTAGAAAAAGTAGGGAAGCAATGGCCATTTTGGGAAATTAATTCCCTATTTTCTGTCCTCCTTTAAAAAGACCTCCAGTTCTGCAGACAATTGACTCACCTACTCACAATTGTCTGACCCAGACAATTGACACAATTACAATTGTCTCTTAATGTCTTCTACCCTGGCCTTTGTGCTCTGTGGCCACACAGCCTTTATGACTCAGGATTCCTGTGAGAGCCATTCTGCTGCACAACTGTCCTCCCCAGCTGACCACTACTGATGTTTCCTCTCTGGCTGTGGGGGAGAGGAAATACTGTTTTCCTCTTGTCTAAACATCCCCCCAATAATAAGTGCTGGGGGCTTCTGATTCAAGATGGAAAAACTGTTCATTCATGGACTCTCCTTATTCCCCAAGACCAGGCTGAGAAAATACAAAAGGGAATAAGCTCATAATGGCAATAAGTTTGGAAAGAGAGATCATTGGTGAGTTATTTCAAGAAATTCCAAGAAGAGGGAAAATTGAAATGTGTTGATTTGTGAGCAAAGAAGAGGAAGCCACCGTCTGGCTTAGAGGAGAGGTGGAAACTGATCTTACCTGTGAAATTCTTAAGGGGTTCTGCACTCTGAGCCTATAGTTGCAGAGGGTAGTAGTAAGAGGGAATTGAAAAGAGTTAGAGAGAAGAGCTGCAGAAGTCAGCTCTGTTCTCCCCTTCTATTGGCCTCCTTTTATAGAACAACTAATAGATTGCATTTACTCGAAACTAAAAAACAAATAAACAAAAGCCAAAAACAAACAAAACAAAGCAAAACTAAAAAATGTTCTCTTTCTGTAAATAAAGAGAGCAAGTAATCTATAGAGACCTAAGACTTTTGACGAATATTGCTGTCCCAAAATAAAGCATATTTTCTCCTGGAACTCAGGCAGCTTGTTCTTCCCTGATCACCCTAAAACAAAACCTGTCATTCAATACATCCCATCCAGATACACAAAGGTAACAATCAGCCTTACAATTCAGGGCAGAGTTCCTTTGGGGGAAATGATCATATGGACTTATAAAACAGCAGAAGAAAACCATACCAGATACCTAGAATAATTAGCCTTGTCCCTTATTCCTGAATGTGAGTGAACAATGTGTGAGGAAGAAGAGTAGCATGTAAAAGAAGGACCAAAATAAATATAATTGACCCCAGAGGAGCTATTTCAGAAAATAGAAGATCACTTTTAAAAATCAGATTATGTCTTCACAGCGAATTCAGAAGACATTGTGTTCAAGACAAGACTAGAGTGTCATAATAAATGAATAGTCAAAGGATTAACTCTTGTAATAAAAATTATGTTAAAAATCAATAGCAAGTATTGATAATGAAGTGAAAGCAACATTCCAAACTATAGAGCAAAAAGATAGACAGACATAAAAATATATATATGAGAAAGAGAAGATCAATCCAGGGTTCAACATATGACTAATGGTAGTTCCAGACTTAGACTATATAATATTGGGTAGAAATTTTTTAGTTGTGAGGAAAATATCCAGGAGTTGAAGAAAGGCAAATGTCTTCAGTTTGAAGGGGCTCATCAAGTGCTGAGCAGTATGAAAGGAAAAAGATCCACACATAAGAATAATCTCATCCAACTCAAAAATGTCAGAATAAAGAGAGAATCCTAACAGTTTTCAGTGTGAAACAATTAGCAAAGCAAATAGCATGCACTGTAACAAAATCAGCTGGCATCAACAACTGCTAGAAGTCAAGGGGGGCAATGCCTTAAAGTTCCTAGAGAAAATTATTTTGACCTGGATTTTATTTAACCTAGAATTCCGTATCCTGCCACACTGCCCATCAAGTGGGAGACTAAAATACATTTTTAGACATACACGGTCTCAGAATATTTACTTGGCAAAATAAGGGAGTGATTTCTAGCAAAACCAGGTGCAAAGAAAGCCATGATTATGGAAAGAGTGTCTCTTCCCCAATGCTGTGGCAGAGGGAAATCCAGCATGGCAGCTGTGCGTCAGGCCAGGAGAACACTCAGTCCTCAGGGAGAGAAGACTGTTGGAAGTTGTCTCTGAGAAAATAGAGTTTCCATGCTAAACTATCATTGAGAAAAAGAAAAAAATTGAGGGTGCTTGAACAGCTTATTAATCTTCTTTAACAAGAAAATAAAAGGTAATAAGAAATCTCAGGAAAAACCAAATCATTTTGTAACAAAGTCCTGGGTCACATAGAAAGATAAGAATAAACTGATGCTTAGTACAGATTCTTATCATAAATTGTTTTAAACAACTTTAGAGCAGGTCCTTTCATATTTTAAATATATGTAACATAATCTGAAAGAAATGAAATGGGCCCTTGCTGGTTTGCTCAATAGATAGAGTATCAGCCTGTGGACTGAAGGGTTCTGGATTCAATTCTGGTCAAGGGCACATGCTTGGGTTGTGGGCTTGATCCCCAGTAGTGGGTGTGCAGGAGGCAGCTGATCAATGATTCTCATCATTGATGTTTCTGTCTCTCTCTCCCGCTCCCTCTCCCTTCCTTTCTGAAATCAATAAAAATATTTTTAATAAAGTAAAAGGTATTAAAACTATTTTACATTAGTTGACAATAAAAATGTACCATAAAAAAGAATTACCATTTTGGAGAATAATTAGACATACAAATCAAATGATCAGTTTATTGAATTTAAAAAAAGAAATAAAGAACATTAATTATATTGTGACATGATTGGAGCATTGGTTGAGTGTTGGGACAGATAATGTATTTGACCTTGATACTAAAAATGTTCTCCAAATGTCTGAGGGGTTATGGTGTTTTATCTGTATTGAAGAAAAAAGTAATTATATGATCCAGTTTGGCTCTGTGGTGAATAATATTTACATATTAATTACAGAAAAAAAGGGTATTGGCTTGTTGGTTTTAGATTCAACCTATAAATAAAGCATGGAAGATTTAACGTTATGGAATAGCATTTAAATGTTATTGTCATCATCCATGTTTAAGAAGATACACAATGGAACTATGGGTAAGAAAAGTAGAGAAGTTGGGACAGTGAATTAGTGACAGTAAGATAAGTGGCAAGTGATGGGCAAGAAATACTACCAATAGTTGATGAACAAAAAGATAGGTATTATGTATATTACTTAAAATTACACTGGTTGCTAATAGATATTGTGAATAGTCAGTTGAGTGCTGCTACTTACTCTTGATAGAAAACAGAGGGTAGTAGAAGATAGACTGTTGTCATATCCTCGGCTCAGCACTAAGCAGTAAATAATCACGTTAATTGCTAAGAATGTTGACTGGGGAATATTTTTAAATTAATGAGTACAGAAATACAGTGCCTTTTAATTACTAAAACAAATTTTTCTAAAGGGGAGGGACCCTCTGGGGCACTGACTTAATGTTTTTGGTGCTTGAGGCTCAAACAGAGTAAAGGGTGCAAATATTCCAGGTTTCCTACTGTCCTGATTGTCCTTGATAATCATAAAACTGTTGAGAAATATCATGTTAAAAGCCAAAGAAGGCCAATTTGTAGATGCACCACTGAGCACAAGTGTGCTCATTCTGCTGGCCTGTTTGATTGCGGCTCAAGTGGCACTTTCTGGAGACATGGGGTTGGAGGCAGCAGTCCCATCCACAGACTCTGGGAGGCCAAAGACCCTGGGAGGCCACAAAGGCAACCTCTAAGCCTCCAGTGACCAAAAAAAACCCACCCCTCCTGCTGAGCCATCCCTATAGATTCAGATGCCAGAGGATGTTTGCTTGGGGTGCAGGTCTTGTATGAGAAGGCACGGCGCAGCTTCAGACCCATGTCAGTACTCTGCTTGCTGACGGATGAGGCAGTGGAACCACACCTCTTTGAGCAGGTTGTCTTTTGAACTGTCCTAGAAACAAGAGCTTCTCATGATCAGGAAGCGATGTTTCTCCATTCAGGGAGAATCACCTGCTGACATCGGGAAACCCCAATAAGCCTGACACACTCAGTAGGAAGCCCCTTAAACTGACCCTTTGTCAGGCATCTAATCTCACTTTTTGCTCAGTGATATCTTCCATTTAAAGTGAAATTGGGTCAAATATTTATAGTTACTGTTTTTCTTAAATGGAGAGGATGAGCTTCTACAAAATCCATTTTTAAAAAATGATATTGATTTAACATAATCCAAGAGATAATGCAAAAGTATACTCAGCTAATTGACAATAAATCTCTGACATTCTGATTATTTCAAATAAGCTAAGCCTGGAAAAGTCTGTCTTGGCCACAGCCTCATAACTTGATTAGACCAGTAGAAGGTGTACAGAGTAGGAAATGTATACATTAGGAAATCCATAGGCTGGGCAGTGGCAACCTATGACATCTCATGGCACGAAAACTCTGGCAAACAGGGACATAGGGAGTCTTCCTCAGAACCCTTGACTATAGTTAGGGCCAGAGGGTTGATTAGTTTGTAGAAGGAGCGGAAATGGGACAGCACACTGAGAGAAGGAAGGACCTGATATCATGACATGGAAGAGTCCAGGAGTACACCATGACCATGAGTATACAAGCTATGAGGTAGAAGAGGGTCCCTAGACTTGGTTTGTGGGGACAGGAGCGGCAGGAGCAGAGACAGAGAGAACCTGCATCCGTGTCAATGGTGGAGTTCAGAGTAGGGATTAATGAAATGCTTCATTAATTGGGCTCCTGTATTCCCTCAAGGCTAGGTATGCATCTGTTTCTGAGGTTCATGGCACCCCTGCTTTCACACATATCCGTGTGATAGACTTCCATAATGTGAACTAACCTGAATGGGTCTCTGTTTTTTGCAGCCTAAAGATCCTAGTTAAACATGCCAACCCATTCATCTGCCTTTCTAGTTGAACAAGCTCCTTTGAGATTGCTCTTCTGGGGGAGTGATGAAGTAACTGAGACAATGAAAAGATGGTCTGAAGGGAAGCAAGTCAGCATTGCCCCCTAAAGCCTGAGGGCAGTGCCCCAAGGTGGGGTCTTTATGGGAGTCCAGGAAGTGGCAGGGAAAGCATTGAGGAGAAAGTGCTGTGTGCTTGGGGATTAGGCAGAAACTCAATTTCCAATGTCTTCACCACCAAGGATTCCTACCCCGTGCACCCTCTCTCCCCACAACCACTTTGATTTTTCTTCGTGACACTAAGTTTTGAAAAGATTTAATCGAGCAAACCCATGGTATTAATTTAAGTAATCATTTCCCCATTGGAATAAATATAAATTCTATCAATAAACTCAGAGTGCATAAATCTTACTTTTATAATCTCTAATTTACCTAATTTGACCCTGATTCCTCATTTCACTAAGTTGAGAGGAAATATAACCCCAGTCATTCTTGAAGCTCTATGTCCCAGGTGGAATAGAGTGTAGGGGTGTGGCATAGGTCATGTATGCACATGAGCTGTCCATTCTGGGATCTCCATAGTCCCTTCAGGCCCACCTGCTCCATCTTCCATCGCATGTTGAGGGCATCAGAATCTTCACTGTGAAGACTCTTGGACCTTTCTGAGTGTGGCATGCAGTCATCCTCTCTGAGGTCTGGCCTTTGGAACATTGTCTTGAAAAAGATCAGTTGTCTAAGCTCTTTCTCTTTCTCTCCTGGCCCAGTTGGGAAATCTGTGGCTTTTAGCTGGGGAGAGCCTTTCCTGTAAAAACTCATCTGGATAATATTTTGTACAGGAAGCCCAGTACCTGTGGGGAATCTATAACTGGACCATGAACATTCATACACACACACACACATACACACGTATGTATGCATGTGTGTGCTCATGTGGATTAACATCATCTCTAAAATAGTGTTTTCTCTCTCAGAATGGAATAATAATTATGTTGATTGTGTGAACACTGTGTCTGAGGTAACATAGTAAGTATAAGTAAGCCAGTGGGATTTCTGGAGTTTTCCCTTGGTTGAGTCTCAAAGCAGAGGAGTCATGTGGGTTAGAGACACTTGTAAAATAAATTCTGCGAAGCAAGTCGATGAACTATCAGCTCAGTCTCATTAACTTTAGGGAGACCCCAGATGAAGCTTTATTTCTAATGTATCTGGTTTCAGGGAAAGTAAAATGTGCAAATGTCTCCTTAATGCCTCCTGTTGCCACTAAATTGCTGCCTACTTATTTCTGACTCTGGGTCTCTGCGGAAGGAGCCGAGTAGCCATGGACTTGGGGACAGGTTTTCCTCCAGGGCTCCTGAGAGTCTTCTCAATGCCCTCCTGCGGATCTTCCTGAGTGCAGGGAAGCGGCTTCCTCTTGCTGTGTTTCTTGTCTGCTAGCAGCTTTGAAACTGTAGACCTGATATCTCTGGTTGAAAGGTACTGGCTCATCTATTCCTAGGTTTTATAAAATGTCTTTTGTGCCCTTGTGGCAGGAGAGGGAAATGCCGAGTAGAAGTAACTTTCCTTTGCCTACTTCAATTTAGTGTATTCGGGATTTTGTGAACATTATTTCATCTGACTTCACACAGCCTGGCAGAGTAGTGGTTTCTTTATTTACAAATGTGGAAAATGGGGCTCAGAGAGGTAGAGGGATTTGCTCATGGTCACAGAGCCGAGCCGGAACTGGAAGCCAGCTCTTCTGTTTCCCCCTCCAGGTCTCTCTGGGCCTGCTCCTTAGTGACAACTGGTCAATAGGCATATGATGAATTTTTAATGAGAACGGAGCACTTTTCAGGCCCAAAGTAAATAACCAGAACAGTTCTAGACACATTCTTCAGGTTGTGTACAGTTTAGATGAGTGCTTATGTGTATCTGTCTGGGGTAGCCTGCTAGGTCAGGCTGAAACACAATTCTTGCCCTAAGGAACTTACAGCCTAAGAGAAAGTCAGTGCAATCACTCTGCTCCCTTGTTAGGTGCAGAGAGTGCAGTTTGAACCTGGCTTCCTTTCTCACTAGGTCTAAGTAAACAGACCCTGGAAACCCTAACCCCTCACAGAGCTTAAAGAGGATAATGAGATGTTCTCCACCAACTACCATCTTTTCCCCTTTTCTTCCCTTTGTTCTCTCACTCTGATCAGGGACCTGTGGCTAGTCTTCCCTGTGTTAGTCAGACAGAGGAGAGAAGAAGCAGTTTGGCCTGATGTGGGTACACAGAGTATCCCCACTTCTTCCCAAATGTCAGAAACTTTGATTTAAATGGAGAAAGGAGGGTTTGGGTTGGGAGCAGGTGATAAGAAGGAAAAGAGAGAGAAGTGGTGGAAATGTGTGTCGTGTCTACTTCTCGCCCATTCTTATGCACTGGGCTTGACTCACCTGAGGTCAAATATGGACAAAGATGTCTCTATGGCAGGATGGGCTCGGGGTGAGGCTGGCGCTCCCAGCAGGGCTATGAAACACTGAGGCTCTGCCCCACAGTGCTGCATCTACTGGGCTGGGCTGCGTCTTGGATGAAAGGAACCTTTGGTCTTTGGTGGATCCTTGAAACATTCTAAGGACAAAATAAGGGATGTAACTTTTACTCCCCAATTCTGTAGAAAAGGGAGCCATTGAAGTGCCCATTTGTTAAGTAGGAAGGTGACCGCTTTACTTGCCTTGCAACACTAACAGAAATCCAAATGAAAGGAAAATTTTTCTAGAATACCACCATTTTCACTTTTAAGCATTTCTTACCACCCTTGCTCCATGAGTGGATCAAATAAGATATAGTTTTAATTTTTAATACTATTTAAAAAGAAATAGGTCATAAGAACATTCCATGTCACTAACCAGTCTTCATAGTAATTTTTATTGACTTTATAATATTCATTTGAGTGGATTTATCTTAATTTACTTAACCACTCTCTTGTTACTGCTTTAAAGTCATTCTGACATTTATTAGTATAGGCAGTAAACATCATTTCCCCATTGAATGATTGCCTTAGAATATATTCTCAGAAATATTATTTTAAGGTCAAAGATTATGAATATTTTAATGAATATTGATATTTGGAAATTACTTTCCAGAGGAATTTTTACTAGTTCATATTGCCAGCTACTACGTATGAACAGGCTCATTCACTTGGTCATTCAGCAAATATTTATTAAGCACCTAGTATAAGCCAGCACTATCTCTGCTGTCAGAGTTTAATGTCAAGTTAGGAATACACAGAAATTGACTACAACTGGGGGACCAGATCCACATAGTTGACTGGCCATGAAATGTGTTGTATGAAGAGATGTGAAAGTCCATTGGTGGTTTTTGAGTGATGGGACTTTAGAAAGATTAGTTGGCTTTCTGCTGTAGGAGACACAGGTTGGGGGAATGCCTGGTGCCAGGGGTGAAAGCTTTGGGGTGAAAAGCAGTGAGACTTCCTGAACTAGGGAAGAGCTAGGGAAAGGAGACCAGAGATGTGACTGTAACTAATTAACAAGTTAGGAGATAATGCATAAGCCATGTAAAATGTCATAGTACAAACACAAAGTATGGTAAGACCATTAGGGTTGACAATTCCACATTGCAGATGGCTGATTGACTTCAGGGTCTAATTGTGACACTTGTCTGCCCTGCTCAATGCCAAACACAGTCTGATGGTGAGATAATCATGTGGCCCAATTAGTGTGGTTGTGGGAACCTTAATGTCTTTATTCCTAATTTTCTGTGCATTTTATAATATGCCCTAAGTGATATTTTGAAGGTCGTAGCTTTTCGCTTCCCATATATACGTATTGTGATTTTCCCAGGATGCTGCTGGCCTTACGCCATAATGGACTCTGACTGTCTGATACACTTGATCTTGCAACACCAATACAATTTATTGCTGAAAATGAACACACTGGCATTAAAATGCTCCTCGACAGCTTTTACCAGCTCTCTTCATAAAGCAAGGAGGCCATAAATCAGGCAGCTGTTAAACATCTGCATCGAAGCTGCATCCCTAGGTCTGAGCCCAGAGTCTCCCGGCTGGTACTGAGGTGTGGCTGGGAACCGGATCCTCGGATCAGCTCTTCTTCCTGCCAGAGCATATGGGACAGCACTAACCAAGAATTACAGCCTCAGGCTCCTGAAATCCCACAAAATTAATGAGCTGTAAAGTTTGTACAGAGATGGAAGAAGTATAACTAGGAAAATGGCTTGGTTTAGCCAGCCTTCATCAACTGTCCTGCTTCTTTTTAGGGCAGTGGGTATTGAGGGTGACATTCAGTCCAGCACTGCCCCAGCCCTCGCCCGTGGGTCTCAGTGAGGACTGCGCATGTCAGTGCTACAAGCTTCCAAACTGAGTTAACGAGATTCTGGATGCTCAAGAGACATTGGCTCGACTTTGATGATTGAATGCCTTGTAAAACCAGGAACAAGACCTGAAAAACTGAAATCTGCAGAAGAGAAAATTAGCTATCTATATTTTTCTTTATTATTGATGGCTGCCTGTTAATTTGTCTGAGGTCTTCTTCACCTGTTTTCACATAATTTATGATTTCCCTGCATTGTCCTTAGTATTTTCTTTCTAGTCTATAAGATCAACACTTATTTCCTCTCTTGTGTGCCTCTTGGAATATTACAAACTCAGTCAAATATCTTCTAGGACTACATCTGTGATCTGTTGAGAACTTACTATGTCCCAGGCATTTGCTGGTTTCTTACATGTACTATTTTTATGAGGTCATCACGATGCTTTACCTGGGACAATGGAAGTCAGGCTGCTTAAATAGTACTCAAGGTCACGAATCAGTAATGGCTTTTCGGGTATCAGAAGCTATATCTGACTAACTCTAAAATTTATTTTTCTCTCCATGTTGATTTTTTTTATCTCCCACAAAAAGCTTAAAATGATCTGAACCCAATTTGACCCCCTCAAGAATTTGGAAAGTTTGATGTTTTATCAAATATGTTTGTACATCTGCTCTTCTCATTTCATCTCCAGTCCCCAGGAGTGGTTAAGGCCTTGCTGAGCTTCAAGCTGCAACTCTGCTGGGCTTAGTCTGTGGCTGAGGTTTTGCAAAGACTAAGGAAAATCTTATCTGCTCTGAGCTGCAGACATTGAGCAGCGTTGCTGCTGAGTCTGGGGCCCGCCCTGGAGCTGAAAAACATCCCTAACCGTGTCCCCATCTGGCAGATAAATCTTGCCGTCATCATGCCTGTCAGCGACCACATCTCATATGCTGGGCTGTCCCCTGAAGAAGGATTGCCTCTCCAGGTGACTGTTTAGCTTGAATCACTGCTGCATACATCACCCAGGCAAATCAGATCAAGCGAAGAGCAAATTTCATGCACTTGTTGAAGAGCGATACCACCAGGTAAAATACATAATGTGTCACACTTGATCTAACACTCACCAAAATGGCCTTATCTGGTTGCTTATTAGGAAAGGGGAGGCTTGGGAGAGGAGGAGGAAACCCTATGCAGATCTCTCCGTGGCAAGGAGAGATCCTAAAACAATGGCTGCATTTAAAAAAGTTTTCATCTTTTTATAACAATAACTTTCAAACACACTCAAAAGTAGAGAAAATAGTCAAATAAAGCTTCATATGCCCATACGTGAAATTCAACAATTATTAAGCTACTACACCATGAAAAACATAAAATAATGCCCAGGGATCAAATTAAAAAATTAAGACAATTACTAGGCTGGTATGTCTTATACTATAAATTATACTTGGTTAAAAGTTCATATTTTGTATTATCTTAATCAATAAAGGGGGAAAAACAAAAATAAGTTCATATTCACATTTCCTTCCTCTTGAAATATAGTTAAAAATAATTCACCAATCATCCATTTATTGCTCGCGAAATTTTCATATAAAAACCATATATAATATTTTAAAGTATTTCACTACATTTGCTTTATTTATTTCTAAAAACCCACTCTGGGTGGTCAGAAGTAGGATGTCAGCTTACAGGCCTCTTTTGTATCAGAGAAGAGAAGTAACAAGAGTCAAACTCAAACTCTCTGTTGCCTTTTCTCAATGAATAGATATCTATTTGTTTGTTTACAAATGTCTACTGAGTGCCTAGCATAGACTCTGCGAGGCACAAGCAATAAATATGACAAAAAGGAAAAGGCACAAGGTGTTGGCTCTGTCACATGCTAGGTACTCAACAAATGGTCACGAACAATATTCATAACAATAAAACTATTGTTATTCTTATTATATACTATCATATAATAAGCTCCTGCCCTTGAAAGCTTTCAAACTCGTTGGTTAAGACAGACATTCAAAATAATAGGTGCAGCAAGGTTATAAACAAATACGGTGACAGAATTATCCATGGGGGAGTAGTAGGGAAAATAAGAGAGAATTAATTGCATCGAGGATGGGTGATAACTGAACTGATGCAGGACAGACTCAGCAGGTGCCCTCCAGGTGGGAATGTGGGGTGCAGGTGGTGGTGATGGGACGGCCAGTCAGTGGAGGGAAGAGCGGAGTAAAGGAGAGTTCTTGGCACTCCAAATAGGCGCCATGACTGAACTGGTAGTTAGACTGGAGGCCACATAGAAACAAGCTTGTATGCCTTTGAACTGTGTCCTGCTGGCTCCCTGCTGTTTACAGGATACAGTTCAAAGGCACAATAGGTTGTGTTTGATGTGACCGCCTGTCTATCCACCAGTTTGGTCATGGTGCCTATTTGGAAGGCCAAGGACTCCCCATACATTTATACATTCTCTTAGGTGGATGTTAGTGTGGGAACTAATTGAATGAAGCTAAAGCAGGGGCCCTATGATCCAATCTCGAAACATGATATAATTTTTTTAAAAAATAGGCTATCAAGTGAAAAGAAATGTACAGGTAACTGGTTTTTTTAAAATTGCTATTTCCAGACACATTTTAAAGGGACTCATTATTGGAAAACCTTTTTCTTTTTACAAGCCTTTTCTCTTCCATCCATTTTTCTTGCATATTGCAAATACTCACCACATCGCTTCAGAAATATCCCTTTTTAGCCCTCCCCGGCCTTTGCTATGATCACTTGTCCTTTTATTCCTCTCTCGTCTCTAGATCCTGTGCTACATAAGGACCAGAGGGCCAGAGCAGGCAGCAATTGATCAGACAGACAAAGCCAGATATCTCTTTAGTGAGCAGAGAGAGAGAACAGGCTGGAAATATACCCAATTTCAATTGGGGTTTCATTACAGCAAGATGAATAAGCCATCTGTGATGATGGACACCTCGCTCCCCAGTGATGTGTATATCACAATCATTTTGTGTTTATTTTTGTTGTCGGCGACTTTCATCCTGTACATGACATTGCCAACATTATAATGAGCCAGAAAAGCTTGCTCCTGGAAGAGGGGCTGAGGGCAGCTTGTGTTAGGGGAGCTGCCTCTGCCCGGAAGCTGAGACTGTTTCCTTCTCTGAATTCACACTCAGACTGCTTCAGGCTGGCATCACCTGCAGTGCTTTCAGGAGGTGTGTGGGGTTGGCTATCATGAAAGTAAAGAGTAGTAAGACGGCAGGGTGGAACCAGCAGGCTGCTTTAGCTTTGGACGTCTTCTTGCTGTTGGTCACTGGTCGCTGTGGCTGTGGCCTGCAGCCAAGCATGGGCAACCCTTTCATCATTCCTGGTTGCTGACTTACCCTGACTCTTTGATTAACCACTTGCTCCAGGAGCTCCAGGGTCCTCCAGTGTTTGTGTCAGCTTGACGTCGGGGTGCTGTTTGCTTATCTGGCCTTCAACCCCACTGCTGCTCTTATCCCTGCATTCTGGAGGGCCCCAACCCCTGGCTGCCTCTGCCCCCTGCTTTTGACTGCTGAGGACAGTGGTTCTCAACCTTGGCTGCACATTAGAATCACCTGGGAATCTTTTTTAAAATCTTGATTTCTGGGCCTCATCCTCTGGAAATTCTGTTTCTTTGTTATGGGGTGGGGCCACAACATTAGTAACAAAGAAACAGAATTTCCGGAGGGTGAGGCCCAGAAATCAGGACTTTAAAAAGATTCATTACTAATGTTGTGGCCCCACCCCATAACAAAGAAACAGAATTTCCGGAGGATGAGGCCCAGAAATCAGGATTTTAAAAAGATTCCCAGGTGATTCTAATGTACAGCCAAGGTTGAGAACCACTGGCTTAGGACCTGAGAGAATTTAGCAGCAGGAGGTGATGAGCCAGTTAATGAGCATGATAAAGGAAGGGATTAAACTGACAAAGCTGAGTTGAAGAGAAGGTAATTTAGGAGAAATTGTATAGGGTGGGGTTGGGGTTTTTTTGTTTGTTTGTTTAACCTTGGTGACCCATTGAGGTTACCTAGAGAAATTTTTAAAAGTGCTTTTGCCCCAAACCAGTAAAATTGAAATCTTTTGGATGGGGCTTGCAGAGGGCAGCCTCCAGGAGAGTCCCCAATGATAGTTACCCAGGGTATGTATGCCCTTTTATAATCCCCTTCCTTTCAGTGCGGGCAGGACTTTGTGAATTGCTTCTAATGAATAGAATAAGGTGGCCATGAAGGCTTGTGACTTGTAGACGAGGTCATCAAAGGCATGTGGTTTTGCTTTCTGGCTCTCTCAGATCACTTGCTTTGGGGACAGCCAAATGTCATGTCATGAACAGCCCCAAGGAACGGCCCAGGTGGTGAGGAACTCTGGCCAACATCCCTGTGAGTGAGCTGGGAGGTATATTCTCCCATCTCAGTCAAGCCTCAGGTGACTGCAGCTCCAGCTGACACCTTGATCGAAACTCTGAATCAGAACTACCTGGCTAAGCTGCTCTGATTCCTGACCCACAGAAACTGTGAAATAAGAAATGTATCTTTTTAAAGCCATTAAACCGTGGGGTGGTTTGTTACACGGCAATAGATAGCTAACACAGGGATCAAGCAACTGTCTTTTTTATAACTTTGCCAGGTGACTCTAAAGCAGGGGTCCTCAAACTACGGCCCGCGGGCCACATGCGGCCCTCCGAAAACATTTATCTGGTCCGCTGGGTGTTTTTGCTGCCGCTGCCTGTTGCTTAGCAGCCGACTAGTTTTTTTTTAAACTATAGTCTGGCCCTCCAATGGTCTGAGGGACAGTGAACTGGCCCCCTGTTTAAAAAGTTTGAGGACCCCTGCTCTAAAGTGTAGCTGCTGGTATAAAGGATTAAATGAGAGGAGGTGTCTGGGAGCTGTCAGGGGGTGTGGAAGAGAACAGATGCCCTGTGTCAGTCACTGTGCTGCCTTCTTATATCTGATATCTTCCTGACTTCACAGTCCCCTCCATGAGTTACGTGCTATCCTCCCTACTTTACAGATGAGAAAACTGAGGTTTAGCAAAACACACTTGCCCAGGACAGGAATACTTAACACCGAGGCCTTATACAGAAGCGTGTGTTTCTTCTGCTGTTTCTGATGCAGCGCCCTCCCCAGAGCCCCTGAAAGAGAACTTGGACCAAGGAGAGAGGTCTGGCTCTTGCTAACCCGGGAGCTGTAATTTACCTGCCTGTCAGTCATTTGTACCTGGGTTTGCCTTCTGCTCAGTGGCTGCTAAGAGCTCGCCAGAGGGAGTGCTGATCGCATGCTCACCGGGGATGTCAGTGCACCAGCATCCAGCACTCAGCAAACGTTTGCTGGGGAGCCTGAGGCAAGAGCGGTTTTGGAGAGAAGAGGCCAGGCCAGGCTGTGTGCATGGATAAAGGGGGCTGAGCCTTTATTCCTTGGAGAAGATTTGTGGGCCTTTGGTCCTGAGCTGGTCTCTGTGGCCATTTTATGTCACCATTTAACCACAAGTATTAAACACGAAGCCTTTTCCAATTTCCACCCACTGTGTCCTAAAATGGTCCCCAAGGTGCCAGGTGTGCCTGGGCTCCCAGGCACTAAACACACGCTGCCTAGCTCTATCCACCTCTGACCCTGGGAAGAAAATCTGCCTGGAATTAAAGATGGTTCTGGAACAGCTAGCCATAGAAAAGGTGAGAAAGCACGTTTCCTCCATTTGGAACTCATATGAGAGTGTTTAAAACCCAGGCTCCATGGTGTTCATCAGGCTTCAGCTACGGAAAGCATTCTTAATAGAAACCCATTATCATAATTGAATAATCTTTAATTACTGCTTCCAAATGAAAAACAGCAAAACAAAACCCAAACCCAGCTCTCAATTTTTGTTTAGTGAGGATTACAGAAAGTTAATATCTGTGGAAATGGCTCAGCAATTGTAATTACTCAGCAATGCTGTCCTCTAAATCTGGAGGAGGCTGGCTAAGCTAATTAGCTGCTCCAGCCGGTTCACATCATCTCCACCTTCTAGGATGGCTCTGGGAAGTGTCTTCAGTGACCCAGAGCTGTTCTGGCATCGTGCTTGAGTGCACAGAGACACTTTGAAAGGCAGTGGCAGCCAGAGGGGGACGTCATGTTCCTCCATGACCGCCCATCACTGCAGGTCAGAGAGGGCAGAGGAGCAAAGTGCAGCCAGCAACCCGGGGCTGGGACTTGCTGGGAAGTGGAAATCACTGAGGTGCAAACATCGCCCAGGAGGTCAAGACAGCGTTTGACTCCCTGCCCAACTCTGTCTCTGCCTGGCAAGTCTGGGTACCATTTAGAAATGTGTATTTGCAGTGAGAGTAATATCACCAGAGAATTACTCATTTGTAAGTCCCTTTCAGTATACTGTTGAAACCGCTATGCCTCTAAAATACAGGCTTGTCACTTTGTGTATGCATAACACAGTAGGGGGGGGTGCGCTCCCGGGTGGAGGGGGTCAGTGGGGGGAAGGGGGCATACTTTCAACAATAAAGATAAATTTAAAAATAAATAAATGAATAAAATAAAATACAGTCTGCCCTGCTCGGTTGTGCAGTTTGAACACTGCACAAACTACCACGCTGAGAGGATGAACTGGGGCGGAAATCCAGCCTGCACATCCCTAGCTCAGCTTGCCTCCTGCAAGTGGGACACCACGCAGAGAGAAAGGATTGCTTTTTACCTCACCCCCAAGCGCCACCTGATTGCTATACCAATTCACCTGCAGGAGCTCTCTGTTCAGAGGGGACTTGTCGTTTCACCATGTCTGTCTACATAGGTGTCGTTTCGTAAATCCCGCATAGACTGTACGTGCTAGCTGGAGGCTGGCTTAGCAGCATGAATTTTTTAAATTGACATAGAAAAATTGGTGTCTCATTCAAATTCACATTGGGTGTCTCTTTCAAGGGTTTGGATTGCTGAGAGCCTTTCTTTAAACCACCTCCACTTTTGTCTTGCATCTTCTTATCAAAGTGTCCTCAAATAAATAATCTCTGGATCACAAAGTTCTCCAAATTGGGCTTTTAGTCTTATCTCAGCCACTGTGATCCTAACACTAATGAGGAATGTGTTTCTTACCAGCCTCCTCCCAGGGCCTGATGCGCACTTGGGCAGAGACGGATTCACTGTGACACGACTGTAGCTGAAGCTTCGGTCCCATCCAAGGCTCAGGACCTTGTTTGGTATTAGCAATTTTTTGTGGAGGGTCACCCACATTGCATAACCTTCACACCCTGCAAAGTATGGACTCGCCCTCAATTATTTCATCTGAGTGTCCATTAGCAGTAACTGGGGTCTTTGGAAGCCATGGCTGTATCAAACTGCTATCCTATACAATAAAAGCCTAATATGCAAATCGACTGAACAGCAGAATGACTGGTCACTATGATGCACACTGACCACCAGGGGGCAGACGCTCAATGCAGGAACTGCCCCCTGGTGGTCAGTGTACTCCCACAGGGGGAGCACCGCTCAGCCAGAAGCTGGGCAAATGGCTGGCAAGCACAGCGGTGGTGGTGGGCGGTAAGGAGCGAGGGGTCCCGGGCTGCGAAAGCCCCAGACTGTGAGAGGGATGTCTGACTGACTGCCAGCTTAGGCCCGATCCCCGACAGGCGGACATCCCCCGAGGAGTCCCGGACTGCAAGAGGGCACAGGCCGGGCTGAGGGACCCATCCCCTCCCCAGTGCACAAATCTCGTGCACCGAGCCTCTAGTTTTTAAATATTTGCTTTGGACTAGTCAGTCTTTTCGGTACTTACTCTGTATTTTCTCCACCTATTGCCTTAGGATTATCATCATCTCTTCTGTCCAAATACAGTTTCTTAAAAATATATATTTTGAAGCACATTTTTAAAAATAACATGTGGCTTGTCTGTTGTTTGTCTCCAGTTCAACTCCAGTAGCCCTCAGCCTTACCTCCCCAGCCAGGTGCATCCCACTTTGCTTCTAGGATCACCACACCATCTCCTGTTAACAAAGTTGTCAGTGCCTCCTGACTACATTCATGCTGACTTTGATCGTCTTGGCAACCACAGGTAGCCCCAGGGTCTACATAAATATATGCACGTTGCCAGACTAATTTTTTATGAGACACCTGTTCTCATTTCCGTAGTGCTGCCTTGTCTACTTTGTAAGCACAACCAGGGATGTTGAACCTAAAGGCAGTTTAAACAAACTGCCTGGTGTTACAGCATGTCTTTGCCCCTCCCTAGCTTAGGTAAATTTTTGGCTCAATTTTCACATCTGTAAAATGGGGATAATAATAACCACCTCACCAAGTTTTCTAAGAAATAATAAGATAATGCATATAAAATAGCACAGAATCTGTAACTTACATAGTTTTATAAACAATTATTATCATTGTTTTTAAAGCACCAATAGTTAGACTTGCCATTTTGGAAAAGAATAAATTCAGATCAGGTCTGTTTTGGTCATTGCTCTAGCCCTAATGCCTAGAATCGTGCCTGGTCCGCAATAGATGATCTATTAAGTGTTAGTGCTTAAACAATATAGATAGATCCAGAACTGGCCATGTTTTGGATCTATCTTGAAGTGCCCCCAAGAATTTGAAGTTTGGTTCAAGAGACTGAAGCAGCAGATGGCTGATGCAGTGGTTTGTGATTTAATTAGGGCTTCTCAAAACCTTCAAGTGGAGAAAATAAATGACTAAGGCATGATTGGCTTAAAGAAAGTTGGCTGTTTCCCCTTCATGTAGGCATAACACTGGCAAGTGACCTTGGGCTGAAACCAGGCCAGTTGGGGAAGGTCAGGAGTGGGGGGTGGGGATAACCATCCAGAGGCATTGGCTCCAGAGCACATGCCTTGAGATAGGGCCTCTGAACCTCATCCCTGGGATCTGGGTGGGGGTGAGTGTTGTCTGTGAACCCGCTTAAAATTATATGCAGGATTTGGAGAACATCTGAGTGTGAGCATATATGTATTCTTTTGGGGATCTCAGTATATTTGGAAATCATTCAAATAGTCTCAAGACCCAGAATGGGTTAAGCATCAGGAATTTCTGCTTAAAATCAAGAAACTAGAGGGAGAAGGAGGTCAAGGGTGACTGACACCTGCCATGAACATGGAAGAGGAAGCAGCAGCATCCTTTGTGATACCTTCCATCACCTCTGCCCCTCAGAGAGGAAGAAAAGGGCTACTTTCCCAACCACACTGTGCCATTTCCCCCAGCTTGGCACCTTTGGGTGATCACCAAACATTAGCAAGTTTTTCTATTCTTTCTGAGTCATCCGCCTGACTCTTGGCTTCTGCATGGGAATAAGACCAGGCAACATCCTTTCCCGGAAGGTGCCAGGCTGGAAGACAGAGTACGTCCAGAGTAAACATCTGGGACTGGAGAAAAAGAATGGATACATGTTCATGTTTGTCTCATGTCACAGAGGGAGATGCCTACATTCTTTTTTCCTTTTGTTGTTTCACCAAAGAGGATCTGGGAGGAAAAGCTTCAGGCAAAGACATTAAATTTTAGGAAGGGGTTTTCAAGATGGACAGCTGCTGACTTTGATGTGAAAGCTCTGAAACTCTCAAACCTGGCTTTATTTTTTTATGCTGAATATGCATAACTCATGATGTAATACAATATCAACCGTATTATTATTAGTTCTGAGTTCCCACTGTCTCTAAATTTGTCCCTGCTCTCAGGTAAATATTGGCAAATACTAGATGGTTCTAAGGTCATTTTAAGTCCTTACAAGCAATCTCAATTCAGTGACTGGAATAAACCAGCCCATGATATTAATCAGTGTCTCAGTCTTCTTCACTCAGAGATGCGATGTCTCCTCCTCCTTTCTGGTCTAAGGCGGGTATTTGGCAGCTGTCTGCCTTTAAGGAAGAGACTATGATTGGCTTCTGCTCTTTCTCCCACTCACGTTATCACAGGCTCCCAAATTGCTATTTTATCTCCTGCAAGGGCTAAAGGAGAGAGGATGAAGCAGATGTAAGGGGAAGGAAGAGCTCTGACTTGGCTGGGTGACTTATGCTTTCAGTCTGGCAAGTGAACTCATCCCTTCTCCTGGGTTCTACAGACATACTCATCACTGGGACCTCGTACATACAAGTCTTGTACTGCGGGGAGTGCCGTCCATTCCATAGGCAAGATCCTTCCCAGTGGCCCCTGCCTCTCTGGTGGTCCACCCAGTGCTGTGCTGGAGCTGGCCTACTCTGCTTCACAAAGCTGATCGTGCACATCCATTCTCGACTTTATGTTCAGGGAGTTCAGACCAGTAGCTGGAAATTGGCCATGGTGGGAGTATTTATGCTCAGGAAACTGGAAAAATGCAAAAAAAAAAAAAAAAAAGCAGAGCTTATTGGTTTGTTTCCAGGTAGTTGGTTCTTAAACATTAATCAGCACACTAGTGGGTCCACCCTGCCCAGATGAGGTCAAATCATGCTGTTGGAGTCCCCTTGCTCTCCAAGCTGTCTTACTGGGTGGCATTTAAGGAGCTGCAGCCTATCTCACCTGTGTCTACAGGTGATCCTCATCCTATTTTGTCTTAACAAACTCTAGAAGGATTTCAGGCAGATCACAAGGTAGCAGTAGCAGCTACTTTCTCCAAAGAATCTCTTCATCACCCACTTTTCCATCTTCAGACTTTGATTCCTTTTTATAGCCTTTATCTTGTTGAAGGGGTCTAATAATTATGGAATCAGTTCAATTAGTTATTTATTTCATGAGCTCTGCATCTGAGAAGCTAAATTTCATATTCATTTTGGTATTTCATGCATCTGAGTACTGTTTAAATTCCTCTTCTTTATCTACGTCATCTGGGCCAGGTTGTCATTTATTCTAGAGCTTCCTAAATGCTAGGGATGTAAACATAGTCCTATGTCATCAGCACTATAATTTGTACTATTCAATATGGTAGCCAGTACTTATACATGGCTAAATATGAAATAATTAAAAATAAATAAAATTAGTTCCTCTGGTGCACTAGCCACATTTCAAGTGCTCAATAGCCACATGTGACTAGTGACTTCTTTACTAGACAAAACATTTCATCATTGCAAAGTTGTATGGGACAATGGTGACTTGGATGGATAGTGCCATGAAACGTTTAAGTTGGTAGGACTCTGATATAAAAATGAAGGAGAGCGCTAATTCAAAATAAATGCCAGTGTATATGAAATTGTGATCTTGAAGTTTAGTTTTTACAAGCTACATAACATTTCACAATTAAGATGTCATTGTCAACAACACTGGGTGAGGGTGTGAGGGCAGGACTGGGGGAATGGGGGAACAATGGGGGAATAAGGACACATTTGTAATAGCTTAATCAATAAAGAAAAAAAAAGATGTCATTGTCAAGCCCTAGAGAGGGACAAGAGATGAGGTCATACCATTTTGTAGCCTCTGGCTGCAGTGCCACAGAAAATGGACAGATTTCTTGGCAAATGTCATGTACATTTGCAAATTTTAATGTGTGCTCTCAACTTTGTCACTTGCTTTTAAATCTTCGCTGTGTTTTTGACACTGTCATCTATCAACCTTTGCTAATCTGCCTAGAGGTGGCAGTTGGGATGTAGAGCTGAGAAGAGGAAGTTGAAAGATCTCAGGAGGCATCTGGTATGCCAAGGGCCACTGAAATTTGGTAGTTTCAACAGAGCTCAAATGTTATGGGCTCTGGGAAAAATGTCTTCCCCACTAGGCTCCAGAAATGTTTCTGGTTATATGGCAATTGAGGGGGGTTATTAGACTTGGTTAACGGATCTTGACTTTACCCCACTCTGATTCATTCACTTACAAACCTAACAAATGGATTCTTGCACTATATGCTATGTATTTTACAACCTCGCGAGTAAAGGGAAATTTATATTTATGTTTCAGTGTGTGTGTATGAATGAGCATGTTTTGAAGTATGGTAAACTAAATCTGACCACCAGTTTTGAGATCTGAGCAATGGGCCATGCCTGGGTAATACCCTCGAGCTATCACCATCAGCATTACTGTGCAGCATTTTGAGGCCCCTGTTGACAGGGCCCTTGAGTGAAAAATGGCTTTGGTCTTAGAAGTGGCCTTCTGAGCACAACCCATCAAGTCCGGGGCTTTGGGGACCTGTGTGTGCTGTGACATATCTTTATAACCTGGAGCAGAGACAGCAGTGAGGCAGTTTTGCTGATGTATGTAGGCTTAATGGTCTTGATATTGTCATCCTGAGTTATGAGGCTTTTCCAAGGCTGATGGGGGTGTAATGCCTGGTGGCAGAAGATGCCGTCAAGGTGGAAAATGTGAAGAGCTCCAGTGGTAAATCAGGGGACCACCCTGGACATGGAGAAGTGGGCTTGGCTTGGGAGGGCATATTTGCCCTTGGTATACACAGAAGTCTTTCAGGAAAGATCATTAAAATACTGAAAGCAAAAGAAAATGGCCCACGGATCACTTGGATTTTGATGGATGAATGAAAGATGGTTTGTTTATATTTTTCTGGATGCAAATGTGGAATGAACATTGACTGTATTTCTATATAACATCCAACAGCAGTAGCCCCTTCCTTACATGTTTATATTTTAGAAGCTCAGTCCTTTTCTCTGCCTCTCTTAGGAATGATTGTTCTTGAAGATCAAAAGTAGATCAGATTAAATGCCTTGATGTGTGTGTGTGTTTTTCTTGTTTAGTTTTTAAGAGAAAATGTGTGTCAGTATCTGCCTGGAGGCCTATTGAAATCACCGGTAAAGTTATCAGATGTTCTAGTTCTGTGGCCAGCTGCTTAGTAGAGCTTATTGCATGTATCTTCTAAGAATTTTATCTGTTTTGTAATTTAGAAATGTCAGTTGCTGCATTCTTGAACTCTTTATTTGCACTATGAGCCTAAAGACTTGGAGAAGTCACCTCAGTCAGGTGTCTCCGGGTCCCTGCTTCACCTACAGGTCCGGCCAGGATTGGTACGTGACTACGGATGCCACATAAAACGTGGACCCTGTGGCAGGAGACCTGCTTCTGTTATAAAGTCCTTCTCACCGCTGGTCCCTGATTCTTGAACCTATTGCCAGATTCATTTTGGAATCTTTCATCTGCTCTCATCATTTCCATTGGGAAATAGGATGATTTTTATATTTGCTTTTTTTATTCTTACCACATAGGCTCTATCCCTCAATTCTCAATATTGGGATGTCTAGGTCCAGATCCTCAACTGATATCTCTGCTGCACTGATCATCTGCTTCCAGAACTATTAGGCTCAATGTCTGTAGGCTAGTGTTTTGGAAACGCCAAAGGGAAGAAAATGGCCTTACCCCAACTGTTACTTTAGTCCTTAGTTACAAATATCTCATGATACTAGTTGTGGACATTAACCTATGAAGAATACAAAATGTACAAGGCTCAACTCTATCTTTAAAAAACTTAAACTTTAGTTAGATATAAAAACTGGAGCATACAAAAAATTAAGTGATGCAAGTATTTTTTTAGGACTTTATATTCAGTATGTTTTATCTTTATGTTTAATTTATTAGGGTGACATTGGTTCAGAAAATTATATAGGTTTCAGGTATACAATTCTATAATACATCATCTATATATTGTATTGTGTGTTCATCACCCCAAGTCAAGTCAATGACACAAGTATTAATAGCTTCAATGTATTAAATGCCTACTGTGTGCCAGGTGATTTACATACACTATTTTAATTTTAAAAATTACCCTACAAGTATGATTATCTGCAGTTAACAGATGAGGACCCTGAATCTTAGTGAGAGTAAGAAACTTTCCACTCAGCAAGTAGTGGTGCCAGGAAGTTCACTCAGCAAGTAGTGGTGCCAGGGCCTCCCTTCAAAGCCAGAGCTCTTTCCTCTGAAATATATTATCTTTATATCTGTTCATTTTAACAAGGACAGAGATTATCGCCATGTACAATATTGATGCTTAGTAAAAGAAGTTATAGGAAATTCTGAAGAAAAAAGTGTCTGTCACCTGGAATGTTTAGAGAAGACTTTGCGTAGAGGTGGACTGATTTGATCTACAATTTAAAGAATGAGGAAGGAAAGTTAGGAAGAGGAAAGAGGAACCAGCCCACCTGCAGGGGGACTGGCTTGAATCTCAGCATCCTGGAGTGGACTTGAGGGGTGCACTTGGAGATGTAACTTAGTGTCCTCAGTTCTAACTGAGAGGCTCATGAGGGCTGGAGAAATACTAGGGATAGGACAAAGTCATGACTGTATACCCATGGTTGGGCTGCCACTCAGTGCCCAGGTTGCTCCTGGAAGGATCTTCCTAGTTGTTGTCCTCTCTGGCCATAGTCTAGATAAGCACTAGGAGAACAGAAGTTTGGGATATCAATGTTGGCATCCCACTTCCTGTTGGTGTAAGTCCTGGGGCCTGAGACTTGCCTAGGGGTTGAATGATTACTAGGTTTATGGTTACCTTAAAAACATTTTAGACTTTTGGACTATCTATATGCTTCTGATCCAGAGCCAAAGATCTTAACTACACAGAGCTATTAGGCATAAGAATTGCTGTCCCACAGCCAAGAGACTGTTTTCTCACGCCTCCCAGATTGTCAGCTTGATAGTTTGGGGACGCTATCTGCAGTTGTCTCCCATGATCCAGTCTTGCCCACTTTCATCTTTGCAGCCACTTCAAGAAGCAGGTACTATTATCCTAATTTCACAGGTGGTGAAACCGATTCCTACAGAAGTCAAGACACAAAATAGAAAGGAGCAGAGGACATGAGGTTCTCCTTCCTCTCTAGGTTGGACCAGAACCTGGCACACAAGTTCTCCAGGGCTTCCCCAGGTACATTCCGCATAGCCCCTGTCATTCTTTCTCTGCAAATCTTTTGCTTGTGGAGCTCCCCTATGACATCCTTCTGCCTTTGATGTGAGAAATCACAGAAGTCCAGCCTAGTGAGTGTCAGGCTCTCCCACTCATGGATCCTCCCCTTTGGAAGTAGACAGCAGCATGTGAAACCTCAGAGTGCACTTGTCCCCCGGCGCCTGTCAGAACCACCCGAATAAATCCCCTCTCAGCCAGCAGTAATCAGCTCATGCTTTGAAGCATGAAATTTGATTAGCACTTTTTATCCCAGCTGCATCACTTGGACTATTATTACAGGTCATAAAGTTTACTGAGTCCCGCCCCTCTGACAGTGTGACCCTGGTGTAGGACTCTGTGACTTCCATGGAGCAGGAGCAGGGCTGGCTGCTTGCTAAGTGAGGAGCTTTGTCCTTTTTCATTTCTAAGAACTTGCATTTACAGACTGAGATAATGCTGCTCCCAGAAAAGGGAGCTCACTTCTCAGGGAAACCAAAGGGTTATCGAGGTCGGTTGGAATGTCAACAATGTTTTATTTGCATTATTTACTTAATCCTCATGGCAACCCAAAGAGTTATGTGAAAATATTTTGCCCATTTTAAAATGAGGAACCCAAGGGGGTAGCGTGGATGTGCCATATGCTCAAAGCAATATTCAAAGTAAATGCTGGTTCTAGGATTCAAGTTTATCTAAATAAAAGTACATAGATTCTATTCTTATTCCCATAGCACGATGAGTTTACGAGTTTACATAACACGCTGAAGGTCAATATTAAAGCCCAAGTCGGAGCCTAAGGTGCCTGGTGTTATGGCAGCTAGAGGAAGGTAAATGCCACGCGCTCAAACCATGACAGTTTTATAGGACTCAAGGCCAAAGTTCCTTTATCCCTGCTCTGAAGAAATATTTCTACTTAGCTATGCAGAGCACGGTTGCTGTGCAACCTCTTTCTCTCCAGGCATGTACCAGACAAACTCTAGTGTCACTTTCTGCACATCACCAAGAACCACTGACCTCTTCTAACATTGGGCCTGAGCATTTGGTTCCGCTCATTAGAGCTCATCTCTTTCTCTCCTACAGTGAGTTAGCTCTCAACACCCCTATTATTGCCTGCTTTAAGCTGGCTTTTACTAGTTTCCCTGCTCCCCTCAACTGGCAAAGAAGTGGAGGAGGCAAAGGAAGACCTCTATCTCCAGGCACCAGCCTCTGTGGGCACCAGCAGCTCACTAACTGCAAGCCAGAGCTGTGGCAGCAGAGTTCAGGGAAGGAGGCCACCAGCACATCACAGTGTCCCTGGGCACCTTTGTTTTTCTTTTTGCCACAGGTAGAAAAGGCTTTATGTATTTCTTTTTAAAATACATTTAACACGTACATTGTGTAAATTTTAAGATATACATTAATTTACTTTGATAAGGGTATCTATTTATATAAAGAGCCAGGGGCCGTCACATCCGAAACAACCAAACAGACAACCGAACAGGCTGTGTGGGGCGACCCAGCTGGCAGGGGGGGGTTAGTGAGGGACGACCAAACAACTGAACAGCGGGCTGTGTGGGGAAACCAGGCCAGCAGAGGGAGCAGTGTGAGGCGACTAGGCTGGCAGGGGGAGCAGGTGGGGGTGACCAGGCTGGCATGGGGGGGATAGTTGGGGGCAACCAGGCTGGCGGAGGGGCAATTAGGGGTGACCAGGATGGCAGAGAGGGGCAGTTGGGTGCGACCAGGCCAGCAGGGGGGGCAGTAAGGGGCAACCAGGCTGGCGCGGGGGGGGGGGGGGCAGTTAGGGGTGATCAGGCAGGCAGGCAAGTGAGCAGTTAGGAGCCAGCAGTCCCGGATTGTGAGAGGGATGTCTGACTGCTGGTTTAGGCCCGATCCCCAGGATCAGACATCCCCCGAGGGGTCCCAGATTGGAGAGGGTGCAGGCTGGGCTGAGGGACAACCCCCCCCCCCCGCATGAATTTTGTGCACCGGGCCTCTAGTATATTATGATTGCCATTGTAGTGATGTTTCATATTACATAATTATGGCACAATATTGTTGTCAATATTCATTATATGGTGCATTAGATATCTATGGCTTACTTACTACTCACTACAAGTTTGTACCCTTAAAAACCATTAATCTTATCTCCCCATTCTCTGGTAGCCACCATTTAATTCTCTGTTCTTAACAAGTTTGGCTTTTTTAGATTCCATGTATAGGTGATATCACATAGTACTTGCCTTTCTCCATCTGACTTATCTCACTTAACATAATCCGCTCAAGATCCATCAATGCTGTTGCAAATGACAGGATACCCTCCTCTCTCAAGGCTGAATAATATTCTATTGTGTATGTAAACCACATCATCTTTTTATCCATTCATGCTATTGCTGGGCATTAAGGTTGTTTCCACATATTGGCTATGGTGAGTAATGCTGCAATTAACATAGGGCGCAGATATCTCTTTGAAACCCAGAAGTGAATTACTGGATCATATGTAGATCTATTGTGAAATGTAAATTAGTCCAACCACTATGACAAACAATATGAAGGTATTCTCTTTTTGCCATTCTACCAAGCCCCACTATCTGGGGCTTGGTAGAATGTTTACCAGCTATGTTGTTTATAACGAAACCCCAAGATTTGAGACTTTACCCCAGTGGTTTCTCAGCCTTTATGAAAAGCATGGCATACAAATGGATATATTTGGAGGAGATGGCACAGCCTCATTCCCCCAGCTCCAACTCAGTCAATACCTATGGGGTTAGAACAAGGAATATTTGATTAAGTGTGTAATGGTGTGAAGCTAAGATGGCCCATACGATCTTTTGACAAGAGCATCTGGACAACTTAAGTTTCCCTCTTCCCAGGACACTGCTTTTGTGGACACTGCCGACGGTTACCTTTGAGGCTTTTTTTCCCCTAAGCATCACAGCTGATCAGCCCACACTTGGATATATTTCCTTTACTCATGTTAATTAAATTAAAGGTGCAATGGCAAAGTTTTGCTGGCCAAGGTGCCAGAATTTTAGAAAGGATTTTACTTCATGAACTCTAGAACTTATTTATTAATAATCCAAATAGAAGTGTTTCATTGGACAGAAATTGATGAGTCTTGATAAGATCACCAGGGAGAGGACTCAGTGTGCCTTGACGCTCTGCATATGTCTCCTGGATGATTCATGAATCTACCGGTGGAATCCAATTGATTTGCTCTAAATGAAGTTATCAATCTGCCTTTCTCTGGCTCCCAAGCATAGTCATATGTTGTAATGGAAATTATAGGGTTGCAAAAGCATCACACTGTTGTTACTTGTCAAGGATGACCTTGAGCATTATTCCTATGGATCTGGCCTTCTGCTCCCTGCCTCGATGTGTTGGCTCTGCTGGTTTGTTAAGATGTTCTTACCCATTGGATTTCTAGAATGGCTGGCTTCAGAGAGACGCTCTACTCTGTAGGTATATGGGGATAGCTGGGCTTCAAGAAGCCACAGACTGTGCTGCCCATTGTTATTGCTTCTTTTGGTCAGGAATCCCCCTCCTTTGCTCTCTATGTCCAGATTCTACTGGCTCAGCCTAGATGATATCTCTTCAACAGAGGAATGGCAGGTCACTGTGACAGCCATTTCCCTGGCATTCCCTAAACGAGGTATCCACACAGAAGAGCAGAGTGTCTTTTGCTGAAATTCACATCCCTGGGATAGATGATCTGAGTAGTGCATTCAATTTCCTGCTATCCACAGCATCATTTCCAAATATACCTCCATTTGCATGGTGTGGCAGGAAAAGGCTTTGAATTAAAACCAATGTGACTTCAAATCCCAGTTTTGCCACTTACTCTGTGACATTGAGAAGATTACTTTATTCTTTATGAGTTTCAATGTCCAAATCTGTAAGAAGAGGATAATAATACCTTCCTCACAGTCCTGAATGAACCTGAGCAGAAGCTGGCACATGGTGCAGACTCAATAAACTGTTGATTTCCTGCCCTCTGAGAGATTTTAAAGGCTAAGATAGAGTCCCTCTGAAACTCCAATGCAAGATAATCAGACAGAGCGATATAACCAGATAGGACCTTGCAACTCAATTTTTATCTTTCTTGGATGTTGTGAACATTGAGGGCTGATTTATCCAGTCCTGGGTGATGCCTCAGCAGAGACCACACCAGCTGCCCACAGCACCTTGCAGTAGAGGCTGCCCATGACCCATCCCTGCGTCCCCAGGAGGCACAGCTTGGTGCCTAGCAGGGGGGGGGGCCTTGATGAATATTTATGAACTAAGTTCAGAAACATCTAAGTCTGAAGACTTAGACTCTAATGTGACAAAGTTTCTGTTTGAATTTACTTTTCCACACAGAGGTATAATCACAGTGGAGCAATTGTCCTCTGGGTGTTTAAAATGATACTTCTTTACATGGGAATGGTAGTTTATAGTTAAAGTGGGTTTACAAACACAACTCAGTTCCCACCACAAACCTGAGAGGCTGCGTGCAATAACCTGATTCTACAAGGAAAGGTAGGCTGGGAAAAGTGAAAATATAGAACCAAGGTCTTCTGGCTATGGTAGAAATGGGGCCTTGCCCCAAGTTTTATAGCGAGAAGCCCAATGTTCTTTTATTCATTTCTTTATTTCACAGCGCGCTCTTATTGGATGTCGTTCCTGAAATCCTGATAGACTAGTGGGTCTCAACTTGGTGATTTTGCCTTCAGGAGACTTTTGGCAATACCCAAAGCTATTTATAGTTGTCACATTGCAGGGTGAAGTGCTCCTGGCATCAAGTGAGAAGAGGTCAGAGATGCCCCTAAGCATCTACAATGCACAGGCCAGCCCCTGCAACAAAGAATTGTCAATCTGTCAGATGTCAATAGTGCCAAAGTTGAGAAACACTGCAATAGACTCAAATCTGTCTTTGTCAAAGATAATGTCTCCCAAGTTTTCTAATTTCCCTCGCAGAGAGTTGTATTCTCAGAATGTGCTAAGATTCTGAGAAGACCAGAATGTTCCTCTTGGCAGAAATATTGTTTTTTTCTATAGCCTTGGGCAACTTCTTGTTTGTATGTTTTGCCTACCTTTTTGCTCGTGAACTCTTGTGGGGACAAAAGGTAGGACCTCAAATCTTTTTCTGTCTCCCCACTACACTGTGCAAGTACATGACGCATGGCTCTGTATGCCACAGGAACTCAGTACTTATTATTATTACTAACGATACTCATAAAAGTAAGAATTTATTGAGCACATATTATATCAGACAATTTTCTAATACTATTATATTGTTCTAATTTGTCAACTTGCCTGTGAGATATGAGCTGTGACTATCCCCATTTTACAGATTTGGGAACTAAATCACCAGGAATCTAAAAGCATGCAGACAGTCAGAATTAGTAAGTGTTGCCATTGAGATTTGTAGTCAGACAGCCTAGCTCTGTGGTCTGTGTGAGTGACTATTTAGTCACGTGATTTCACATTCTTGGACAGCCTTCAAGGCTGTAGTCAGCTTGAAAACCCTGTAGAGTAGAGAAAGGAGCAAACCCCTCATTTCTAGTGTGCTTTAGGGTTTTCTGCAGGGCGAGAGTGAAGCAGACAGGGATAAAGAGTGTAAAACTTCTATGAAAAGTATCTAAAGTGAAATCAGCAAAGCCAAGAACTTTCTTGGAAGGAATGAAGAACCTGGGTTGGCAACATGTAAACTCTTCCCTGGATGTCCCTTTCCCCACTCTTCTCTAGGGTAAAAAAGACAAAGGAGAAAGCAACACAGCCCCAGGCTGAGTACCAGGCCCCGAGTCTTCAGTTCAGTTGTCCACTCTGTCCCTGGAAGGGGAGGCTGCTCTGCCTGTAGCCTCTGGGGTCAGTCCTCTGTACACTTGGACTGCAGTGACCGTGACATATTCCAGCAGACCTCTCCAGGCTGGTTCTTGTACAGATAGTGCTTGATTAATGATTTTTGCCTCTTGCTATTCATTAAATGCTGTTCACACTGAATTTGCTGTCAGGTTTGGAAGATTCACCAGCTTGAAGGACACACTGATGCTAAAGAAAGAACAGACTAGAAACTTGAGAGGCACTAATTAGAAATGCTTACAAGAAGTGTTGTGGAAACTCATCTTATTCATTCATTCATTCACTTATTCATTCACACCTTTCACATATATATACTAGAGGCCCAGTGCATGAAACTCATGCACTGGGGGTGGGTGTCCCTCAGCCCAGCCTGCACCCTCTCCAATCTGGGACCCCTTGGAGGATGTCTGACTGCCAGTTTAGGCCCGATCCCACTAAACTGGCAGTTGGACATCCTCTCACAATCCGGGACTGCTGGCTCCCAACCACTCACCTGCCTGCCTGATTGTCCCTAACTGCTTCTGCCTGCTAGCCTGATCACCCCTTAACCACTCCCCTGCTGGCCTGATCGATCCCAACTGCCCTCCCCTGCCAGCCCTGTTGCCCCTAACTACCTTCCCCTGCTGGCCCGATCACTCCTAACTACCTTCCCTTGCTGGCCTGGTCCCCCCCAACTGCCCTCCCCTGCAGGCCTGGTCGTCCCTAACTGCTCTCCCCTTTCTCAAGGTGCCGACCATCTTGTGGCTGTGGGCACCTCCATCTTTGAGGGCATGGCAGTCAATTAGCATATTCCCTCCTTATTGGCTGTGGGCACCGCCATCTTTGCAGCCTGCTGCTCATTCGTTTGGTCGCCCCTCACTAACCCCCCTGCCACCCTGGTCGCCCCACACAGCCTGTTCAGTCGTCCATTCGGTTGTGATGGTCACTTGGGCAGATAGATAGATAGATAGATAGATAGATAGATAGATAGATAGATAGATTTCAGAAAGGTGGGGAGAGGAAGAGAGGGATAAAACATCAATGATGAGAGAGAATCATTGCTTGGCTGCCTCCTGCATGCCCCACACTGGGGATAGAGTGCACAACCTCGGCATGTGCCCTGACTGGGAATGGAATTGTGACCTCCTGGTTCATAGGTCCATGCTCAACCACTGAGCCTTGCCAGCAGGGCTTTTCACACACTTCTTTACTAAACATGCAGTGAGTCCTGTGTACCTGGACTTGTGTAGTCCCTGAGAAACCAGAGATAAAGATGGCATCAACAGAAAGCACGAACATACCAAGGAATGGTGACTGCCATGTAAGAGTGTGGTTGCCCTAACGAAGGCTAAAGGGTGGAGAGATTTTTGATCGCAGGCTACAGGCTTCAAATCTCAACACTGTCACTAACTAGCTATGCGACTTTGGGAAAAATTATGTATTTAATCACTGTGTACCTAAGTTTCCTCATTATAAAATAATAATAATAATAATAGTACCTACCTAATAGAGTTTTGATTATATAAATTGTAAAAATGCTTAAATGGTGCCTAGGGCATTGTAGATGCTCCATAAATGTTAGTTATCATCGATTGATTATTGACTTTTTATTGAATAAAGGTTAGTTATTATCGTCTGTTGAGTACAGTGTAAACATGGGTGAAAGAAGACCTAAGGGGTCAGAAATGTTTCAGAGAAGGTAGCATGTGGACTGAGATCTGAAGAGTGAGTGGTGGATTGCCAAGAACACCAGCACGGTGAGGGCATTCCAGGCAGAAAAAACAACATATATGAAAGCAGAGAGGCCTAGAGAGCCCACATATTGGGTTAACTATTTGTAGATTGGATGTCTTGGTCATAGAGTATAATGGGAGAGAGGCCAGAGAGGAGATAGAGCAGACAACTAGGGACCAATTCATATGCTCTGGTTGAGATTTGGGATATGTTCTACAGGCTATTTAAAGTCATTAAAGGACTCTGATCAGGGGTGAGACATGAGGCATTTTCAGATCACTCAGGAAGTAGGGGGAGGATGGCTGGGAAGGATAGAAATGATGGCAGAGACCAGCTGGAGGACCCCGAGGCACTGGCAGGAAGTGATGAGTGTGCTGACACACTGGCAAAGATAAGGAGAGAGAGTTTGAAGAAGCAGAACCAGTGAGAACTAGTGCCTGATCAGATGTGAGGGCTGAGAGGTGAGGGATCTTGGATGACTCTCAGCAACATGGCAGATGTGGTGATGCCCTTCTTGGGGAAATTCTCAGAGGAGCAGGTTTTTTAGTGTGAAGATGAGCAAGGAGGATGTTAAGATGAAGATGTCCAGTGGGGAGCGGAATCCGTTGGAAGTCAAAATTTCTCAGGGGAATGTAGAGAAAGAAGATGCAAAGATTGAGCTCCGGGAGACACATTTCAAAAATAAGAAAGTGGCCCCAATGTTTCTCATTAGGTTTGTCAGCAGGTGGTGTTTGTAAGCTTGGTGAGATATTTAGGAGGTGAGACCAGCAGCAAGACTGCAGTGGGTGACAAGGCAAAGACAAGGGCAAGAATACTTTATAGAAGTCTGTTCACAAGGAGAAATTACTGTTTTTTTAAACATATTTTAAAATAATATCTATAAATCTAAGGTGACCAGCTTGCTGTGATGAAGAACAGAATACTTATAAGTAGGAGACTTGAATAAAGACAATTTCAAAAACTAACCTATATTAAGTTAGGGCAATTTTAAAAAGAAAAATAATATTTTTGAAGTTGTTTAGTTGTTTTGTAAGTCCTAACCACTAGTGTGCTTTACTATTAAGGAACTTAATTTCTAGGAACTTATTTGTACATTGGATTCCCTGAAAAGACGGTTCATTCTTGTGTAGGCTAAACTTCTAACAGATGTGTTTGTCAGAGGGTTCTGTAGCTTCTAGATGGCTGATAGCAAACTCTCTAAATTTCAAATGAGTAATCCTTGTAATATTAGATCCACACATATTTCATATGTGTTTTTGAGACTCATAGTTTCATATAAATTTGCTTCCCTTCACTCGTGAGACTAAGGCTCATATTTTGCATGGCACAGTCAGGGTTCTCTCTCATCAAAAATTTTTGTAAAAATCCAAAAAGCAATACTTTCTTTAGACCCAGAGCATGTATTAATTTTTTATGGCTGGAGTTGTGTGAAATCACTTTCTAAAAGTGGTGGCAGAATATCAGAGGCAAGGAGAAAAATCTCACACTTGAAGCTATTAAAATTAGCTTGATTCCAACACCAAATTCTAATACCAATTGTGGCAATCATTTCCCATTGAGGTGGTCATAGGAGTTGCCATGAAGAAAATTGTTTTTGAGAATGATTGGAATTTTGATGGAAGAAAGAACCACTCAAGTGTTGGAAATAGCACAAGCAAAATCCCAGAAACTGAGGTGTAAAACAACTTGAAGGACAGTAATTAAAGAATAGTGTGTTTTGAAAGATGTATTTATGAAGAAAAGTAGGGGAGATAAAATTAGAAAAGATGATTAAAATCAATGTTCTCAGAACAATGATTCAGACTTTGGGAGTTTATGGAGCCAGAATTGTGTAATTACTTAATCAGGGTAAGAGTAATTTTCCTTAAAACTATTTTTGCAAGTCTTGGCCAAATTTTGCTCCCACAAACCCTTGTGCACTATTCATTAGAATGCAGATTTGTGCAGCCAGTATGGCAAACAGTGTGGAGTTTTCTCAAAAAATTAAAACTGAAACTGCCTTATGAAGCAATTCCACTTCTGGGTATATAGCCAAACAAATCCAAAACACTAATTTGAAAGAATATATGCATCCCTATCTTCACTGCAGTGTTATTTACAACGGCCAAGCTATAGAAGCAACCCAAGTGCCCATCAATAGACAAGTGGACAAAAAAACAAACAAACAAACAAAACAAAAACACACAAAAACTATCGTACATATATACAATGGAATATTACTTGGCCATAAAAAATTGAAATTTTACCCTAGCTCATTTGGCTCAGTGGATAGAGCATCAGCCTGTGGACCGAAGGGTCCCAGGTTCGATTCCAGTCAAGGGCACATGCTGGGTTGCAAGCTTGATCCCCAGTGGGGGGCATGTAGGAGGCAGCCAATCAATGATTCTCTCATCATTGATGTTTCTCTCTCCCTCTTCCTTCCTCTCTGAAATTAATAAAAATATATATTTTTTAAAAACTTGAAATTTTACCATTTGTGACAGCATGGATGGACCTAGAGGGTATTATGCTAAGTGAAATAAATCAGACAGAGAAAGACAAATACTATATGATTTCACTTTTATGTGAAATCTAAAGGGCAAAATAAATGAACAAACATCATAGAAACAGACTTATATGTACAGAGATCAAACTGATAGTTGCCAGAGAGGAGGAGGGTTAGGGAAATGGGTAAAAAAGGTGAAGGGATTAAGTAGTATAAATTAATAGTCACAAAATAGTCACAGGGATGTAAAGAACACCACAGGGAATATAGTCAATAATATTGTAACAACTATATATGGTGCCAGGTGGGTACCTGAAATATCAGGGGGACCACTTATAAGGTATATGATTATCTAACTACTATGCTGTACACCTGAAGACAATACTTGAATAATACTCAAATAATATTGAATGTAAACTATAATTGAAAAATAAAATTCAAAAATTTAAAAAAAAAGAAATCTAAGCTGCCAGAGCCTGGATAAGGAGACTCAAAAAGTAGAATCCAGAAGTAAATCCTGGATTTCCAGATGGTGGGAAGAAGATGAAACAATAGAGCTACAGTCTGTGTTGGCCTCAAGCACTCAATGGAGGTGGGTAAGACCATCCAGGTAGATGTAGTCATTCTGGGCTGAAGGAGTCAGGTGTTTGATTGGGTTGGGGGAGGGAGGGCGGGTAACAGTAGCTTTCTCCCTGAGCCCTGCCTAATTGCACTATGGCTTTGCAGTGTTTACCAGCCTTTCCTTCACTTGCCCTGAATGTCCCTGGAGGAAGTGAGCTTTCCTACTCACATTCATCATCTCTGACTTGAACTTGGCTCCTTCTCTGGAGGCAGAGATTTCTCCACGTGGTAGTGCAGATGTAAATTTTGACACATTCTCTGGGTCTCTCTTCATTCTCTGCCTGTGTATATACATGAATACAGATCACTCTTCTTTTCCACTTTATGGGACCAGGAGATACTGTTAGGAGGTTAACTATAAGTTGAGGGAAACTTGCATTGAATTTTGAGGTAGATACCTATTGTTTTTTCTACTTAGTTTTTTCTACTTAGTTTCCCTTCCATCCTTCTTCTGCCAGGTGGGTACCTGAAATATCAGGGAGACCACTTGTAATGTCCTTCTTCTGGTCTCCATTTCTTTAGGAAATGTCCATTTTTCCATAGTATGTAGTTCTGGTAGGACTGTTACTCATGATGCTCTGCTCCACTAAGCCACTGATGTGACATGTGGCCAGAGCCTGCCAATCATGGTGCCCCATCCTTTAGGCCACATTGATTGGACATGTGTGGGCAGGTAGACATGTGTGAAACAGGACCAATTACAGTCCTCCTCTGCAATTTTCTGGGATGATGGTAAGACTTTTCTGCAACCAGAATATTTCTTCAGTCAGAGAGAATGAGGATACCACACAGAAAGAAGCAGAGCTGAGAGATCTGATCATTTCCTTTGAGTTCCTGGACTTGGGTATGAGGCTACCTGCTCCCCACTCTCCATTCTCCCCATGTGTTTTTTTCTTCAGTTATTTTGAGTTGTGTTTTGGTCACTTCAACTGAAAAATGAGTCCTGGCTGATATGAAAATTGGTTTTTGGTCATTTGCTTTATTATTACCTATCTTTGTCGCTTTTTTTGGTCCCAGACAACCAGCAAAGCCATCTGAGAAGAGGCCCCCTCGCCCGTGATGTTAGTTTAAGGTTAGCCCAGAGGTATCCTTATAGATGTGACCCCTTTCAGCACCTCACATGCCTATCGGCTCAGTTCTGTGGAGTTATGCATCTCTAATGAAATCTCAAAATACTTGTTAACAACGCAGACAGGGATCCCTGCTCTCTGGGTTTCATTTCACAACAAGGAAAATGGATTTTGCAGAGTAGTTCTGAAAAACAGATGAAAAGTGTGATAAAAACATATATTAAATACTAAAAAGAAAAGTGGCTCAGAGAAAAGGCATTATTTCTAAGAGTATCATTAGAGTGTTTCATTATATAGTAAATGAGATGCAGTTTCACACCCTGTCAACTTATGTTTATGGTGTGGTGTGTATGCGTGTGTGTGTGTGTGCGTGCGTGCACACAAGTTCGCTACAGAAAACGAGGTAATTTGAAACCATTACAGAACCTTGATATTAGGAAAAGGTTTCACTTGTTTATATCTATACCTATATCCTGAATTATGTATGATCTTATACCTGGTCCCAAGGCCTCCATCAGGATTCATCACCCACGCCCTCACCACACCTTCTACGTTTCTCTCACCTCAGCGAGCACTTCGGTGGGTCAAGGCTGCTAGCCTGGTGAGATGGCCCCAACCTTCCTCTTCAAGGGCTTTCCAGGCCATGCTTGTACAGATGGACATTCTACTGGGCACAGAAAACCCCAAGAGACACCCCAGGGAGGTCTCCTGGGTTCCAGACACACTCCTTCCTGCCTCCCACAGTAGAACAGCAGCCCAGGTCCTCATGGTCATCAGGACCAGTTACCCTTGCAAACATTACATATTACCCCTTGTCTTGTCTGCTCATCCACTGACATGAAATCCTAAAATGAACAGATGGCTTCCAGTGAAACTCCAACTGTGTCCTGGTCTTGGGACCTGGGGCCTCCAATGCACCGGAACCTGAAGTCCTGAGACAGGAGCACAAATTCCACAGAGGTCCCTGGGAGTGATGGGGTGGGGGGTGGGGACCATTCCTACTTCCACCCAGGCTATATCTTGGCCAAGCTGAATGCCAAAGCATTGTAAGATGGAGCACAGAAGGTGTTTGATCAGACTCTCTCTCCCTCCATCTTTCTTCTTTCCTCTCTGTCTGTTTCCTTCTCCCTGCTCTCTGCCTCCCTTGAAAGTCTGGTCTCCCTGTAGAGGACAGATATTGTGGCAGCTGAAGTCACTCTGTGCCCCATGGTCTCAGCTCTTCCTTGCCTGGGCTGCTCCTTCCTTAGAGTGCTGGGGGACTCTGCAAAGTGAGGGGCAGAGGGAAGTCTGGGGACAGGGGTTGTTTGTGAAGACAGTGCTCAGAGGAGGGAAAATTCTAGAACAAAAGGCCCCACTCAGAAACTTGCCAAGGATGAGCACTGTTTGAATTTAACTGGAAAGATATCCCATCCCAGGGAAAACATCATCTCCATCCTTTCTGCACCCCCTGTCCCCTTGGGGAGGAAGTGGGAACAGATGCTGAGGAAATTGATGGGAGCAGATGGGAGATGCTCCCCCCTGTTCCACGACCGCTCTTCCTATATCCAGCCAAGGACTGCTTCCTCCATGCAGCAGGAGCTTCATAGATCATCTGGACAGCCTTCTCCCCTGCGGGCTTAGGCCCAGCGAGCCTCACCCTCCCAGTTCTCTCTCACCCCAGCCTCTCACCAACATGTGACCTGTGCATATTTTCACTTCTCTGTCATTGTGATGTTGGCCTCTCTTCTAGGATGGCATTTCCAACCCTTTCCAATCTTCTAAACCCTTACTCAATTGTTTAAGACCTACCCCAACTAGTATTTCCTTTGTGAAGGTATCCTATGCTCCTTTGATAATATCTCTACGATAGCACTTAAGTGCCGTATACAGGATAACTCCGTTAATTCTCATCACAGCCTTTGAGGTAGAGTCTATTTACTATACCCATTTTTCAGATGAGAAAACTGAGTCACAAGGAGGCTAAATAACTTGTCCAAGATCACAAAGCGAGTAATGCTAGTTCTGGGACTATGTCTTGCTTATATTGGCAGCAGGCTACTTATTAGTGAATGGCTGATTTAAGCATGAAGTAAGTATGGTTGCCTATAACACTGAAGCAAGTACTCTTGTTTCTTAACTTTCTGGGTCTTTTAATCCTCTCTCCGTCTCTTCTCTTTCTGGCCACTTTTCCAGTGTACTTCTTTCTCTTCTGAATGGAGAACCTGAGATGAAATTACCAAGGTTTGTTTGGGGGAGAGGGCTGGGGTATTCAATAGGTTAAGTGTTTGGTGAATCCATTGGCTTCGTGTTCTTCATTTGGGTTGGATAAATAAGAATTGGCTTCAGGCAGGGGTGGAAGAGGGAAGGTCTCAGAGTACCTGCTAAGAAATTGAATTCAGAGAGAGGGAATGAGGTGGAGTATGTTCCTCTCAGTCCCATTGATCTTTCTTTCCATCAAAGCATCTCCTGCGGGCTTCAGTTAAAGATATAGAATTATAGGAATTAGATATGTTACTCCATCTACAATGCTGGCAGGATCATTTATCAGTGAGTAAAAAAAAATCAATTGTAGGGTTTCTGGAACACTTTTTTATGCCTGACCTGTTTCTGAGATCTTTTTAATTGAATTTGAGTCTTCTGTTTTATTTCTGTGGACAAAGTAATTAACCCCTGTTCCACTGGGCTGAAAGAAGAAATGATAGTTTTGATTGCAGTTTTGACACCTGCTTCTTCCTCATTTGCCTCAGCACTACTGGAGGAAGGGAGTGATGTGGTCCACTATGACCCTCATTTTCGCTAGAGGATTTCTAGGAAATGCAGCATCAAAATCAAGGGCTGAGCCTAGAGTTGGAAACATGCTGATCCAGTGACAAAGGCACAAAGTTACTAGGTCTGACTTTGTAACTGGACTAAGGATTGGGAGGAGTCCGTGCATTAGTATTGAAAATGTTTCGTTGTTGTAAAGGGGTGGGAATAAAGGGAAAATGTCCAGGTCTCAGGACCGAGTTGCAGTGTAGAATGCTGGGTCTGCAATCCAGTGCAGGCACAGTTTTCCTTACTCTTCATTTCCTCTCTAGCACCTTCATTAGTTTTCAATCCATTCCCTCTTTAATCCTCCTACTCTAGTTATGTCCTGAGAATATGAAATAGATAAAGATAATAATGATCAATATGATCATGATCTATTACCTATTAAATTTATTACATAATTAATTGAATAATATGTTATAAAACTATTAATAATTTACTTGCTTTAATCTGATTAAAGAGTATAAGCCATTCTTTATCAAGAACTGACTATGTACTAGATACTCAAAAATTATTTTGTTTAATGCTCAAAATAATCTTAAGAAATACATACAATTATCCCTATTTTAGATTTGGGAAAACTGAGGCCCAGAGAGGGGAAGTGACAGCAAGTAATGGCTGAGTAATGGCTGAGTCATTATGGGCTCCCAGAATTTTTTTAACCCAAAGCCCATACTCTTAACCAGTATCTTATACTTAATAATCCCCAGATGCAGAATCCAGTGGACTTTTCCTTCGTAATCCTTGTCACTCACAGAGTGCTCTTGTTTGATCATCATTGTCTGAGTTAAAACCCTATCTCTGGCCTCCTTAAAGATACGTCCTCATCCTCAGTTTCATGTCAACCTGGCTGGGTGAGAGTGCCCCGATACTTGGTCAAACATCACTCTGGATGTTTCTATAAGTGTTTTTTGAATTAGCTTAACATTAAATTGGTAAACTTTGGGTACAGCAGATTGCCCTCCATAATTTGGGTGGGCCTCATCCGATCAGTTGAGGCCTTAATAGAACAAAGACTGAAGTGGCTGAGCAAGAAGACATTCTGCCAGCAGAATTTTTTTTGAACTTGAACTGCAAGTGGCTCTTCCCTAGTTCCCAGCCTATCAGAATCGCCTGCAGATTTTGGACTTGCCAGCCTCCATAAGCATGTGAGCCAATTCCTGAAAACAAATTGTTCGCTCTTTATGTTCTTTCCCTCGGAGAACACACCCATTCTCACAAATTCATCATGGATGTGAGTTACTCCAAAACCTGAACTCCCAGCTCTGGCTGCTTTCTCTCCCCCTAGTTTGCTGCTGAATGGATCTTTACAGGAGCATGTCTTCAAACTCAGACACTTGTCATTCAACTTCCACATCACTGCCCCACCCCCCCTTAGTCACGGCTTCTTTTAGTCACGCAGATTTAAACCCTTGAAGTTTCTTATTACTTCCTTCTCCTCTTCTCACTAGCTACACGGCCAGCCAGTGTTTCAAATTGCTTTTCCTTGGAATCATATTTCATTTTGCTGTGATCCGAATGCTTGGGTCTCTACAAAATTCATACGTTGAAATTCTAACCCCCATAGATGATGCTATTACTAGGTGGGGCCTTTGAGGGGTGATTAGATCATAAGGAATGGGATTAGGTACCACAGAGCTCCCTGTGCCCTCCTGCCATGTAAGCATACAGTGAGAATTCTGCAACCTGGAACGGGGACCTCACTAGAACCTGGCCATGCTGGCAGCCTGATCGCAGATTTCCAGCTCCAGAACCATGGGCAGTAAATGTTTGCTATTTATCAGCCATCCAGCCTGTGGTGTGCTTTATGCAGACCGAATGGACCAGGACACGTCTATACCTTCCTCTTCATTTTCACTGTTGGCACCACCTGGTTTAGGCTCATTTGCCTTCCTTCTCGACCACCTTCCTGTCCTCACACCACTCTTTTCAACAGAAATAGCAGGCTAGCTTTCCTCAAGCACCATTCTCTTCATCTCTCTCCTTCCTAGTTTGGCAGGACAGGGGAGCCAGCCCTGTGGGGAACTAATGCTAAAGCTGGGTACAAAGGTGGTCATTTATCTGGGAAGAAGGGCCAACTCAGCTTCTCACAAGCTCCCAACTCCCTGGAAGCCTAAGCCATGAGCCTTATGCTCAAAGTTCCTTTGTGGCCAAGTGTCTTTTCAAGAGGTGCAAACAGCTGTGAGGCAAGCTTAGATGAATTGGACTTGGCGTGCCAAGGAGGGGTACACCCACATCCAGGACCCCATGTGAATCTTCCTGCACTCGAGGGCTGCTTCCTGCCGTCAGCTCTTGGCCAGGTCAGACTCCGCTCGCTTCCCGGGAGGCCGGACTCCGATGGAGGGGACGGAACTGGAGCAGCGTTATGTGTCCTTGCTTCTCTCCAGTGCTCTAAAATGTCATGATGATATGCCCCGGTCTTTTCCACTTATCGTGATGAGCGCTCACTGAGACCTTTAATCTGAGAAATTGTGGGGAAAATGCAATATTTTTGTCTATTACACTTTTTGATGATTTTTGTCTTCTTCTGTTTACTCTGTCTTTCTGGAGCTCACAATATTCAGAGGTTGGATTTCCTGGACTAAATCTCTAACTTAAAAAAGAAATTTTTCTCTCATGATTTCTCTTTCTTGGTTAATTATTAAAAGTTTAAAGTAAATTTAAGCTTATAGAAAGGTTGCAGATATAGTAGAAATAACTTTTCTATCCTAAACGATTTGAAAGCAAATCGTGGACACGATAGTGCCATGATATCGGATGCTTTAGTGTGTATTGCCCCCAAACAGGAACACTCTCCATAGAACCATAATATAACCCTCAAAATCAGAAAATGTACACCAATCCATTACTACTAATTATGAGATCCCAATAAAATGTTTTTCTAATTTCCTTAATTAGGTCCTTCATGGCAAAAAGATCCATTTCAAAATCGTGTGCTACGTTTAGTTATTTCTATTTCGTCTCCTTCCATTTAGAACAGTGGCTCAGTCTTTCCTTTGTGGGCTTGACACTTTTGAAGAGCACAGGCCAGTTACTTTGTAGACTTTCCCTCAATTCAGGCTTGGCTGGTGTTTCCTCCTGATTAGAGAGTCAGGGCATACACCTCTGGTAGAAATATCAAAGGGATGTTGTTTCTCCTTGCAGCCTAGCAGGTGGTGCATGGTTTTGACTTTTCCTAACACTGGAGGTGTTCTCTTTGATCATTTGATTTCAGAGGTATCTGCCAGAGTTCTCCTTGGTAGAGTTTTACTTTGTGCCTTTGTAATTGATAAGTATTTTATGGGAAGGCATTTTGAACCTATGTAAATATCCTGTAAACTATGTAAATAATATGAAGAAGCTGTGAAGAAATCCTTTACAGCTTGCTCGAGTTACTAATCTATTTCTGTGTATTTGTTCCTTGTACAGGCATATAAAAGAATGTGTGTAGCTCCGTGGAACTGAGAAGGTTAAGGAGCTGAGCCGTTGTGGCATTGTGCTTCGCCACTTCTTCCTCTTAAGGCATTTAATAAATGTCATCTGAATCTGAAACCTGAGTCTCTCTTTATTTTTAAAACAACTATAGGCTATAGATGTGTGTGTGTGTGCCCATGCACTTATTTTCTAGCTTTGTCTGCTTAGAGTCTCTAGAAGAAATGTACCTTAGTAGCCATAAGCATGCCTATTGCTAACCCTGGTTTTAAACATCATTTTCTAATAAAAGCAAAGAGTGGGAGAAAATGGCTCATTTCAGGCTAGGTCAGAAAAGAGTACAGGATTAGCTTGAAATATTTAGTGGTGCCAGAAAGTAAAGAAATGATGGGTACATGTCAAATGGACATAGAAGCCAACTTTAAAAAGCTTTCCCTGGCCAAATCTGGGATGATTTGAGTAACAAAATTAAAAAAAATAAGAATAGAATAAGATAGAATAGAGTAAGATAAATATCCATGAGTCCATACTAAGTAAATACTTTAATAAATAGATAAATAACCGTCAGAGAATAGAAAGCTCTAACTATAGAATTTTTATTTATAATGTAAAAGGAATGATGGAATTTTTTTTTAAGTCATCTTTTGGCAAACATCACAGTAATAATCATTACAGGCAAGAGCATCAATGGATGTTCAAATTAGTGGGCCAAAGTGTATTGGGAGGTAGAATATTTTGTTCCTCACAATCCAGTTATTAACTTAAAAGTAACAGTAGAGTGGAGAAGACCATCAGACACCACGCTAACCAAACAAACCAAGTTAACATCTCCAGTAATGAGATAAGTCCACACCGTCTGTGCCTGAGATGATGCCCTGAGAAGGACTATTCTACCAAGTAGCTGACCAGCACTCTCTAAATGTATCAAAGTCCTCCAAGACCAAGAAATAATGAGCACCTGTCCTAAATTATGGGAGGCTAAGGAGACATGACAACTACCAGTAAATGCGTTGTGTGGTCCTGGATCAGGCCCCAGAACAGTGAAGAAAATTGGTGAAGTTTGAGGAAAGCTTATACATTAATTAATAGCATGGTATCAATGTTTATTTTCTCATTTTGATCCTTGTACTATAGTTATGTAAAAATGTTAACATTTGGGAAAAGTAGGTAAAGGGTCTGTAGTAATTATGTACTATATTTGCAACTTGTTTGGTAAATCAAAGTATTACAAAATGAAAAGCTTAAAAAATTTTTTTTAAATAAAATAAGTCAGTGGCTGTGCCTTTCTGTTAAGCAGCCCTGAACTGTCATCATAGATAAGTCTTTCTCTGGTGTTGTTCATTATTTCCGAAGAACCTGTCAGCCTTCTGGGAGGGCGTTGAAATAGGGCTCAGAGTCTTTTAGTGTGAAGACTGCATGCAATTCTCCTGCTTTCATTTAGTACTTTACCCTTTGCTGAAGCTTGTGTATCCAGGCTTGAAAAACTTTTGGCTCAGTTTCTCCCATGAATATGCCTGTTTTCTTCCATAGTAAGTTCAGAAGGGTTGGCTACCTGATTGCTTGGGTTAAGAGAAAGGGCAGTGCTGAGGTGGAAATGCTTCTCATGAAGACCTTTCCCCATCAGGTTGTTTCCAGCCCTACTCCTCATCCCTGCCTTTAGAGGCACCTGGTGCCCTCATACCCGAAGACTTTCAGGGGCTCCATGGCACAAAGCAGCTTGCTTCTCACTGGCCACCTCTCTGAAGACAATTGGCTCCCAACTTCCTCTGGTCTGCAATTGTCACTCATCCCTTCACTTTCTGTCATCTTGCTTTCTGCCGTCTCCCCTCCCAGTCTCTTTGTGCATATGCTTTATTCCAGTGGTTCTCAACCTTCCTAATGCCGCGACCCTTTAATACAGCTCCTCATGTTGTGGTGACCCCCAACCATAAAATTATTTTCGTTGCTACTTCATAACTGTAATTTTGCTACTGTTATGAATCATAATGTGAATATCTGATGTGCAGGATGTATTTTCATTGTTACAAATTGAACATAATTAAAGCATAGTGATTAATCACAAAAACAATATGTAATTATATATGTGTTTTCTGATGGTCTTAGGCGACCCTTGTGAAAGGGTCGTTCGACCACCAAAGGGGTCGCGACCCACAGGTTGAGAACCGCTGGTCTATTCCTTTACATTTCTGTGTGGTCATTTTAGAGACATTTCTGTGAGAAGCAAAGATAAATACATGCTCTCAGTTTCCAGGCTTTATTGGAAGTCCTCAAAGTATTTTGTACCATTTCTCTGAGAAGGCTCATTTGATCCTCATGCAAAATGGATTTGGGCTGACACTATAAGTTTCCAAATTCCTGAGATGTACAGGAAGCTTAGATGCCTCTTTTGGACCCTTGCAACCCTGAGATGCTGGCATTTTAAAGGCTCTCTGTTTGTGTGATATAGACAAATGTAAGTTTTTATTTCAGCAAATAGTATATAAAATATCCAGGTGAGCCCGCCCCATGTGGTTCAGTAGTTGAGTATCGACACATGAACCCAGAGGCCCCTTGTTTGATTCCCGGCCTGGGTTGTGGGGGACGTGCAGGAGGCAGCAGATTAATGTTTCTCTCTCATTGATGTTTCCATCTCTCTATCCCTCTCCCTTCCTCTCTCTCTAAAAAAGTAATAAAAACATATTTTAAAATATCCAGGTGAGAGACCTCAAGGTGTGTTGTAGAGGACATTTTCCTCAGAGGGTTTGGCATACACCAGGTCATTTGATTGAAATGTGAGCTGCAATCACTCTGGGAGCGAGTAGGAAGTGGAGAGGAAAGACAACATGATGAGGAGCATATGCTTGGAGCCAGGCAATCTGTTGTTCAAATCCCTCCTCAGCCACTTGCTTGCTGTATATTATTGAGTACATTATGTATCCCTTAATATCTTTAAGTTGTTCACATATGAAATAGATATTACAATACTCACTTCATTATGAGGATTTGATATCATAATATTAACGATACCTAATAGTCTACTGAAATGGTTTAGTTGTTGGGCTCCCAAGGATGACAGAAGCAAATAATAGGGGAAAATAGCCTTGTGCTCATTCGAGAGGTAAACTATGATTATCTCTCCTCTTTGAACTGAGCTGTACAGCATGGGCCTGATGCTGCACTCCCCCAAATAATCTGATTTTTGTTTTGGTGTCTGAGCCATTAGGGCTGTGGGAGTCGCCTTCTCCCTGTGTTCTTACCTGTGAGCGATGCATCTCCTTAACAAACTGCATACCTGTCAGGTCAGGCTTCTTGCCAAGAAGTTCTCTTTCTGTTCTTCTTTAGAGTCTCTTCAGCAAAGAGGATCCTTGCCGTGTTCCTTTGGAAGTTAACGCCCATGTGTATCTTTGGTGTACAGTGCCGATGCACGCCCAAAGGCCTTCCTACTGCTCCAGATGGGAAGTCATGCCTGAGGGAGGCAGCAGAAGGCCTGGCCCAGGCAGCTGCCTGTGAGTGGGGTCATTAGATACATAGGAGTGTGTGCAGGGTCTTAGAGAGCTCTCTTCCTCTTTCTCTATTTCTCTCCTATCTCCTTTCACATTGCTCGATGATGCTAGCAGGGGGTCATCTGAATCATGCAGAGACCAAGGATGGGTGGGAATCTGCTGTTGATCATTACTGGGTTCCCTCCAGGGAAGTTATCAGAACCCATCTCAGTGCTGCTAGGAGAGTTGCTGTTGCTATAAGAAAGAGCAGCTGTTGCCTCCAGAACTATTGTTTCAAAAACTCATAATAGCACCAGCCTTGGTTTTAATATTCTTTTATAGAGGGGCTTGGAGAAGACATTTTATGGCTGGCAAATGTGTTTTTTTTATCATAACAGAGTGTGTGTTCGCCAAGGAGCCCTGCAGAAACCAAGGGGCATGCTGGGTATGACCGGAAGCTTTGCAATTTCTTTGTGATAAAAACTAATAAAAATAAAACATTTGACAGAGAGGAGATGGCGAAGTGGGGAAAGAAAAGTGATGATTTTTGTCTTAGAAGGCAGAAGAGGGTCCAAATAACTTTTTTAAAGCATGTATTGGGAAATAAGGTTGCTTTTACTCACACACAGACAAATATTTTAAAACACATGGCGGGTAGGGAGGGACAATGGGGCGATAAGGACACATATGTAATACGTTAATCAATAAAGAAAATAATTTTAAAAAATAAAACACATGTTCTTCTTTCTAACCCATGGATACACGTCTTCAGGGAAACAGACCTGCTCTCTGTGCATGAGTGATGAGCACAAATTCACCTCTTGTGAGTGCTGCTTTTAAATTATAACTGAAAAATTTTGGAATCCATTAAATAGTGCGGTTTTTAGCTCATAGAATATGATTTTCATACAAATGGGTGGCAAAGTCTGTGTGTGCTGCCTGAGCAAAGGATTTGAGCTCAGGCTATGGATTTTGAAGTCCAAACAGGTCATGGTTCCTTCATTGATACCCAGCCGCTGGGTAGGGGCCACTAAGTGGATAAATTTGAAAAAGGGATCACATGCAGTTAGAGAAAGATCTGGGCAATCAGAAGAATCCATCGTCAGTGACTAGAGCATTAGCGGGTCCAGAAGGCGATGATCCTAAGAAGCATCTTAACTAAGTAGGATTTAAGGTGTGGGGTATTATTTTTAAAACCAAGATTCGGGATTATTATGAGGAAGCATTAACAAGGCAAGCTGGCAGTTCAAGCAGGTTTCATGGCGTAGCCCTTAGCGGGACACCTTCGTCCAGCAGCTGGGTCCCCAGCCTTGGGTTTTGGGAACACACTTGCAGGTGTGCTCTAGCTCTGGAGTTAGAGGGACATTTTTCAAACTCATAAGACACATTTATAAACACGTAATGCAGGATTCCTAATAATCAGATGCTCACATCCACTTAACTGATCATATCCTTCCCAGTGTCTTCCCAGAAGATCCTTGGGGAACTGACAACCAGAGAAAGAGTGACCTTGTCTCACAGGACCAGCTCTGCTAGAACCTGAGTCATCCCAGAGAAAGACACTTTTAGCACAAACTGGTCAGACTCTTGGTGAGACCTGTTTTTAAAACCCTGACCAGGGCTTTTCTACTTACCTCCTGGGTCTAGAGTCTACGTAGACCTTTCCATTGCATTTATCATTAGCATCTTACAATTTCCAAAACTATAGCTTATCTCAGTCAAGTCCGTTTGCGATTAGTAGTCCCCATGGAAATACAGACGACCTCAGGGCCCTTGGTGGTATTCAGGAGACACTCCAGTCTTACCTGTAATGTGGTAAGACTGGAGTGTGGGACATCTCTGAGCTGGACGTCTGACAGGGGATGAATAGCGATGGGGGACTAATCCCATTCATTGCATATTGATTTTTGTCATTTTCCATTTTCCAAGGTGCCGTTTTCTGACTTTGTTTTTAAATCCCTGTGCTAACTTTAAGAACTTCTTTGGCTATTCAGAAGAATTATTTCTGTAGCGCATTTCCTGGGTCATCAGGAGCACAACTTGTTATAATTCTATGTAGTCGAGTTGCACACATATGGAATCCACTGCCTCTCTGGAAAGCTGCTCTGTGTCTGTCCTATGGGCAGACAGTGGTCAGCTGCTGAGATGGACGAGGGCCTGATGGAAATGTTGCAAGTGCGCCTGGAAACAACGGCTCTGTCATCTTACAAAGGCTGCGCTGAGGTGCACACGTTTAACCTACAGGTTGTGTCATGAGACATCAAGAGCCCAGGAAAAGCAGCCTCTCCCTTCTTCAGCCCCTCCTCCCCTCAGTCATGGCTGAGCTTGCCTCTGATGTACTTGGGAAGTTTTTTTTCAGTTTCCTGGAGAAAGCCCAAGAACTTTAACCTTAAGCCCCATGTAAGAACTTGATCCAGGGTATTGGAAGCACCTTTAAAGAAAAGCTTTATTTTCAAAGCTTTCACTGCTTTTCTGTATTATTAAAGGTTGAGATCAAAATTCACTTTGATTCTATTGTTTAGAGAAAATTTGTTCTGTGGAAACTTGAAAAAAACACAAACCATACCCTTTATCTTTTTGAACAGTTTTAGACTTACCTGTCTCCTTGGGCTCCCCTTCGCTGGGACAGTTAGTCACCCTCTCGTTGTTTTTGGTGTCTTGGGCATTTGTGGGGAGTGCTGGACAGGCATTTTGGAGGATGCCCCTCTATTGGAAGTGGTCTGATGTTTTTCTCATGATGAGACCGGGGCTGTGAATTTTGAGGAAGATCATAAAGGCAAAGTGTCATTTTTATCACATCCTATCAAGGTTACGTATGATCAACATGATTCATGACTGATGGTGTTGACCTTGACCACTGGACTGAGATGAGTGTGTCAGGCTTCTCCACTGTACAGCTACTCTTTTCTTCCCTCTCGTTCCATTCCGTCCTTTTTGCAAGAAAGTCATTATGTACAGCCACACTTAAGGGCCGGGAAACTATGATCCCCCCTTTGAGGGTAGGGTATCTACATAAATTATTTGGAATTGTTCTGCATAATTTATCTTGTCTCCTTCCCCCCTTTATTCATTTATTCAATCATTTATTTACATTAGTGTGGGCTCACAGATACTTACTTTATATTTGGGTTATAATCCAATACTACTTTATTTTGTGGCTCAAATTGTTCCACCATATTAGTCATTGGGAATTCTGTGCATCTTGACATTCCCATCCATGTGGGTTGTTTTATCTTAATGTTTTTTAGTACTTTCTTACTTTATGGCATTAAAAGGTGCTCTAGGCTCATCTTGTATATTTCTTGCCCAAGTCCTAGAATCAGCCTTTTCTTCAAAGAGCCCTGGTCCCTGTTGATTTCTAGTATTTAGAAATAAAGATCTGGTGTGCTTCTGGCTACTGGAGGGTCATTTCTGCTAGGCCTCTTAGCTGACAGAACAAAGAAATATACGTCTATATATGAAATTGTGTGTATACACATACATATAACTATTCTATAGGTAGCCATCTATGTCTACATTAAGCTAAGTGTGGGTTCATAGTGATGCCTCAAACTCTAATCCATTACCATATGGATTATTCTAGCCTCCTCCCCTAGCTTATCTGTAAATTCCTACTTCAACAGTGAGAAACTTGGCTCTGCGGGAATATTTTATGCAAATAAACCAATGCTAACATTTTGATGAAAAATTTTCAAACATTTCTGTCTTCGTCTCTGTTCATGTTCTTGCCTTTCTGCTAATGTTATTCTAAATATGTACATAAATGTATGTATATACATATATGAGTATATGTATGTATTTCTTGATTTTCACATAAGTGGTACATACCTTACATACTGCCTCATAATGCATTTTTCTTACTTAACTACATGTCAGCAATATCTTTTCAAGTTAGTAAATTCTGATATACATGTTTGTTTTTAAAAAATAGGTATTCCATAAATTAACTAGCCTTTGAATGCTTTGGTCGTTCCCAATTTTGTCACTGTTTCAAACAATGCCATCTGCAAAATCCCTCTGTACATTATCTCTGTAGACAATATTCCTAAAAGTAGAATTTATCCTATGGAGGTAAGAGTCTTAAAATTTCCAAAATACTTTCAGAAATATATAATTTCATTTAGACTGGATTTCCAGGAATCAACCCCACCCAATCTGATGGTTTATTTGGGTGCTTGGTGAGCATGGCTGTGCAGGTGAGAGGTGATAAAGGGGGACGCACAGGTCTGTTTTTGACTCCCAGCAGAATCAGTACCTTCTCCAACAGGGGCCAGCTGCAGGGATTGCTGTGAGCCTTGGCCAGGCTTCTCCCCCATGCTCCTCCACCCCAGCATTTGCTGATTCCACCCTGTCCTAATTGACCACTGCTTTATGCCCCCAACAGCGTTAACACATTTCTTTAAGTACCTGGAATAGATGGGCAAGCCAATTTGCAGACCACGCAGGAAAGAATAGAAATTAGATTAAACCTTCACTCAAAACTTGGAACTGAACCCAGGGCAAGACCTACTAGGAAGTGCCAGGAAGGGGTGTTGTCTGACATCCTGGTGTGCTGATGCTGCTAATCTCTGCCCTGGTGTCAGCTGCTAACCTGCTTGCCTAAGAGGGCATAGAGACCTTTCTTAGAGGGATTTTCATTAAAGAAACTCTTAAGGATTAGAAGTCTTCAATGAAGTGGCAAAATGACAGGCAGTAGAGCCTGAGACCCCGCCTGATCTCCTCTGTTTGCTTCACACATTTGTTGAGAGGATTAGAGAAGGTAATGTAGAGCAGTTGGCATACTGTAGATATTCAGTACATAACAACAGTCAAAAGCAACTAATATTTCTTGAGGGCTAACTATGTGCCAGACACAATTCTAAGTATTTTACATGTACTAACTGATTTTATCCCCATAGCAATGTCTGAATTGAATGTCACTAGCCCCCCAGTCTTATAGATGAGGCAAGTGAGGCACAAAGAGATAAAGTAATTGGCCTGAAGTCGCACATATAGTAAGGGGAAGGGGCAGGGTTCAAGGTTAGTCATCCATCTCCAGAGTTTATATTTTCATCCCAGTCTGATCACTCTTAGGTGGTGTTTCCTAGTGGAGTGAAGGCTGCCTGACTCTGATCAATATATCCTTAATTTCCATGGTCCCTTCTCCCTTACTAACTAAACCCCAATACTTTTTACAGGGTGGTAATATACCCAATTAAAAATAAACACCTCCCAGACTCCCTTGCAGGTAGGGGGACATGTGACGCTGTCCTGGCCAATGAGATGTAAGCTGAAGGGATAGAAGGTAATGTAGAGCAGTTGGCATACTGTAGATATTCAGTACATAACAACAGTCAAAAACAACTAATATTTCTTGAGGGCTAACTATGTGCCAGACACTTGGCTGGCACTTACCTTCCCATCGTTCCTTCACCCCCCTTTTACTGCCTGATGGCCATTGTGATGCCTGGAAGTTCAGGAGCAAAGGGATGAAAGCCACATGCCAAGGATGGAGGGGCAGAAAGATGGAGGGAGCCTGGGATGTTGGCAGCATTGTGATACCACCCAGCAGTCCTGGAGGGCTACATCTGACCCTTCCGGGAAGGAAAATAATTACCCATCTTTTAGTGAAGCTACATTCAGTGTGGTTTCTGTCATCTGCAGCCAAAGCAATCGTAATTGATACAAAATCCTAGCTCTACTAGTAGGTCCCTTGAGTGAGGGCTGTGTGTATGCATGTCTGAGCTCTACTGCATGAAGCTCAGACCTCAGTTTATTTTTTTATTCTTACTTCCCATCTTACACAGTACCTGGAAAGGCATGTACACAGCCCATTACTTGCAAGAAAGGAAAGGAAGGGAGGGAGGAAAGAAGAGACAGAGGAAGAAAAAGTGAAAGGGAAAGAAAAAGAGGGAGGGGGGGAGGAAGGGTGGAGGAAGACAGGAAATTAATTACTACCGGCTGTTTCAGAGGATGGTACAAAATAGGACCTGTTTCCATTGGGCCACACAAAGTCAGCTTCGATGGATGCCTGGGAGTTTTGTGTTCCCTTGGCCTTATTTCTACTCCCTTTACTTTAGATTTTTCCCTTTCCCCATCTTTGTTTTCTTTTGCTGGTGCTTCCTGTGGTCAAGCCCTGAACCCCTAACCTGGTTGTGTCACCAGCTCTGGTCATTCCCTGTTCGGTTCCCCAGGAGCAGGCGTATAACAAAATAGTCTTTCATCTCCAAAGCACTGAGCACCGCGTGCTACAGCTGCCCTGGCAATGCTCACCCTCCAGGGGAGACACAGCCACGGATCAGGACAATAAGAGAAAGTCCAGCTAGTACAATGGCACAGGGCAGATGTTGTGGAGGAGGCAGCATCAGGGGAAGGTTTCATAGAGGGATGCGCTTGAGCTGAGACCTGAACAATAAGTAGTTTTCTAGAGATGGGGCAGGGATATAAATTTTCAGGGAGCTGAAAACAACATGTGCAAATAATGTTAATAATGCGGGTGAGATAGAGGGCATCCTGTGTTCAGGGACCTAGAGATAAATGTTGTTTTTATAGCTAGTTTGGGGGAGGGGGCAATGGCACACTACGTGGTGGGACCAGCAGGCAAAGAAGTTGGACCAGCAGGCAAGGTTGAGCATGAAGGCCCCTGAGCCCGCCTCTGGGGCCCGCCAGGACCCTGCCTTGTTCTCACCTATCACTCACCCTTTCCCACTCCTCAGACTCATGCCTTGAGGCTGTGATTGGTGCTTTCAGACCTCCCACCTGCCTTGATCTCTGCATATCACTAACCCCAGACTGGGCCAAGCAGCTCTTTGCTTGCCTGGCAGCCAGCCATCCTAGGCCCTGCTTCTGGCCCTCCTGCCCGAACTCAGAGGGTCCCCCAGTCTTCTGGGGGGAAATTATAATTTCTGATTAATAAAATGTTTCCCTAGAATGGGCCTCTATTTCCTACTTGCCAATGAGATCTAGCCTCACTTCTTTTCCTCATCAGATTTGTAAGTGGAGGACAGTGGAGATCACATGCCTGGGCATTCTTATCTATAGATCTAGGAGACAAGGCATACAGAGTCCTTGTGATTCTGAACTGCACAGAAGCCCTGCTCTGAGTGTTTGCTGCAGGGAGCACGCCAAGGGAGAGGTGTGACTAAAGGCTCAGGGATCAGCCCAGATTCAGCCTGTGGCTGTTGCCCCATTTCGATTTAGATCCTGACTCTGTTGCTATCCAATTAGTTGTATTTTTACTGGGTCTATAGTAAAAGTCCCAATATTAGGAATTCAGCATCTAAGATCCTCAAAAAGTGATTGAGTTGGAACCCTTATACCTTGCTGGTGGGAGTGTGAAATGGTGCACCTCATGAGGAAAGCATATTGGCAGTTCCTCAACAAATGTTAAACGTTTGGTGAAGCAGTTTTGCTCCTATGCATACCCAAGAGAAATGAACACTTACGTTCACACAAAGACTTGTACACAGATGTTCATAGCAGCCAAATATTCACAAGCTCCCAAAAGTGGGAACAGCCTAGATGTCTTCCACTGATGAATGGATAAACAAATGTGAGATATCCATGCAATGGAATATCCTTTGGCCATGAAAGGAATTGAAGTGCTGATGCTGAAACATGGATGGACCTTGAAGACATCACACTGAGTGAATGAAGCTGACATGAAAGACCACATAGATATGATTCCACTTACATGAAATAGAATAGGCAGCTCTATAGACAGGAAGTAGATTAGTGGCTGCCAGGGGTTGGGATGAGGGGTGAATGTACTAAAAGCCACTAAATTGTATACTTTAAAAATGGTTAAAATGTAGAATTTCATGTTTTGTGACTTTTAACTCTAAAAAAAAAGTGAGTACATTCAGTTTTAAGCTTCCTATGTATATAGAGTTTCCTGATGGACCTGTGATTTTTTTTCTTTTCTTTTTGTAATCCTATCTAATAATAGACAAACATGGTAATTGACCATACCTTCGCTACGCCTCCCATTGGCTAATCAGCGTGATATGCAAATTAACTACTAACAAAGATGGCGGCTAATTTGCATACTGCAGGCAGGGTGGGAGAGTGCCATCCCACCTGCCCCACCACCATCCGGGCCTGCTATTTGCGACCCGGGGCGGTGGGGCGGGACAGCGCCATCCCGCCTGCCCTGCCACCATCCAGGCCTGCTATCTGCGATCTGGGGCAGCGGGCGTCCTGTGTGCGACCTGATCCGGGGCGGCCGGGCAGGGCAGAAGCGATCCACTGGCCCGCCCGGCCGCCCCGTGTGCGACCCTACCCGGGGCGGCCAGGCCAGGCAGCGAAGGCTTGAAGGTGGCTCCGGCCAGAGCAAAGGCCTGGGTCCCAGGTGCAGGGGGAAAACCGGTGCCGACAGCCAGGGGAAGGGAAAGCCTATTGCACAAACGTTTTCGTGCAACAGGCCTCTAGTCCTATATAATAAAGGGGTAGTATGCAAATTAACCCTCACACCCTCACAAGATGGCTGCCTACAACCAGGCTGGCAGGGGGGTTAGTGAGGGACGACCAAACAACTGAACAAGCAGGCTGCGTGGGACGACCAGGCTGGTGGGGGCGGGGGCGAATGGGTGACAGACCAGAGGGGGGGCAATTGGGGGTGATTAGGCTGGCAGGGGGGCAGTGAAGGGCAACTAGGCCAGTGAGGGTGGGGCAATTGGGGGCAACCAGGCTGGCAGGGAGGCAGTGAGGGGCAACTAGGCCAGTGGGGGGTCAGTTGGGGCAACCAGGCTGGTGGGGGGGCAGTTAGGGGCAACCAGGCTGGCAGGTGGGGCAGTTAGGGGCGACCAGGCCAGCGGGGGGGGGGGGGGCGGGGGGCAGTTAGGGGTGATCATGCTGGCATGCAGAGGCAGTGAGGGGCGATCAGGCCAGCAGGGGGGGCAGTTATGGGCAACCAGGCAGGCAACCAGGTCAGCGATTAGGAGCCAGTGGTCCAGGATTGTTCGAGGGATGTCTGACTGCCAGTTTAGGCCTGATCCTTGGGTCTAAACTGGCAGTCAGACATCCCCTGAGGGGTCCTGGATTGGAGAGGGTGCTGGCTGGGCTGAGGGGACACCCCCCATGCATGAATTTCATGCACCAGGCCTCTAGTTGATATATAATTGACATATCTACACTAATAAAAGACAAAGATGCTAATTGGCCGTACCTTTGCTATGCCCAAGACACGCCCACCAGCCAATCAGAGTGACTATATGCAAATTAACCCAACCAAGATGGTGGCCGGCAGCCACGGAGCTGGAGCAAACAGGAGGCTTGGTTGCCCCGGTGATGGAGGAAGCCAAGTTTCCAGCCTGCTCTGGCTAGCTGTGGCCTCCGCAAAAGGCAACAAAGTTTCAATTATAGAAGCTAAATAAGTCCCAGATACCTGCTTCCAGCCAGCCTCCACTGGGAGCTTAGGTGGCTGGGGGCTGTGGCCAGCCTGCAAACAGCCATCAGCCCCTCACCTGGGCTGTCCAGGCACCCCAGCAGGGACCCCCACCCTGAAGGGCTGAGGCCAGCCTGCAAACAGCATCAGCCCCTCACCCAGGTTGACCAGGCACCCCAGGGGGGACCCCCACCCTGAAAGGGCTGTGGCCAACCTGCACACAGCCGTCAGCCCCTCACCCAGGCTGGCCAGGCACCCCAGCGGGACCCCCACCCTGATCCAGGACACCCTTCAGGGCAAACTAGCTGGCCCCCACCCATGCACCAGGCCTCTATCCTATATAATAAAGCGGTAATATGAAAATTGACCTAACAGTAGAATGACTGGGAATTACTGGTCACTATGACACACACTGACCACCAGGGGGCAGATGTTCAATGCAGAAGCTGCCCCCTGGTGGTCAGTGTGCTCCCACAGCGGGAGCTCTGCTCAGCCACAAGCCAGGCTGATGGCTGCTAGTACAGTGGTGGTGGTGGGAGCCTCTCCCGCCTCCTCAGCAGCGCTAAGGATGTCTGACTGCAGTTTAGGCCTCCTTCCTGCTGGCAAGTGGACATCCCCCGCGGGCTGCCAGGCTGCCAGAGGGATGTCTGACTGCCAGCTTAGGCCCAATCCCCTGGGGAGCAGGCCTAAGCCAGCAGGTGGTCATTCCCCAAGGGGTCCCAGACTGCGAGAGGACACAGGCTGGACTGAGGGACCCTCCCGAGTGCACAAATTTTTGTGCACCAGGCCTCTAGTAACATTATATTAGTTTCAACATAATGATTCAATATTTGTATACACTGTGAAATGATCACCACAATAAGTCTGGTTAACATTCATCACCATACATTGTTACAAAAAAAATCTTTTTTCTTGTACAGTGATGTTTCTGACGTCCTTATATCCTGTCTCTGGTAGATCCTGAAGCCTGGTGGGCCTGCGTCGGGTTAGGACATCCCTCCCGAAGAGAGCAAAGATGGGATTGGCCTTTCTCCAATCTCAGGAACAAGCAGTAATTTCTCACCCATGACATCATCAGGTCAGACATTTATATTTTTATTATATTTCATCTGTTATTCTGATGGATTTTGGTGTTTGCGCTCCGTGTGCCCCTGTGACATGGAGGCCTAGGACTTGTCCCAGGCAGGATTCTGGGTCTCTGAAGAATGGAGCCTTCCTCCTCTTTCACTCCTCCATGCCCCCGCCCCACCATCTCTCCCCACAGCCTCTTCCTGCCCAGGAGGGAGCTCTTCATGGGCTTACATTTTCCACGGGCATTTGTTCAGACTTTTGCATCAGGCACAGTCTTAGGTCCTGAGGATCCAAAGATGGTTAAGACAGAGTCCCTTCTCTTGAGGAGCCAGTGGGGGAGGCAGAAAGACGACCAAGCAAGTGCAGGACTAGTGAGGTAGAGAAAATGAGTAAAGTGACAAGGAGAAGGGCTGGAGGGGAAGCTCATGAATGGGGTCTGGAGGGACGAGTAAGAGTTCATTGGAGAGACAAGACCAAAAATACAGACTTCAAAGCCATGGGTGTGTGGAACAGCCTGTAACACTGAGTGAAATTGTTGGAAAAGGGGTTGGGGGGGGGGGGGCGGAAGTATGGGCAAGTGGTGAGCAGATGAACTTGAACAGCTTGGAAGGGGCAAGGCTTAGAATGCCTTGTTCTCCAGCCTGAGTTGGGAATTTACCCTGACAGCAGAGGGATCACTCAAGGATTTAACAAAGAGAAGTTCCATCATCAGATTTACATTTTTAGGGAGGAAAACCTACTGGGAGCAGAATAGAGGCTGCATCAGAGAGAGTTGGAATGGAGGTTGACCAGGAGGCTACTGCAAAGGTCCGTGCAAGAGATGATGGAGCCAGATGAAGGCACTTGGCCATGGGGATGGAGGAGGCAGAGACAGAATTGACTGGGCTAAGATGCTGATAGCTGTGGGTGGTGCAGTAGTGGGGTTATATAAGGGAGTAAGAGCAGCCCTGGGAGGCTCTCTGATTTCTGGCTTGGATAGGAGTCGTTATGTGAGAAGGGACCTAGAAGTGAAGCAATTTGGAAGAAATGACAAGCTGCATTTGGAGCAGGGTAGGCCTGACAGCCTGAAGCATGTCCATGTGGGAAGGTTGAGCAGGTTGAAGGCTAGGTGACTGCTACCTGAGTGTCCCTGCTTGCAAGTCCTATTTCTCCTCAGTTCAGTCTTGGGAACCGTGACCTGGCAGCCGCGGTGCCTGTTCCTGTCAAGATTATTCCTGATTCAACTCTTTCTCCCTGTTGGCATGTGATTTCATGCTTTTCACTTCTCCCTTTAAATGGAAATGCAGGAAATGATCTTCACCTTCCAGAGGGGATTGAGATTTTTTTCTCTCTCAGCTCTGACACTTGCTACTGTTTCACTTGCTAATAAAGATCTGTGACCAAGTGCTGTGCCTCAGATGGTGCTAAATGGGTATATGGAGGATGTGAAGAAATGTCAGGAAAGAGATGTTAGAATGTGAGTCACAGCCAAGGGGAGCAAAGATCTGTAGCCAGGGTAAGGATTTCTGAGTAAGGACCATGGTATGTGCCCCAATTCAAAGGCCACCCTCTCTCTAGCGTGTAAGGCTCTGCAACTCTTCCCAAGCCTCCTTCCTACCACTTACCTACTCTAGTCCATCTTCTGGGCATGTCTTCTTCCACCTTGTCTAAGGTCACAGAGTTCATAGATAGTGGAGCCAGAATAGAGTCAGGTGGCAGCTGGCAGAGTCTGTCCTCTTTATCTCTCCCCCACAAGGACTGGTCCCAGCAGGGTGGGATTAAAGCTATCTAACCCTACCCTACCCGGCTCTAACCATGAGACTCAAGGGGGAGTTCCATCTGGAGAGAGACATTGGGGCGGTGGGCATTCTGCACAGCCCCTTGCCCTGCCTCCCCTGGGCGCCCACCACCACCACCGCCTTGGGTCTCTCCTCCTCAGTCCTGCTCAGGCTGCAGAGGAAGCGGGAGCCACCTTCCAGGCCCGGCTTGTTTGCCAGTTCATTTTCTTACACACAAACCCTGCCTTGTGATATTGTTGCTGTGCTGGGCAAGAGGTTCGTCTCTTTCCAGTCCTGCTATGTGGGCAGACTTTTAAGGGACCTGTCTGTTTTCACTTCACATATTAATATGCTGCCTGTCACAGCTCCAAATACCTTCTGCTCAAAATTTCAGGCCATTTTATATAAGGGGGTGGGGTGGGTGGGGAGAGATAATATTTCACTTGTTACATTTTCAAATGAGGCAAAGTTAAAGGGACATTGTCTTATCTCCAGACAATACCTGAAGGGATTTGAATAAGATAAAAATCCAAATCTTTTATTTGTGAAAATTCTTTGCTCAACCGAGCTGATAAGAAGCCTATGGTGTGTGTGTGTGTGTGTGTGTGTGTGTGTGTGTGTGTGTGTGTGTATGTGTAAGCACACGCAGGCATGCAGGCATTTAAAGCTGTTGAGACCTCTTCCTACCCCTCCTGGGAAAGCAACATTTCCTAACTGAGAGATGAGTCATCTCAGGGATGCTTGTGGCTTCCTTTTTATCTGGAGACACTGACAGCCTTCAAAGGCCCACATGAAGCAGTAGAGAGCCTTCCCCGTGCCCTTGAGGCCTGTCAGTGGCACATTTTTCAACTTCTTCCTGTGCCCCCCAAGGAGGTGTAGGCTAAGACACCACTGGTTAGAGCTCCTACGTCCCAAGGCCTTTGCTGACGTATAGTCTCCCTAATCCGTATGATGGCATGATATCCTCTCATGTTTAACTAATAGAAAAGCACATCTGGGCTTTGGTGGGCAGACTGTTGTAAGAGGCAAACTGCTGCAAGGCCAGGCGGAGAATCCCAGAGTGGACCCAGGAGGGCTGCAGCCACCTGCCCACCCAGATCTGCTGCCCTGAATGGTTCCTCTCGTGCCAGTCCTGGTGAGTTGAAGGATTTGGAGTTCTAATCCAGAAAGCAAAATGTAAATGTCCTTAATTCTCTGCCCCGAAGCTTCAGGTTCATTAAAACCCTAACGTTTCCATCTTTTTGTTTTTTTTAGATTGCATTTTTTAATATATATTCCTCTTCCTCAAATGGGAACCTAGTGACTTTCAATCACCATTACTGGAGAGGAGATATGTTATTGCACCACAGGCTTAGAGGCGCTTGTTATTTGCAGAGTGGTTGTGTGTGTGTGTGTGTGTGTGTGTGTGTGTGTGTGTGTGTGCTCTCCTAGGTTTTTCCTTGCCTACGTGATGCTACTTAAAATCTGCTGCGTGATCTTCATACTCTGGGTCTCATTTGCCTTCAGAGTTCTGGGCCTTCAGATGCATCTGTGGCCTTCTCGTCTATGTATTATTCATAGACACACCTGTTCTCAAGCAAGAAACCAAATAGAGATTAATTCTTTTTTTTTTTAATTGGGAGACAGGAATCGCAGCTCTGGACTTGCAAACCTGCTGCCCCCTCCACTCATAAGCTATTCTGGAAACATCCCTCAAAAGCTTTTTGCTCTACAGCAAGAAGAGGCCTGCCTTCTCTCCGAAGAGGACCTGAGAGGCCTGGGCGGGGCCTCAGCCCCTCACATCTGCAATACCCATGTGTGCCCTCTTCGCTGGGCTGGGGTGGTGGGCAAGGACGAGCAGGCCTGCATCACTGGAACGCATTTTGTGTTGACATGAGAAATGCCCAGAATTTGGAAGATGGAGCACATTGTATCCTCTGAGAATTCTGTAGGGCTTCCATACGGTCAGACTTTAAGCTTTGCTACTGTTGATTAGTTTTGTTTCTAAAATTAACTCTAAAAATATTTGAAGTTGTCTTCTGGTTGAGGATTATTTCTAACCTCGTAATTGTCCCTTTCCTCTATATCTGTCTTAGAGCTTCTTGGCTGTCCCGGCTTAAATAACACCTCATCCTATGGCAGATTTTTCTCCCAGAATGAGCCAGCTGCTGTTTGGGTTCAGAGCAGTGTAGCCAATGGACCTGGCCTGAGTGACAGGGAAACTCAGGAATCTCCTGACAGGACGTGTTTATGTGTGTATTATGTGTGTTGAGATGTTGAAGTTGACAAAAATATAAAGATGTTTAGGATGTTGTAATGTGGTTTAAATCTTTGAGGGTATGGCTGCTGGGGTTAGGACAAACTCTACCACATATTGGTCAACTGACCTCAGGTTACTTAATATTTCTAAGCTATATAACCTCATCTGGAGACAGAGACAGAGAGATAGGGGATGGGGCCACAGAGAGACACACAGAGAAAGGAAAAGAATAAAGGATTAAACAAGGTAATTACATTTTCATGCCAAACACCCTCAATAAGTGTTAGGGATTGTATTATTAATATTGAGTTTGTGAGCCAAGATTTAAAAGCATAGCACTGAATGCGAGATGGTCTGACATGTAGATGGATGCACAGGATAGCTTGTGTTGAAGACAACCATCTCCATGACAACCACAGTGCCCTTTACTTAACAGGTCCCCTGACAAATCACCCAAGGCACCATCTTGCTTATAGTTCAAAGATTCCCAGTTCTTCCAGGTGCCTAATGGGTAAAGATTAGGAAAGGTTTTCTTCCTTTTAAATAACAACCATTTTTCTTTATCTTAATTATATAAGTAACATATGAATATATTCTCTTTATTTAAAAAATGGAACATTACAGATAAAGCTGAAGTTGCCTGTGAACACCACCTCCAACCCTCGTCTCCACCCCAGAGGTAACTCTCAGCATCATTCTGATGTATCTTCTACACATTTTGCCATGCATTGAAAGGCCCATAGAAAAAATATAATATTGTTTAATGTGCAGGGATATTTTATATGTGGGATTGTATTGTGTGTTATCCAGCAGCTTGATTTTTGCTTACTCAAAAATAGGTTTTGGCCGAAATGGTTCAGTGGTTGAGCATCAACCTATGAACCAGGAGGTCAGGGTTTGGTTCATGCCAGGGTTGTGGGCTCGATCCCCAGTGGGGAGTATGCAGGAGGTGGCTGATCTATGATTATCATTATTGATGTTTCTACCCCTCTCTCCCTCTCCCTTCCTCTCTTTGAAATCAATAATATAGTTTTGAAGATCGTTCCACATAAGTACATATACTACATTTTAAGAAACTGCTGCAGGGTGTGTGTGTGTGTGTGTGTGTGTGTGTGTGTGTGTGTTATGGATGAAGCAATTTGTTGCTGTTGCAAAGCTGCCCCACCCAGCCACCCTTGAACCTGCCTTCTGAGCACAGGGGTAAGTTTCTCTGGGGGAGAAATGGAGACATGCAGTCACTGGACTGTGGTGTATAAACATGTGACACTGTACTGATTCTGCCAAGTTACTGTGCAGAGGGATCACACCAATTTGCATCCTTCTCTATAGTGCATGGAATACCTTGTCTCCCATAGAATTTTACTTCTTTTCCAATTAGTAAGTAAAAACAAAAACAAAAACTCTACTATGTTTGAATTTCCATTTTTCTGATTACTAGGAAAACTAAGCATTTTTATCATGCATTTTGGGGCCAAATTTATATTTACATTGCCTTTTTATCTACATTTTACATATTTATTTTATAGAAATTTGTACATTCATATTTCTGTGGATTAGTATTTTGCATCTTTAGAATATGTTTCTATTGTATTGCTTTCCATTTTCTTTTTGATCTGTAGAAGTTCTTTATATACTCTAGATACTGATCCTTTGTTGTGAGTGTTTCCTCTTTTTCCTTTAACTTTGTTTAAATTTCTTCTTCCATATGGAAGTTCTTGTTTTTGATGTAGTCAGGGTTATCATTCTTTTATTTTTTGTGTCTTGCTTAGAAATCCTTTTTTATAGCAAGTCATAAAAACAACATCCTGCATCATATTCTAATGTTTCTTTACATCCAGGTTGTTGAGGAGAAAGGTTTTTTAAATACGTGATGCCTTATCCACATTGCAGGTATATCTACAACCCAGGTAGGAGGGGATGCCCTAAGAGCTCAGAAGTGGCACACAGCCCTCTCTGAAGACTTGAACAGTCCCAGCCGTTTCCAGCAGAGGGCAGTGTCTGAGCAGGTCTACCTCCCTCTGTTAGGGCGCTCAGGGGTTCCCTGGCTCACCAAAGGGGACGTTTTAACTGCTCTGCAATTAGCCAATTCCAGTGAGGGGAGGGTGTATCTAGTCAGGGGAAAGACCAGGAGCAGAGTCTGTGGCTGAATGTGCTGCACAGTGGGAAATAAAACAGAGCCAAGGGGAACGTGTTCTGGTGGACTCTGCGTATGGGGAGAGAGCCAGGATCGCAGAGGGTTTTCTCCAAGGAAGCGTCGCTGTCAGCTTAAGTCTGGTCCACACACCACAGATGAAAGCTCCAGTGTTATAGAGGAAATGCTGTCCACTAGACAAACAGCAGGCAAGATGGAAACAGGCAATCCCCTAGCTTCTCCTTTTGATTTCGCCAATAATCCAAGCCCTGTCTCCTTTTGGAAAATGGAAGGAAGGAAAGAAGGAAGGAAGGAAGGAAGGAAGGAAGGAAGGAAGGGAGGGAGGGAGGGAGGGAGGGAGGGAGGGAGGGAGGGAGGGAGGGAGGAAGGGAGGGAGGGAGGAAGGGTGGGAAAGGGAAGGGAAGGAAGGGAGATGAGGGAAGAAGGGAGTGAGGGGAGACATCCAGTGGCCAGAGCCACAGCTGATATCACAGGGGAAATGGATAAAACAGACAGTATACTGTCCACTCACCGCCCCCCCGACACACACACACACACTCCTCCCTAGGCGAATCCTGGGCTAGCAGTTCTGTTTTCTGTTGCTTTGTCTAATACCATCAGTGTGGGATGAACTGTGTCATTATAAAACCAGAAGAACATTGGCAGTGAAATACATAGATCCACATACATATATTGATCTCCATAAATTTGCAAATCTGAATTGGTCAGGCTCTCAGCTCATGAGCTGGGTTCTGTCTGCTTGTCCCTGCTCATCCACTGTTCACCTTTCCCTGCCCTGCTTTGGGCCCGGGGAGGCTGCCTGTGTGAACTGGGTCAATGTGCTCCCTTGCTCCTTGGTTTTGGTTTGGATGGACAGATGAAAGAAGCACTTGCAAGAGAGGTTTGAATATTTATTCCCCAGGCTCCCGCCCTGCTGGGCTGTAGTTGGCAGCGGCTTCATTCCTGGGCAGATTCAGGGTAATCCTACAGTCTCGGAAATAATTAACCACTCTCCCTGCTTCCCTCCCCATGCCTTGGGGTGTTAAAACTTGCCAGATTGCCCAGTGCTTCGCCATCCCCAACTGGCTTCCTCATTCCCTGCTCACACCCTTAGAGAAAGTTCCTTCATTAATTTATCTTTAATCATCTCTTCTGCATGGATTGCTTGATTCCTGCCCCAACCCGGACTAACACAGAGACCTAAATATCGGGATTCTTCATCCTGAAATAGATTAAGTGTACAATTAAATTTTTATTGATGTTTTTCATTCTCTTTTCCACACAAATAACCTCCCAGCCCAGTGGTGGCTGCCACCCCTGTACCTTCCTGAGAGACAGAGCAACAAGTCATTGCAAACCTGCCTCAAAGCCCCGCTAACTGGATTTATTTTCTGCAATTGTCTCCTGTTTAGTTTTCGAAGGCTCTTTCCCCCAGGCCCACAAAAATGTCCCAGTGCTATAAATACTCTTCAATTCCACTCTAAGCCCCAGACAACCTGGAAGATGAAAAGATGGCAAGAACCAATTTGGATGCCTTGGCGGCTTGACTAATTCATTAAGGGATGGTTGTAGAAAGTTGCCGGAGATGTAAATTGCATTTACATCTCCCCTTTCAGGGGAGAATTGCTGTCCTGTAAGCTCATCACAATAAACCGCCCCTCTAAGTAGGTGAGACCATTTAGTTTCCATTTATCCACCACATGTACATAACTGAGTGACCTTGTCCCCCACCCCAGCCTTTCCCTTCTCCTTCCACCTGCTGGTAAAGGCAAGAATGAACAAAGCCCAGAGCTGGCAATAGGGGAAACCGACCCCTAGTCAGCACATTGGATCGCCCCGAATAACTGAGCTTTGGACACCCACCTTAATTAAACACTGAGAGCCTATTCGCTGCAGGCTTTCTGGGTGCGCCACGTCTACCCTTGTAGCTAAACCACTCTGCCTCCTTCTCAATCCAGCTCTCATCCTATTTTCAGTCCTTGTCTAGTGACCTCTCTGGTGACCTAGCAAAACACCTTTGATGCCTTTTTATCCGACTATCCCATATCCAATCTACTCAAGGTCTGTGGATTTCACCCAAGTCACTGTTTCTAGTTTGTATTCTTCTCCCCCCTCCACCCCAGCACTCGGTCAGAAACCCCTGGACCACCTACTGACCTCATAACTGGCTCTCTGCACTCCCCTCTGCCTACCACTCCTGTGTCCCTTCCTTGGGTCTTCTTTCGGGTCCTTAAACTTGCCATTTCCATCTTGGCTCATGTCTTTGTACGTTGCCTGTAGTGTTCTCACCACCATCAACACCTGCCTTTGCCTAGCTAACCTCTGTAGACCTCGACTCAAATATCCTCATCCACAAGGGAGTCTTCCCTGACCTGAGACTAGGCCAGGGTCTTTGTTACACATGCCCCTGCCGTGGTCACGGGCTGGAGAGAGAGAGTGACACCCATCTCTTCCACTAAAATCCGTGCTCCGTGAGGTTGGGAGTAGTGTTTGTCTTTGTGCACCTAGCATTGTGCCTGGCATACAGGAAATTCAGGAAATTTCCAAAAAAAGACTTGCTAAAGGAATTAATAGGCACACTTCTCTTTCCTTTAATACCAGTGAGTGGGTTGGCACCTTACCAGACTGAAAATATGGAAGTCCAAGGTCAGGAGAGAGATAGGCATGGTACTGATCAGAATTGGGAAAACAAACTAGATTATGGCAGCTAGTGATTCTTTGATTTAGGGGCTATTCCTATCCTTTTGTCTTTTCTGTCTGTGTAGATGCCACTGCCCTCCCCTCCCCCACCCCCCCAATCTGACTGTCTTGTTGGTTCCATGCCCACCCCTGCCCACCCACCCCATGCTCAGCCTGGAGTCACAGAGCCCCTCTTCCTCCTGGTTCTGTGCCCTTGTTTATTCTTGGGCTGAGAAACCTGGGCCTTGCGTTCCGGGCATGCTTCTGATCAGATACAATAAAGCACTTAAAAGGCAGTTGGTCTCCTGGAATTTCTTTCCTCCATTATTATTGGCAATGCAAACGAAGGATTAAATTACCAGCAAGGGAGGTTTTGTTCAGAAGCTTGAGTTTTCAGAACTATCCCCAGGGTAATAAAATGGAAAAGGGAAAATCCGAGCACACAAGACCTTCCTTCCATTTCCCCAAATGTCAGCCAAGATTGCAGCCTAAGTGATGTAGAAGACGCAAGTGAGCCAGGGCTTGGAGAGGTAATTGTCTATACAGCGGCTCTCACACTTCAGCATTCAGCCTGGGAAGGCTTCTTAAACTCAGATGGCTGGGCCCCACCCCCAAGGTTGCTGATTCAGTTGGTGTAGGGTGGGGCCCAACAATTTGCATCTAACACATTTCCAGGTCCTGCAGACTTGCTGGCCTCTGGGGACCACACTCTGAGAACCACTACACTGCAGCGCACTCCTTCTCCACATCCTCCAACTTTACGTGAGTTTCGGTCATCCCAGATCCTGGAGAGGCCCAGACTGATTGAGTAGGTTGGGCTGGATTTTGGTGCCCATGCTATGCAGTGAGGGCCACATGCTCAGAAGTGAGGCTCAGGTAAGCCATCACCTTCTCAAGCTTCTGGCCTCTGTGATAGAGGTCTCTTCCTTCCTTTATGCCTTCCTGGAAATCAGGGGATATTTGGGATGACATTGGAAAGAGGTAGATAGATGCCAGGCAGTATGACTCTAACCTAAGTTTCCAAGGTCTCATTGGCCTGGCCAACAGGAATCCAATGTCTGGGTGCGGGAGGCAGCTTTGGTCTCCGCTTCAGAAGAAACCTGACCTTTTACCCTCTTTTGCTGAAAGACCCTTACCAGCGTGCTGAGAGTTGTGCAAAGGAAATACAGGAGAAGAGAGGTGCTGGCAGAATCGTGCTGCCGGGTCAGACAAGGGTTAAGGCCAGGTCTCACCAAGGCTGTCAAAGGTGAGGAGTCCATGTGGAAATGTGGAGCTATCCCCTTTAGAGATAACTGTGCTGCAGCAAATTGGTTCCAAGCCTGAGCTCTGTGCTTAGACATGGACTCAAAGCTTTAAATAAAATAGCACTTGGAAACTGCTTACCACAGTGCTTGGTGCTTAGTAAGTACTTAATGAATGACAGCTATTGTTATCTTTTTAATAGGAGCTATTGATTGTCACAGAATCAGAATTTGTATCTAGAGGAAAACAGGCAGCCCAGTGGATTGGCTCGGTGGTTGAGCTTTGACCTATGAACCTGGTCAGGGCACATGCCTGGGTTGTGGACTTGATCCCCAGTGTGGGGTGTGCAGGAGGCAGCCAATCAATGATTCTCTCTTATCGTTGATGCTTCTATCTCTCTCTTCCTCTCCCTTCCTCTCTGAAATCAATAAAAATGTTTGTGTGTTGTTTTTTATTAAAGAGGAAAACAGGCAGCTTGAGAGCCTATAGACTAAAACAGGAGGACTGTTTATCCATTGGAGTTTCCTATTCTCTGCCTCTCAGTGCCTGGCCGGTGGAGATGCTCAGTGCATGTTTGTAGGACAGAAGGAAAAAAAATAACACCAGTCTAGGTAAATTAGTATATGGGGGGATTTGAACTGATGGAGATTGTCCAAATGGGAAGAATTATGGAAACACCTGAATTCTTAAAAGTGAGGGTTCAGGCCCTGAATAAACTTGCTCAGTTTTTTAAGTTATAAAATTGGTGACAGGGTGATTATGAGAAACATTTGACAATGAGAAAGGGCTTGTTAATTGTAAAGCACCAATCAAGTATTAGCTACTTTCGTAAAATGGATCAATTACCTAACAGATCCTTTGGGTGATAACTTCAATGCTGAGGCTGAGATGAATGAAAGTTACCAGCCCTTGGGTTTTGATATATTGGCTTTGCCTTTTAGGTTGGCTCCTGTTTGCTAGAAATGCCTCTAAACGTCTTCTCTTATTTGCTAAATGGAATAAGAGCTTCTTCAGAGGCCTGAAGATGGGCACGCAGCTGAAGCCACCTGAGAAGGGCTCACCTTGGTTGGTAAGACAGGGAGCCTGTGACCCTTGCCGGCGTGGAACAGCACTGCAATCTCTCCTCCCCTCCTCTCCGCGGTCTATTGCCTCTCATTTATTGTTAATGCTGTTTCCACTGGCTCATTTGCAAATACTCTGAATAAAACATCAGAGCAGGGAGGGAGGGGCGGTGCTCTCCCTCTTCCATTGCAGCCTCTGCCACATTCCTTCCCTCCTTCTCTTTCCTCAGATCCCTTCTCCCTTCATTAGTCTGATTAACAATCTTTGTCTAATTGGCTTGTCATAAAGTAGCCAAATGGGACTCCTGGGCTCTTGCAGGGACGGTGAGGAAAACGACGCAGACAGGCCCAGCATTGGTTTTGGGTTTTTGCTGTTTGCCTGGATGGATAGAGGCAAAGAGCAAACCCTGAATTTGCAGTCATAGAGAGGAGAGCTGGGAATAACGTCGAGGCCCTGCTCCTCCCTGGGAACTACCTCGGCTCATCCATCCCATGGCAAAGGGTGAGCCTGGAGATGCGAGGCCCTGTAGCTGCTGCTGCAGGGGTTGCAAATAAGACTACAGAGGCATAATCTGGAGACAAGGCAGATTAGGAAAAGTGCAGCCAGAAAGGCAGGTACTTGGCGTGAGTCTCAATCCACACACGCAATTGCATGGGGAATGCAGTTCTGTTATTTTCTCTGGTTTAACTTAATTGCTGACTATCTTGATTCTTGTAGCAACCACTTCTTTTAGAGTTTTATCATTAAAAGGTGCATCCCTAAAATACTATAATTTAGTCTTGCCAATTTTTAAAAACTTGGTATGTCTTTTGAGTCCTTTTTAACTTATAAATTCCACCTCTTATTTTTATAAATTTTCTGTTTAAGAACCTGAGCTTTTAAACCTGTGAAGTTTCTGACGGTCTGAATTTTGCTGATTACGTATTCAAGTTTAATATGTTCTTCTGAGCTGTTCCTCTGAGCTTGGTATTTCCTGGAAATTGGTAGTTGGATCTAGTCTTGATTAAACTTAAGTTAGATCCCTTTGGCAAGATTATAGATTGTTGGTGGTGTGTTTTTCATCCGAAGGCACAGAATGTGTGCAGTCTCCCTTTTTGTGATGTTAACCGCTGTTAATGGTCAGTGCCCAGATCTGGTCATTCACTGGGGGCTGCAAAATGGTGGTGTTCTTTCATTTATTTTTTATTGATTAGTTGGAATACTCCCATAAAGAGATGTTTCCTCTTATCTACCATTGCTTACCCAGTGGTTCATGAAGGAAAGGCAGGACAAATACTTGATTCTTTGTCCTGATCAGTTTTCAAGATAATGAATACTCAATAGCAACCAATTTGTGTGTTTTTTAATATCATTAGGAACCCGTGGATTTAACCATATTTGATGGATTTAAATAACTTTATGCAATTCTTATCCTTATTGAAATACAAATTGTCCCATCTTTGGCAGTGGGAGCTTCTTCAGTTGGCTCCTGAGTCCTGCTGACATGACCCTGGTGGTCTTTCATCGCTTCCCCACTAGCTGGGATGACAAGATACTGCAGGCTCTTCATATACATCTACTGCCCCAGACCTGTAACTAGCCATTCCTCCAAGAAGCCCTGATTTCTTTAGTGGAATATGAAGCCAGGGATGCTCATTGCTAATTTATTATACCGTTAGTCATTCTTTCTAGTCCTTTCAGTGGACAGAGCTAAGCAGTTAATAGGGAGGAAATCTACATATAGCCAGTTCTGCTATAACACTTGTTTTAAAAACACAAAGTAGTTCAAACACAATTAAGGAACAATTTGAGCCTAACACAAATTGTCTACGGGTGATTTTATACAGGAGAAATATTAGATGAAGCTGAACCAAGCTGTGTAGGAATATGCAAAACAGCAAAACAATCTGGAGTAAGCTTTTCCACAAAGAGAAAGCACAGTCTATACATAAAGACCTTAAATCAAAATCGCCAAATCCTGCAGCAGTGGCAGCTCTCACTACTAGGAGTGGTTGCTTTGGTGGTTTCAAACATCACTACAATTTCTAGAGTTTCAGCTGTCAGATGAAGCTACAAATACAGATGAAAAACAGCCAAAGAATTTCCAGCAATGACACAGAAAGCGGCTATAATATGGATGGCATTTCTGATTGTGATGAAACGGGTATCTATTATGAATGCATACCTCAAAGGGCCTCCATCTCAAAGGCAGAAAAAATGGCCCAGATTCGAGGCTATAAAAGATCTCGGAACTCTGGTGTTCAGCATCAATGCCCAACAGAGGACAATGAGCCAGTCACCCACAGCTGGTGTTACAACTTTCTGTCCAATTTCAGGTACACCTCCTCTACTGCTTCCCAATCCCTACCAAGCCACAACCCTGCCAATGCCCATGCCACAAGATGACTTCAGGTCCTTAAAAAGGCAAAGTGCTCTGTTTATTGCAGTATTTATGTATTTCTTCACTAGTTAACACATATAGAACTGTGCTGCCATCTTTGCTGTTTCTATCCTTTTTAAAAATGTGTCGCTGATTAAGCTTTTGAGTGTGGTGCTCTTACCCCCATTTTTTACATAAGCCCATGGTTTTTATTGCTTGATTTTGCACACTGTGGTGATTTATAGGAATGCATATGTCATATTCTAGCAGAACTAAACACATACACCACACACCTCATGAATTCATATTGATACTTCTAATTCAATTGTAGGACTATGTGATTTTTGCTTAACCTCATCAATAGTATATCTGCATCTCCTTTCTTCCACACCCCAAATCCTGCTTCTCAAGGATATAGGAGATGAGAGACTATTCCAAAATGACTCATCTGCTTTAATCCATCTTCTATACTCAACAGAATAACAATACAAAACTATCACAACTTATATAATTACTGAGAACTCTCCTGGAAGGGAGCCCTAACAGGCCACTTTCAAGAGTTGGCAGGGTGAAGACCACTATGGGGCCTCTTAAGACCTCATCATAGACCCCCTTGCCTGCACCACTACTGGTTTGGACAAAACCCTTTCCAGGTTCAACTGCTCTTCTCAAGTTGGCCTGCCTGCTTTGTCAGAATCCCCCTCTCCCAGCTTCCCCAGGCACACACGCTGACACCGTGCGGATGTTGACACTATTGGTGGTTTGTCCTGCTTGTACTTAAAGGTTCATGTGGAGACTTCATCAGTTAACTATTGTAAATGCTGTCCACCAGTTTTCATTTTTTTTCTAAATGTTCTGTCTGCTTTTGTATGGGGATTCTGAGAGATTTAAAACCAAGCCACTGTCACTATCTTCCCAGAATCCTTCCTTAAAAAACAGTTTTTCATAGGTTGTCTTTGAATATGAACATTGATCTTTTTATATATATAAAATGTTTAAAATTTTTATTTAGTCAAGTGTATTTGACCTGCCCCCATTGTTTTTATATGAGAAAGCCTTTGTCTGTATGTGTTAGATAAACATCTTTTTACAATTTCTTATGATATTTTAAGTTTCATTTTTTTATATATATATATCTCTTATCCATCTTATCCATTTGAGCATTATTTTGTAAAGTGCTGTAAATGTCTTAATTCTTTTCTTCCTTGAACACTAAACTTCCCATTTAGTGAATTTTTAATTCTTCCTTTATTATAGCTCAATTATAAATATCAAGGTCTATGGGATATTTCTTCTAGATATGTCTGTCTAGTTTTGTAGTTATACCAAAATGTTTATTTATTTTAGTTTAATAATATATTTTAATGTCTAAGGCATTCCCTCCTCACTATTTTTCTTTTAAAAGAAAAGTTCAGTTGTTTTCATCCACATTATTTCTTTTCTTTTTTTTTCTTTTTTTTTTTTTTCACATATCAAGCACTAGTCTGAGTTCTGGGGAAATAAAATGCATGAAATCTAACACATAATGTAGCATCTTTTTTTCTCTTTTTTAAAAAATTTAAATTCTTGCCAATCCAGTTTGGCTCAGTGGATAGGGCGTAGGCCTGTGGACTGAAGGGTCCCGGCTTCGATTCCGGTCAAGGGCATGTACCTTGGTTGCGGGCACATCCCCAGTGCGGGGTGTGCAGGAGGCAGCTGGTCAATGTTTCTCTCTCATCGATGTTTCTAGCTCTCTATCCCTCTCCCTTCCTCTCTGTAAAAAACCAGTAAAATATATTTTTAAAAAAATTTAAATTCTTTATTGTTTAAAGTATTATATAAGTCTCCTTTTTTCCCTGGCCGTCCCCACCCCCCAGCACATGCCCTCACCCTCTCCCCCTGTCTGTGTCCATTGGTTATGCTCATATGCATGCATATAAGTCCTTTAGTTGATCTCTTACCCCCTCATCCCCCACCTTCCCTCATAGGTTGGACAGTCTGTTCAATGCTTCTATTTTTGTTCATCAGTTTATGTTGTTCATTATATTCCACAAATGACAGAGATCATATGATATTTATCTTTCTCTGACTGGATTATTTCATTTAGCATAATTCTCTCCAGTTCCATCCATGCTGTTGCAAATGTTAAGAATTCCTTCTTTTTTATAGCAGCATAGTATTCCATTGTATAGATGTGCCACAGTTTTCTAATCCACTCATCTGCTAATGGCACTTGGGCTGTTTCCAAATCTTAGCTATTGTAAATTGTGCTTCTATGAACATAGGGGTGCATATATCCTTTCTTATTGGTGTTTCCTTTTTCTTGGGATATATTCCTAGAAGTGGTATTACTGGGTCAAATGAAAGTTCCATTTATAATTTTTTGAGGAAATGCCATATTGTTTTTCACAGTGGCTGCACCAGTCTGCATTCCCACCAACAGTGCAAGAGGGTTCCTTTTTCTCCACATCCTCTCCAGCACTTGTCATTTATTGATTTGTTGATGATAGCCATTCTGACAGGTGTGAGATGGTACCTCATTGTTATTTTGATTTGCATCTCTCGGATGATTAGTGACTTTGAGCATGTTTTCATATGTCTCTTGGCCTTCTGTATGTCCTCTTTCAAAAGGTGTCTATTTAGGTCCTTTGCCCATTTTTTGATTGGATTGTTTATCTTCTTTTTGTTAAGGTGTATGAGTTCCCTATAGATTTTGGAGATTAAACCCTTATCGGAGATAACATTGGCAAATATGTTCTCCCATGCAGTGGGCTTTCTTGTTGTTTTGTTGATGGTTTCTTTTGCTGTGCAGAAGCTTTTTATTTTGATGTAGTCCCATTTGTTTATTTTCTCCTTAGTTTCCATTGCTCTAGGACAGTGGTTCTCAACCTTCCTAATGCTGCGACCCTTTAATACAGTTCCTCATGTTGTGGTGTCCCCCAACCATAAAATTATTTTTGTTGCTACTTCATAACTGTAATTTTGCTACTGTTATGAATCGTAATGTAAATATCTGATATCCAGGATGTATTTTCATTGTTACAAATTGAACATAATTAAAGCATAGTGATTAATCACAAAAACAATATGTAATTATATATGTGTTTTCCGATGGTCTTAGGCGACCCCTGTGAAAGGGTCATTCAACCCCAAAGGGGTCGCGACCCACAGGTTGAGAACTGCTGCTCTAGGAGCTGTATCAGTAAAGACATTGCTATGACATATGTCTGATATTTTGCTGCCTATGACTTTTTCTAGGATTTTTATGGTTTCCCTTCTTATGTTTAAGTCCTTTATCCATTTTGAGTTTATTTTTGTGTATGGTGTAAGTTGGTGGTCTAATTTCATTTTTTCACAAGTATCTGTCCAATTTTCCCAACACCATTTATTGAAGAGACTGTTTTGACTCCATTGTATGTTCTTGCCTCCTTTGTCAAATATTAATTGAGAATAATGGCTTGGGTTGATCTCTGGGTTCTTCGTTCTGTTCCATTCGTCTATATGTCTGTTCTTGTACCAGTAACAGGCAGTTTTGAGAACAGTGGCTTTGTAGTATAGCTTGATATCTGGTATTGTGATCTCTTCAACTTTGTTCTTCTTTCTCAAGATTGCTGCAGCTATTTGGGGTCTTTTTTTATTCCAGATGAATTTTTGGAGAGTTTGTTCTAGGTCTTTGAAGTATGCCATTGGTATTTAAATGGGGATTGCATTGAATCTATAGATTGCTTTAGTATGGACATTTTAATGATGTTGATTCTACCAATCCATGAACATAGTATATACTTCCATTTACCCACATTATTTCTTAATGAATTTATCAGAGTGAAAGCCTAACATCAGCTTTATGGGTAGTCCTTTGGTTCTCTGTCAATTATATTTTTAAAAATGTAACCAGCCTGGATGATGTGGTTCAGTGGGTGTTGGCCCTGGCAACAAAGGGTCACGGGTTCATTCCCAGTCATTGCAGATTTGATCCCAGGCCCTAGTCAGGGTGCATGTGGAGGAAAATCAATTGATATTTCTCTCTCACATTGATGTTTCTCTCTCCTACCTTCCCTCTCCTTCTCTCCCTTCCACTCTGTAAAATAAAGCAATGGCCAAAATATCATTGGGTGAGGATTAACAAACAAAAAAGTAACCATGTCCACTTGTTTAACTTCTTCCAAATGTTGCATAACATCCTAGAGGTACTGTGTGTGGCTGTATCTCAGCACCAGTTGGCTCATGACAGCTTAATCAAGGCTGGGCAAATGCTTTGGGGGAAGGTTTAGGGCCTGATATTAGAAGTGCTCAGTGGGATGATGAGAAAACCATCAAGCTGGGGGTTAACATTGGAAAGTCAGTATTCACCAACAGATAAGGCTTCAAGAGACTTAACCTTTCCAGCTGTGATTTAGGAAAGTACTGAGTGTGGGTAGGTCCAAGATGGAGAAAAAGGTCCATTCACAGGTAAAAAAGAAACACATAAAAAACAAAACACACACACACACACACACACACACACACAAACAGGATCAAGCTTCAGTTCAGAGCAAATACTTCTTATAACCTATAACACCTTTGCAGGATAACTGGGTGGTGCTAGTATTGTGATGAAACAGAACTAACGGAATACAAGTATCCCTAATCTATCGTCTTGATCTCTCATGCTGAGACAACTGACTTGCATAACCACAGGCCAGCAGTAGCAATACATGTTGCATTCTGGAGTTGATTTGTTCAGCACGGGGCATCAGCTCTGACCTTGGGAGGTGAGGGCTGACATAAATGCCTTTCTTCTCTTCCTGAGACAAAAACAAAAACAAAATTAATATACACAATAAATGGAGTGTGAAGGCTCCCATCTTATAAATAAACTTGGAAAAATATTATGGAATATCTCACATAGAACATCAGCCTATAGCCTCAGTTGAAACTCAGTAGATTTTATTTCATGTGCAGCCTATTATTTAAAGGGATAGAAAGAGTCAAATAGTAGAACTCAGCCTTCAGGAAGATGCAGAGATACTAAATAGGAACAGGCAGCTCATGTCTGTTGGTAGTGAATCCTCAGGCGACACTGGCCCATTAATCTTTTCGTGTTTTTTTCTCTTTCCAGCAGTCAGAACCTTCCATGCACCTGCAAGAAAGCATAATCACTGATTCCATTAACACATTCAAATGAAGGGCTCTGAGCACTTTTAAGGATGACCACTTCCATCTCCCTCCTCTCACAGGCCTTGGGGCCTGCAGAGGGGAGGGGACTTGACCACATGGCTTGTCTGCAGAAAGCCAGACCTGCCAGGTCATTGCTGCAAAGCGGCAGCTGCATTCACAGAGTTCACACTTTTCATTTTATAAATGGGTCAGATGAAGCCAACCCCGGGGAGACTGTGTGGGATGTTGTGTGGATTGTACTGGGAAGAAAATCATCAGGCTGCTCCTTGAGAGGACCAGAGTGTCTATGGGGTCGCGTTTGTATGTACTGCCCATGAGGCTCTCCCAGAAGGTTCAGTCCTCTGAACACCCACAGACAGAACAAATACACAGTGCATTTTAATTATCGAAAGAAAACAATAAGGAATGGCGTTAAGCTAGGAGGGCTGTCCTAACACCATAAATAAAGTCAATGCATTGTTTCGAACGTGCATTAATTAGTGTTTAAATAATAAAAAGGACCATCAATTATAAAACATTACCACAAATTACTTGCGGCTCCAACAGCTTCTTTTGCTGTTATTAATAATTCTAGCTACTGATTTTCTGTAATTGGGAACCACAGTTCTCCTTTGATGAACAGCTGAGCAGGCTTACGATGCAAGGTCAAGTTCCTGTTCACACCAATAAAAGTCGCCTTTTCCTGGCCCCTTCTGCTGACCCTTCAGAGCTAGCTTGCTTCTCAGCCTGCAGTCAGTGCTGTCAGAGCAACCTGAGAGGAACGATCACTTAGTGTTTGCTCATTAAGGTTAGAACTACCTTTTATATTAAAATCAAACATCCAAGGAGATGCCTGAGGCGACATTTTCTGTTTCTGAGCATGGCTTGCTCCATGAACTCATTCTACCTTGTGTGACCAGCTCGGACACGCTGGGGGGCAGATCTTGCTGGCTAGCAGATGACAGGGAGAAGTGTGATTTATTAGGAGGCCTGGGCCTGTAGCTTAGAAGATCAGAGTTCAGGCCCCTACTCTTCAATAATCTCACTGTGGGACTCGGGACAAGTTATTTAGCCAATTTGAGATTTCTGGACTGCTCCTTGCCATATTTCACAAGGAAACGAGTGAGGAGTACAGCTGGCGTTTAAACCCCAAGTAAGACATAAGATAGATAAAAGAAACCTTTGCTCTCCTTCTCCCATTTAAAATAAGGTGCCCATTTATTCTCAGGCTGATTACGATTGGGTCAGCCATCTGTCCTGTGTGAACAGGGCCTGAGGCACAAAGGCACAGGCCCAGGTGTTCCTCACCCTCCTGATCCCCTCTGACGTTCACATACAAGGTCAGGGCCTGTCCCATGAGCAGAGCTGTGCTTCCTGGGAGCCCCTGGTGTGCAAGCACCATCCTCACATGTTACATGGACTTTCTCATTCAGTCGCCTCAGCAGCCCATGATGAGGCCCCCACATTTGTCCCCTTTTGACAAATAAAGAAATGGAGACACCAAAAGGTTAAGGCTACAGAGCTAGCAAATGACAGAGCCAGGATATCAGCCCGGGAGGGTTCTTCACCGCCCTGCTAAACCGGCAAATGCACTTACCTTTCTTGGAGTGGGCTTCTGCCCTGCACCCTGCCTCCCTATCCGTTTGGTAATCTGGGTCTAATTTAGAAGGCAAATGTCTCATGTCAAAGGTTCCACTTCCTCCAGAAAACTCTCCAGAGCACTCTCATAGCACCCTGCGCCCAGGCCCACCTGGCTCTCAGCCCAGTGACCCCACATGGCTGGAGCCTCTGAAGGCAGGGACAGCTCATTATTGGGTTCCCAGACCCTTCCCCGGGGTCTGCCGCTAGTAGGTAAAACTTTGCACCACACACACAATCTTCTGTCTCTCACACACCATCCGTCATACACACAGGACTGATGGCCTTCTACTGCAGTGATGGCGAACCTATGACACGAGAACTCATTTTTTTGGTTGATTTTTCTTTGTTAAATGGCATTTAAATATATAAAATAAATATCAAAAATATAAATCTTTGTTTTGCTACAGTTGCAAATATCAAAAAGTTTCTATATGTGACACGGCACCAGAGTTAAGTTAGGGTTTTTCAAAATGCTGACACGCCGAGCTCACAAGGTTCGCCATCCCTGCTCTACTGCCAGAAGTTCCAGAACGTCTCTCCAGAACTCCAGATTTATAATCTCTTCCCTCTGACAAATTGCCCTTTCTCCTTCCCCTCCCCCCAAAGATGGCTGCAGGGCTGGAGGTGAGAGAGAACAGCTGCCACTCTAATTCTGGGTTCGCTTCAAACATAGTGTGGGGTTTCTGGTGCCTGTTAGCCCACCCCGTCATCTTCCTCTCCCAGGGCACTTAATATTTTCCCAGACCCTTCCTCCCGGGGACTGGGTTGAGTGGCAATAGATTGAGTCCATGAGAGCAAAAGAATGCTTCTCTCTATGCAGTTACATCCTTACCCACTCGCTGTGAGTCGTCCACATCCTGCCAACCACACCACCCTATCTGAAAAAGTGACTGCAATGAAACAGGGAGTAAGAAGCAGAAAGCCCATAAGTGCCCTGGGATCTCGCTTTTGCTCACTAAACATCCAGTAAACCTCAGCATCTTATCCTGTGATTTGGGCTTTATTGGCCCATCTACTGTGGGATTGTCTAACATTTCCTCGGCAAAATGTCTTTCTTTCTTTCTTTCTTTCTTTCTTTCTTTCTTTCTTTCTTTCTTTCTTTCTTTCTTTCTTTGTAAAGTAGGTAAATTCTTTGTGCTTTCTTGTAAATTCTTTGCCTCTTTCCTCACAGTTTTATGCACAGTTGAACACACCCACCTCTTAATTTGTTTTTAATTATTATATTTTATTTTAATCCTCGCCCACAGGTATGTTTTTAATGTTTTGTGTGTGTGTGTGTGTGTGTGTGTGTGTGTGTGTGTGTGTGTGTGTGAGAGAGAGAGAGAGAGAGAGAGAGAGAGAGAGAGAGAGAGAGAGAGACATCAATCGATTAACTCCAACCAGGGATCAAACCCAAAACCTAGGTACATGCCATGATGGGGAATAGAACCCAAAATCCTTTCCGTGTGTGGTATGAAGCCCCATCGGCCAGGGAAACGCACCCTCCTTTTTAGAGCTCTCTCATTCCTTGCTTCCAGGACACTACCTTCCCTGGATGTCTCCTTCTCTTTGCTGCTCTTTTTTGAGGACTTGTGTTCATGTGTCCTTGGATACTGATGTTTGCAGAGATCTATCTGCCACATTCTTGCTTTATACTCTCTCCCTGAGGATCTCTATTCAGACCCACCTAAGTGTTCATTTATGGTCCATCTGAGACCTCTCCCAAGTTCTAGACCCATGTCTACTGAACCTGTCCCCTTGGACATCTCACAGGTGTTCAAGTTCAATGTAACTAAACATACCATCTTCTCTTGTGTTCCAGATCTCAACCAACAATGAAATGCCCAAGGAAGAACCCCAGGAGACATTCTTAACTAACTTCTCTCTACAAGGCTACTATGTCATGGCAATTAGATTTTCTAAGTATCTTTTGAATCTCTCTTTTTCTCCATCTCCACCTTCATTATCATAAGCTTTCAACAGACAGCTACAATAATCTCCTAATTCATCACTCTACCGTATTTCTAGTGTATGTCTTTGTTCAGTTAGCAATGGTCACAGTACTGCTGCATACAGAATACTCTCAACATCTAATTTTTAAAAAATTGTTTTCTCTTATGGGTTTGTGGTTCATTTGGGCTAATGTGCTTCAGGCTGCAACAGCAGGGGCAGCTCTGCTCCATTTGTCTCCCATCCTCCTCCTCGGCCCAGTGGGCTGGCCAAGGCATGTTTTCCTCATAGCAAAGGCAGAGGTTCAAGAGGGCCAGTGGAAACACCCAAGGCTTCTTAAATCCCAGGCTTAGAAATATAACACGGTCCCTTCTACCCACATGCATTGACCAAAACAAGTCATATGTCCTGGCCCAAGGTCAAAGAGTAGAGAAGCACACTTGGCTCACTGTGAGGCCATGGTAAGGGGGCGGGGGTGGGGGTGGGGCGGGGATGCAGGGAGCAGTGAGCAATGGAGCCGGTAATTCAGTCTACCATTGGCCCTCTCTAATCCATTTTCTACCCTGCAGCTAGATTTCTAACATGAAAATCTGAGTATGTTATTCCCCATTGTTTTTTAAATATAGTTTAATCCATGATGCAACCCCAGATTACCTATCTTCTCATACCACCAATCACTCTGCTCCTGCCATGTTGAATAATATTTATTTTCTAACTTTGCCTGTGTTCTCTTACCTTCAAGTCTTTGCACAGCCAGTTCCTTTGCCCAGAGCACGTCCTCATCCTCACCCCGCCCCATGACCTAGTCCCCATTCCTTGCATCTTCTAGTTAACTCCACTTGTCCTTCAGGTCTCTCCTTGTGTTGCATCCTCCAAAAACCGTCCCTTATCCCATGATAGGGCTGTCCTTAGGCTCATTTCCTGTACCATGTTCTTGTGCTCATAGAAATACTTAGGCGCCAGTATTGTAATTACCTGAGGAGTGGGACTATTTTCAGTCTTAGTGCTTAGCCACTGTGCCTGGGTTATTGTAAGTCTTCCATAAATACCTTTTAATGGGTGATTACCACATAGGAACCTGTCCATGAATATAAAGTTTAATGCCTCTATTGTTGGGTTGTTGTTTTTTTTGATTTTATATAACCAAAACAACAAATAAATATATAGCAACACTTATAAGTGTTATGAAGGAGGAGCCGAGGATGCTAAAAGAGAATAAAAAAAGCAAACTAAATCAGATCAGAGGGCCAAGGAAGGTATTCTTTAGGGAACTGTGTATAAACTGATACTTAAAAAATAAGTAGGAATTTTATCAAGAAAGAGCTGAGGGGGGGGATTGAGATCTGGCCAATGGAACATCATGTGCGAAGGTCCTGAGGCAAGAAAGGAGGGGAAAATTGTTGAGGCAGTTGTGTATGAAATAAAGGGCACAAGAGGAGCTGGTGCCTTTTAAAAACTCTTGGTGGTTTCAGGCTATGGTTCCGGTTTTCCTTTGTTGAGCTTTCTGCGGCATTAACTGTGGGTGCTCATTTACTGAAGAAAACCCAGCATAGAACAAGGCTTAGGCTCTCAAGGCCCCTGGTCCCAGCAGCCTGCTGATTGTCCTATCTCTAGAGGGTAAAGAATGATGTGGGGTCAGGGGAGTCAGTGCCACTCCTGTCATTTCTGTCCACCTTTCAGGCCCGGCTCCTTTGCCGTAACTTCTAGAGATTCTCAAAATTAGAATCATTACCTAGATAGGGAGCCTGCAATGCAAATCAAATGCGAGGCTGTGGCGGGCTAATGAAGGCCAGCGGCCTGGTGATCTAATGAAGATGAACAGCTCTGTTACAGGCAGAGGATGCTGCTGCTTCATGTGCAGCTTGGGGCAGGAAAAGAGGTAAGTTCAGGGTTTTTACTGTGCTTTACAAAGGCAGGTAAAACTGAAATATATCTCTCCAGTTCTCTCTCTATCTATTTATCTCTCTATATCTGTGTGACAAGGGAGAAAAATAGCATATAGATGCCTTGGACAGGCGAAGTACTCTTCTTATGTGGCCAGTTAATCAAGTTTTCACCATTGTCCTCCAAGCTGCAGGTGATGAGGTCAGTAAAAGTCAGACGATGAGCCTCTGCAGGCCCTGTGGAGGAATCCACTTTGGCTGAACAGATATTCAAACTGAGGTGAAGAATAACACGAACAGATCATGTAAAATAAAAATGTGTTGTGTCCTTTTATATGTAATCTCTAAATCTTAAATGTTTGAAAAACCATAGGTAATTTCTGATGTAAATGGGATTCCAAATTTTGTGACCATTTGGGGAAGTCTCTGTCAATGTGATTAGTAGACCATTATCCTCAGAATCTATTTTAATTGGTTTTCAATTTAGGAACTCAGTGAGGTCCAATGCTAGTCTACTCTGTGTAGTGTTTCCCCATTAATGCAGTGAGGCTAGGGGGGTTGGGTTTTCTGGAATGTCATTCATTGAAGGAATGCTAATGAGTGTGAAGATGAGTTGCCCGTATAGCATGATCAAGATGGCAGTCAAGGTCAAGCTCTCAGTGAGCTGACAAAAGTTTTGGAATTTGGGAATCAATTGTCTCCATTAAACAATTTTAAGAAAATCTTGAGTGTACAGAACTGGGAAACATTAACTTGAAAACCACGTGCTTGGGATAGGCCAATTAAGCTTGTATTTTCTAAGCTCATCTGGTTTTGATGGTAGCTTTTGTTCATTTTCATGAAAATTCAGCCCCTACTTTTATTGTCAATAAGTTAATAGATTTTGATTTTTATATCCTTTTATCCCAGCACATAATTCTTTATGTTCATAGATTAATATTAGGGGAAATCTCTTTGCCAAGTAATGATCCATATAGTCATAATAAAAAATAAAAATTTCAAAGGTTTTCAGAGCCAGAAAGATTTATGGCAGATACAAGTGGGTCTATAACTGTGTTGTCCAAATGTTCCACTAAATTTATTAGCCATTTTCAGCTCTTTCATGATTGAGAGTGAACCTCCTGGTAATTGAAGCCAGAGAATAATCTGTTGAGTGCTAGAGCTCGGAGTCATCTTAGATACTATACAATCCAATTCATGCACTTAGAAATGAGGAGACTGAGGCCAGGCTCATTGACAGCTTCTCCCCATTAAAAATCTTCTGGGTCATGGTCATGTCATTGACTCCATGAATTACAAACAGGATTCTGGACCCTCTCCACTCGTCTAAAGTTGCTTTTTTAAAAAGACTGAGGCTAAAAGAAGCTAATTTGCTTCAGATGATGCAGTCCTAGTAGAATTAAGACTGGAACTAATTTCCCTAACACTCAGTCTAGGACTAATTTCCATGTAACCAAAAAACATCTGCAAAATTGGGATAATACCTGCTGTAGTGTTATGAGAATTAAACATGGTGACCGGTGTGAAATTGTTATATTTACCTAGAATTCATTTTTCAGCAGGTTACTTGCCTAATCAAAGAGGTGGCTATTCCAAATCACCTGAGGTTGGGTTTGCATTTGGACTTTAAGAAAGGACCATATTCGGCGACTGAAACCCACCCACTCCCTCCATCTCTCCTCTCAGGCCCTCCTTTAACATCTGTTTGATTCTTCATTGCCTACAGACAAATCTCTTCTGCTTTTCTGAGTCATAGATCACAGTCATCCAATTTGCATGTGAGAAAGATTAAGTCTGTCTTAGTTTTCACTGTGCATTCTCAGGGAAAGGACTTTACTTGATCTACACTTTGTCACAGTGAAGTGTAGACCAAGTAACTGGGTGTGTTGGGAGTGGATATGGAGTGGGGGCAGTAGTAGGGCTACCATAAGTTCGGGAAGTGCCAAGGAGTAGATAGTCGTCTTTAAAGAAGAAACCCCCAGGGGTTGTTGTATTGTGTGGACTTTACATTGTGCTTCTCCCTCCCATCTCTTTTATTTCCTGTTAATACTGGTACCAGAGTTCAGAGTGTATCACTTGCATCCATCCTGTAAGCAGTCCTGTGTGTGGTTACTATAAACCTGTCTTAGTCAGCTCAGGCTGCTATAACAAAATACCACAAACTGGGTGGCTTTCAAACAACAGACACTTCTTTCTCACAATCTGGAGGCTGAAAGTTTGAGATCAAGGGGCCAGCTCTATTGGCTTCTGGTGAGAGCCCTCCTCTGGGTTGCAGACTGCTGTCTCCTCCCTGTGTTCTCACAAAATGGAAAGGGGCAAGGAGCTCTAATCTGATTCAGGAGGACCCTACCTCCCAATACCATCACATTGGGGGGGTTAAGACTACAATATATGAATTCTGAAGGAACACAAACATTCAGTCCATACAGAACCTCGGTCCAAGGTGCAGGGTGGAGAGTGTGCCCACTGCAAGATGTCAGCCTTTTCTTTTATCAACAGTGGCAAATGACAGGTCATCCACTCAACACATATTTAATTAAGTGCCAATTCACTGCATGGGGTGATGTACAAGATACAGTGTTGTACAAAATAGACATGGTCCTCATAATCTCCCCTATTCTTTCTCTCCTGACCTCTTTGTGGCACTGAACAATCACGTCTTAGAGGTAAGTCATGAACTGATGGTACTCTCCTCTGTGCATAGATGGAACAATGGGGCTGGGAGAAGTGAAGACTCACCCTGTTTTCTGACTCCTGTCCTGGCGCTCCCTGGTGGGCGGGCGGGTGTACCACTGTTGTGGATTCTTTAGGAAACAGACTGAAGTGTTTTGGGGAATGGGAGGGGTCTATTCTCAGGGATGTCAGTGTCCAGTCTCCAAAATGAAGCTATCCTGCCCCAAATGCCAAGAGCTCCCCCAGGGAGAAAAGCTGCACGTAGACAGCATTGATCTATAGAATGCTGCTGTTGGATATGGGGGTCTTAATGACTATCCCCAAGAATCCTGCTGGGACCCCGCAAACACTTCATTCATTTACCAAATCACTAAACCGGAGCTAGTTTTATGGTCATATTTCTCCCCTGGCACTCAAAAAATGTTTATGGCCTTCAATAAAGGCTTCTCTCTATTGAGAATTGAGTTGAGTATATATTGTTTTAAACTTCAGCATCCTCCAGTAAGATTTATATTCTTGTTTTGCTTAAGATTCACATTTTAATGTGGTAATAAAAACAAGTGAGATTGTCTCATTGCAAAGGATCCTATTTAGTTAATTATCAGGCCTCAACGCCACAAATCACTGCGTTGTGTTTCTTGTACCCAGAGAAGGCTGCTATTTTCTTCCTCTCCTCATATGAGTCCCGTGAGCCTGAGTCATATTGATGAGCAGAGCTGGGCTAGAAGCTGTTAAGGAGGGAAGAGTAGAAAAGAGGTAACTGTGCAAACCTTCCCACCCCCAAAAGCCTACCATGTATGATGTTCAGGACGCAGGATGGTGAATGGGCAGTGTCCAGATTCTGGGGTCTGTTCTCGAGTCCCAGCTCTGCCATCTACCAGGTCTGTGCGTCCAGGCACATTGTTTCACATCTCCAAATCAGTCTCTTCATATAGGTTATAATGACGCTCTATCAACCTCCTGGCTTTGTTTTAAAAATTAAATTAAGTAATGGATTTAAAGAAGCTGGCACCAAACAAAGCAGGCAATGGATGTTGGATTGTTCCCTAGTTGAGGCTATAACCTGAGGAAGCATCCAGCATGATGAGCCTGACGCTTGCCAGGGGTCACCAGACAAGTGTCCGGATGACTGGGAGCAGATAAGTATCAGGGGGTTAGGCACTCAGGCAAAAGCCTGAGTAGCAAGGAACAAATGAGGTCCAAATGAAGTCAAAAGAAACACAGAAAAGGGGTGATGGACACAAGTGCAGAACAAGAGTGGGGCTTATTAACCCTCTGGGGGATTTCTGTACCGAGACCAGGAAGACCAGAGGCTGCAGGTCGAAGACAGTGGCTACTTCACTTCAGAAGAAAGTTGGGGTGGACAGGATTGAGGACTGCCAGGCAGAGGCAAAGCAAATAAGTTCCTCTGCAGGTCCCTGCAGCAGAAATCATGGTCTGCCCTTAAACAGACTTTGGTTTCTCAGCCGTCTCCACCCCCCATGCAAATGGGTAATGCTGAGGGCAGTCCTGACAATCCAAGATGGCAACTGTGATGGAGCAATGATTCAAACACCAGTTCAGGGGGAGCCCTGACAATGACTTGGGTAGCCTGGGAGATTGCAAATGGATTTTACCTCTGGTGTCGACTGTGAACAATCATTAGTGGCTGCCTGGAATATTGTCTTGAGAAATAATTTGAAGGCCACATTTGGGAAGAATGCTATGATTGATCATTTATGTCTGCTGAGGGCTTAGAAATGAAGAGTGGAGATATATTTGCGACCTTTTAGCTGGAAATAGGGTAGCCAGTTCCTCCCAGCTGACTTACAGCTGGAGCATGCCCACAAGGCATTGGGGAAGGAATTTATTCACTTCTGCACTCATGTGTTCGGCACTCCCAGCACAGCCTCCATGAACAGCACTGCCACCTGGGAGAAAGTGAGGGTGTGCTGTAGGAAGAAGTTACAGGGATTCTTGAAGCGATTTTGCAGACCTAACAATGCTTTAGGCACTTCATTTAGATTCAACATCAGCAAACCACCCTGGGAAGTAGAAATGACTATTATCCCAATTTGCAGGCTGGAACATGGAAGTTCATCTCAGTTTTAAAAACAATGGGTTGAATAAGTCTTACTGTAATAATTGTCATGTCCTCTGATGCCCAGTCTTTTACTTCTTCCACTGAAAGCTGGGAAAAGGACAAGACCATGTACATACAAAGCCATTTGCCCTCTGGTTATTTAAGAGCAACTTTCCTGATACACTGGCCAGCCATCAGCCAAGCTCTGAGCATTACTTAAATTCAGGGAATGCGTGTTCAGTGAGCTGGCCCATATTTTATCTTCCTACAAAATAGCTATTTAAATATCCCTTGAGTATGCACTTTCTGAATCATTAAGGCCTCGGGGTGCATCAATTACACTAATTTGGGAGAGTGATCAAATTCATGCAGAGCTGTTATTTTTAAAGAAAAGACATTTCAGAGTATTGATGGGGAATTGGTGTACGGAGCATATAGATTTCCAGTTATCTCCTGTCATGGCAAGAGTCCATCAGTTTCCTTTAAGAGCTGGAGAAGACATTATGCCTGTTATTAACAAAGATCAATTTCAGTACAGGAGGACATCCACCACAAGGGAATTGAGCTGAGCTGGGAATATATGACATAATGTTTGAAGAGGTAAGTCATTGTGGGACTCCAGATTCTTGTATAAACAATGATTCATTCAATGGAATTTTTATCCCTGCCTTTTGCTAAAGGTGATATTTCTTTGCCTTAAAGTATAATGTATCTGTTTTGGGTATTGTTAGCGAACCATGCAGTTAGTAATTGGGCTTCTTAGAGATTTCAGAATTCTTTGGTCTTAACCTGAAAGGAGGGCCTTATCTTTACTGCCAACTCATTTCTACCCTTCAAACCGAAGTGACAGTCTTTTATAAGAATTTGGCTTTGGGTATTATCTTTCAAGACAACGGTATTCCAAACTTCAATACAGTGAATAGAGTTACAAGGACACCATGAGAATAATATGGAAATAGAGTAAAGATAAGCTCTCTGCTGAGATGTGAGATGCAATAAATAAAAAATAATAAAAAAAAGCCCGATAAGGTGAATAAGAACAATACTGGGGCAGGATTTCTATCAGTGTCTCTGGGGAAAATCAACCTAACCCAGACTTTTTCTGTGAAAAAATTTCTCTGGGGTCCATAAAAGCTATTTAGCTATTTAAGTATATTCATATAGGTATTTAGAGCTGGAAGAGACCTCAGATAGTTTAACAGGCGAGAAAGGCATTGTTGGGTATAGAATGGGAGTTATTGCATAATAAAGTTGTTTTTTTATATTGAGTTAGGCTGAGAGAGCTGTGGCCCAATTATTTTCCCTTTGTTTTCATCATCTGACTTCCCAGCAAGTACAGAATTTTAGCCCGCGGAAAATTTTCAGTCAGGTATCCTGCTCCAGGCATAGAGTCGTGAAGACACTGACAGGTAAGGGGTAGGCTGGGTCGAGTGGCCCTTTCATGGTTGCCTCATCCTTATCTTGTTTTCACTCTGCTTGTTTTGGTGATTTACAGAATACCTAAGCAGGGAGAAAGAAAGTAATGACTCAGAGCAAAGAGCATCTGTTCATTCTACTTCTCTTGGTCATAAGATTTTGACGTCTTTTGGCTCTTCCCTGATGCAGGAAGATAATCAATAGCAAATGATTTTGCAGGTGCAGTTCTTGAGAATGAGGTCCTCATTATGGGAAAAACTCTACACAAAGGGGCTCCAGATACCCTACAGCCAATGAGGAGGCTTTGTCATGCATGAAAGTTCCTGAGCAAAGTCCAGTTGTTGAGTCTTTCCCCAAGTAGTAGCAAAGGCATGTGTAGTGAAAAAGATTATGAATTGGATAAAAGAAAACTTCCATAAAGTAGCTATAAGCCTCTACCCAACCTCTTAACTCCATCAGCAGCCCTAAAACTCCAATTGTCCAATTGGATCACTGGGTCTCCTTTCTTAAAAGCTGAATAAGAGCTAAGGTGAGAAATAGACAGTGGGTGGTGGTCAGTCAGCAGATGTGCTCACCACCAAAGGAAAGAGCTGCTGGTCCATGGGAGATGGACTGACCACTAAAGGCCGGAGCTATTACTGGTTAGTAGAAGAGCTGTAGGCAGGGTTTCTCTGCAGATGTATCTATCTAGCCAAATCCTCAAAAATAAAATAAAATAAAATAATTTAAATCAGTTGATGTTCTTTAATAAGCTAAAATGTTTACTATTTCAAGGAGCCCAGACAGATTATTCTGGAATAATAGTTATAAATTTTGTTTTCTCCATAAATATGTTTATCTGTTAGGTTTTCAGATTTATAATAGATAATCTCACCTACTGCCAAAAGAGGGTGTCAGAGAAAGTAACAAAAAGGGGTTCATAGTGGCGTTTTCCACCCCCTCCTCCTCGGGTTTTCTTGAAGTCACTGAGTTCTTTGTTCAGAGTGATGCTGAGTGACAGCTGCTCCATGGCTTCAGGTCTCATGGTCACAGGCCGAGAGGTAGTACTGGCTTCCCACTCGGCAGTTTCTGGGTGATGAACGCTCCTTGCTATTGGTCTTAGACTTGACCACACCTTTGTAAGGCTCTTTGCTAGCGTGTCCTCACTGAATGTTGTTTCCCGTGGCACTCTCATTGCTATCATCTGCAACATGTTGGAAAACAGATAAAAGTATAACAAGTAATTTCTGTTCTTGGGTGTCATACCACCGACCTATGAAAAGACCTAACTCTGGGTGGTGCTTTGCGCTTGTTCAACGTGATGTGACGTTTGTTAAATCTTTCTTTCCTGCTGTGTCTCTGAGGAGATGGGGAGTATGGGCATGATCAACCTGTCTTACTGGAAAGGAAACAGTGTCACTGGGAGTCTAAGGACTTGTTCAAGGCCCATGACTGATTTGGGTTAGTGTAGATCTCAGCTCTCCAGCACTCTCTTCTGGCCCAGAGTGTTCTGACCCAGCAGCCAAAGGCAAGCGGGCCCATGGCTTTATTTTACCTTTTCCAGTTTCTAAAGACTGGAGAGAGAGATGTTCCCAACACAGGGTCACCCTCAGCACAGCTTCCAACTTCAAAATAACAGACTCCTCTCAAGACCATGTTGCAATCTCCTTCCCTTCTGTTTCCACACAGGAATCCCTGCTGCTTTATAAATCATCAACCTTTAACATTAGGTTCTGTTTCAAAGATCTCTCAGATCTTTGAATCTGAGGTAGGCAGCCTGGGATAGGCAAAGGAAAAGAACTACTTGCATTTAATCATTGCAAGTAGGTTTCTCTCTTTCTCTGTCTTGCCTCTGCCTGTTTCCCTCTTTCTGTGTGTCCCTTTCTCTTTCCTCCTTTCTTCATGCTTTCCTTTCGTTAGGAGGTCTTGTGGGTCAGGCTGACCGTCTTTGCATGTAGAGTCACCCAGAAACTACTGTCAGTAGGAAGCCATTGCACCTCTGTGCCTGTGATCAGAGCCCAGTGAGAGCTGTAGGCATGAGGCATGACTGCTCAGCCCCTGCCACAAATGTGATACTGAAGTAGGGAGGGCACAGGGAAGAATTACCCAAGTCTCTCTCTCTCTCCTCCCTCCTTCTGATCTCTTATTGGCGCTTACCATTGTCCAAGGCCAACTGTAAACCAGAAGGCAAGACTGCCTGGGTGATGCAATCTGTAGGGGAGCCTTGGGTCCCTAGCAGGGCAGGGAAGGGCAGAGAGTGGATGGAAACAATGGCAGGGGGTGGTGGGTGGAGAACAAATAGAAAATAGCCAACAGAGAGATTATCCCACCTATTGACAACAGTGAGACTGGTTAGTGGGATGAGTAAAAGATATTTTAGATCATTACTTCAACCCGCCCTCTTCCCTCCTAAATCGTGTTGATCCACTTATTTATGAGTTTTAGAAGGAGCAAGATGGTGATGTCGCTCGCTGGGCATTTCTGTTTTTTCCACTCAATCTGTCCTTTTGCTTTGTGCTCTGTTAGCTGGAGCAATCTATGGACACTTTGACTTTTCTGTTTTGTGAACTCATGTTGGGAGTTGCGTTGCATCTCTTCTTTTCTCCTGCCTTCTTCTCCTTTTCTGTATGCTAAGGAGGAAGACCAATTTCTGTAGATAGGCCCCCAAACAAGCCATGGCAGAGGTCTACTCAAAAGGCAACCACAGTTGTGACACCCTTGCTTCCATACATCTGTCAATCACTGGAATTGGAGAGACACTCTTACCATAAAGCTAATGAGATGTCATCTTCACCATCCCATTCCATTCATATAGGTCCTTTCCAAATCCCTCACAAGGGCCCAGAAATCTCATCTTCATAGTATTGTATTCCTTTTCTTAAAGAGAGCCCTCAAAATTGTATAAACTTCAGGCCCTACAAAACCTGGACCTGTGCTTTCCTCTCTATCTTTTCCCTGAAGACACTTTTCTACCCATGACCAGCCAGGCAGTGTTTGCAGAATCCAAAGCAGAGGTAATTAATATACGATAGCTCTACTGGCAGGGAGTCATAAGACATATGGTCCAGTCAATGGGCCCAAACAAAGGAGCAATTGCAAGGTGTCACTGCATCCTAATAAAGCTGTGGCAGCGAAACACAGTTGGTGACACGGATGACAAAGGCAGGCTGCCAAGGACCAGCCAGTCACAAGCACACTCTGGTGCTCTGTAGTTTAATAAACCTTATGTGTGACACCAGGGGGTAGTCACCTTCTCTGCTGGCTGACCAGCTTCCACACCTGCTTTTCTGGAAGGTATAGTGAGGACAGCATGAGCAGGCCTGCCCTGCTGGCCTTTCCAGAACAGAACCTGGTTCAGGCCATGTGAAGCCAGCAGGGGCTCTGCACCTGGGTGGACCTGTGGATGCCAGTGCTGTGCCACGGTGCCCAGGGTTGGATCACAGAGATGGAGCTGTGGCTCATTAGTTTCAGCCCCGGCTAATATCACCACGCCCTGAGTTAAGTCCCAGTCTTTTCATCACAAAGCGCCTGTGTGACTCATGCCATTGACCTCAAGAGCAACTGGGTTTAAGCTGCATATGCCTGAATGCTGATCCTTCCCTCATCAGAAAAACCCACCAAAGACCCATTTACACTGAGAACCTACTACCTGACAGCTCTGGGAATTAAAGGAAAAACAATTCACATTTTCTTCGTATTACTTTAGCATTTCAGTACTTACCAGGCCTTTATTTAGAGACTGACTTACACACAGCCAGTGAAGAGGGAGGAGGGACGTAGAGGGGAGAGGACTTGTAAAAGTCACTAAGAGCAAAGGCTCTGGAGGGTTTGATCCCAGCCACTTTACTGGCTCTAAGACCTCGGGCGAGAAACTTGACCTCTCTGAGGCTTAGTTTTCCAATTTTGTAGAATGGGAATAAAAAGAGTACCTGCTAGGGTGCCCATGGAGATAAATGAGTTAGCACATGTAATACCTGTAATATCTGAGCTGTTCCTAACACACAAGAAGAGCTCAGTAAATACAAACACTGTTTTATATGTACTTGTGTAACTTCCCAGGCCATGAGCACTGTCTTTGTCGGCTAAAGCTCTGTCTTTGTCAAGAAAGGACTAGGGCTCCGAGCTCACTAGCCATGGAACCTGTTCCCTTGACTTCTCCCCTTAGCATCTTCCATCCAGAAAATAAGGATGCTTATAATCTCCGCCTCATCAAGTTTGTTCTAAGAAGCTAATGAAACAGGCCTTGTGCCTGAGCTTTTATTCTCTGCAGAGGACAATGAAATGGCTACACTATTTGGAAATCATAAAATTACTCAGACACTTGGGGCTTGCCTGCCTTGTCTGGTGCGTGAATCTCTGTCAGCACCCCTCCTCCATCCTGAGATTAGTATTTGCCTTCAAGGATGGTCAAGGCCCTGGAGAAAAGCCAATTCTATGTCCACAACCTGCCAGTACCCTGAAGGATTCCATTCTGGAGCAGATTCACTCCTCTGGGGTGGAGTGCGGAGTTCCAGTCACAAGTTCTGGTTTCAGGAGACACTTGACAAATGCACTCCGGGCCCAGGAGCCACCTTGGCAGCTGGGTGGTGGGGAGCGCAGGGAGCTGCATCTTTGTCCACAGCCTTGAGGACCAGGGCAGGCCCACCCTGGCACACACTCTGCCTGCTCCTTTCCAGCTGGCAGGACCACTTAATGAACCGCTCTCAGAGCTACGATGAAAGGGGCTTTTGGATGGGCAGAGTTATGTGCACTTCATTTTAATTATGCTTCCCCATTTCTTTCTCACGTTGCCTGACAATACTATTAGGGTCACCCAAATACCAAAAGGTGAAAAGCAAATGGAACTGCTGTAAATGGGGATGAGTATGAGGCTGATTGGGAAACAAAGGACATTAGTTGCCTCTTGTGTGTGTCCACTGAGTAGGCCTTTCTGGCCTTGTCTTGTCTGGAGCCCAGGAGATGCCTCATATCTGAGATTCACTGCTGTCTGGAAATGATCGAATACCTAGCATCTGGTGCAGACAGTCCACTCAGGAAACACAAGGAGTGACTTGTCAGGAGCTCCTTAATGTCATTTTAGTGATGCAATAAGAGAAAAGAGAGAAAAAATACACCCAGCCCATCCAGGTAGCTCTGAGCACAGGGGGGCTAGCAGTACACAGCAAGTATGAGGGCAGGAGAAGCAAGAGGCACCTTCTCCATGGGAATCACAGTGCCTCTCAGGACCAGCATTGTGACTGAGAACTGTTCTCTAAGAATGAGGGGGAATCTCCCAAAGAGAAGATTTTTAGGGAAGTTCTGTTGGTGCTCAATGCTCCTGACATTTGTCTGAAAAATGTTTTTTCTCTTCCTCTATTCTCCAAAGATGTTCCCACAGGGTCTACTATCCCTGGTTCCCAGCCTCTAGAGCTGGCATCCCTTTACCTTTCAGCCTTCATCGTTGCTCTGGAGGAGGCTAGGGTCCCTCACTTGCTGTTCCTATGATCCACATGTCCTCTCTGGCCATTTTTAAGATCTTCTCTTTGCCTTTGGCATGAAGGCAGTTGTACTACAATGTGTCAAAGTGTGGATTGCTTTTTATTATTCTGCTTGGGATTTGTTGTGATTCCAAATCTGGAAAATTCTCAGCCTTTATTCTTCAGATATTGCCTCTTCCCATCTTCTGTATTATCTCTCTCAGGATCTCTGCTTAGATCTATGTTTGACCTTCTCCCTCCTGTTTCTCAGGCTTTTATCTATGGGAATCCCAGGAGACTGGGGTATGTTCCTCCAGAGAGAAAGTTTGCATTTGCTTCTGCCATCTGCTAGGGGTGCTTTCATCAGTGGGCTGCCTTGAACTAATTTCTCATTAATTAGTCTCAGTGCTCTTTGGTATAAAGAGATAGTGTGAATTCAATCCCCGACTCTGCGTGGGAACCAGCCTGTGGTTACCCATACTTGGAAGAGGTTTTTCATCTTCCAAGAGCCAAGGCAGCGACAGACAAGTGTCCTTGTTTGTGCCCTTGTGAAGCAGAATCTTCTCCTCATCTATCCTCTCACTGAGGGTGTAGCATGTGGGGGTCCCTGCTTCTCCAACTCTCCACCTGCCCCAACAAGGCCAGGAAACCCAGGCGTGGGAAGAGATCATGGAAACCAAGAAACCCTTGAGGGCAGTTGCTGCCTCCCACAGCCACTTTTTCCATATTCTCAGCCTTTCTCCACTGTCCCAAGGGTTCTGAATTTTGAAAACGTTTTATTCAGTGTTTTAAGATGTTGCTTGCTTATTTGTTTATTTTGGAGTAAAAAGGTTTTTAGGAGTTCCAGAAATGGAAGTCTACATCTCCGTATTTATAAATCCCCTCTCTGAGGAATTTACCAGCTTCTCACTCTCACATTTTTTTTAAACTTAACAAAAAGTTTTTAAATCCTCACCCAAAGATTTTTAGAAAGAAAGGAAGAGGGAGAGAGAAAGAGAGAGAGGAGGGGAGAGAGAAAGAAAGAGAGAAACACCAACCAATAGATTGTCTCCTGTATGCACCCCAACCAGGGATCAAACTCACAACCTAGGTAATGTGCTTTCACTAGGAATCGAACCCACAACCTGTTTGGTGCAGGGGACAATGCTCTAACCAATTAAGCCACCCAGCCGGGGTGCTTCTCACTCTCTTTATGTTCTCTGGAGGCCTACCCATGAGTACTCAAAGCAGCCTCACCAACCTCCCTACTGCAGGAGGCATGAAAGGAAACTTCCTATTGTGTGGGATAAAATACCATGTTTGAACCTGTTAATATGTATATCTCTTGCATTACTTAGCTTCAATTTTTTTTATATGCTTTATCATCCACATTTTATATTAGTACAGAGTACATGTTTACAATGTATTAACAAACATATATTTTTTAACTGATTGAAGACTTCTCTATCTTTTGAAGCCACTAGAGGCCCCATTTATGTTCTGAGGATTTTCTGGCTGGAGAGAAAACATCCAGAAATTGGCACACATTGAACTCTACTTCTTCAGACTGAACCCAAAGGGCTGGCATGGGCTATGAAAACAGATCGTGTGCCCCAGGTTGGTGAGGAGGTGATGTGCTTGCTAGGTCCAGGCTGGGAGGCTGTGGCTAACCCTCCAATGGACCCATTCTCTAAGACTCATTTCTGCTTCTCTACTATAACCCCTATTTAACCATTTCAACATTTCTCTCTACTGCATGATAAACTTCTCTAACGCTTTCTTCTCACTTATTGACACCACAAAGGTTTCATTTCTCTGCTAAAACAAACAAACCAAAAAAACCCAAACACACACACACACACACACACACACACACACACACACACCTAAAACTAGAATCAACATTTAAAAAATATCAACACCTGCAAAAGCAGTTGACAGCTCATGGCCCCAAATCATTAGTCCAAACTCACCTGGGTTCTCTCCAGGTGCCTTACCTGGGGCGGTGTGTGCCGGGAGCCCTACTGAGCCCACGCCGTCCAGCTCTCTCTGAAGCATGTTCCTCTATCTGTCTCTGTCCCTGTCTGAGTTATGTTGACAAGCCCCTAGTAACACATTTCACTGTGGTGGTGGACATAGTAACTAGGGTTCAGGAGAGCTACCTGGCCAAATGGCCACAGTTTAAGAAGTCTACAAAAGGAATTAGAGGTCCAAGCTTTCTTTCCCATATTGAAACTGCGTTCCAGCCTTGAATGACCTGTCTGATGATGATTCCTGGACCCTCACTTCCCAGTGTGACCCCAAATGGGGATGCAGGACAGTGCTGTTTACAGTCTTAGAAGGTAGTAGACAGAAGGCTTAGACAAATCCGCATGTGTGTGTAAGTTGATATAATCCACACATTTCATGCATTCATAGGAAAGTTTTGAGGTGCAGAATTGCGGTACTCTGGTTTATTAGAGTGGAGGACCCACAGCACAAATTTACAAGACATTCTGTGCTCCAAGGCTTGTGTGCACTGTTACTGCCGTCACACAGACACACGAATTGTGCGCACATCACAGCTGAGTTCCTTCCGGAATCATTTAAAGCTGATGCTGGTGTCATTTTTCCTCAGAATCTTTGAGAACTCAGAGTGCATTAGTGTGGACAGAAGTAGGCTTAGACTACCCTGAGCCGACGGGCATTATGGCCTCCTGTGTGGCCAAGTGAAACAAACACACTAAGTCTCCAAATAGGCCTGTGTTTTCCCGGCCAACAGCCCTCCCCTGTTTATATTTTCTCCTTAAGGGGGTTATTTTTTAAAAGCCTCTCTCACAGAATCAATTTTCATGGGCCCTTTAAAATGGGAGGTGCGCTGGAGGTAGTTCAGTGTGTTTTAATAATAACTTCAGCTTATTGAAGCGAGCACTAGCGCATCATGTCCCCATATGGCAGTCATTAGAGACAAGGGGAGCTTGAGAAGTTTATGGCTCTGAGATAGCTAATAAAAGAAATTGAAGACATTTTTATAGGACCTAAAGATAGTGCCAATAAAATAAGGACAAAACCCATTTGTAAATGATAGGCAAGAGCAGGTAATCTTTGAGGAATGAAAAGATCTTTGCTCTACAGTATACAAGGTGGGAGTAGTTTTCAGGTAGGAGGTCTATGATTCATATGCATATTAATTCATTTATTTTCTCAATGGCTCAGTCTACCAATGCTGATGTTTCCAAATGTGGTGGGTTCTGAGGATATGGATCCCTGCCTCAAGGAACTTACACTAGGATGAGAGACTAGGACAGAGGTCACTGAATGCAAGGGGATGGGATAGTGGTAGGGGGTGAAGTGCCAATGTATGATGGGGATACAGCAATGCTTTCTACCTGATCTGCCAGGGCAAGGCTGAGGTGTGGGTTGTTCCAAGTAGGTGTTGGAGGTGCAAACACGGCAAGAAGAGAGAAAACAGGGCGCCCTTGAGCAACTGCAAGTGGTTCTTTCTGCCTTCCACTAGCTCAAGGCAGGAATGTCAAGAGGTAAAGCCAGAAAGGTAAGCAAGGATCCAGATTACAAGGAGCCCTCTGTGATTCCTGCAATGGAAAACCACTGGAAGATTCTAAGAAGGGGAATTACATGATAAAATTTCCATTTTAGAAAGACAGTGCCGGTAGCATATAAGAAATGGCTTGGTGCCAGTATATGTGAGGATGGGAGACAAGTTAGGAGCCTGGTAAAGTATTAATCAAGTCAAAGGATAAAAGCAACTGATGTGGGATAGAGAGAAGTGAACAGATTGAAGATGTATTAGGAAAGTCGAATTAATGGGACTTAAGAATGGGTTGAATTCAGGGGGATAGAGAGAAACTAAGGGTAAAGCCAAGGATTCTGGCTATGTTACTAGGTGGGAGGGATGGTACACTTCACTGGGACAGTGAATACAGGGGAGGAGGGAGTTTGACCGGGAAGACACTGAATTAAATTTTAGACATCCCATGTTTGCCTGTGGGACATCCGATAAAGTCTTAGATATATGTATTTGGAGCTCAGTACAGGGAACTGGCAGGACTTAGAAATCTGGCAGTCATCAGCCTATTGCTAAGATATGGATGCAATTAGCCCAGGCTGAGGGTAAAAAGATCTTAGAACAGAGCCTGAGGGAATCAACCAAGAGGTGGAAGGAGGATGAGAAGCCTTTAGGGCAGCCTGAGGTCAGCAGAGAAGTTGCAGACTTAGGAGAGCACAGTGTCGGAGGGACCATCGAAGAAGAGAAGGATGTGGAGGGGATGGAGGTGGGGACTGAAAGGATCCACCAGAGTCAATAATAAGCAGATCATTGGTGGTCTGGGTAAGAGCAGTTTCAATGGCATGATGGGAAAGTGGGTTGCAGAGCGCATGAGAGGTAGAAAAGCAAAAGCTGGGACTAAGGATAACCCTTCTTTTGCAAGATTCTACCTGTGAAGGGGATGGGAAGATGAGGTGAGACATGGAAGAGGAGGGTGATAAGTGGAACAGGACAGTGATAGGACAGAAGGCAATTATTTAGGAACTAAATGATAAGGACAGACTGGAGGTGATTCAAATGCTGATGAGAAATAGACAATTGGGAAGAAAATGTTCATGAAGCAGGAGGCACAGGGGGGTGATAAGTGCAGAGGGGTCTCTGAGAAGTGGGGCTCACTTGGTCAGAGTGCAGTGGGATCTACTGGCCTTGGACAGGAGGACAGACCTAGTGCCAATTAACAACCAACCATAAAAACCCAGGCATATACACCAGAAAGCGTATATGTCCCCACTTCTGGAGTCAACTGGGGGTCAGTTAAGTGGTTCCACTGGTCTTGACTGGACTAACCGCTCTGGACTTCACTGCTGTCCACTGACCCGGAGGTGACTGGAGTGACTGGGCTCTGTTCCACGTGACCCTCAGCCTCATCTTGGGACTGGTGCTCAGCTCGGCTTGTCCCCCTCATGGTGATAGAGGGATGCACGGGAGCAGGCCCCAGTGGCCATGCCCATCTTCAGCCTCTGTTTGTCTTACCTCCTAATACCCCTCTAGCCAAAGGGTGTCATGTGACTGTGCCCAATCTCAAGTCATGGGACCCACATCGCAAAGTTAAATGGCAGAGAGCAAAGGTTCAGGGCAGGATGAAGAAATTATTAACACAGATAAAAGAGAAATACCATTTTGACATTTTGTCAGACACAAGAAGAAAAAGAAGTTTGCAAGTAACCAAGGGAAAAAGGCAAATTAAAGGCCGGGCTATTCACGCCTCTTCCATTCCCGCCCAGGTGCTGCTGCATTATTTATGTCTGGAAAGGTTAACGCTCGACTGTGGTTAACGAGGAAAGCAGTCTGGAGGGGAACACGGCTGATAGGGCCAGCGTCACCTTATAAAACTTAATGACAGCGAAGTCAGCTTTAGTGCTGTTGTAGAGGGAGGAAGCCTCCACCATCTCACAAAGTAGGTAAGCATCTGCTCGTGGGCAGAAGAAAAAAAATATTCTCTCCAAAGCTTGTTTACGAAAGATGAGTACTGGACTGTGAAAGAGTTTAAGAGCATATGTGAGAGAGAGAGAGGAGTGTCTGCAAGAAGGAGGACCAGACGGCTACGGCTTACAACCAGATTACACCTGGAAGGGCGAGAAGTGAGCTCCCGGATCAGTGAAGTCCAGGGAACAGGAACATGAGTCTGTGAGAGGGGGCGCTCTCCTCATTTTCTTCCTATTTCCAGGCGGGACCATTCCACAAATACCTCCTTCTGCTTTGGAAGCAGTACAGACGCAGGCTGCTCTGAATTTTATACATAACTGGCCCAGACGTACATGGTTCTTTTCCGCTGACACAAACCAGGGGTCTCCACATGGCGGCCCTCTCCATTCACTTCCTGTAGTGAGAAGTATTCCCTGTTGGAGCACTAATGAAATATCGTATCTCATTTTAGCCAAACTAACTCTCAGAAAATGGGCACATAACTTTAAAGTTTCCTGCAAAGAAATAGCAATTGAAAGTCAGACACCGCGGAAATGGCCGAGCGGACAGGAGCTCACCGCAGGAACCAGTTCTCCGCAGTCGGCCACACTGCCTGGTGGAACAGTAGTGATCTGCTCCTTCTAATGAGAATCAGCCAAATAAAAATGCAAATAATGAAGTTTATTTAAAATACTACATATTTGCATCCACTATCATAGACTGTCAGTAATTTGCCGCAGGTGTGTGTCGTACCTGACGCTATGCTGAATGTGAGAAGGAAGACATCCTGATTAGTAGAATATCCAAGAGTTGAGCAAATAGAACACAGACACCAACTTCTACAATAGCCTCAGCAATATTTTAAGGCAAATGATACTCAATCCAGTATTTTTTAAACATGTCACTATACCACAATAAAAAACATCTATTAAAGCTTCTTACTCAGGAAGATGCAAAAGACCACACATCTTTCTGTGCTCTTCCTTTGGTGGTAAAAATGGCTAAACCATGTGGAAAAGAGGATGGCCACAAACTAAAGTGGATTCCTTTATCAGTACACTAGTGGCCCGGTACATGAAAATTCGTGCACTCAGGGGGGTCCCTCAGCCCAGCCTGCACCCTCTCGCAGTCTGGGACCCCTCAGAAGATGTCCAGCTGCTGGCTTAGGCCCACTCCCTGCGGACATCCTTAGCGCTGCTGTGGAGGTGGGAGAGGCTCCCACCACCTCCACTGCACTGGCCAGTCGTGAGCAGGCTTCTGGCTGAGCAGCGCTCCCCTGTGGAAATGCACTGACCACCAGGGGGCAACTCCTGCATTGAGTGTCTGCCCCCTGGTGGTCAGTGCACTTCATAGCGACCAGTCATACCCGGGTTGTTCTGCTGTTAGAGTCAATTTGCATATTACCCTTTTATTATATAGGATAAGATTAAAAGAGGGTAGAATTTGTTGAAAGTTAGAAGAAACGAGTACAGAACAAATGACACCAACTGGGAGGTTTGTTTGGGGTATAAGTATAGATGTTGTCTAAGTTAATGGTATTACTAGGTTCTTTTCCAATAATGAATAGTATAAAGTGACTATTTTAGTGACTCTTTTAGTGAGTCACTAAAGGAAAGAGGCACTAGAGAAGATATGCTCTCCATGGAAAATTACTTCTTAAAAACTGAGTGAATGTTACCACCAGTGAAGCAGGTGGTTTGATTGGAGGAAAACAGGATTCAGAAGAAGACAGGCTACAGAGTTGCCCCATGTGTGAAATTTAGAGAGTAGTTTGTTTTTTTCCTAAGCAAGCGATTGCAGCAAAGAAGCGGAAGCCAGAGTTTTACAGGGTGGCACTCTCAAACCTGACTGTGTGTGTTTGGCATGACTGTGTGTATGAGTCAGCTGAGCCTTATTAAACTGCAGATTCTGAGTCAGTCTGTAGCCTGGCAGTCTGCATTTCTAAAAGCTCCCAGGCGACACTGATGTTCCTGGTCTGGAACCAGTAAAGAAATAGTAAAATAGTAAAGAAATATAGAATGTTAGGGTTGGTATTGATTTTTTAAAATATATTTTATTGATTTTTTACAGAGAGGAAGGGAGAGGGATAGAGAGCCAGAAACATTGATGAGAGAGAAACATCGATCAGCCGCCTCCTGCATACTCCCCACCGGGGATGTGCCCGCAACCAAGGTACATGCCCCTGACCGGAATCGAACCCGGGACCTTTCAGTCCGCAGGCCGACACTCTATCCACTGAGCCCAAACCAGTCAGGGCAGTATTGATTTTTTGTTGTTAATCCTCACCCGAGGATATTTTTTTACCATTGACATTTTAGAGAGAGTGGAAGGTAGGGGTAGAGACAGAGAGAGAGAAACATCAATGTTAGAGAGACACATGGATCGGTTGCCTCCTTCACATGTCCCAACGAGGGTTGGGATCGAACCTGCAATTGAGATACATGCCCTTGACCAGAATCCAAACCTCGACACTTCAGTCTGTAGGCCAACACTCTAACCACAGAGCAAAACCAGCTAGGGTAGGGTTAGTATTGATTTTATAAAAATAAGATCATTTACAATATAGTAAAATCTTTAGATTATTTTTTAGTGACATGGAGAGATCATATAAATCATTTGTGCACAGAGAGGTGTGCTGGTTCTATTGTGGCCTTAGGATGTGCTGCTGATGGTGCTTTTGCAAAAATACCATAGTTTTCCAAAATCTGGCCTTTTACATAATGGCAAATATCTAGTAATAGAATTCTATCTAGCGGGTATTAAATAAATTAGTTAATACACCTAATCTGTTTCTTAGAATAAAAGGGGCAGTTCACCAATGAATAAGAAAGTAACAGCTTTTCCAAAGAAACCTGTGCTAGGAAAGACTGCTGTGAAAATCGAGTAGTCATCATTATATGAATTTGCTGTTGAAACGACACTGCGCCACTTATAAAAACTTCCATGTCTTCACACTAAGAAACTAAATGTTCTTTAAAAAAAAAAAGGCGGGGGGGGGGGGGCATATGTAGCACTTTCAACAATAAAGATTTTTTTTAAAAAAAAACTAAATTTTCTAACATTTAAAATTCACTCACATGCTTAACTTTGAACACATTTTATAAAAATATAAAACCAAAGCTATATTCCATCCCTTCTGATTCATTTCTAAGAAAAGAATGTTGATATCGGGGACTATAGAATGGTGTTAGCTGAATTTTCACAAAAGCCTTTGCATAATTGGTGAATATGACTGAGCAATGAATACCATGATTCAGTAAGGGGGGACCAATATTGCATGCCTCCCGTTTGCATCTATGAAATATCTTTTCTTCCCTTTTGACAGCATTATAACCAAGTAAGAATACAAACCAAACATAGATCTAGCCCACTGAACAAGTATATCATGAAGTCCTAAACCAAGAATTTAAAACATAACAAAGAATATTCAATTGCATTGTTCTCACCAAGAATATTAATAATGTGTAAAAGACTTTAGTAAGAATAAAATGTTATCATTAAAAAATAAAATAATTATTTAAAAGCATCATTTGTTTCTTTTTTCTTATCCCTTTTAAATTTATATATTTTTATGTTATGTACATAAAACATAAGTACAATAGTACATTTAAATAATTTATGAATAATTTATAAATGAATACATATACTTTTTAAGGGGTTGTTTATTGTATTTTTATTTTTACCTAATGAGATGTGCAATCCCAAAATATCAGACGATACTGATATAAATTTACACATTTATAAATCCTGAACTCTGAATGGTCATTTTCCTTTATTCATTCTATAAACATTCATTACACGCAAATATTGTCTTAATAAGTGCTGTTTGCATATATATTCTAGAAGACATTTAACCTCAGGGTGATCAGGTTTTGTTAGCATTAAGCAAACATATAAATGAGCCATTACCTTAGAAAGAAGAAAAAGTTTTCCCTCCGGTTGGTTAAGCAGCTGTGCTGTGGAACGCCCCCGGTCTAGATCACTCCTTTAGAATACTCAGTATGCATTTCTTGCACCCCTAGTATGCCTGGTGAAGAAGTGTGAGCCAAGGGGAGGATGTGGTTCCAGGGATCTTAACGTGACTCAGTGGGATCCCTGCTGCTGACTCACGAGTCCACCCATTAGGCCAGCACTCTCCAGGGGAGCTGTGCAGAAAAGCCTAAATGCCCAAACGGGAGCTTTGTCTAAATGTTGCTTCACATTTCTGTGTAAGAGCTCTATCTCTTTCTTTAGAGAAAAAGAGTTTCTGAGGAATGCTTATCACAAAGACAGTTTGTATAAACTGCCCCTTGTGAAATCATTGCTGTGACTTTGCTAAGATAAGTCCTATTGTGCATAATCACTACTTTCTAGAAGGCCCGAGGAGAAAACTCAAAAAGAGGAGATATTTGACTCCTATTTGAAGACAAGTAGGAATTACTTTCTTAGCATTACAAAGAATCTGGGGCAGAATCCTGTGTTCAGGATAAGGGAATAGGTGGTTTTTCCTCTCTCTTCCTACTTCTGATATAGGGAAGAAAGCAAAAGAGCTGGTGCTGAGAAAAAGGGAGTTGAAACACCGGAGGAACTAAGTCATCAGCAGGCTTTACATGAGAATAGAGCTAGCAGCTGAGAGGAGCCACAAAGCTTTGCCACAGGAATCTAGTTTGAAGGTCCAGTTCCAGGGTCAGCCTGAGATGGAATTCATGTCAAAGTGAAAAGAACATTTAATTAGAATATGGCTATGGGAAAAGAGTTTGATTCAATGGTCATTAATAACTAACATACACAGAGAAAAAAGTGCTTTTCTTAAAAAAAAAAAGTGCTTATTCTCTAAGAATAAACACCTTTGTTGTTTTAAGTCTGCAATTTTTAAAAAGATACTATATAATTAACAATTAAAAAGTAAAAAATAGCCCTGACCGGTTTGGCTCAGTAGATAGAGCGACGGCCTGCCTGCGGACTGAAGGGTCCCAGGTTCAATTCCGGTCAAGGGCATGTACTTTGGTTGCGGGCACATCCCCAGTAGGGGGTGTGCAGGAGGCAGCTGATCGATGTTTCTCTCTCATGGATGTTTCTAACTCTCTATCCCTCTCCCTTCCTCTCTGTAAAAAATCAATAAAATATATTTTAGAAAAAAAAGTAAAAAATAAATCGTTATAAATCTGCTCGTTTGGACTTGGGCAAACAACTATTTGAATCTAAGGCAGTGGTTCTCAACCTTCCTGATGCCGTGACCCTTTAATACAGTTCCTCATGTTGTGGTGACCCCCAATTTCATTGTTACAAATTGAACATAAAGCATAGTGATTAATCACAAAAACAATATGTAATTATATATGTGTTTTCCGATGGTCTTAGGCAACCCCTGTGAAAGGGTCATTCGGGCCCCAAAGGGGTCTCGACCCACAGGTTGAGAACCGCTGATCTAAGGGAAAGCACTTGCCCAATAGATTGCACAGAATTATTAAGACACTTACTGCCACCTGGTGACAACATAAGCTAATTGCAGGAAAAGCACCTGTAGACTTTGTTTTTATCCCCAACTTTGCAAATAAAGATACATTTTCCCACCTACTTTTATCCTGTCTTTTAAGGTGATGTGAACTCTTAAAGCTATAAAGATGAAGACTGCCAGATTAGTTGATTCAACAAATCATTATCCAGCATCTACTTGGTATCAGGCACTATCCTAGGCACTGGGGATACAGAGGTGAATTAGAGAGTCAATGACTATGCTCTCGCGATGTTTAAATTCTGGTGAGAAGATAGGTCATGAAGAAATGAATACGATAATTTCTGCTGTTGTTAAGTGCCATATGAAAATAAAGCAGAGTAATGTGGTAAAGAGTGACTGGGCAGGTTGCTCAGAAAAAGCTTCTTTGAGAAGGTGACATTTGAAATAAAATCCAGCCTTGCAGAGATCTGAAAGAACATCATTCCAGGGAGTGAGAACGGTAACTGTGAACGCCCTACAATGAGAGCAACTGTTTGTTTGTAGTGACCCGAGGAGAGATTGGTAAGATGTTAATTCAGAGAGAGAGGCAGGGCCTACATTATGGAGGACCACAAACAGTAATTTGAAATTTATACTAAGTGCAATAGGAAGTTGCAAGAAATTTAAACACGAGGACACAAGGTTTTGCAGCCCCTCTCTTCAAGAGTTGGAGGTATTTTCCCATCTGAAATCAGGACTGGCCTTGTGACACCTTTCACCTCAGAATGGGGCAGAAATGATGTGATAATTCTGAAGGCTCAGCCTCAAGAGGTCCTGCAGCTTCCATCTTTACCTTTTTGAGCTGCTTTGGCCACCAGGTAATAAATCCCAGGCTGGACTGCTAAATGTAAGTGATCATATAGAGAACAAGGCCTGGCCAGTAACCACACCAAAGTCACAGATATGTGAATAAGGAGGAATTAATACTCGTGAAACCCAAAAGTTGTCAAATGACTGCAGCTTCATGTGTGAACCCAGGCACTTCTAGCAGAAGAACTACCCAGCTGAGCCCAGCCTAAGCTACTGACCTATAGAATTATGATAAATAATAAGTTATTTCAAGCCACTAAGTTTGGGGATGATTTGTTATATAATAATAGATGACTAAAACAGAAGTCATTGGAAAATTTTAATCTGAGGGGGTGCATGTTCCAATATACATGTTAAAAGGTCACTTTCGCATGTCACACTCTGAGGGAACCATTGGGGATCAAAAAGGGGAAATGCCAGTGAATCTAAGATATCAAGAAGGAAACACCAGCCCTAACCGGTTTGGCTCAGTGGATAGAGCATCGGCCTGTGGACTGAAAGGTCCCAGGTTCAATTCTGGTCAAGGGCATGTACCTTGGTTGAGGGCACATCCCCACTGGGGGGTGTGCAGGAGGCAGCTGATTGATGTTTCTCTCTCATCAATGTTTCTAACTCTCTATCCCTCTCCCTTTCTCTCTGTAAAAAGTCAATAAAATATATTTTTTAAAAAATAAAAAAGAAGGAAACACCAGGACTCCAACCAAAATACTTGTCTAAATGGGATGCATTGCCAAGGGCTGGACAGAATGTTTTCATTCAGAAATGACCACTGGAATATTTTATTTAGCAAGGATACATGGCCCATAGCAAATGTTGCCTCCACATTAAAATGGAACTGATAGAATCAAACCCTCTTCTGAGTAGAGCAAGGTTTGCCAAGTCCCCTTACAGCCCTGGTCCTCTGAATGAAACTCCTTCTGCAGACTGATTGCATTTCTGTAGAAATTGGTGAAGCCACTAGAGAGGTAAACCCAAGAGCAGAGTTTAAATCTAGAAACAAGAATCAGTAATTTATTTCCAGATCTGGCCACGACGTAACAGTGGGTGTCAGTTTCACTCCCCCACCACAAATAACTATAAAACAACACAAAACATTGCTGAGAAAAAATTAAAGAAGACCTAAATAAACAGAGTAATATGCAATGTTCATGGTTTTGAAAATGCAATATTGTTAAAAAATCAATTTTCCCCCATTGACCTCTAGATTAAATGAAATCCCAATCAAAATTCTACCAGGCATTTTTTTTTAAATTAATATACCCATTTTGAAATTTCTATAGAAATGCAAAGGAGTAGAATAGCATAATAATCTTACAATAAAAGAACAACATTGAGAATTTTACACTCCATGGTTTCAAGATTTAGTATAAAGCTAAAATAATCAAGCAGGTTTGGTATTGGCATCAAGATAGATAAATATATTAATGGAACAGAGTTGAGTCCATAAATAGACCCACACTTCTATGGTCAATTGATTTTTAACAAAGATGTCAAAACTTTTCAGTGGGAAAATAGTCTTCTTTAATAAATGGTATTGCAACAACTGGTTCTTCATGTAGAATAACGAATCCAGATCCCTATTTCACATCATATACAAAAACATTCTGGATGAATTATAGTTTTAAACTCTACACTTGGGTTTACCTCTCATAGTGGCTTTCCCAATTTCTACAGAAATGTAATCAGTCTGCAAAAGGAGGTCCTCTAGTGCTGATGGGTGTGGTTTGTGGGACAATAAAGTCATTTAATTCACTAGCCTAGGACAAACAAGGCACCTTAAGACCAAATCCAGCTCCTAATCCTAGAATAACAGCCCAGCTGTCATAAGCATCTGCTTGGCCTACTGCTGTGCTGTGCTATACTTCTCTTGCAGACCTCGCCCGCAGGGAGAAGTAGTTAACATGGGCAGACTTCATGTGTTTCTGGGCTCTCTGGCCGAAACTCCATCTTTACTACTATTTTAATACCAAACCTCTCTCTGACTTCTAAGACTACCTTTCTTACTTATGCCTGCTAGCCTCATGCCTATCACCTGATGCCCAGAGGAAGATTTTCGGCCAGGGTCAAGTTTTAAATAATCGTGTGTGTGTGTGTGTGTGTGTGCTAAGCACACCATGACATGCTGTAATTATGCCAATGAGGAATTATTTTCTAAACTTTCTCACCAGTTTATCAAAAATCCAAACAGAAGATTCTGAAAACAAGTGAACTCAGCTCAGTATTTCTGACATAAAAATGGTGAGACTAAAGGGGACATGAAGGAAAGCGTAAGTCCCACAGGAGTAAAAATGGTGACAGGAAAGGGACAAGTTTGAAGAAAAGAGAAATTCTTAAAATGAGGAAATCAGATAGGGACCCATGATGTTAGCGTCTCTGAATGAGAGCTTCGTTGGCTGAAGCAGCCCGTGTTAGCTTTGGTGAGATTGATGCTGGCCAAGGAGAATGTTTCTTTGTGTTGTAAGTCTATAGAGAAAAGAGTTTGGCAAAATTACTTTCTCTCCCTTCTCTGCATGTAAAATCCATTATAAAACTCGAGGCCATCTCTCTACTCTAGAGAAAAAGAAAGTAGTTACAAAGAAGACAGAAGAATGTCTTCACACTTATGCACAAAAGAAGGCCAATTAGACCCCTCAATGGGGGAGAGTTTCCGGAGCTTGTTTCTGTCAGGAACAAAGAAAAGCCTGGCCATGGACCAGCTACCTTTAGACAAGGAGCCAAATCAGAGTCATAGGGATAAGAGACCTGAAGAGTGTGTTGGAATGTAAGGCACGGGCTGTCCTCTGCCATCTTCCTCCGGGCTTCCTCACGAGGGAGCAGAATTCTCCCGGTTCAGCAGAGACGCTTGCTCACCCAGAGCACTTAGGAGAGGACACAGTCTAATTCTGTCTCCATTCTTCTCAGAACTGACTTTCCCCTCTGTGTTCCTCATTCTTTTTCTACTTTTCTATTCCAGGTTTGATTTTTCTTTGTTTTGAAACTTCAAAAAATTAAATCTCCTTACTGTCTTCTAATTACTACGTCCTACAATGAACAGGAAGGGCTCTCCCCAATTAACTCCAATGTCAGCACGTTGCGGGCCATGCCGGTGATGTAGGAAGAGAGGTAGGGCAGGACACAGGCTGGGAGGCAGGGAAGGAAGGAGGGGGTTGTACTTGGGGAGAAGACCACAAGACGTGCTGGGAGCAGTGGGGCACAGGTGGGAAGGTAGAGAAACACGAGGCATACTTTGAAGGCAGAAACCTGGGCTGCCATCTCATACTGTGATGGAGAAGCCATTGTTATGGCAAAGGAGTCTGACTCCAGTTTATGATATTAGACTGCTAACAGCTTTTAAGCCTCAACTCTCCCTCTTCTCCGTGTACCCCCAGCAGCTAATAGCCTGAGTGCTCCTTCCCTTAGTGAGGGTGAGAGAGTCAAACTGAGCAAGCCTGGGAACTCCCATGCTGGCTCCATCCCCGACCGCACAGAAAGCCCTTAGCTGTCCCTTTTCTTTGCTCTCTCAGCCTCCCAGACCTGACTGAGTGGCCTGCCCTGCTCTCCTCAGAGACTTCAGTTATTTAATCCAAACCTTTCCGTACTCTCTTGGTATGTGGAGGCCATCGTCAGTCTCCACATCTGAGCCAAATTTGGGGTGAGCATCCACCTGTTTCTACAGGTAACCAGAGAAGAATAAATCTAAGAAACACATACGCACATCATCCATATTGATATCTGGTAATGGCAAACACAGGCACCACAGCAACAGAAACGGCCTCAGAAAAACTGAGCCAAGTTGATAAGGAGAAGGGTGGGCTAGAGGTTGTTATAACTTATGGGAGATGAAGATGGACTGGGTAAAGTAAGTGTTTTTTACCTCAGCTTAGTGGTCAGAGTCTATTGGCTGAACCACTTCCATAAATTTGAACTGTCTACAAAAGCACATGCTACGAGAATATAAAACATGAGCTGGGAACGCCAGCTACGGTTCTAGGGCAACTTCAAGCCTCCATTTATCTCACTTGTTTTGAACCTCTCTAGTTCTGAGTTTTCAGTCTCCTTCCCATTCTCTCTCTGCCTCCAATGTTTATTGTATGTGCTCATGGTTTGATTACTTGCTTTGCATATGGTAGTCTGACGTGGTATTCTCCTTCAGATCTCACCCAGAATTTTATTTTTGCTACCACACATCAGCACTCTAGGTAAGCAATACCTCTACACACCCAGACATACCAAGAATCCATAGCTGGCTAGTGAGAACAGAAAGCTACTGAGATATATTTAGAATCCAAGCTTCCCAGGTGTCTTAACCACCTCCAGCCCAGGGTTTGCATCAGACTACACATTACAAAGAAATTACATGTGGATGGAGTCTGGCAGTGCTGTCTTGTTTTCTCTGAAATGAGGGCAGGATAGCTAAGAGCATTGGTGAAATAGTGATTTTATCAAAAAATGAGAGGCAGGTACTTGGCCTTGTAGGGTCTATTTTTCAGTAGAACAGTAATTTGGGGTTAACTGAGAAGTGGGCTTGAAAATACTATATTCAGGTCCTATACAAATCAGTACAAAAGATGCTCTGTGATAGCAGAGGGAACTACATGGGAAGTTTCAGTTTTAGCTTTGTCACTCTCTCTCTCTGTGATTTTATGTAAGTCACCTCATTTTTCTGGGCCTTAATTTCCTTATCTATGAGTTGGTGAGTTTAGATCAGATTCTCCAAACTCTAAGCCTTGAGAGGATATGTCGGTCGGGATGATCTAGGCTATGTTGCAGTAACAAATTAACTGAGAATCTTACTGGTTTAAAATTTAAAGTTTATTTCTCACTCATGCAAAATCCATTATTGTTCTTAGGGCTCCCCAGAGCAGTTCTCTTCCGAAGATCCAGGCTGATAGAAGCTCTGTAGTTGTACCATTTTGTAGTTGTACCATCTAGAAGACAAGGTCTCCAAGGTCTTTGAAGCAAGCATAAGAGAAAGCTGAGAGTAAAGCACTGGCTTTTACATGTTGTGGCCCAGATGTGACATATATCACTTCCACAAACAGCCTAGTAACAAGTTGGCTCTGTCCAATTGCAAAAAGAGCTGAGCAATGTAGAAAAGCATGTCTCTGTTGTGGTGGGTCTAGGGCTCTAGGCCAAGGTCATATAAGCTCACATTATATATGGTTCACTTACCCTGACATTGAAAATATTATATTTGAGTTATATACAAACTAGAGGCCCGGTGCATGAAGTTCGCGCACTGGGGGGCGGGGTTCCCTCAGCCCAACCTGCCCCTCTCACAGTCCAGGAGCCCTCAGTGGATGTCCTACTGATGGCCACAGTCTGGCAGCAGAGGCTCGGAGCAGGCGTCCTGTGTGTGTGTGTGTGTGTGTGTGTGTGTGTGTGTGTGTGTGTTGTGTGTGAGTGTGTGTGTCTGCTGGGGGCCTGCCCCCAGCCACATCATGGAGGCTTGGAGCAGGCACCCCTCTGTATTGATCTCTCAGGCTCCTGGCCTCCACTGCATGTTTTTCTCTCCCTTGAGCTATGGCCAGAGTGGGGTGCTGCCTGCAGGCTGCGCTTTCCTGCTCATGGATCAATGGATCACTGAAGAGACTGGGGGCAGGCCCTGCTGGGTGCTGCCTGTGGGGAACTTTCCTGCTCTGGGATCACCATGGCGATCCCAGGAGCAGGCCCACCTGGGGGCGGGCCGCCCTCCACACTTGCCTTGCCTGCTCTGGGATCGCCATGGGGTCCCAGCTGGCAGCGGGGCTTAGGCGGCACACGGGGATCCCGGCTGGGGGCGGGACTTAAGCAGTGTTGGGTTTAGGCGGCACACGGGGGTCCCGGCTGGGGGCAGGACTTAAGCAGTGTGGGGTTTAGGCGGCACATGGGGGTCCCGGCTGGGGCGGGGCTTAGGTGACGCGATCGCACCGCCTAAGCCCAGTCACCCAGGGCCGCACACGAGGCCCGGATGGCATCTGGCGCTGGCCAGCCCTGCCTGCAGTATGCTACAAGCACATGCTATCAACGATGGCGGTTAATTTGCATATGGCGCTGATTAGCCAATGGGAGGCATAGCGAAGGTATGGTCAATTACCATGTTTGTCTATTATTAGATAGGACCAGCATATTCGAGTTTTACAATGACCACAGACAATACCTCCAAAAAGGAGCTTCCACCTTCCAGAGATGGCTCAGGGCTCACAAATACATCAGCATGCGAATGGCCCCAAACAACTCATTATCAACAGAGCAAAATTAACTCAAAGCATAAGGTCACCTGACAGTGCAAAAAGAAATGCTCAGATGGTCTGAGATATAATAGGGGGTGGGGAGAGAATCCTGTGTGAAGCTAACAGACCATATAAGAATTGAAAATGTACCCTCACCTCATGATTCTTGTGTTCCACTTTACCTAGCACACTGGGCCAGAACAGTAGAGAAAAATAAGTTGCTTGAATTGCTCTTTCTGAAACTAAACAATGTTGAAGGCAGAGAAAGCATTTGTACCCATAAACATGTATCTACTGGTTGGCTGCCTGGCCAGCTCACTGGAACTCCGCGATGAAGTTGTAATTCCTCCATGATCCCAGCTGACCTGAAGAGTCTTGGTTCCTTCCATGGATCCTGGTTGTGCTGTGCAGCTGTGGTGAATGTCTTGGAGCCCCTTCTTGCAGAATGAGTCCAGTTTACAGCCGAAGGAAGAGAAGGTTGGAGCAGAGCCACCTGCAGCCTGGGGCTGCACAGCTGGGTCATGGATTATGCAGGCGTGCTCCTTCCAAGCCCGGGAATAAATCTTGCTGTTTACTGCCTTCATAATCCAAACAAATTTGGCTTCAAAAGGCATTAAAGGGCCCAGGAGATATGGAGAGGAAAGGAAGAAAAATGGAGTGGTCTTGCAGGGAGCAATTCAGTGTTTCCTGAGGCTGATAGTTCAGCCACCTCTGCATCTTCCAGAAGTTCCAGTGGGGAATCAATCAATTTAATATGTACCCTAGATTCTGTCATTTCCTTTTATAAGCTAGCTTCCCCTTTGAGGCTTTACTAAATGGCTATCTAAAAAAAATAGCTGTCTCACTAGGTAACACCCAACTCATCTAGATGACTCCATGTGTAGTTTCTCTTGAGGAAGCCAATTTTACAAAGCGAGGACAGGAGGAGGGATTCTCAGATGTTGGGCCATTGCGTAGTGTTTGCCGAGGCAAGAGACTCCTGTGCTCTCGTTTGCCTTGTCCCCCTGCCCTATCCCCACCTCCTTGTTTGCAACATTCTCAATCCATTGGAAGCATATCTGGGGTAAGAAGGTCCAAAGCCTGAGATTAAGCCATGTCTAATTCATGGATGGGGTTATCAGAAAGAAGTCTGTTAAGAAGTGCCCTGGGATATCATCCATTCTAAGGAATAGAAGAGCCAAACAATGAGTTTAATCCTCAGAGAAAACTTTTGTGGTCAGAGGAGGCTCTGAGTTTATTTAGAGCTGACTATGTGATTTTATTTCCCAACCAACCCTCTTGAACTCACATCAGTCTGATAATATGAATAGGATCACTTGATGATCAATTTATGTGTCTGTCACCATACCAGGTGCATTTCTGTGTATAAATAAGCTAGTTCTTAATAACATACCAAGCATGCAATTAAAATTGTCAAGAAGCCAAAGTTGGATATTTATGAACTAAAATGAGTAGTTTATGGAGTTTCCTGAAAACTTTAGTCCAGGAAACCACCAAGGAGTCTGGCTGCTTCTGCACACATGGAACATGGATGAAGCTCAGGTTGTGCCTGTGGGTATGCTGAGTGGATATGCAGAGTTCCTGAGACTTTGGGGAGGACTGCATTATCAATATGGCCTCCTTTTTGTCTTGAGTGGGTCATAATTTGCAATTGCTGTTTTCTAATTAATTGTGATACTTACAGACTCATACTGGCTCATCATTTCGTGTTCTACTCATGCAGTAGCATATTCTGGTTCTTCTCCAATGCCTTCCGATCACCCAGTTCTTTCTCCACTTGAAAGTGGGCCCAAGTCAGACAGGTGATCTTGTCTCCATTTCAGGGGCTGGGCTCCATAGATGAATTGCAAATACCTGTGTAAACAGCCAGGTGATTTTGTTTGACAAGGAGAGAAGTTGTTTGAACCAAAATGGGAACCAATTTTGGCCACTAAATTTACTCAGGAGAGTAAAGAGGCTCTGATGTTAAGGCCCATAAACATGGCAGGCAGCACACATTGCTGTGAAAGGACCACCAATGCACTGAATGTTGGTGGCATGAAACCAAAACCTTCTGTAGAACACATGGACAGATGCCCCTCGTGCCCTTCTTCTTTCCACTCATTGCCACACTTTTTGTTTTTTCTTCACCTTTTACTCACTACTCTTCCCTTCCCCCAATCTGGTCTCCATCCCAAATTTTTGGGCCAAATAGCATTTTTACAAACCTTACCAGCCACCTTCCAACCATCAAACCCAACAGTCTGTGCTTGGTCCTTATAATGGGTTGAATTGTGTTCCCCCAAAAAACACACATTGAAGTCCTAACCCAGAATGAGAGCCTCAGAATGAAATATAATTAGTGGGAATGAGATCATATTCGAGTAGTGTGGGCCCTTAATCCAATAGGATCTGTGTCTTTATAAGAAAACAATGTGTGAAGATAGACGCATAGGTTGGAGTTATGCTACTAACAAGCCAAGGAATGCCTAGGGCCACAGAAGCTAGGAAGAGGCAAGGAAGAATTCTCTTTTAGAGGCTTTGTGGGGAACATAGCCTTGACAACTCCTGTGGCTTCCAGAACTGTGAGAGTATCAATTTCTGATTTAAACCTCCCAGCTTATGTATGGTACTTAGTTATGGAAGCTTGGAAATGGCTAGAGTTCTCCTTTTGCATTTCAACCTGTTCTATTTACTGCTCCTCTATCTCAAAACTCCTTTGTCTTGACCTCCTCAACTCAGTATTATGTTACTTTTTATTGCTCTGCGATTTTTTTCCCTCCTTTCTGACTCACATGTCTAGATGTCCTCTCCCTAAATATGCACGTATGTTCCTTGTAGTTCTACCCTCAAACTTTACTCTTTTTGTGCTAAGCTTCTCCTTGGGTTTCAGCTACCTCACTCATGGAGATTACTCTCCAATTGAGATCATTGACTTACTGAGCACCCATTCTGTCTTAAGCATAGAATTAGATGATTCAAAAGTAGGAGAAAATAATACAGCTTTAGGACCAGTGTAATATTTAGCCTCAATTTCCTGTCCTCTAGCTCCATATTACCTACATCTCTACTGGCACCTCAACCCTAATTCACCAGCCTCCCCAAACCATTTCCCCACTTGGTTTACAATTTTGGTTAATTGCTCCATCTATCTTTTATTCCCCCAGGCTGGTGACCTTGGCTTCATCTTTGATTTTCCTTTTCGTATAATAATAAATCAACTTAATATGTACCCTAGATTCTGTCATTTCCTTGTCCCTCCATAACCACCTTTGCTTAAACTCACATTAATCTTCATCTGAAATATCCTGGGAACCCCTCTTTAGTCTCCATACCTCTCACCTCTCTCCCTTGTGAGAATAATTATTCTCCCTCAAGCACAGCTGTGATTAGGCATTCCTTTACCAAACCCTTGATGGCTCCCCACTGACTGACAAATTAAGTATAAATTGCCCACCCTTGAATCTAAGGTCTTTTATGACAAAGCCCTGATCTACTTTATCCCCCAACTCTACCCTTCTGTACCTTACACATCAATCAAATTAGACAACTTCTGGTACTTCTCCATCTTCATATTTCTACTTGTTATTTTTTCTACATATAAACTCTGGAGTGCTTTTTTCCCCCCACTCCTCTATCCCCACTTAATGAAGTCATATGTCCCTTCCACCAGGTAGGATCTCTACCCTCTTTGATCTCCATTACCCTTGCTTTGTACCTCTCTTGAGTTTGATTGTATTTGTACCATTTGAATCTTAGTCTTGTTCCCACAGCTAGACTGTCCTATCCAACATAACAGATAAAGTCCTCGAACATTTGGAGAATGTACCAAAAAATGGACAGTGTGAGTTTCATTATAACTTAAATTAAATTAGTAATTCCAGGAGTGAGAACACCGTGGAGCACAATGATATTCCCTAAGAGCTCTTCATTAAAACATAGAAGAAGGACTTGGCACGAGACTGAAATGCCACAATGACCTGTCCTTTGAGATTTAGTGAGATCTGAAGGGAAAGGAAAATCAAATTTGAAAAAAAAAAAAAAAAAAGTGTGTTCCATAGGAGACTGACATCTTCAGAGCATAAAATTATTAAAATAACAGCCAGTATTTATATATCATGTACTATGTACCAGACATTGTTCTAGATGTCCCACATATGTCAATTTATTTAATCCTCACAAAACCCCTTTTACTGATGAGGAAACTGAGCACCAAAGGGTTAAGAATCTGGCCCAAGATCACAGCTAGTGAGTGGTGCAGCTGAACCCGCACAGACTGGCTTCCCAGTGCATGCGCCCAAGACTGTGTTAGCTAGCCAGGCGCTGGCTACGCTGTAGGGGCAGGAAGTAGGTCCCTCCCTTGGAACTGTCCTGAGCTCCAGGGCACAAGCCACCTTTCAACTTGCATTATTCTGTCTAGGAAGCCACCCCCACATGTAAACCAGTATCCCCAGAATCTCCATGTATCACACCAAGCAGACCTGGAGGATCTCACACACACACACACCACACACACACCCATGCAAGGGGCTGCTGCATGGGCTTCTATCCTTCCTTGCTATAAGTCACCTCAGCTGGGCTGCATTTGTTAATTTGGGGTGAATATTCTCCAATTTAGTTGTATTTCTATTCTGTCCCTGGTATGAGATGCATGACATGTCTGCCTATTCGGCCGCCATTTTCTCTGCTGTCTCTGCAATGGGCTTCTAAACATGGAAATGGTGTCGCTGCCCCTGAGTAGAGTATGAATGACAGCAAGAATGGCCACTCAGGAAGTGTAAAGGGTGTGGGGTTTAGATGTTGTGTCAGCGGGCTCTCTTTCCCCCAGACACCACCTGGCCCTGCCCTTTTCGGCCCCTGTGGAGGGGGCATGACCAGTGCTGGCTGAACCGTGGTAGAGCCGATGTACACACACCAAGGCTGGGTGGGCACACGGCAGCAGGAAGCCTGCCTGCTTCACTCAACCCAGAGGATCATGCAAACCAGCATGGGTTGAGCTCCCACGTTGTGCCAGGCGCTGTCCTAAGGACTTTCTATGTATTAATATACTACTCTTCATAAAAATTGCTCACTGAGTTGCTGCTCTTTTCTTCTTTCTACTTGCCCACTTTACATATGAGAAACCTGGGGCACAGAAAGGTAGAGTGATTTTTACAAGGTCACACAGCTCGTTAGTAGAAGAGTCAGGACTTGAACTCATCCAGAGCCTTTGCTCTTAACCACAAACTTCACTGAATATCCTCCAAACAAGGACATAGTGGTAGATATGTGAAACAGACCTGTAGAGCACGTTACAATCAGTTACAGCGCTTTCTAAAATACCAGGGGCTGAGCACCAGCCCCAGAAATTCTGACTCTTGTTCCGGAGTGGTATCTAAAAGTCAACATTTTTATAGCTCCCCAGTGGATTCTAGTGCTTTAGATTGGGGCTGGTTTGGGCATCATGTAAAGTGCATTCATTCATTCTTTCCACCACCCAATCATCAACTGTCATATGTGCCAACATATGAGAAAATACAGCTGAAAGGAGTCCCATCAAGTTTTAGCCAACTTGGACACGTGAGCTTTTAGAAATATAGACAATATGATCAGAATACCTACTTATGTTTGACTTTTAATTTAGTCACACATATACCTTTAAAACCGTGCATCACACAGGCTAACAAATGAATTTAAAAACATTGCTTTTCCATTCTCATATTCCACAGAACAGTTTTATTTGAACTTCACATGCATCCTCTACCACAGTGTCGTTTTCACTTCCCTAAAGCCACAGCTGGTGACATCTGCACCGGTTTCTGGTACACATCACCCGCACAGCAGCTCACTGATTGAAACACACCAGTTTTCCCGTTTAGGTATCACATGGAAATTTCATCCCATGGCATAAAAAATGCATTTGCATAACATCAAAACAGATTGTGTGTGTGTGTGTGTGTGTTGTGGGCAGGGCTGGTGGTCAGCTGATGGGCTGTGCTTACCCTTCACTGTTCTGATTATTCTGTATCTCCTGAGCAATTGTTAGATAGTTCAACTATTCCTTCTGCTGTGGACACATTCTGGATTTTACAACCTATAAACCCCTTGCTGTATTGTTCTTTAAAGTGAATCTTAAAAAGGCTTAATTCCCAGTCAGAGAAAGACAAGTGCCATATGATTTCACTCATATGTGCAATCTATTGAACAAAATGAACTAACAAACAAAATAGAATAGACTCATAGATAGAGAACAGACTGACAGCTTTCGGCGGGGGAGGGGGAAGGGGGATGGGGTTGGGAGGGCTCCTGAATAAGGTGAAGGGATTAAGCAAAAACAAAGAAACCTCATAAACACAGGCAATAGTATGGTGATTACCAGAGAGAAAGGGGGTTGGGGGGAAGTAGAAGAGAGTGAAGGGGGGATAAATGGTGATGGAAGGAGACTTGACTTGGGGTAATGAACACCAATACAATATACAGATGATGTATTATAGACTAGAACCCCTGAAACCGATATAATTGTATTAACTAATGCCATCCCAATAAATTAAATAAAAAAGAAAAATGCAAAAATAAACGAAAAGGCTTATTTTCAATGACGGCCATACTTGCAGTTGTGAGGTGACCACTCAACAATGATAAATGGAGCTAAAACGAATCAATAATAGCTACATAGTAATGGAGCTAAAATTGTGAGATTACATACTCAGCAATTAATGGAGCTTAATTATTCAATTTCTGTGCCTCTAGTTTCTTTCTAACTGAGTCCAGCAGAGGTGACCTCTATGACTTTAGTTGGGGCAGCTTCTCCAGTGCCTGGGGTTTAAGATAAGGTAACTGAAGGCTGTGTCCTTTAATGTGGGGCACTTTGTGAGGGTTCCACAATAAGGCAACTGATCCTCCCAAAAGGTAATCCAGAGAGAGAGGGGGGAACCTCACTTTTTATTTGAGAATAGACAGTTTTTATTGAACGCCAAAAGATGAGTAAGGCGCAGTTGCTTATAATTCTGCAGCTACCAGCCCAAGTGACATCACTGGAGTTTCTTTCCCTCTTTCATTCTCTGCATCTCAGAGGTGCCAGGCAGGAGAGCTCTCCTCCTGTCTCACACCTCCACCTGCCCACTCCCGCCAGGTGTTCCTGTCTCTGCCAGCTCCGGGCCTTAGTGGGGCCTGCAGTGCAGTCCAGCAGCTGCTGGAAGGCACTCCTGTTTGAACAGGGATCAGACAGACCTCCTTAAGCTGCTTATTCTAAGTTGCGGATTGTTCTTCCTCATTATTTGATACAGGAAACAATTACTTCTTAGACTCTTTGAAAACCAAATGTGTAAAGAGAAATTAAAATCTAATTAAATGGCTGTAGGCAGTTCTGTCTGAGCTGACAACTCTTAAGCCACTGCAGTTTGTCAAAGGTTACGTTATCTCTGTCCTTGGGCCCGTCAGGCTCTGCCTGGCTCGGAGCCCAGGGCTCCCTCTCCAGCACTTTTTCTCCTGCCCTGTCCTGGGCTCCAGATCTGCCTAGTTCCAGGGCAGAGATGCTGGTGAATAGGCCACCTGTCTGGGCTGCCACAGGGCCTCCTGCAGAGGGCAGGGTTTGCCCTAATGTGTAAGCTTCAAACCAGTGTTTGCCAACAGAGGTGCTTCTGGCCCCGTGCAGGACAATTCCTTCTGTGCACCTTGGGCAGGGGCAGGGGGCTGTACCCCGAGTGGAGAGTTACTACTTGGAGCCGACTCTGTTCAGCTATCCTCATGCAGCTGCTGGCCAATAACCAGAAGCCTTAGGCCCCTCAGCTCCCCTATGACAGCCTCCTAGTCAGTGGTATCCAAGCCGGTGCAGTTGCTACCACTCTGCAATGAGATTCCTGAGTAAGTGGCTAGAAGTTTTTACAGCAATTTGACATAGCCACAACATTTTTCTTGCATTTTATGGTTGGAAAATCAGTTTGCAGTGGATTGGAGGGGGGGAAAATGGGCTGCTGCCTTGTATTGTATGAAAAGTTCTGTCCTCGACCCTCCTTGCTTATTCTAGATGCTGCTCTCCACCGGGCTTCTCCATGCTGGATTGTGAATGTGCTTTTCTGGATTTGTTCGAAACATGGTCTTTCCTCCCCTGGCCACATGTTTGCACAGAGGGCATTTTTGGTTGCAAGAAACAGAGGCTCATTTGCATCACCTGGAGGAAAGGGGGGTGCAGGTGGTCACTGCAAAGGTTCAGTGGAGAGAGGTTGGGTGTCTTTGAGAACTAACAGGGTCTAAGAGAGGCGAGGTCCTGGGAGCAGCTGTTCTCTGCTTCCCTCCAAGGCTGCGTCTCTCCTCTAATATCTCTCTCTCTCTCTCTCTCTCTCTCTCTCTCTCTCTCTCTCTCTCTCTCTCTCTCTCTCTCCCTCTCTCTCTCCAGTTGCCTCCTCTGTGATGCTGGTTTCTGCTCCTCTCCACCTGTCCTGCACTTGTCCATCATGACCTTTTCCAACCTCATGACCTCAGCTCCACCTGTGTAGAGTCGGGCCGTGAAGTCCTCTGGTTTGAGGTTGGGGGAGTCTGATGGTCTCGAGTCATCTCTTCCTGCCGCGCCTTGGTCTGAGCAGTCCAGGTGGCTGTGTTTGCGTCAGTTCCTCTGAAGGGGGAGGGGGACAGAGCCCCTTGGTAAAACGCAGAACCCTGAGCAGCAGGGGCTGCAGGAAGGGGCAGTTTCCCTGAGTGGCATCCTGGTTCTGTCTGTCCCAAACGCTCTCGCTCATCTCCGGTTGCCCAAACTGCTGATATCAGACAGTCTGGCTCACTGCTGCCCACCCTGGTCACTGAGGGGACCGACCTGGGCAACTGCAGGGCATCACGTATCTGATAGTGTGACCCTGAAATGCACGTTTGTGGACATTTCTCACCTTGGACCTCAGCGCTATTGCTTAGCTGGTGAAAGAGCGATCCCTGCCTTCGACTGGTGAATAGCTCCAAGAGGGTTAATTGGTTTTCAGCTGATGAAATCACGCAGAGCTATCCATTGTCAAAGCTTTTCGACAGCATAACAGTTATTACTCCCTGGACACTTCTCCATTCCCTTCTGAGCCATTTCATTTTCTCAGTCTTGTCGGAAATGAGCATTTGCATCAACATGTCAGCACCCCCTCGTAACAAAGCCACAATGTTATTGTCTTCACACCACTGGTAGGAGTGGGTGCTGCAGAGGCCCCCACACGCGTCCGCAGGTTCCCTGGCAGAGCCCCGTCGGGGCTCAGCGGGATGCCTGGGTAGAGAGGCACTTCTGCCCCCAAGGACCCTCTCCTGTGGCCGGCAGGGCACCTCCTGTCCTCATAACCAGGCACTAGGCATTTAGATCTCACTGCTTGCCCTTCTCTGATTCAGGGATAAATGGGGCAATGGGCAGGACCCGTTTCCTCCGTATTATTAAGGTTCATTCCGGCCGCTAGGGGGCAGCTCATGGGCTCCCTCACTGCATTTCTAATGGTGAAGGACAAGGCTGTTTCTTGCCTCTCGGATTAAGACTCTGAGGAACAAGATTGGACTCTGAGCCTAGAGACAGAAGTAAAGGAAGGACCCTGTACTGTGTTGGGTCTGGGCTATGGGACCTACAAAAGCTCTGGCTGCCTATTGTGGGTTATTTAGCATGACCTTCTTCCTGACTTGTCCCGGGGGCATAGACCCTGAGGTCCTCTCTGAGGTACCTCAAGGGTGAGCATGCTTCCTCTCTCTCTCGGTACCTTTTCACCTTAGAGATAGTTAGTAACCACTTTGCCTACCTCCCTTCTCCTGGCTTGGACCAAGTTGAAATTAGATTACCTTTGCCCTCTCTTGGACCAGGATCTTCCATTGTCATTCCTTCCCCCACAGAAGGAAATCCTGAGACAAACTGTTAGAGACCTGGATTTCCGCAAATCACTCAATGTCTGACCTTCAAGCAATGACCTTCACTTTCCTTGACTATCTTTACACAGCAGTAACATGGGTACCAAAAGATGGCTGGAGAGAATACATTCGCTATAAATTGTCAACCTAAAATGAGGGAGCGTCTCTAAAACTATGAGGCAGACAGAAGTAAGGGGGCTGAGGATCCAGGGGGCGCTATCACGCACCTATGTTGAGTGCTTGATAAAGCAGCTGGTGTCCAAGCTGGTGGCTGAAAGTACACAGGGGCCCAGACATCTGCTATTCCGCATCAGAGTAACAGAGATGGGAAGGGTACAGCTCTTGCAGGGGAGCCATCCCCAAGGACAGAGGCTAATCAAAGACACTAGGGCCAGGTAATCTGTTAGCTCTGGGAGGCATATAACAGTGACTAATACCCCTAGGGCTATGGATACATTTATAAATCTGATATTAATCCTCAATCCATTATTTATGACCCCAAATATAAATAATTCAGTGTGTCCACATTTAGCAGGTTTCTGCTTCAAAATCTGCTTTGCATTGGGTCTTGGCCACTGACATTGATCCGGGAAGGACTGGGGGGAGCAGCTCAGCTCATGTTCCCTGCGTAGGGCGGCTGAGCTGCTCACTGTGGGAAGCGTTTCAACCCAGTCTCCCCTTTACATGGGCACTCATTTAGCATCACTACCCTCTTTCCATTTACCCACCCATGTGACGAAGACAGGGGCTCAATGATCTTTAAGGTTCATTCCAGTCTTGAGATTCTGAGGAGAAAAAGAACTAAACAAAGTGATCCATGGCCCAAAATGATTTCACTTGACTGCCCCAGTCCTGGAGTGAGCCATGCCCAGGTGATTGGCTTCAGGCTCTGACTTGCCAGGGTCCTAGACCAGGGGTGGGCAAACTTTTTGACTCGAGGGCCACAATGGGTTCTTAAACTGGACCGGAGGGCCGGAACAAAAGCATGGATGGAGTGTTTGTGTGAACTAATACATGTTAACACTGCTGCTGGTGAAGGAGCGGAGGGGAGAGCAAGAGAACCCTCCGCTCTTTCGGCTCCGCGGGCCGGATAGAACAGCCGAACGGGCCGGATCCAGCCCGCGGGCCGTAGTTTGCCCGCAGCTGCCCTAGACACAATGCTGGGGCTGCTTGATCACCTAGCTCCTTAGGTATCTACATGCTTGCATTGTGAGGCTCTGTGTCTCTCCTATCTGTAAAATAGTTAAGATCAGAGATTTATGTTTACCTTTATTTATTATAGCATTGAGCATAGTGGGTCCTTTTTCACAAATAGTAAGTGAAAAAAATCACGAGGCAAGGATAGAGTTGCTGTAACTCCTACTCCTTTGCCAGTTCAGTCCATCTTCATTGCATTTCCCAGAAGTTCAGACCTCTGTCCTTCTCTCCAACAAGGCCGGTTTGTTATATGCCCAGGGGATTGAGGAAAAAAACAAACAAACAAAAAAAGTGCAGCTCTGCAAAGCTCTCATTTTATTATTTATTCTTTTTCTTGCCTGTGGTTGGAGTCGAGTTGACCTCCGCTCTTCTTAAGAGTTGATCTCGTATTCCCTGGCTATGGAAATAGGAGGAGATGGGGCTGCCTGGGCAGCACCAGGAATCTGCCAGCTTTGTGGCCTTGGGCAAGTCAATCCCCCAATTGGATTGTTTATCTGCCAAACAAAAGGGTAAGACTCAACAATTTATAGGCCATTTTCAACCCACAATTCTTTATGAAACATGAGTAGGGAGACGGGCAGTGGGCCTACCTTGAGTAGCCCTGGACTTAGTGACATTCAGGGTGATGGAAGAATATTGCCACAAACCCCAGATCCTATGAGCAAATATCTTCACCTGCGTTGCTGTGGGGCGTGGTGAGGGAGGCAGAAAAGGGGTGATAGGTAAGCTCTAGGCAACAGACAGCATTTAGTAGTAGGAGTTTAAGTTGGAAGTCTCCTGATTCAGCTGAATGTCCCTAAGTGCACCTGTCTTTAGATCATGGGGGAGAAAAAAAAGGAATCATTCTATTTTCGAAGATTTGAGCCAATAGAGGCTCAATTACCTCTTCTGAGAGTGTGTTCTGGCTTGTGATCATGGGCACAGTTTTCTTTTAATTGAAATTTCTCTTGATAGGGCCCATTTCTTCTCCTTTAATCTTCGGAGTTGATGGAGAAGCCCTAGCCATAGTTAGAAATCAGCTTTCCTACTGCGATCTTCTCTTCCTCCAGGAAAAAATACCCTTGTAACCTTAGAGTTAGAAGCATTTCCTCTATTGTCTCTGTCTCTTTTTGGCATTATTTCAATTGCTATCCCTTTTTTTCAAAATGCAGTGACCTAAGATTAAGCGTAGCAGCCCACTCCAAAAGATATGGGTGTGTTTTCTCTTACCCTGCCCCCAAATTGCATGTTTGCTTTTAAACAACACCAATTTCTACCTTCCTGTAGCTGCTGTTTCACTGTGATTCCCAGATCATTTTCTCCCCAGAAATGCCTGTCTCCATTGTACGGTGCTCTGCACATTTACATATAATGGCATATAATGACGCTGAGAAATAGTAGACGATGATGATTGTGATGTTCATAATGAAAATGAAAAAGGAATAATGATAGCCTAGTGTTGGTGACATTGAACGGTGTTCTCGGGATGCAGGATGCCTGCGGAGGCATCCCCTGGCCACAGTGCTCCCATCCCAGGAAACTATGGAGGTCTCAGGCAAAGCACTCAGCATTGTTCTATGACAACTTGCTTGGTCACAATTACCTCTAATCTCCTGATTTTATTCAAAGCGTAGGACTTTCTTACTGGTCTGCAGAGAGAAAAGCCAGAGAAGACAAGTGGGTGGAAACCTCACTGAGGCTCTGTGTCTATCAGAGGCAGCCTCTGCAGCAGAGCCCACCTGAAAGGACTCCAGGGCGAGGGCCCGCTCTGATGTAAGTGGATGGTGAGTGCATTACTGTGGCCGCAGAAGGAACCCCATCCCAGACTCTCTGCCTGCCCAGGCTCCTCTCCAGCCTCAGTCTCCCCACATATGAAAAGGAGATCACCCTGCCTCAGAGTTACTCCTCTATGGGTGGTTGGGGGTGCAGACAACTGCTGAGTTTTGTTAAAGATATCGTTGATGTGGAGTCTCTTTCCACTTAATTCAGTATATGTTTATTGAACACCTGCCATCCAGGCACTTTGTTGGGGGTGGGGCCAGGGAGCACAACAACAAAGTTCTTGCCTTGAGACACCAGCAAATGGAGGAGAAGGAGAGAGTGGAAGGTAAGGTGCAAAGAAACACAAATAAGGACGATTTATGCTGAGATTGAAGAGGAAAGAAAGCCTGTGAGTTAACTGAGGGCAAAAAGACCACCTTTGATTTGAGTGAGGTGGCATTTGAATTGCACCTTAAAGAAAATGTGTTCAAACATATTCAAGAGTAGAGAGAATGGATAATGAACTCCCATGTGCATATCACCCAGCCTCAAATCTCAACACATGGTTTCATGTAAAACCCCACCCACTTCCCACCACAACCTCCACTACATCATTTCCACTCAAATCTCAGGAAGCACATTATTTCATAGGCATGCACTTCAATAAAGACTCATTATTTTAATATAAGCACAATACAATTATTGCACTTAAAATGATTTCCTTAATATCATCAAATATGCAATCAGCCCTCAATTGTCTCATAATTTCTTTTTACAGTTGGGTTGTTCAAATCAGAATACAAACTAGGTTTATAGGTCTCTTCAGTGATTTCCTTCTCTCTCTCTCTCTCTCTCTCTCTCTCTCTCTCTCTCTCTTCTTGCAATTTGTTGTTGCTGTTGAAGAAACTACATTATTTGTCCTACAGAGTTTCCCTGTCTGGATTTTGCATCTCTAGACTAGGTAATGCCCCCAGGATTTTGCATAAATTGGCAGTTCAATCTAGAGTTTCATCAGATTTGGGTTCAGTGTTTTGGGCTAGACTCCTTTACCTTGGGGCTGCCCTTCCCTCAGGAGGGTCACAGAGCCTGAGGGTCTGTTTCTGTGATTCAGCAGATGCTGATCATTGTCACCTGGGTGCAATGCTCTTTTGTCTTTTGTGGGTGATATTGATGCAGATGGTTGCTCTGTAATTATTGTATAACATAGACATATATGTCTCATATGTTATTTAAAAAATTTTTTTAAAAGAACATGGGCATTTTAATAGGCAGTATGGAGCCACTGAAGGCTTTGTACAGGGCAAGGGCTGGTCAAGTCCGGAGGATACAGCAGAATGTCTCATAGATTAAAGCTGGGCCTTAACAGCTAAAATTTCAGTTTGTTAAATCCAGAGGCCAAGTAAGCAGTGCTTTAAGGCCCACATCCATGAACCTACCCTCTGGACACTTACTATTATAGTAGAGATTATGCTTCTGCCTCCCCCCGGGTCATTTCAGGAAGTGATGAGCAGCCCAAGTCGGAGATAGGTGAAGGAGTCCTTATCGGTCAATGTTTATCATAAATAAGAGAATGTTTCTTTGTGCCGCATCCAGCACGGGCAGGTTCGGTGAGCCTGAGGAGGGGCAGTGAAGGATTAAAGAAGACAGACAAGAGCATACAGCTGGGGTTCGGTGGGATGCTGCTTCTGTGATGGAAAGACAGCGTGTAAGCCAAGTCTGTATTTTATAGTCAGAGCACACAAAGCACAACAAGGGTAGTGGTCAGCATGTTTACAATGTTCTTGTGAGTTTCACCTTGTTTTGGCAGCACTTGCTGCACCTCCCACAGCCCATTAGCTACCTAGAAAGGAGCAAAAGAGGACTTAATTATGCTCAGAGGTCTCCGCCCTCCAAGCTGGGACTTATTTGTGGCCCTACCACAGGTCAGTCCGAGGCTTAGCCTTATAGCCGCTCCCTACATTGCTTAAGGTGGGCATTTCTAACAGTTAATTAGGTATGAGTGAACCTCCAGCAGGGAAATTTGCACTTTTTGACCAATTCATACATGGCCCCGGGGAGGCAAGAGTGGAGAGGGAGACTCCCAAATATGAGACAGGGAGGGATCTTGTGACCTTAACTATCTAAATTCAAATCCAACAGTCACCTTTTACAAGCTGGGATATCACTGGCAAATTACTTAAAGCAAGCATGCCAAGCATAAAGGCTCACACAAGCCAAATAAACAAGGTTTAAGTTTTGGTAGGCTGCAAAACAACAAAAGCTTCAATTTTCATAGAAACGTAGGTTTATTTCAATAGAGACATGCTAAATACAAAGGGCTGGAATAAGCAAGTAATTGTTAACATAAAATAATAGAACATTTTAATAAAAATGAATTTTTTTCCTTGAACACTAACTTACCAGACACTGACTAACTATACAAATTAATAAGCGTAACACAAATAATCCTATTTTTCTTGTTCTCCGAAAACGAACTATTTCCTGTGGCGCACACCAAACAAGTCAGTACAAGACTAATGACGTGGCAATCGGCTACTAAAATATTCGCTGCCAGTGTTAGTGGGGAGAAATGCTGCGCCTGAGCATAAGGCATGTAAGGGAAATGAGTGAAACACGATTATAGTACTCAGTCATTAGCGAACGTTGTAGTTCGTTATTAATAATTATGTATAACAGGATATTGTAAAAATTAAGGTATGAAATTTTTATTAAAACGTTTCTTACATACCGTTATATTGGCTGAGCCGCAAAAGTATTTGTTGTGGGCCACCTGTGGCCCAAGGGCCGCAAGTTTGACATGCTTGACTTAACATTTTCAAGCCTCAGCTTCCTCAATATAAAAGGGGTAATAATAATAATACCCATTTCTCCATGTTGTTTTGATGATTAAATGGGTTGATATTTATAAATCAGGTGACTGATAAGGAACCAATAACTATTCGCTATTATTATTATGCAGTACATGATCCCTCTGGCATTTGCTGCCGGGGTCCAACCCCAGCAGGTCCAGGGGTCCCCAAAGGTGTGGATGGAGTCAGCGAAGAAGGAATGACACAGAGACAGCGTTCAGTTGATCAGCAGCCTAGCCAGGATCTCTAGCCAGGATCTCCAGCCAAGTTCTGGTCTGGATCTCCAGCGAAGTTCTGCTGCTGTTTATTGTCTTGTTACATCCGTATTTATCCCAGTTGATTTTAATCCTGTCAATTTCTATTACAAAGGTTAGGGCGTTTCTTATCTCCATTCCAGGGAGTAAAGATTATGTAGTTTAAGCATGATTGTTTGTAGTGATTAACTAGCCGCCTGGCACTTAGTTAAGGAGTTTCATCCCCTCCCTGACTTCAGGGAAAAATTCCTACCTGGGGAAACAACCTTTCTTGGAGAGGTGACCTTGGTTAAAACACACAGTGCTAAGGAGAGCAAACATATTAGGAACAGTATGTTATATACGCCAGGTCCCTTGAAACATATGCTGTGCAGATGTTTCTTTCCTGCAGCGACTGTGTCAAGCAGCAAGGATGGACCGGCTTCCGGCAATTTGCTTCTGCAGCCTCAGAATAGCAAGTCTTGGAGTCTTAAAATGTTAATTGATGAAGTTCGTATTGAAAAATGGCCTCTTTCTTAGATCTCTGAAGAGACTGGGCCATGACACCAATGTGAGCCAGGCAGTTTATTTTTTCTCTTTCTTGCCTTTCATTATTTCTAGTAAGGAGATTTTGTATGTTCGGGAAACTGGTGCACTTTCTGAGCATCAGCAGAAATAAATTATGATGATCACATTGATTGTCAACCTGCTCCTGGACCGTTTGCCAGAACCCTGCCAATACCCCCGTGGGATGGTAAAGTCATTAGAAACAAAGATGTAATTAGCATCCAAAAAAGGCAAGGAGACATGTTGTCAAACTTTGTGATCTACAAATGACTGAGAGGCTAAAATCACTGAAGAGAAAATTAAAACAGCAAAAGCCAAATTCTCCTGACTTGTCCTTTACTTTGTTTTAATGAGGGCCTGGCTTGAAGCTCATTCATTGATGGTGATGAGTGCAGGATGGCCTGAGAGCATCTCTAAAATTAGGTTCCTCTTTCAGTTTACTAATAGATGTGATTTCCAAGTAAGATGTTTTCCGGGCTTTCTTAGGGTTGCTATGTAGTCAATGATCCATCAACATTGTTAGTGTTAGGTTCTGGGGAGCCAGCAATAAACAAAACAGACCAGTGCCTGGCCTTAGGGCCTTACATGCTAATGGTAGAGACAAATAAACTCGCAATTGTAACAGGGGGAGAAATAATATAACTTTAAGAGAATCCAGCCTAACTAATAATGTCCAAAGGCAATCTATGAGCGACTAGTCAAGGATTTAATAAGAACCAAGAATGGGTATAATTTCTATCTTTGCTGCCATTGCCTTAGTCTAGTTTCTCACTGTTTTGAGCCTAGACTCTTATAAGAGGATCTCCCAACTATGCACTAATAGCAGATTCCTCTCCCCCAGAAGACAACTTTTATCACATCGTCAGATCCCTGCTCGAAAATCTTCTGGGACTTTCCATACTGACAAAGTTAAATTTGAATTCTTTAGCCCAGATCTTGAAACTTAAGTACAAATCTGCAAGGAGATAAAGACAGCGAGGGTAGGGGAGAGGATTCATTGCACAAGTTTGTTGCAGGGAGCGGTTGGGAAAGAAACAATATCAAGTGACACGGATTCAGTGACCTCCTTTCTCATTCTCTCCTCCTGGTGAGCTCTTAGCATCTTCTGACCTTGTGCACCTGCCTCTGAGAGCCTGGTGGGACCTGGGCTATTCTAGATGTCACGGTCCTAATACTGGTTGGATTCTCCTTCATCTCCGAACTCACAGATGAGATGAATATCACGATTATACATGTCCTGCATATGAGTTATAAGCAATAATGGTGGCCCCAGTTAATGAATGTCATCCAGGGGTTGAAATGATCACTAATCCTAAAGAAGCAAAGGAAATATATTTTAACCAGAGTAGTTAAAATTTGTCCTAAGCAGGACAAATTATAACTCCCCAATTCCAATGGCTTTTCCACATTTTAGGTCAACTCTCCGAACTTAAACATTGACTGTTAGAGCATTTATCACATTGCATTTTAATTACCTGTCTCCTGGCTATCTCTCTGGTACACCAGACTGTGGAGTTTTTTTTCAGGAACCATCTTTTATTCATCTTTTAAACAAAATACCTGCCATAAAGCCCAGTACACAATAGGCACTCAATAAGTCGCAAGTGAATTCTGTTCTATTTCCTACAAAGCCATTTCTGAATACTTTAGGTCACAGTAATTTGTCTTTTCTCTAAAGTTTTAAGACAGTGATCTGTCCTATTCATGTTTTTTTTTTTTCATTTTTACAACTTTTAATGAGTTTTAAAAGTTCAACCAAAGAACTTGGTATGCATATATGCATAACCCATGGGCACAGACAATAGTGTGGTAACTGTCAGGGGGCTGGGGGAGCTGAGATGAGCTGCCAGTGAGTGAGGGGAATCACATAGAGCCTGTACGGCACACTAAGGGACTTGGACTTTATTCTGTAGGGGATTGGAGCGGGAGGAAGCTTTAGGCAGAGAAATGCTCAGATGACTCCAGTCTGGTTGCAGACTGAGGCATGGGTTGGAGATGTAGCAGCCAGAGGGGAGGGCTGGGCAGACGCTGCTGCATGGCCCAAGTAAGAAACAGTGAAGAATGGAACCAAGGCAGCCCCAGCTTCCCTAAGCCTTTCCTGCCTGCCTCCATTGCCTGTTCCTCCACTTCCATGCTCCCATACTCTCCCAAAGAATGGGCAGTAGGTGGTATAATCCAGAGACATTGAGGGTGAGGGTGTCCGTGTTGGCGTGTAGACATGGACATTTGCAAGTCTGATGTTTGTTCGTGGAGACCATGCCAGTGTGCCTAACCACCAGCTAATACTCTAAACCCCTTGAGGGTAAGCACTGCATCTGATACACCTACCACTCTCCCACGCTAGCACAGCGCCTTGCATGTGTCTGAACCAGTGAAGGTTCATGAGTTCATATGTGTTGATTAATCCATCTATTTTGCCTATAATGTAGACTTTTGAGGGGAAGATTGGTGTCAAGCGGACATTTTGTTCACTGTTTAACATTAATTAAAACTTCACCGTATTAACAATTCTAGTCTAACAAGTGACATGGCATGAAAACATGGCATGGAGTACAGCCTGGACTGGGTCCTGAGCTTCACTGTGGCCCTGATTCAATCCCAAGATGGGTTCAGTTAATTTCTTCAAGATTCAGATGAGGCCTTTGGCTCCCTTCTACCTAACTAACAGCTCCTATGAACCTTCAGACAAGCAACAGACAAGTTCAATGATCAAACATGGCAATGGTCTCAGGATGTTCTTTCCATTTTTAATTCAGTGAGAAGGGCACTCCCCAGTGTACTACACAGGATTCAAAACTAACAGAGGTTTCAAAATGGCAACTCAAACGGAAAATCATGGACTCTTTTTTTTTAGGATTTAGGAAGTGCTTTGGAATCCTGCTGTTCTCTACTCCCCAAGAGTCCTCATTAAGAGCCCAGTTTTCACTGTTGTGTGGGAGGGTGTGGCACACCTGCCTCCCCTACAGAATCCCGGCACTGAAAGCTCTGTGTGAAGGGGCATTTCCTAGGTATTAGACAGAACTTGCAGTTACTCATTTAACCAACATTTATTGACCAACAATGTGTTTTAGGCACCAAGGTCCAAACCAGAAAAATAATGGCAAAGGTCAAATGGTCTTGGGTTGACTCAAGGTCCCCCTCTGCAACCAGGGGTAAGTTGCTCAACCTGTTTGAGCCTCAGTTACTTATCTGTAAAATGGGGACAGTAAAAGCCCCTCTGTGGGATTAGGATGAATGAAGGGCCATGCTGAGCTCACAGGTGTTCACAGAGTTCACAAAGGAGTTCTCTTCCCCTTTCTTTAGAGATTTTAAGCAAATACAGAAATCAAATAACTAGAAAATCACCTAAAAACAGAGTTTATGTTGCATTAATTTACAGCAAACTGCCCAACATCAAACAAGGGAGCCTGCAGCTGTCTGGAGAGGAACTGCTCAGAAACCCAAGGTAATTTTTCAAAAATTCATTCTAAACCAACCTTGACATAAATTCATCTTTATCTGAGCTTTAGCTCTGTGGTGCTTAAAATATTTGTAATATTAAAAGTAAATTAAATACTGCATGTGACTAGGCATTGAAGGTGTTTAGGGAGCAATTTCACAGTTGACGACTCAAGCCCTCCTGTCTGATAAAAATTCCCATTTCCCCAGGAGCAGAGTCTCAGGAACTGGGGAGGAGACAAGGACACAGCTAATGTGACCTGATTCAGGAAGGTGAGATCTTGGGCAGGGGACTCGGACATGCAGGATAGGGGTCATTTTCTGAGCCTTTAATTGGCCAAGGAGGCAGACACTCTCGGCTACAGAAACTGGGTCAGGACATAAGGGTCATTCTCCTACATTTGCAATCATGTGGGTAACTCAGATCTAGAGGTGCAGACGGTTATGTGGCTCCTCAGGATTGCAGTCCCTTCACCACCACCACCTGTTCCCATCACCTCCCCTCTGCTGTCTTTTGGAATCATTACTGAATGCGTGACATGCTTTGTTAGAGATGGAGCTTCTAACTCTCAGTAGGAGACGGATGTGTAGCTACTTTCCCAGCAGCAGGAAAAATTCCAGCTGAACTTTCCAGGTGCTCCATTCATAGGTGGCACTTGGCAGAAACAGAGCTCAGGGTCCTTCTGGGTTATCACTGGGAGACTGGGCATTGGACTTGGTCATCCAAGGGACAGAGTCAAGTTGGGCTGTGCTTCAGCCATTTGAAGCATATTTCTGGGGCAGAGTGGGTCAGAAATCAAAAGAGCCCGGCTAGGAGCCAGAAGAGGACAGAACCAAAGCCAAGTTGGTAATGAGAAGGGACCAAATCACACAAGAGACATCAGACTGAAGTAGCTTGGACAAATCCAACAAATTGCTGTGGACCCAGCTATGAGGGCTTTCCCTTTAGTGGCATCTTAAAGGCACCGAGCAGCTCCCAGCATGCTGCAGGAATCAGGCCAGGCTTAGAAAGGCAGTCTGCAGCTCAGCAAAATCCCACCTGGTCCTTAGGAACAAGCATAACAGTCTCCCAGGGTTTAGGGCTTTCCAACTCACAAAGCATTTCACATACACTGTAATATCAGAGCCTTGAGAAAAACCATTCTTAGTCCCTATTTTATAGTTGGGAGGTAATGAAACAAGGGACTTACCCAAGGTCACTCAGCTGTGGCATCTGGTGTTGGATATACTCCTTCCTCCATATCCCATCTTGAGTCTATGACCCTGGCTGTATCCATGCCATGTTCCACTCAATGTACATGGAAAGCTGAACTATTCCTTATTCTTGGTTCATGGCTGCATGACAGTTTTGCTGGGAGTTGGCCTCATAGTTAGCTGTTACCCTATTTCTGTTCTCACCTGTCCCATCCACACCTGAATGATCACAGTCTCCTCAAAGACAGGGTATAACCCAGTTTGGCCACTTACCATCCATCCACCAATACTGTGACATAGCTGCACGGAGTGAACCTCCCCATGCTGCCCCATAGATCCAAACTTCATTTTCTTTACTCCATTTGACTGTTTTTTGCATAGCTGCTCATTTCCTCTGTAATATCAGCTGGCTCTTAGAGGAATCATGGCACAAGTTTTAACAGCGTGCCCATTATTGAATAATCACCTGTATGAAATCTCAACAAATATGAATAGCAATCCAACTGCTATTAATTAACATAAAGCGACCAGTCCCATTAAATTAAAATGTTGCAATGGACATGGTTGACTGGCTAAATATCAGTGCCATTTATAAGTACATCCTTCTTGGGATTGTCCTGGACTTGAAAATATTTTTCATTAACTAGCTGGTATTTAACAGAAATTAATTGTTTGCTCTGCATCATCAATTTTATCCCCTAGAAGTAAGACCCACAGTTGCCTTGGAACAGCTGTGTGCATGGAGGAGCTTCCTGGAGAGTTCTCTTTCTTCCCTTACTCCCCGATTCTCAACTTACTTCTACATCTTCCTACCCAGCATTTTAATGAAGCTTCTTCTAATAGAGATGTATTTTTGCAAGCTGTTGCTTAATACCTGTCTTTGGAGTTGGCTCGTATTCCAAAATACCTTATTATTTGCTAATGTCCAGCTGGATATGGGTACTAGCAGGGTGAGAGAATTGGAATCCTGAGAAAAGTGGGGGAGTAAAGGGCTGGCATAACTCTGGACAATGCAGTTTATCTTGCAGTGTCAGGGCCTGCATTTATGGAAAGATAAAAACATTTGCCACCAACCTGCCACATCTGTATTAGTCGAGAGTCCTTTAACTGAACTGACAGAAACCCACTCAAAAACTAATTGAAGCAGATAAATGACATTTATTGCCTCATATCAGTGAGTCTAAGGGAATTTGGGCGGGGCTGGATGTAGGGATTCCAACAGCATCACCGAGCCTCTCTCTCTATCTCTGTATTAGCTTCCTAGGGCTGTTCTAATAAAGCACCACAAACTAGGTGACACCAAACCACAGAAATTTTTTGAACAACAATGTGAATATACTTATGGTTAGAATGATAACTTTTATGTATGTTTTACCACGATTAAAAACAAACAAACGTCCTGGAAATTTATTCTCTCACAGTTCTAGAGGCGAGCAGTCCACACGAGGCCCTGCACTCTCTGGCGGCTCTAGGGGAGCCTCTCTTGCTTCTCCCAGCTTCTGGTGTTGCCAGCGGTCCTTGGCCTCCCCTGGCCTCTAGACACATCACTTCAGTCTCTGCGTCCGTTGTCACGTGGTATACTCCTTCTGTGTGTGTGTTTATGTAAGGACACCGGTCACTAGGGCCACTTGAATCCAGTGTGACCTCATCTTCACTATTTACATAAGCAGCGACTCTATTTCCAAATAAGGTTATTCCAGGTAGACATGCATTGTGGGGTATCACTAGTCATTGGTAACAATCTCTTAGCTTGTTTTCTTCATTTTCATTGAAGCTCCCAAGTGGCTGCAATATAACTGAAGGAACGTCCAGTATTACAGAAAAAAAGGGGAAAATCTCCATCCGCCCCCAGCACCATAACTGGACTCTGATTGGCTCTGCTTGGATCAGGTGCTCAGCCTTGGACCAATCACTGACCAAGGTGATGGGCAATTCAGACCATCCCTAAGGCAGGGCAGGCAGGACCATGTGACTGACACTCAGCCCTCCCAGAGTCTTAGGCAAATATAGGACAGGCACAAAGAGCAGATGTCTCCTAAATTATTCCTATTTTTATGTCACTCTTCATAAACATAGCTACGTTTTTATTATTAGAGAAAAGGACCTATATCATATAAAGCACTATTTCCACCTACAGAAATTGATGAATTGGCCACAATTGCTTCAATTTAGAAGGCATTAAATTAGGAGTTTCTTGAGGACTAGGAATACATACATATATATCTTTGGAAGAGTATTGGGTTAAACCAGGATTTATAGCAAGATTATAATGTATGATAATTCCTAATTTATTCTCATTCACATAATTAAGCCAGAAATTTAAGGGGAGGAACCCTTAGATGACACAAAGAGGTGACTTGTGGTATTCAGGTGCAATTAGAACTGTGGAGAATTCTGAGCATGAATAATTTTTTAAACAAAGACCAAAGTGGATTTCTACATGCCCCCCCCCCACCCCCCCATGTCCACCAGGCGGAATCTCATTTTGCAGCTTCTCAGTTCACTAAGGTGTCATAGCAGATTCACCCTCAGAAGTGCCACCTTCAACCCAGACTTGACAGAAAAACTCAGTCACAATTGGATCTGCCTAACGCCTGCTCAGTATGCCTCCCTTCCTCCTATTTCTGAAATGTAAGTGGAGAACGGGCCATCATTCCCCTCTCCTGAAGGGCAAGGTCAAAGGCTTTTCCGGAAGAGATGCTGCCATCCAGAGTGGGGAACGTAAATAGATTTCTTCCCCTCCAGGGTAACATTTGGGGCACAGGCTAGCAATGTTCTCTGGCAACTTGCCCCTTGAATGACTTTTCTAAACGCTTGCTTATCTCAATGAGAAGATTTATCTAGACAGGCGGGCCTGCTGTCATTTCACTAATTTCCTTAGTCAGCAAATGGACAGCACGGGCCCATCGGTTACACCTGGCAGAATGCAAGCATCCTCGGTGGGGCTTCCATTTACCTGGCCTGCTTATGCTTCAGTTAGCAGCCTGCCTTTCCAGAACCCTGACGGGTGAATAATGGTTTGGACTTAAGCACCACACAAATACTTAGAGACTCCACTCCCTGCCCCTGCCTCACCTCACATAATAGCAAGAGGGTTATGAAACGGCCTCTTCTTGCCTCATCTCAGTGGGCAGTGGTTTCAACAGTTCCCAGACTAATTCAGGGGCAAGCTCCTCCGCAGGAACCAGGCACCCAGCAGGAACTTCCTTCACCAGCCCCTGGTCCAGATGGTCTCACACTGTGGGGCTCAGACACCTGGAGAGACCTGGAAGGAGGTCTGAAAGCAATGGGAACGGAGATGGCAGGGTCAGGAAGGAAATAAAGATCATTAATACGGACAAGGGAATGAAGGAAAGATAAACCGGTACTGTCAGTTCAGGTAAAAGGGAGACCGACTTGTCTCAGACTAACCAGGACAGTTGCTCACCCTCAGCAGACATAACATGGGCTTTAGTTACTTAGAGCAGGTGGGGAACTTGAAATGCAGCCTGGCATCACTTTGTGGCTTGGGGTACATTTAAAATGTGAACATTGCCACTCTAGACTCTATGGCCCTGGTTGCAGGCAGCAGACACAAGCATGTCTGCAAGGGAGGGCTTAACCTTCAGAGGTTTCTCAAGCACAGACGCTGATATCCCCTGTATAGTCCAGGCCTGGCTTCCACACCTTCTGGTTCATCACTCTACTCTGTTGTGCCTCAAACTGCCCCGCTGCTGGTCTTGGCATGGCCTCCGCGGGCCAGGCATCTTATGTTACCACTCTGCCTTCCAGCCCCTCCGTGTCACACAAAGAGACTCAGGTCCTTGACCTTGGCCTCCTGGCCAGGTGTTGACAGCTATGCTTAGCCCATAGTACAAAAGAGTGTCTATTTTGCCAACAAGGAATCTCTCCTGTGGTTTCCTGTGCTCCTGGCTGCCCATCTTGTAAACATGGACTAAGCCATATGTCAAGATAATTTTTCAGGGGCAAAAAGCAACACATAGGTCTTAGTTTTCCTGCAATGCCCATTTCTTAGTGCTACACAGATTCACACAATCTTAACTTCTTTTTTTAAAAATATTTATTGCTATATTTAAAATATTACATGCCAGCTGCTAATGGAGGCACCTGGGATATAGCAGAGGACAGGACAGGCAAAGAAGGCCTTTGCTCATGGAGTTTAGGGCCCTAGAGATAATACATGAGAACATAAAACAAATGAACAATAACATTTCAGAAAGCAATAAGCACTGTGAAGATAATAACCAGGAGGTGTAACCTTCTGGGGAGGGGACTTGGCTCACTTTACCATTAGGGACCTTCCTACCCCAAGCATGTAATCTAAGGGTTCCTCAAAGAGCCATGCACTGCCCCCTGCTGGCCAGGATCAGTGGGACATGCAGACTCAGGGGGTTGCTTCAGTTTGCCAACAAGCCTCAGCTTCTGTTTTGCCTCCCTGACCTCTCCTTTGCCACAGTCTTGGTATTATTCGAGGAGCCTGGGGTTTTAGGAATGGAGCAGCTCTTGGTGAGTATCATTGTTGAGATGCTCTTTGTCCAAACAGGTCTCTGGAGGCCATGAAGCCTGCAGTTTAGCATGTGGGCCTTGGTGTCAGCCAGCCGAGCTCCCTTCCTTCGCCCTCATCTGTCTTGCTAACTGGCACTGGTCCTTCAAAATCTAACTCAAGTGTCTCCCCTGGAAAGCCTTCCCTGCCCGCCCTTCCCACCCCCTGCAACTTGAGTCTCCAACAGCAAGAGCCTATACCTGCCAAGTGGGGCATGGTCAGCTCTTATTAATTTGTTACTGAGCAGTGTCTAAGGCATAGATGGGACTCAAAAAACATATATTGAATGCATGAATAAATGCATGAATCCGGAGCTTGGCAGGCAAGCCTGGATCTGATAAACCTGGTCCCCCAGCTCCCTGCATAACCCAGAAGCCCACAATGAAAGGCAAAGTAAACTTACTTTCCCACCAATCGCATTATGCGCCATCAAAAAGTCAGAAAAGCACCTCTTGGGAAGCCCCCATTGGCTCTCCCAGAGGCGAGAAGCAAAACTGTTTTCGTCAAACCACACAAAAACCCCCTCGGTGGACTGCTTTGGAGCATCTATTGATCTTTTTTAAAAGTATGATTTAACAAAAGTGCTGCTTCCAGCTCCTTGCCTCGTTCCCTGAGTTCCCTCCATGTATTTCCAGCTGTGATGTGAAATTCAGCTGTGTGTCAGCCCCACGGATGGCGAAACCCCTAGCTCACCGCTGCGGATGAGACGCCGATTCCCCACAGGCAGGAATGAAAAGTCTTCTGGGCACCTGGGATCTCCCTGACTCTGCTGGGTGGAGGCAGCAGTGAGGGTTAACCCCATGAGCCCTGCCTCAAGGTCAAAGTCCTGTGGCAACTCCTGTGGGCTGCTGCCTGCAGAGCAGAGAATGGGGCTTTTCAAAGCTGTTTGCAGAACAACGACAAGTCAGAGAGCCAACTCCTGCTAACTGCCCTTTGTTGTGGAAAATAAGAAATCATCACAAATCTCTGGGACTGAAGGATGACCATGCCCTTTCAGAAACCCTCTCTCACTGCCCTCGGCCTGGAAACACTATGAGGAGGTGGGCATCAAGGTTCCAGTTTGCTGAAAGGTAACCCCTCTGTCCTCTTCATGGTCAGAAAAATTGAAATTCTGCCTCGTCCCCATTCTGGGTAATGGCACGATGGCTCCAGCAGGATGCTAAGAGCATTGGACTTGCTGGACAGGCTGGGGCAAGTGGTGGACATTAAGAATCTCCATTTTCAGTGGAGCCCTCAGTGTGGTTGTGAGGTTCAGCTATGAAGACGTGCGTCAACAGGCTTTGTAAACGGTAAAGCACTCTACAAATATGAGAAGTTATTATGGGCCACCACAAATTACTAATTTTGAAGAAGATTATGCTGAATATCATTAATATCTCCCAAGTGTCTCATAAAGCATTTGGGAACATCTCCATGGTTCAGTGGTATAATTTTGAACTTTGCTTGTTACAGGCATAGCAGACTTCCTGAACTCCTGAACCCAGTCCGATTGCTTGGACGTGGTAATAGTAGCTCTCACCACAAGATGGCACTAGGGGTGACATTTCTTTGCCTTGATTGTTTTAAACAGACGTGACATTTGAGTGGTCCAGGTAAGAGTGCCAAGGGAGGTCCCCTGCTCCCGGTTTAGTGATTTATCAGTTAAGTCAATCTGATACACATAGTAAATGAAATGTTTTCTCTCGTCCTAGTGAGCAGATTTAGAACTCTGAGGTCCTCACAGTTCTGGGCAGAAAGAGGGTGGTTTATGGAAGGCCGGTGTCCAGCCTCCCTCCTTCAGCTTCACCCTTCACTGTGACGGCCTTGCCCGTGAGCTCCCACACTCCGCTCACACTCCTGTACTCCGCAGCCTCGGGACACCCTCAGGCCAGGCCCGAGGAGAGGCACCTGCGTGCTCTGGAGGGCTCTCAGGATCGCTGAGCAGGCACTAGTGAGGCCCAGGGCAGGCACAGAACATTCTGGAACAGAGCTCAGCAGACTTTCCTGTCAAAGGTCAGACTATAAATATTTCAGGTTTTGTGGGCAATGTGGTCTCCGTCACAACTGCTCACCTTTGCCGTTGCATCTCATGAGCAGCCATAGAGAGTACGTAACTGAATGGGTGTGGCTCTGTTCCAATAGAGTTTTATTTACGAAAATAGACAACAAGTCAGACTTGGACCACAGGCCACGGTTTGCCTACATCTGGTCTAGAAGCTGGGGCTAGAGTTGCCAAATAAAATACAAAACATCCTGTCAAATTTCAGTTCCAGAGAAGCAGTGAATAATGTCTTAGTGTAAGTATGTCCCAAACATTTCATAGGATATACTGAAAATATGAGTGGTTGTTTCTCTGAAATTCAAATTTAACTGTGTGTCATGTATATTTATTGGCTAAATCTGGCCTCTCTGGTGGTGGTGGGAGCTCTGGCCAGGCCTGTCCCCTTGGTTCTGTAACTCCCTGCCCCAAGGGCCTCTGAAGCACAGGCCCTTGGCCACTCTTTGCTGGGTCAGTTTTTTAAATGACAATGTTTATGCTCTCAAAGAATAGATAGAATTTCTGTTTTGCAATTTAAATATCTGACTTTGTATAGTTTGAACATTTATTTATTAAACAAATATTTATTGATTGAGTTCCTGGTATGTGCTAGGTATGAGAGATACATATGTTACCAAAAACAAACAAACAAAAAAGGCTAATTAATCCCTGTCTTCATGGGGCTTATATAGGAGGAGACAGTATACCGACTCACATACACATAAATGGCTCGTTGTGATTGGAGGACTATGAGATAAGAATAAGACAGAGATAAATTGGGAGGCAAGGCACATCTGAGTAGTGATGTTTGGTCTGAGATGTAAAGGGAAGAAGATTCAGGCAGAGTCCACACCTGAGAAAGGTGCAGTGAGCAGGGGTAAAGGGGTGGGGGTAATGCGGGGCGGGGGGGGGGGGGGAGGGGGATAGGCAGACCTGAGAAAGGAGGGCAGGGCCCGTGGGGCAGGCTTTGCTTTGCAGGTCCTGGGAGCAGCTTGCGGTTCAAGTGCAGCAGGAAGCCCACAGGCTTTCACACCGGGAGGGAATATGATCCAGTTCTCACTTTAAGAGCTCACACTTGCTGTTCCTCCCAGCAGAGAATGGGGGTAAGCGGAAGCCGCGGGGGGAGCCTCAGTTTGGAGGCCCCTGCAGTGGTTCTGGAAGGAGGGGATGTGAGGTGGCACAGCTCTGAGGAGCATGTGCAGTGGCGGATGGGGGGCTGAGAGAGAGAGAGAAAGAGAGAGAGAGGGCAGAGGCAGGACTGTGCAGTGGGGATGGGAGCAGGGGTAAGAGAGAGGGGAGAGGCAGGACTATGCAGTGTGGGATGGGAGGGGGTGACAGGAGGAGCGTGGCAGGACTGTCTCCTGGGTTTCTGGTTTTGCTGAGATGGAGAAAGGTGAAGGCAATGATGGAGTGGGAAGAAGATGGACATCTTCACTGTCGGCGTATAAATGTGGAGACGCTTCTGATTCTTCCAAGTGCACTTATCAAGTGAGCAGGTAGAGCTACTCAGAAGAGAAGTTAGGGCTGGAAATGGAGGAAGGGGTGGTCACGGGCCTATGGAAGGCATTTATAGCCATTAGAATAGCTGGGACTTCTTGGTGAAAAGAGAAAGGGTCCTGGGACAGGTCCCCGAGGCACCTCCATTTAGATGAAGAGAGCCACGGAGGAGAACACGGGGAGGGGAGTGCCTCAGAAGCCCAACGAAGGGCCAGTTTCATAAAGCTCTATTTCTGACAATGGCCCAAGGCTTCCTTTTCCCTTTAGCACTGTGGGCCCCTGCTTATCAGGGCCTCCCTTACCCTTGTCTGCTACTTGTGCGACAAAAGGACGAAGCAGCAGGAGAAAAGCCGAAACACATGCACAGCTATGTACCTCACTCCCACTAGTATCTGCAGGGCAGGCCTCCCCATTGCAGGAGTGAGCAACAAGACGAATGAGTGACACCTGAGTGAGTGAACAAGTATCTTCATTCCCCTCCCTTACTGGTTAGGAAACAGATTCTGAACCTTCCAGAATTTTCTTTAACAAGATGGCAGCCAGTGAAGGGAGAGCTCCTGAAACAAATCTCACACGCATTGGCTCTTCCCAGCCTGGTGGTGGCCTCCCTCAGGCCTTTGTTAGGCACGTGGGGCTCAGGAGCCGGGAAGTCGGTGCCTGTGCTCAGCTCCAGGATGTGGGTGCCCTGTGCTGTTCCAAATACCTATCTGCAGGGAAATTGTGCAGCTCCCATAATTCATATTCGTGACATTTCTCACTCCCAGTAAATAACCTTGTGTTTTGACCTGTAACTGTGTGAAATGCTAACAAAGCTGTGAGGAAATTAGAATCCCTGGTGTGACCCAGAGGCTGCCCATGCAGATCCTGCCCAGGTGACAAAAGGTCTGCTGGATCCTGGGGAAAAACAAAGGAAGAAAAAGGTCACAGAGGAAGTAGCCGTGCAGTAAAATGCCAAAGTACAAGAGTTTATCTAGACCAAAGAGCTACCCTTTACATGAAAGAGTTCCCAGCCAAGGGTCACCGGCTGGTCTGAGAACCAACTACACAGCAAAATGGAAGGTGGTGGTTGAAAGAAGTCCTGGAACAGAGTCAGGTGTGTGGCATACTTTCCTTTATGGAGCATTTAAAACTTTTCAAAATCCTTTTTCATATATATCACCTGATTTTTATTTTCCAGGAACCTGACAAAGAAGGTATGGCAGGGATTAGGGTTTCCATTCGACAGATGAACAGAGTGAGAAGTGATCAGAGAAAGTAAGCAACTTGCCTGAAGTCACACAGCGACCTGGTGGGTGGGTGGTCAGGACCCATGTCTCCTGAGCACAGTTTGTGGGTCATGGTGGCACAATATCTTTCAGAAGAATATCAGGATGAGATCCATACAAGGCCTCCCTGTTTCCATAAAGAATTTTCTTCCCAGCGGTCAGCATGTCTGTGTCCAGAAACATTAGGAATCTATAGAGATAGAAGCCTTCAGTTCAGACGTATCGATAGGATTCCGAAACAGGTGTCCTATGGGAAGCTCGTGTTTTCTGAAGGGAAGTGATGGCTATCGCTGGCAGGCATGAAGCAAGGCAGCATCAATATCAATTTGTTGCTCCTTAGTGTGTTGCTGTCCATTCCTGGGGAAGGAGAGCCGTAGCCAGACTGCTCAGCAGTGCAGCTGCCGAGGACCCATGAGGCCAGGCAGAGTCAGTAATGCCTCATCTGCCTCAAACTGCAGCATCCTCTCTCCCTGTTCCTTTTCCAGAAACCTGCAGATGAGCTAACCACTGAACTTCCCGAAATTCAACCTAACTCCTGGCCCACCAGGCCACGCCTTGATGTGGGTAGGATGGGAGCGTGAGGAGGAGGCCAGGGCCCTGCTAAGAATTCCTGCCGGCACAGCAGCCTAAGGACTAGATTCCAAAATCCGAGGATACCAGCTTGAGGGCAAAGAGTGAGTTTGGGGCCCACAGCTCTTGGCATCCTAAAGCACCTAACATAGTCATGCCAATAACACTCGGTTAAGATTTGCTAAATCGAATTACCCTCAATGGATAGAAGAGGGACAAAGTGGAGAATGAGGTAACTAAAAGGACACAGCTACTCCTACAAATCCGTAAGAAAAAGACCGACAACTCACAAACAGGAACTATACAGAATAGGCACTTCACAAAAGAGAATATCTAAATGACCCATAAGCAAATGAAGAGGTACTCGACCTGGGTAGTATCAGGGGAAAAGCTAATGAAAACCACCTGAGGTGCCAGCACACGCCCATGAGAAGGGCTGAAAGGAAGGAGACTGACCACACCAGAGGATGTGGAGCCCCTAGACGTCTCACACTCGATTAACTAGTTCAATTCATTCATGTGGGAAAACCATTGGACAGTACCTACGAAAGCTGAGTGTAGCCAATTCCCATGGCCCAGCAGTGCTACCCGAGGTATATACCCACCATACACACATAGGTGTTCACCGAAAGACATGGACTAGAATGCTCATAACAGCGTTTTATAACAGCCCCAAACTGGAAATTGCCCCAACGCCCATCAGCAGTAGACTAGATAAAGAATGGTGTAGACACACAAGGGAATGTTATATGGCAATGAAAATGAGCCAACAGCAAGGACATGGTTGAATCTTATCAATATAATGCTGAACAGAGGAAGCTGGACACAAAAGAATACACCCTGTGGGCTTACATTAAGTTCAAAACGGACAACATGACTCCCGGGTGTTAGAAGTCAGCAGGGTCACCTTGCTGCAAGCGTAGTGACTACCTGGACGCCCTGGAGCAGCCCGAGTCACGTTCTGTTTCTTCGTCTGGGTGCCGCCTACATGGGTGTGTTCAGTTTATGGACGTTCTCTGCACACTTATGATTTATGCATGTTTCTGAGTGCATTTTATACTCGCATCAAAACGTTTCTGAGCCAAAAAAAGAAGCACATTTCCCCAGCATTCCTAATTCTGCCGCTCCTGCCGCTGCTGTCACCAACCCGGTGCAGCCTGGGAAGCAGAGAAGGAAGAAAAATGTTCTTTCCCTCCCTCACCTCCCATTGCACATCCTTTCTCAGCAGATTTTCTCTTTTCCCTTCTCCTTTATTTACTTTTCAACTCAGATCTTAGCTCTTTTGCAAGGCCGGATCCGAGGGAAACTGAAGGTGACGTAGTGTCAGGAGCCTGGGTCCATGGAGCAAGCCCGAGTCACACTTTTTGGTGGCGGCTTAGGTCACAGGCGTGAGAGGCAGGGTTACACCCTGCAGGCCTTGCATGGGACCATGAGGATGCTTCACACTGCCAGCATCAGGCAGGGTCAGATATACACGGTAGACAGCTAGCTGCAGCAGCAGCCGTGTGGAGGATGAAGAGGGACAGAAGCACAGCCAGGGAGGTGGCTTGGAGCCTATTCTAATGGTTCAAGCAAGAAGGGATATATGTCTTGAAAATGAGGCTTCCTTGTTGCCTCCTGTTCTCTCTGCCTCATCCATATGCAAATGATGATATAGTGGCAGATGCAACTGCCAGGAAAGGATGGGGCAGGCAGAGGAGGGAGGCAAGCAGCTGGGGTCAGACAGGAAGAGGATGCCACACGGAGGTGAAGGATGCAGGCATCAGCCACTGACCGAGGCCCGGATGTAAGCTAGCAAGGATACCAGCAGGTGCCCAGTTCAGAGCGTCAGGCACTGAGTTCCCCCTGCGATGACTAACACTGGCTTTGATAATTAAATATCACATTTTGTTTTTTCTGGAGAAGTTTGGTCTTTATTCTTTAAGCACACATTGATCTATGTCCTCTTTTCGGGGCAAAAATTCCTACCGTTTCACGGCTATGGCTAAAACAACTCTTTGTGCTCTGAGTCTCAGCAGCCTGCTTGCGGGAAGAGCCTATGTTTGTCCCCTGCAGCTGCACGACAGGCAAACAGAAGGCACAGAGAAGACTGTCCTGCTCCCAGGGTGGGAGCCATCAGAAATGGGCAGGGGCACGGGTGTCAAAACACACTCTACCATCTTTAGAGGAGCGTGCTTTCCAAGGCCTTGAGATCCCAGGTTTGGGGAACTCCTGTGAGAAAAGGGAGGCCAGGCCTGAGTGGGGGTCTCTGAGCCGGTTCTAGAGGGGCGCAGCTGATGTCTCTGCTTCTCCCGGGCAGAGCAGGTCTGCAGGCTGAGAGATCTCTACGTGAAGGCTGGTGAGAGTGCCAGAGAGCCCTGTCCGCCCTGGAATGGGGACAGCATCTCAACCAGATGTTGCTCTTTCTGTACTTTAAAGATACGCCTTCCACCGGGTTCTGGCTTTGGTGTGGATTGGCACAAGGCGTGTCTAATTAGGAAGAGGGGGAGGTCCTGCTGCCTCCGGGAAACACATGAGTAAGGACATCCCTCTCAAGCCATTCCGGTGAGTCTGCCGTGGGGAGCCATGGAGGTCCTGGGAGTCCCACCGCTGTCCGAGTTAAACTTCACACACCAGTCAAAAGCTTTCTGCAACTTCTTCCTGTTGATAACAGCTCCTACTGTGTGCCAGGCTCTATAGTAAGCTCCCAGGTACTCACATGATCCTCTTTCGCTTTTGCCTTCACAAAAGGAGTAGAGCTGACACGTCAAAACTCTGTTCTAACCCAATGGGATAAGCACTTTGATGGAGGCATCACAAAGGTTATAGGAATACAGTGAAGGCTGTGTGTGTTCTGCCAGAGGGTAGCAGGAAAACCTCTCATGAACTTGTTAGTTATGGAATTAATAAATTGACTAATTTTAAATTAACAGGTAACATTTGGGTCTTGAAATGTAAGTAGGAGTTTTCCAGGGAATGGCACCTGAAGCTGGAGAAACCTTAAGCAAAAGGACACAGTGAAAGAGTAAGGCAGTGGATGCCCACGTGCTTCGGAGCCCACTGCTGTGGGTCAAGGCTCAAAGCCACAGAAGTTTGGTGCATCTCCCAAGGATGTTCATTTTGCTTAAAAAGTTGTGTAAAATAAGCTAGGTAAGAGGAAATTAAAGGCATTCTTAAAAATTACACCTGGCCCGCATGGCTCAGGGGCTGAGCATCTGATCTATGGACCAAGAGGTCACGGTTCAATTCCCAGTCAGGCCGAAACCGGTTTGGCTCAGTGGATAGAGCGTCGGCCTGCGGACTGAAAGGTCCCAGGTTTGATTCCGGTCAAGGGCATGTACCTGGGTTGTGAGCACATCCCCAGTAGGAGATGTGCAGGAGGCAGCTGATCGATGTTTCTCTCTCATCGATGTTTCTAACTCTCTATCTCTCTCCCTTCCTCTCTGTAAAAAATCAATAAAATATATTTAAAAAAACACCAAAAAACAATTCCCAGTCAGGGCATATGCCTAGGTTGCTGGTTTGATCCCCAGTGTGGGGCATGCAGGAGGCAGTCAATTAAAGATTCTTTCTCATCATTGATGTTTCTATCTCTCTTTCCCTCTCCCTCTTCCTTCTTTCCTCTCTGAAATCAATAAAAATATTTTTTAAAAATTAAATTAAAAATAAAATTAAAATAAGCACGAATGTTATGCAATAGAAGGCAAAGTGGGCACAAATACAGGGTTGGTGGGCAAAAGCAGGTTCCCAGTTGTTTGTCTGGAAAAAGACATGCAGGTTCTGATTGTTACAGCAGCTTTATTAACTCAAGAGAATGACACAATGGCACAGTGCACTTATGTGCAACTCCTGAGTGCCCACGTTGCCAGCCGTCACTACACAATGATAACAATACGAAACAATGACAATAAGAAAACAAATAATACAAATAAGTAATACAATACTTAACAAGTAAGTGATGTAAGAATAAACGGTTTTATGTACTCAGAACTGTAACCCTACATTTGCCCACCCCAGTATTGAAGATGAAGCATTAACCCTCAAAGAATGATTGTGCATATGGGGTGCTGTCTTCTGCCACAGACAGAGATCAAGGGGTCTTGCTCTGTCTCGCCTGTCATTCAGGGCACTCAGGGGGAAGGGAGGAGAAATCTGACACACACACAACGGGGATCAGGAGTGATGTGAGGCAGACTTGGGGAAGACGAGGCAGGCAGCAGGGGCACATTCTGAGGAGCTTCGCAGAACACAGGAGTGGGCCTGGCTGTACCTGTAGGTGGCAGGGAACCCTGGCAACCTGCCCAGACAAGGTGGATATGCTACTGAAACTGCACCGTGACCCACCCTCCATAGCCTTGCTGTCTGGGCAGCACAACTAACGCGCAGTACCCCCCCCCCCCCACTCCGCGACTCCCCTGCTCCAAACTGTCATGGCTCCTCGTGCTGCTAAGTCAAGTCCAAACTATACACGATCTCCCGCTACAATGTGGAGAATGGACTGCACAGCAAAATGCTGGCAGTGGGGAGATGGGCGAGGGACCTGGTGGACGTCAGAGGGACGTCAGAGGGAGCACAGTAGGGGGAGAAGCGAAGAGTGTGTAAGGTCCTCCTTATCCTCTCACTCCACTTGCACATTTGCTTTATCTTTCCTATGAAGACATGTTTTGTTCATCCCATTCCTTCCACCTGGCATGTCCTCCCCTGGCCCCGCCCCCTGCTGTTGGAGGGGCACCTGTCCTTCAGGATCCAGCTCAGGTAACACTGGAGGTCTTGCACCAGCATGCACTTTGTATCATCTCTAAGCTCTCCCTGCAAGGTGAGCAGGAGTACCTCCATTTTGCAGAGGAGGGAATTGAACGACACAGTGGAGCCCAGGCTCTGAGCTGAGCGCACACTGATGGCCCGTGGGGGCTGCCCGGCCTCAGGGCTGTGGTCTGCCCAGTGCTCACAAAGGAAGTTACACCTGAGGCCCTTCATCTGGGCTTTTCCTTCCCACCACCTCCCTCAACCAATCCCCAAGTCCTGTGTCTCCACCCCCACTGCCATCTCTGGTTAGGGCCTCTGTCATTCCCTGCCTCCTGCCCCAGCATCACTGCCCTGAAATCCATTCTCTGCATTGCAGCCCAGGGGGTGATTCTAAAATGCTGAGCTGGTCTGATCTTGTTCCTGCATAAAATCTTTCAATGCCCACCTCTTATTCAACCACAAACACATACTGAGCATCTACCCTCTGCTAGTTGCCCATTTAGCTGGGGGGATATAGTAGTCAACAAAACAAAGCCTGCTCTCCTGAAACCCAAACTCCTCAAGCACTAGCTACTTGAAAGGCCCTCAGCCTCTGGGCCCGCCTTGCTTTTCAGCCTGCTGGTGCCCACCCCCCTGGCATTTTCCACTCCAGGCATGCTGAACCTCCTGTGATCTCCCAGACACCTCCGGCTCTCTCTCCTCCCTGGGCCTCTGCATATGCCCCCCCCCCCCTGCAGGGAGCATCCTCTCCCTACTCATCATGCTGTCACTTGGCTGCTATCTCACATTCTTCTTCCCTGTCTCAGCTTCAAGGTCACCTCCTCCAGAGAGCCTTCCTTAACCTGAGGTCGTAGGTGCCCTACTATGTGTGTTGATGGAATCTTGTGTTTTCCTGACTCTCCTTGAAGGCAGAGACCGTGTTTTATTTATTTTATGTATTTCTGTATGCCCAAAGCATGCACACTGTCAGAGGCCTCTATATGGCTTGTTGATTGCATGAAAGTAGAAGCAGCCAGTTCGGACTGGGACGTCACGTGCGGTGAGACATCCTCTGGTATGAACACCCTGGGGCTGCTGCTCCTGCTGCTTCTGTTAATCCTCCTGGGGGGCCAATGGGGAACAGGAACAGAGCAGAGGGGGGTGGAAATGGATGCTGGGCTGCTATCCCGCCTCCCTCCCGAGTCTCATTCCCCTCCCCCGCACCTGCCTCCAAACTGCCGTGTGCATCCAAATTCAGTGTGCTCAGGCCCTGAGCACCAACCACCAGTTCATTTCAGCATCTGGATGATGGAAATGGAGCTTTCTTTTTTTTTTTTGCCAGACCATGAGGACTCTTTCTATCAGCTTATAGAATTGTCACAGGGATGGGTGTTACTGGTCGGGACGTTTTGGGGGGTCTCTGTGCCTAGATGTGTGTTCTGGGAGAGGTGAGGGAGTGAGGGGGGGGTGCAGCACTGAGTCAGTTCAGGAAGTCAGTGTCCTTCAGCTTTTCCATCCTGGTCAGCAATTTTCAGGTCTGCTGGGTTTGGGCACCTGCCGACAAGGCTATTTTAAAGCACATAAGATCTGAAAATAGACCGAGTAGGGCTGTGGCGCGGAAGCCTGGTTTGGCAGGGACGGCTCCTCGTGATTAGCATTGTCACTGTGGGCCCTGCAGCCAGGAGGAAGCTGGAAAGAGACAAGGTTGGAGAGGAAAAGCTTTACCCTCGGGCCTCCTCCCTCCTCCCTGAAGAACACTCAGTTACACACTCAGGCACTTCTCCTGCTTCTTCCTGGAGCCTGCAGGATCGGGGAGCAGGCAGAAAAGCACCTGATTTCAATAAAAGCTGGCACCCAACTTACCCCCAGCCCCTCCCCATTCCAGGGCCCTACCGGCACCTACAAGCCAGGTGGCCTCTCCCTGACCCAGGCAGCCAACACCAGCTAGCAGGGAGCTCCTGGCCTCTGCCTCATTCTCAGCCTACACCCCGCGCCATTCTGCCCCACCTGCCTTGTATTCTGGTTCCTAATCACCTGGGAACTGACCTCTGACCTCTGACCTCCTGCTCTGTATCCGGCTCTGCTCTTGTTCAGTGCGGTCTAACCCTGGAGTATGCTCTTCTGGTCCTGGCCTTTTTTCCCCTTATTGAAGACTAGAGGCCCAGTGCTGAGGGTCCCTAGAGTGGCTGCGGGCTGCCGGCTGGGACCTCCTTCCCTTCCCCTGGCCATCCCCGCCCCCTAGTCGAACTCCCAGTGGAGGGGACAATTTGCATACTACACTTTTATTATATAGGATAGTTTGCATTTGTGTCCCAGACCACATGCTCTGGAATCCAGGAGTACACCTGAGGCACCTGGAGGAGCAGGCGTCTGGGCAGACTCCCTGGCTCCGAGGTTTGCCTGCTATGAGCTGAATCACCGTGGTGAGTTTCAGAGCCTCCCCAGCCTTCGCTTCTTCATTTGTAAAATGGGGGCCATATAGCACCAGCCTCATGAGAGTGCACCAATATTAACACAGAGTTCCACGAGGAAAGTAGAGATGGTACAGTTGGGAAAAACGTTTATCCATCCATCACTCTGTTCATCCTTGCAAACATTAGATTATTGCTATGTTGGAAATTGGTGTTAGGCACTTTGGAAGACATGAATGTGTGTGAGGGAAGTGGGGTGGGAGGGTAATGGTTGGAGAAGGAGAATTATTGCATAATACATTTGTTGTACATGGTTAATTTTGCCTCCTGACCTTTTTTTGTTGTTGGTAATCCTCACTGGATGATATTATTTCCATTCATTTTTAGAGAGATTGGGAGGGAGGGAGAGGGAGAAGGAGAGAGAGGAAAACATCCATGTGGGAGAGACACATTGACTGGTTGCCTCCCACACTTGCCCAACCGGGGCTGGGAATCGAACCTGCAACGGAGGTATGTGCCCTTGACCAGGAATCAAACCCGAGACCCTTCATGCGTGGGCCGATGCCCTATCCACTGAGCCACACCAGCCAGGGTTGCCTCCTCATCTTTATCCTGTGCTTTTTATTTATCTAATCATTAGAAAAACGGATTCTAATAAGGGGGCATCCTATGACATATCTGACCTTTACTCCCCCAAAGTGTCAAGGTCATCTGCAACAAAGAAAGTCTGAGAAACTGTCACAGCCAGAAGGGGCCTAGGGGACATGGCAACCAGAGGTAACATGGCATCCTGCATAGATACCGGAACTTTTTGACATTGTTAACAAAAAGTTAAAAAACAAGGAAACCTGAATAAAGTATGTACTTCTGTTAATAATTATATATTTTTAAATCCAGTTCCAGTAAAATAATATTCTCCTTCCTCATCAGGGATTGGGGGGGGGGGGGGCGAGGGTTGGGATAAAGAGATATTCCGAGGTCACAGTAGGATAGCAAATGTGCAGGAGCCCAAAGAGGAGACCTCAGCCCTGCTTGGCCCCCAGCTGTTATTTCAGCCTCAGATCCATCATCCCTCAGAGGAGCCTGGCATGAACCCTCAGGCCAGTGAGAATGAAGGGTCCTGGACCAGACCAGGGTCTCCCCCCAGAATGCAAGCCCATCTCAGACCAACTGTTTTAAGCCATTTCTTAAGACCAACCCTCCACCTCTCATTCACCACCTTTCCAATGGCCATAGATTTTGCTTAGCGAGATTTAAAAACAATCCCCTCCACCTTGTTAAGTTTCCCTTTCATTACAGGGGGAGACGTGCCTTTATTGGACGCAGCCTCTCTGCAGCACACTTCCCTCTGTTGGGCAAATTAAAAGCATTTGGATGAAACTCTTCCGTGGTCCCAATCAATAGCTCAAGCCGTAATTATTCAGCGGGCTTGGAGTTTTCTCTGCTGACAGCTGTCGCAGTGTGCTGATCTGTAATTGTTTCATAAACTCATGTGGCTTATCTCTCCACGACTGGGGTCTGCAGCAGAGTCATCCACGGCATCTTTGGGAGAGAGGGGAATGGACTTTCCACACCTAAATTCTCTCCGACTTCCGCCTTTCTCCAGGGAGACATTAACCACAGGTAGGTGGGGCTGTTTATTTTCTTCCTGTTATCCGCCTGAGGCAGAACCGAGAAACACCTTTGAGAGACTCCAAAAACGCCCATTTTACAGGATAATCGTGTCTCGTCAGGCTTCAGATTGTGGATGCTGGTTATGTATCTGAGAAGCAGTAAACAATCAAATCTTATTAGCTGCTATTTCACTAATTCCAGAGTTAACTGACGGTTTGAATGGGATGTGGATTATTTCTCAAGCAGATGTTTCCCTGAAGGATAGTGTTAACTTTATGTTGTGAACAAAACTGCAGTGTTTTAGATATTTCAGAGGATTAGCTTTTTCAACATCGCTTGTCAGTCCTTTAAAAGTGCCCAGTCACACACAGTCAATCTATTCATGCCAAATGCTTCCAGAGTCTAATCGTTGAGACACCAAACTCCATCCCTGGCTCTGTGTTTCACTAGATATATTATTTAGTTTTCTTTCTTAGTTGGCTTTGTTTTGTTTCTCTCTAAAATAGCTGTATGTCTTGTCAACTTCACAGGTATGGTAAAAAAGTGAAATAAAAGATATGGCTGAGACTTCTAAGTATAAAAAATACAAAGTCAGTTAATTAGTTCACACATTACAGAGAGTATTTTAAACACCTATGGTTACTTTCTGGTTTATTATGTTTTTAATGTTTTGCCTTTTTTTTTTTTTTTTTTTTTAAGGCTTGCTCCACATCCTTGAAAGTGATCAGCTACTTATTGTAAGACAACACATGGATCAAGTTCGGCTCTATTAGAACTCACAAACAATTCGATCTAAAAATGTCTTTTTACATGAAAGGGAACATAAAAATAAAAAACAGTGGGAATTTTTTGTGAACCGAGCCCAGATACCTTGTACCAGTTACACTGATTTTAAGTATTATCCGAGGCTACATTGGATCAAAGGCACGAAGGCTCTTCTAGGGCACCTTACGAGGGATGTCATGAATGGCTGCTCATTGGATTCAAAGCTGAGAAGCATCCAAAGTCCTGGGTGCTCCTCTGAAGAGGCTGAGGTTCCTGATGCTCTGTTTGCTTTTTTGTAGGAGAATACAGCCTGGAGGCGAAGCAGGACACGGTTCCCACTTAGCGAGGGAATCTCTTTCTAATCCTTCTGAAAGCATCTGGGCTTCACCTCAGTCATGAACACCCTCACCTGGTTATCATTAAATGCCCACATGCTTATAGTCCTCTAAAACGCAAGCTGCCCAGAAGCCTACACCAAGGGTGGCACCACCGGGTGCTGATCTGAGCCCCTCGCTAAGTGTTGGACTTTCTCTTCACCAAGCCCTTGGAGGAGCCACATCAGTGCCCTTGACCTCATTCTTTTGTTTTTGCAAGAACTGAACCACCTTGGTTAGGGTTTAAGAAGAACCTACCTTATGCCAAATCCCAGAAGCAGACTAGCATCTCTGCCGGAAGACCTGCTCCAAGGCTGTGGAGATCGTTCGGAATCACCGTGCTGTTTTTTCTTTTTTAAAATATATTTTTATTGATTTCAGAGAGGAAGGGAGAGGGACAGAGAAATAGAAACATCAATGATGAGAGAGAATAATTGATTGGCTGCCTCCCGCATGCCCTATAGCCCCCAACCCAGGCATGTGCCCTGACTGGGAATCAAACCATGACCTCCTGGTTCATAGGTCAATGCTCAACCACTGAGCTACACCAGCCCGGCCACAGTGTTGTTTTCATATTCTCACGCTCAACCTCCATCCACCACCACCGGTTCATCACATTTTTAAAAATTCAATGTGAACATCATTGCATATATTCTCTGAGTCACTCTCTCCTCATGTCACAGGAAAAATTAATGCAAACCAGTCAAACGTCTCTGGAAACAGAGTGGATTGGGAATAACTGTCTCTTTAAATGAAAGAGAACAGGAAAATGGATAGTTCCAAATCGGAGCATGAGCCATACTTTATCCTGGAAGAATTATTGGAAAGAAAGGGACATATATTTCTGTTGACACTGTATATTAAGTGAACTTTCTAAACCCTATTTGTCAGTATTAAATAAATATGCTCAGAGTTTCCTACTATGTCCTGTATTTCTTGTGGTTTTAAATCAAAGGGATTAAGACTCCTAATTAAGACGCTGGAGGAAGGCCCGATCAGTTTTGCCAGTGCAAATTAGTTCAGAGGCCCAGAGCTGCTCCTTTCTGTTTGCTGGTAGGGGAGGCTTGTTTGATTTAACATGATTGAGGAAATGAAATATCCCTAAGACAAAGAGCCAATATTGCACTTCTGGAGAGTGGCTGAAGAGAAATTGGAAACTAACGCACATTAGCAGTGGGTCCAAAATATTACCAGAAGGAGAAATGCTATTTAGAAGGAAAGTGATATGACTAGACTAATCCTTTAAAATAGATTGTACCTTCTTCTTCCTTTATTATTTTTTTAAAGAAACATAAATGAGTTAGAATTTCAATTTTCTAACAAGGGCCCATGAGCTTCAGTACATGCCAAGATTTTTTTATTGGTTTATTATAAATATTTTTAAATTGATTTCAGGGAGAAAGGGAGAGGGAGAGAGAGATAAAAACATCAATGATGAGAGAGAATCATTGATCAGCTGCCTCCCATACTGGGGATAGAGCCTGCAACCCGGGCATGTGCCCTGACCAGGAATTGAACTGTGACCTTTTGGTTCATAGATCGACACTCCACTACTGAGCCACACCAGCCGGCCATGTCAAGTGTTTATATACATTATCTTGTTAATATTCACAACATTTCTATGAAAAAGTCATTATCAGCTCTATTTTGCAGATAATGAATCTCATTCTCCAAAGGTAGATACTGATCTGAAGTCAAGTGCTCTCAGAGACTCTTGGTTAATGTTTCTGATTCCATCATCTCTTAGGCATGTGGTTAAGTCTGAAGAGAAGAAAGATCTTAATCAAGAACAGTACAGGTTTGTTGAGTGTGGGTTTTGCATTTGGTTGGCTTGGGTTGGGTTCCTATTCAGTGAATCTAGTCGGGCTACAATGATTCTTCAAGGACAACAGAAAAACGAGCAAGATGCAAAGCTACTCAAGGGTCGTCAGCTGAAGTCTGACAACAGACACAGCCCAAAATACCATTTTCTAGTTCTAGTTTGGTCTTGCCTTCTCTGCCCAAAATCATTTTCTCCTCTTCCCTATTTCCTGTGGGCACAATCCTATACCTACTTATTCAAGAAGGGGAGAGGGGAGACACTCTTACAACTTCTATGCTCAGCAAATTCAGTTGTTTCTTTTTTCTTTTAATTTCTTTTTCTTTCCTTTTTTTTTTTTTTTTTCCTGTGAAAAGCTTTATTGTTTCATTTGGTCCAATGCTTGGGAGAGGGCTTCAGGGTGGTTCAAAGAATGGCTCATAGTAGTTTCGGGGAGAGGCTCAGGTAAAAGCCAGGCACCTGGGGAATGCAGAGGGGCCCCTGAAAGGCCTCTGGGCTCCAAAGGCTCCTAATCGTTGAGGGTGAGCCTTTTGAAGAGAAACTCGCCCAGCCTGAGAGGCGGCAGCCTGCGGGTGTTAGTCATGTGGTGGCCCATCTTCTTGATGAATTTCACCTCCTCATCCAGGAAGTGGTTCTCCCGGAGGTCACAGAGCTGAGGGTCTGCGTGGTAGAACCCAGGGCCTGCAGCTCCAAGGGGCCTGGTTCAGGTGCCTCTCCAAGGCCAGGGTGGCTGTCATGGCGTCCTGAGTTTTGCCCCACTCACCCTGGGAGGCTTCAGCACATCCTGGGAGAGAATGGGGCCACCATGCTTTTTTGCAACTTTTTTTAAAAATATATTTTATTGATTTTTTACAGAGAGGAAGGGAGAGATAGAAACATCGATGAGAGAGAAACATCGATCAGCCGCCTCCCGCACATCTCCCACTGGGGAGGTGCCCGCAACCAAGGCACATGCTCCCAACTGGAATCGAACCTAGGACCCCCCCCCCCCCCCCCCCGCCCCGTCCACAGGCCAACGCTCCATCCACCGAGCCAAACCGGTTTCGGCAACTTTTTGCAACTTTAAGAGTTGCTCAGTGCCCTTGCAGAAGAAGTGGCCCACACCCTCGAGAGCCACATCGTGGTAATGGAACTAGAAGCCCAGAGAGAGGTAGGTGTATGGGGCCCGCAGATGCAGATTGGCCAGGCAGTTGACGCAGCCTCCACCTCGATGGAATAATTCTGACCAATTTGGGAGCTCATGGTTGTTCGGCATAAGGAGTTCAGGTAGAAAAAAAACAAAACCGGGTGTATTGGCTGGTCCTGGAGGTGGTTCTGAAGGTGGTGATTGGATGAGATGCAGGAGAGTGGCCAGAGGCTGGAAGAAGGGGTGCCCCTGGGTGTGTTCTGTCCAAACACTGTTGAAGCAAGAGACAGATCCGGGATCGCCGAGGGCACTCCAGTTGTTTCTTTGTTATTTGCATAACAGTCGTCAATAAAAATGAAAAGTCTTGTGTGGCTGAGGGAAGGGGAGATGAGATCTTTGTGGTGTGTGTTGCACTGTTGGGGTAACTAATACATGTGTCAGAGGATTGTCACCAATCCCCATTTTATGTACAAGGGTTGATCCCATTTTATATCTGAGATGGCCAGTCAGGCTTTGAGAAGGAAGAGGATGAAAGATGGTTTGCTTTCATTTTTGTCAAATTAAGCATTATAATACAGAGCAAACCGAAATCACTCAGTTTCTACCACCCCGGGGTCCTGAGACCTTCATGACTAATGAGCCAAAAATGCATATTACAGATGAAATGCTGGGAATGTTAAGGCCTGGGTATCCATGGGAAACTCCTAATGAGACAGAAATGGGTGGTAACTTCGTGTGGACAACGTGGTCTTGAAAAATCAGTCTATACCTGTGGGATCCAGCAATCCTGGCGGAAGATTCAGACACTATCAATTATTGCCTCCTCTGCTGGTTACCTCAAGAAGCACCAATTTCTTTGATCATCCTGTGACTTCCAGCAATGTGTCAGTCCAGGGTTTCAGATGTGTATTGTTTTAAGGGTGCCCGGGATTTGTTTTAATCAGGTTTAGTGAGACACACAGACCTGGAAAGAACTGCCATAAAGGGAGAATATTTTTGTACTCACAGATCAATAGAGACAGGAGGCACGGCATGCCATGCTGTGGGGAGGGGAGAGAGCGCGCCACAGGGGGAAGCACCAGGACAGTGAGGAGGCAAGAGCAAGGGGAAATGTAGACAACAGTCTCTATTATGCTCTCCTAGGAAGAAGCAGGTGAGACAGAGTAAGCAGCCTTAGGATTACCTCCTTTGAGTAATTTCACTAGGCTCTGTGGTGGCGGTGCTGTCCCTAAGTGGCTGGTACATGGCCCTGGTGATTAGGGCAGGGGAATAGTGGCCCTGAGTGTGAGAACCAGTAAAGATGCTGGTTCCTGGATTGGTTGGTTTGCATACAAAACTGTGCTCACAGGTGAGTTGTATACTAGCTCTAGGAGTTGGTTAGTCCTGGGACGGACAGTCCCTACTGAGTCAGCAAGACCTCAAAATACAAATACAAAGATAAAAATGAAAATACATACATGCATATCAACTGTACTTCCTACAGTTCTGGAAGCCAGAGGAAGGGCTAGCTAGAGGGTATAGGTCTATGTATGCTGAAGGGGGAGTGAGGGGCGGCTTGATAGTGACTCCTCATTGTGTAAAAGGGTTAATGGCAGAGGGAAAAACATTACTTTTTGTTCTGCTTATTTTTTTTAAGTGTACAATTCAGTAGTTTGAAGTATGTTTACAGTTAGTGAACTATCACCACTATCTATCAAAAATATTTTCATCATCCCGAATAAGAAACCCTGTACCCATAAACAGCCATTCCCCACTCTCCCTTACCCCAGCTCCTGGCAACCACTAATCTACTTTCTGTCTCTATGGATTTGCCTATTCTGGACACTTTATATAAATGAAATCACATATTATATGGTTTTTGGGTCTGGCTTCGTTTATTTAGCATAATGTTTTCAAGGTTCATCTATGTTGTAGTATGTATCAGTACTTCATTTCTTTTTATGACCTTACTAGAGGCCCAGTGCATGGATTCGTGCACGGGTGGGATGTCTCAGCCTGGCCTGCACCCTCTCAAAATCCAGGACCCCTCGGCCTATGGGGATCTGGCCGAAACCGGCAGTCCACCCCCCCACCCCCCGCCCCGAGAAATGTAGCAATGCCAAAGTGGCAGGTGGCTGGGGAGGAGCCCCAGCTGGGGCCAGGTGCAGCTCTGCTGCCAGTCATCCCTGGCCCACTCAGTAGCATTGCCGAGGAGGCAGGACAGGCTCCCACTGCCACAGCTGCACTCGCCAGCCATGAGCCTGGCTGTGGCTAAGCAGCGCTCCCCCTGTGGGAGTGCACTGACCACCAGAGGGCAGCTCCTGCATTGAGCATCTGCCCCCTGGTGGTCAGTGTGCATCATAGATACCAGTCATTCCACCGTTTGGTCAATTTGCATATTAGCCTTTTATTATATAAAGGATCTTCCATTGTATGGATATACCACATTCTATTGGCCCATTCATCAGTTGATGGGCACAAGGTTGTTTTTACTCTTTGTCTCATGAATAATGCTGCTATGAACATTTGTGTACAAGTTTTTATATAGGTGTATATTTACATGTCTCTTGGATATATAACCAGGAGTAGAATTGTTGGGACATACACTAACTGTATATAAACCTGCCAAACTATTTTCCAAATTGGCTGCACCAGCAATGTATAAGGCTTCCAATTTCTCCACATCCTTGCAGGCATTTATTATCATCCATCTTTTTTATAATAGTGACTTTAATGGGTGTGAAGTGGTATTTCATTTTGGTTTTGATTTGCATTTTCCTAATAACTAATTATGTTAACCATCTTTTGTGTGAAAGCTCTATTTTTTATGCTAACTTTTTTCTTAATACACAAAGAATATATGAAACTGGGGAAAATATGTAACTGGGGACAAATAAACAAAATAAATGCAATAAAAATCATTATATTTGCAACCCAGAAATAATTACTAATTTACTAATAATACTTTTATATATTCTTTCAGATTTTTTCTCAGAAATAATGTAAAAATCATACCACATGGACTAATTTCTAACTTCCCCTTTTTCATTTAAGATATATTGTGAACATCTTTCATGTTAATACTTCTTTTCTTTAAATTTTGTTTTATTGCTTAAAGTATTACAATGAGTAGTACATATGTCTCCTCCCCCCCCCCCCCGACCTTCCCCAGGCCTCCCCTACCCCCCAGTGTCTTGTGTCTATTGGTTATGCTTATATTCATGCATACAAGTCCTTCGGTTGATCTCTTATTCCCTCCCCCCCCCAACCCTCCCCGCCCTTCCCGCTGTAGTTTGACAGTCTGTTTGATGCTGCTCTGCCTCTGTATCTATTTTTGTTCATCAGTTTATAATAGTCTTTATTATCCATAAATGAGTGAGATCATGTGGTATTTTTCTTTCATTGACTGGCTTATTTCACTTAGCATAATGCTCTCCAGTTCCATCCATGATGTTGCAAATGGTAAGAATTCCTTCTTTTTTACAGCAGCATAGTATTCCATCGTGTAGATGTACCACAGTTTTCTAATCCACTCATCTGCTGATGGGCACTTAGGCTGTTTTCAAATCTTAGCTATGGTAAATTGTGCTGCTATGAGCATAGGGATGCATATATCCTTTCTGATTGGTGTTTCTGGTTTCTTGGGAATACTTATTTTCTATAATATATTTTAATGGCTGCATATTTTTTCTCTGAATGCATTTACCATGATTCATTTACCCAATCCAATCACTATCTTGGAGGGTCTATATTGTTTCAAATTTTGTGCTAAGATAATTTGGCAAACAACATCTTTGTAGTCAAATCTTTGTGCAAATAGTTGTTCATCTTTTAGTATAAATTTTCAGAAGTGGAATATCTGAGTCAAGCAGTATGCAAAATACCAATGCCAAACTGTGCATTATCACTTGCCAAACTCTATGCTTTATTGAGTCCCACTTTCTAATTCCACTTCAAACTTGAGACTGAGGATGTGGCTGGCTCAGTTGGTTAAAGAACAGAAATAGCAAAGGCAAGGCTGTGGGTTAGCTCTCTGACTGCTAAGGCTTGAGTACTCCTTTGCAGCCAATTTACAAATGTCCGTCATTGAGCATGAGTCAACAGAAAGGGGGAAAGTGGTCATCTTGGTGCATTATCTTCAGGCCTCACTCACATCACTTCCTAGGGGCGGCCTGCCCTGACAACCTGCTAAGACAGACCGGTGGGTCTTTGTCAACCTTGGCCATGAGCCAGAAGCTCTGCAAGGGCAGGCATCACGTCTAATTTGCTCAACCTGGTGTCCCCAGTACCTGTATAGCACCAGAAAAATACGTGTGTGCTGAATAAAAGAATAAATTAATACTGTTGAGAGGAAAAAGCCAAAGGAAGCTTTAGTAATGTTGGGCTATATGCAAAAGGAGGCACAGCTATTGTTGATGACTGCAAATAGAGACAATATAGTGGCCAAGCATGTCAGCTGTCTGCTTGCTGAGAAATGAGGGAACTAACACAATGGAGTGTGTGCTGTGTGCTTTGCATAGATGATTGCATTCAGCCCTCACCACCATAGCACCTCTAGAGCAGCCGGTCTTATCTCCCATTTTAGAGATGAGAACACTGAGAGCAGAGAAAGTAATTGCACTCCCAAGGTATCCCACCCATAAAAAGAAAAGTCAATATCCCACACCAGAGCTGTCTGCCTACAGAGCACCTCCTTTCCTGGCTACATGATCACATTCCATTTATTCCAGAAAGCTGAGAACCAAATCTTACCCCGTGTGGTCCGAGCAAAGCTTTAAAGCCTTTTACATGGCTCTGAGTGTGACGGACATTGTCCCAAAATAACATCAGGTATCATTATGTTACCATGGAGATGCCCAAGTAGACATGGCCTGATCAGTCTCGACGGGCCTTGCCCTTGGGGGCCAGTTCTACTTATGCTCCTGTCAAAGGAGCTCTTATTTAGGACATGGGTCACGGTGACTCCGGTGCTAATGGCAGAAGTAATGTGCAGGCTGCACGGCCTCCTCAGCAGCCTTCAGGGAAGCTGTATACCTGCCAGCTAATTCTGAGAGCTGGTTCCCTTCTTGTAGATTTGTGACTCTCTCGGGCCCTGTAGGCACATTTAAACAATGTCAGGAGATTAACCACTCAGCCAAAGAGACATTTTTAATGTCACCACCATAGCATTGACGTGTTCTACTTCAAACATTCTGCTGGCATAAGTTCATGCAGGGCTGCCATGTACATCAAAAATATTCTTTCTCACACTTCAGTGGTGTCTGCCAGGGGATGTCACTTTCAGGACGCTTCTCACTGAAAGACCACTGAGTGAGTGCCAGCCCAGCAGAGCCAGGGCAAACTGGTCCACAGTGGAATTGGGTAGGGCATCTTTCTCCCCTTAAATGAAGATTAATTGTTCCTGCCTAACCACAAACCAAAGAGTGAACTTGGCCAAGATGCTGTCAGGCCTGAGGTAGGCCATCACTGCCCGTCCCTTAGAGGATCATGAGGCCTGGATGGCTTTCTCTTTGAGTTCCAGGGTCTTAGAGCCACAATTATATTTTTAAATTTTGGGGGTATATACACTAAGCTACTATATTGACAGGTTTTCAAGGGGTCATAAGCGGAGATAGGGGTTGGAGATAGAGGTTGGTAAGACCATCTTCCTCAATTTGCCCAGGCTTGTTAAAGACTGATCTGAGACCAGAATTAGGCCTGGATGCAACTGGATCGGACCAGAAGGGAAAGTTGCAGAGAACTACCAAACACCTTCCCTAATATTAAAGTGCTTAGTAATTTTCACTACCTCAGGATCTTAAAATGCTGGGTCTCTTTGTCAAGAGCAGAAAGGGAAAGGGAAGGGGGCTTAATTGAGAAGTTTAAGAAAAGCATGGTTTTTAATGAATTGATTTTATGTTGCCTCAAGTCCGTTCAATAGCATACATTTCTATGAGTCATTGCTCACAAGCACTCATAGATAACAATTACAGTGATGACAACATAAATCTCCGTGATACAGGCAAGGGAGTAATAAGCTGTGGAAAGAGTATGGAACAGATGATGAACTCTTCAGGGCACTTGTAATTATGAGAGAAGAAATTATTCTTATTTGTCTTAAGGATTTAGAGATACACGGTTAGCCACCATCTTTGGCATCCAAACTTTTTTATTATTTATCCCATCTGTAAAAATTTTTTACAGAGAGGAAGGGAGAGGGATAGAGAGTTAGAAACATTGATGAGAGAGAAACATCGATCAGCTGCCTCCTGCACACCCCCTACTGGGGATGTGCCCGCAACCAAGGTACATGCCCTTGACCGGAATTGAACCTGGGACCCTTCACTCCACAGGCCGACGCTCTATCCACTGAGCCAAACCAGCCAGGGCTGTAAAAATTTTTAAGCACACATCCTCAATATGTTATGTATTATGTGCATGTCCTATTATACTGATCTATTATGTGCAGATCTCTTACCCTTTGAGACAGCGTGGTGGAACCTGGAGAGTATCATGCTAAGCAAAATAAGCCAGTAAAAGAAAGGCAAGTATCACGTGATCTCACTTATATGTGGAACATAACAAACCAAATAGAGACAGAGACATGGAAGCATGAAACAGACTGATGAATCTCAAAAGGAAGAGGGAAGCGGGGGGGGGGTGGGGAGGATTGGAAGAGATTAACCAAAGAATTTATATGCATAACCCATTGACACAGACAATAGTGTGGGGGTAGGCCTGGGGGAAGTGGGGTTGCTGCGGGGGTAGGAACATATATAATATGTAAAGGAGAGAGAACATGTGTAATACTTTGAACAATAAAGATAAATTAATCTAAAAACATATAAGAAATTGAAATCAACATGTAGCACCAGATGAAAATCAATAGACATAGACATTATAATGTTTTTCTCCCTTCATCTCAAAGAGTCATCTATTATTTTGGAGATTTCTGCTCTAAATCCCATGGAGTCTATATTAGTTTGCCAGGGCTGCCATAAGAAGATACTATAGACTGGCTGGCTTAAACAACAGAAATTTATTTTCTCACAGTTTCAGCGGCTGAAAGTCAAAGATCAAGGTATCAGTAGGACAGGTTTCCTCTGTGGCTTCTCTCCTTGGCTTAAGATGGCCACCCTCGTGCTGCCTCTTCTGTCTGTGTGTGCAAATTTCCTCTGTGTGACGATATCAGTCAGATTGATTCAGGGCCTAGCTGACAGCCTCATTTTCATGTGATCACTTCTTCAAAGGTCCTTAAGTCAGTGACGGCGAACCTATGACAAGCGTGTCAGAGGTGACACGCGAACTCATTTTTTTGGTTGATTTTTCTTTGTTAATTGGCATTTAAATATATAAAATAAATATAAAAAATACAAGTCTTTGTTTTACTATGGTTTCAAATATCAAAAAAATTCTATATGTGACACTGCACCAGAGTTAAGTTAGGGTTTTTCAAAATGCTGACATGCCGAGCTCAAAAGGTTCACCATCACTGTCTTAAGTCCAAATACTGTCACATTCTGAGGGATAGGTCTTCACAGATGAATTTGGGTGGATGGAGACACAATTCAGCCCATAACAGGGCCTCTTCCAGATTCTAATCCAATGGTCTTCATACCAATAGTCCAATGTCTGACACTGGGACCCAGGGGAGGACCTCGGGGGTTGTTCTCAAGCCATTAGCTGACCACTTGCATTTGGCCCTGGGGGTAATGTTGCCCCTTTGATAACTGTAGAACCACCTCTCCCAGATATCAAAGCTGATCCCTCTAACATCAGGTGGTGTTAGATTACTGGCTGACTTCCTAGAGGTGACAGATCACTTGCTCTCCAACCCCACAAAGGGTAGATGCAAGAGAACCCTCGAGAGCTTTGGGCAGTGCTGGGCTGCCCTCCCTCAGACTCTCCCAGCTGTGGAGACACCAGCCAAGACCCTACAGAGTCTTCTGTTGGAGATCCAGTAACGAGCCTAGTCCATAACCTCTCTCCAATATGGTGACAAGGTACGCGCCATGTATGGGGCTGGCCCTTGGCAGCACTTTCAGTGAGTGCCCTTTTTTGTACTCTCTTCTCTCTTTGGACATCTGCTGGCCCTCGGCTCTTTCAGGGCTGTCCCTAGCTAATGGGACTCCCAATTAATATTCCCAGTGTTGTTCTATTTTTGTTGTTGTTGTTAATCCTCACCGGAGGATATTTTTTGCATTGATTCTTAGAGAGAGTGGAAAAGAGGGAGTGGGGAGAGAGAGAAACATCAATGTGAGAGAGTCACATGGATTGGTTGACCTCATGCACGCACCCAAACTGGGGCCGGGAATCAAACCTGCAACCCAGGTACATGCCCTTGACAGAGAATCGAACCCATGACTCTTAGGTGCTGGGGCTGACGCTCCAACCACTTAGCCATAGGGCTGTTCCTATTTATTTTAAGCAGCTCAAGTGGATTGAGGAAAAAGCAATCTAAAGGGATGAACCTCTAACGTTGGAATTTGGGACATTGGAATTCTAGGATAGGGAAATATTTGAGGGGTGGCAGAACCTTTCTCGGCCTTTCAAATCACCCCATGGTGAGAGATACTGAGTCTAGCTATTTCTATCATTAACAAATTACTGCTTCCTCTCTGGAACAGCTTTTGTCCACTACTTCCCAAAGACACTTCAGAGAACAGGGTTAGGATCTGAGTCCAAATTCCAAGTAAGAGGCAAGTCAGAGTAGTGGTGTCTTCAGGGGGAGCCAGGGAACAGCTGAAGGGAAGGCAGGCCTAGTGGAGGCTAAGATAAGGCCTCTGGAGTTCAACTGCCTGTGGGTGACTTCTGGGTCTGCCACTTCCTGCTTGGCTACTTCTACCACGTCTCAGTTTCCTCATTTTGAAATTGAGATCATTCTAGTGTGTGTCTCACATCACTCTTAAGAGGTTTACGTGAGATAATACCAGGAAAGTGCTTAGTGCCTGACAATCAGTGTTAGCTGCTGTCATGAACAGGTTTGTCAAGTCAGGAGGCCTGAATCAGGCCAGCGCACAGCAAGCTTCCCCCAAAGCGACGGGGACCTGCAGGAAGAAGGACCTCCCATAATGATTTTCCCCACCATAAAATATACCTGGGTGCGGCGAGTATTTTGAAATATTTGATGAAGGGTAGTGGAGGCCTTTCAGAGCAAGATGGAGACAAGCTTTAAGAGGCAAATGCCTATTTTGAATTCCTGGCCAGCCTGCGAAGAGATGAGGTGAGCTCTGTCCCCGGACTTCTGCACTGGGAGGCGATGGTGATCATGAGAAGGGAAAATTGACCAGGAAAATTTTAACCTTGAAAGCAAAGCCCAAATCAATGGCTATTAAGCTTTGGGGATCATAAATCCCTCAGAGAATCTGACAGCACTGTGTGCTCTTCCCAGAAAAACCACACACACACACACACACACACACACACACACACACACACAACTCTACACAGAATTCCAGGCTCACCCTGAACTCCCGAAGCCTATTGCTGAAGTGAAGGCCCCAGGTTAAAATTTTCTCAGAGGAGGAAAATAAAGGCTATGGACCTACAGAGTTTCAGTCAGAAAAGATTTGGAAGCACATGCATCCTGCTGAAGCGCTCAGCCAGCCAGCGGGTTCCTGGGGAGCCCTCTGGGCAACTGTCTGGTCCTGCCATGTGGCTTGCATCCAAGAGGGGTCCCCACTATGGACAGGGTCATGTGAGCGCCAAACCCACAGTGCGGCAGACTCTGAGGACCAAGGTGGGCAGTGCGGTATAGAGGGAGGAGGGGACAACAGGAACAGCAAGACGTAGCAACCCTCCCCCTTGGCGGAGAAAGCTGCCCTGTGACATGATGGGGCAGAGCAAACCTGAGCCGAGGCAGCAACAGAGCTCACAGGCTCCTTCCCCGGCCTTGCCGCTACTGCTGCTCTGCATATATGTGGGGTTTCCAGGAATCCCCCAGGATCTCCCTCCCTCCCACCCTACTTCCTAGGTAGGTCTCAAATCCATCTAATTCCTGCCTTAGCCCTTGTCACTCACTACCGTGGTGCACCCAGGCTCCTCTGTCATTTATGCTCCACCCTGCAGCCAGCGTGCTCTTCCTCAGTGGGGAATCTAGTTGTGCCCTCAGAATGACACGCCGCTTCCTGAATACAGCTGGGATGGCCTTGTCCCTGCCCACCCTCAGCCTCTTCTCTTGCCCAGCCACAGCATGGCTGTCCATGCCTGGGACCCTGTCCAGCCTCTGCTCCGCCCCTCCAGGATCTTAGCCATGCCCACCCCCTGCCTGGCCAGCTCCCAGGCATCCTTCAGGTTTCTGGGGGATGACTCTTGTCACCTGGTTTAGGAAGTCTTTTCTACCCTCTCCTCCACCCCCAACATCTCTTACCATGACCCCAAACTTCAACCAGCAGAACTATTGTCCTTGCTGCCCCTCAAGGCATGCTCTCCTCAAGGCACGTTGAGGCCACCTCCTCCTCAGCCTGCACACCTTTGAGAGGCCCTCGCTGGGTTCCTGAGCCCACATGCCCTCAGCCCCCACATCTCTCCCAGCAGAGGTCTTGCCTCACCTACTTCATGGTCTTCCCAGGCCGGTCTCTGCCTTGTTGGCCTGTCTTGTGTAGCATTGGGTTATAGCGAGGAAGAATGGGTTAATGGCATGTCACTTGCACTTCGAACAGTGCCTGGAAAACAGTAAGCACAAGAGTTAGTCATTATTATTGTTGCTGATGTGATCATCACTCTCATCATTATTATCATTTACGGCTATGTTCTCAGCGCCTGACACACGGTAGCACTCAATCAGTTTTCGTTAAAAGAGTGAATGGAAGATAAAACTCTCTAAGTGTGTCATTGCAGTCATCTCCGGTGATTTTTATTTCAGTTTAAATGCTTTTTAAGAATCACTTTGTTCTCCTCAAAATATCTCAGGGATAAGGATTCTGGACCTGGCAAACCTTGAAACTGAAATCTATAAAAGCCCATCCCAAGTTACACCAACAGCTGCCAGCTGAGTCTGGGGACAGAACACGGTGGATCGGGCCCTTGCTGTACCCCCACCCACCCGGCCACTAACTTTCCAGCACAGTTTGGAGGGGGCCACCCCCAGAACTCCTCCTTTCCTGATGCTTTCTCCAGCCTGGGCTGCTGTAGAGATGTCAGGGGGAGAGGTGGAGCACATACAACCCGATTGAGATTTCATTAACTTGCATTCACTGTGTCACTTAATTATTGCAGTCTCGGGCCTGCTCTGATAAATGTGTTTTTCTAACCCACGGCCTCTGGGCTGTCATTCTAACCATATCTATTATGACTGAATGGCTTCTTGGGAACAGAGCGACCTTCTTTGAATTGCGGGCTAAGTAGGGCATACTAAAGAGCTTCCTGTCCTCCGGAAGAGGGCGCTGAGCAGGCCGGTCCCCTGTGCTCTGGTGACCAAGCCCTGCCATTTCTATTAGACACCTGCCCAAACAATGGGCCTGATGTGTTTACATAGCCGTGAGCCAGGCTGAAGCCGAGTGAAACGACAGCCTCCAGGAAAAGGCACGGGCTTGCTAATGCCTTTAAATATTTAGGCAACTCAAAAAGCGCATCCATCTGGATCTGTTGGCTTCTTCAGGGGAGCGTGAGGGCACTGAGACAACATCAAGCAAAAAGCAGCCCCATCCCAGGGGACGCTTTAGATCATCTGTGGGCAAACTATGGCCCGCGGGCCAGATCTGGCCCATTTGAAATGAATAAAACTAAAAAAAAAAAAAAAAAGACCGTACCCTTTTATGTAATGATGTTTACTTTGAATTTATATTAGTTCACACAAACACTCCATCCATGCTTTTGTTCCGGCCCTCTGGTCCAGTTTAAGAACCCATTGTGGCCCTCGAGTCAAAAAGTTTGCCCACCCCTGCTTTAGATCCTAGATCTTTCCGGCCCGCATTCCTGTTCCAAGTGAATCCAACACCTGTGCAGGGTTTAACTTCCCTCTGCTCTATGCTCTGAGTTAAAGTTCTTCTCTGCTCTCTTGCCCTCCAAAACAGAGGGCACTGGGCAGCACAGGCCAGTGTTTAATTGCAAACTCCACAAACACAGCAGCTGTGTCTGTACTGATATTTGCATGTCTTTTGTCTTTACAGACACTTAAAAGAATGTGCAGTGAGCAGAGCACTGTATGCTTTTTGGGAAACAGATTTACCTTCTTAATTATGTTTTCACTTGCTCTCAGATTGAAATTTGCTTGCCTTGTCTGAGCTTGGGTAGAGAGAGATGTTTGGAGAGAGTCCCAGGGAAGGGAAAACGAATCTGACCTGAATCGTCTGCTGCGGAGACTCTGGTGGTCTTTGAGGATTTGCCTCAAAGATCTGAGAGCTACCTGAAGACCCCACTCCCTCACTCTTATGAACGGTTACTTGGAGGGTGGCAAAGACGTTACTCATCAGTTTCAGGGGGAGCCACTGTTGCTCACCGAGGACAGGTGTCTCTCTGAACTCAGGCATCGTAATGATGAGTCCTCAGGCAGAGAAATGGAGAGCTGGGACGTGGTCCCCATGGTAGGCCAAGGACAAGGGCTCCTTGGCACCCTCTCTGGTCAGGATTCCCTTGTGGATGTGGGAGTTGCATCAACAATCCTGGGTCTTACAACTCCACCCAGCTAAGTTTTAGAATTCTGCTCTAAATAAGCAACAGACACTGAGGCTGGTGGTGGCTTAACAAGCCCTCCCATCCCTGGTGCTGGCAACAGAGGAAAACTGTGGCTCAAAGGCAGCCGTGGTCACAATTCCAAAAGTCCTCATGCGGTGGATCAGACTCACCTAGCACATTTGGCGAAAATGTGCTGTGTGCTCCCTGCAGACGCCCCCACGTAAACCTTTTGCACAGTCGTGATTCCCACTCTCACTTTCCAATCTGCTGGCTGATTTAGAAGATCTAGCAGGTAGAGACTGTAAAGAAGGTGCTTCTGTGCAAAACTCACCATGGAAACACGAGGTGAGGATTT